>NC_035447.2:111343348-111999598 GCF_002127325.2 Helianthus annuus
AAAGCAGTCCCATCCACCTATCATCAATGTGTGAAACTCCCTAGCCCATGGGGGATAATCAAGATCGACAGTGATCAGCAGGAGGCTAAGGATTGTTATACCTCATCCATGAAGCCAACCTCGAAGCCAAGGGAGCAATAGCAATTACAGTATCCTCCGAGGAATGTCTTGGAGGCAAGGGAACAAGATGTGGACGAAATCCTCTTGGATCCTAGTGATCCTGAATCAAAAATCTATATCGGATCAGGGATCCTTGGCAAGATGAAAGAAGACATGATATCCTTCCTCAAAAGAAGAAAGTCTACCTTTGCATGGAAGCACGAAGATATGACAGGTATATCTAAATATATCATAACCCATAAACTTGGCATTGACAGGTCTATCAACCAATCCATCAAAAAAGGAGGAAATTTGCACCAGAAAGGAATGCCATTATCCAAGAAGAAGTAGAGAGACTACTTCGAGCAGGTATGATCAGAGAAGTAAAATATCCAAAATGGTTAGTCAATGTGGTCGTTGTCCAAAAGAAAAACGGAAAGTGGAGGGTATGTGTCGATTTCACTGATCTGAATAAGGCATGTCCCAAGGATCCTTTCCCATTACCCCACATTGACTCCATGGTGGATGCAACAGCGGGGCATGAACTGTTGACCTTTATGGATGCATCATCTGGATTCCAACAAATTCAGATGGAACCATCTGACCAAGAGGATACAGCCTTTATGACCCCAACCGGTTTGTATTGTTATATTGCCATGCCTTTTGGATTAAGAAATGCAGGTGCAACATATCAAAGGCTGGTGAATATGATGTTCAAAGATCAAATTGGACAAACTATGGAAGTATACATAGATGATATGGTAGTCAAATCAAAGAAAGCTGAGGATCACCTAAGGGATTTGGAAGAAGCATTTGATATCCTTGATAACTATAACATGAAGCTTAATCCTTCAAAATGCCACTTTGGTGTTAAGGCAGGTAAATTCCTAGGATATATGGTAACTCAGAGGGGCATTGAAGCAAGTCCGGAGCAAATTAAGGCACTAGTGAACATCAAGTCCCCTGCCAATCCTAAGGATGTGCAAAGGCTAACAGGCAGGATAGCAGCTCTGAACAGGTTCATATCAAAATCCTCAGAAAAGTGTAAAGAATTTTACGATATCCTAAGGAAGAACAAGAAGTTTGAATGGACTGAGAAACATGAGAATGCTTTACAAGCCCTTAAAGAATATATGTCCTCAGCACCAGCATTATCAAAACCCGAAAAAGGAGATGTGTTATCCTAATACCTGGCGGTATCCTCAACCGCTGTAAGTGCTGTCCTTGTTAAGGATCACGAAGGTACACAATATCCTATCTACTATGTAAGTAAGAGTTTACTTGATGCCGAATCCAGGTACTCACACCTCGAAAAACTTATTCTTGCATTAATCATGGCATCAACTAAGTTAAGGCATTATTTTGAAACCCATACTATTGTTGTTAGAACTAATTTTCCAATCAAGAATGTCCTCAGGAAACCAGAGATGTCCGGAAGAATGGCTAAGTGGGCAGTAAAGCTTAGTGCCCATGAAATAAGATATGAGCCAAGAACAGCCATTAAATCCCAAGCACTAGCTGACTTTGTGGCTGATTTCAGTAGTGATCTACAAAAAGAAGCAGAATTGGAAGTCCAGCAGCTGGATGAGACCAAGGATCCTTGGATACTACACACTGATGGATCCTTAAATGTCAAGGGCACAGGGCTCGGGATACTACTAAAATCGCCACAGGGGGACATAATACCCCACTCCATAGCCTGTGAGTTCCAAGCAACTAACAATGAGGCTGAATATGAAGCCTTAATTGCTGGCTTACAAATTGCTAAGGATATGGGGGTCAAGTATCTTAAAGTATATGTAGACTCATTATTGATCACCAATCACTTTAATGGATCCTATGCTGTTAAAGGAGAAAAACTAACCAAATATTTAGAGATAGTCAAGAAATTGGCACTCTCTTTTGTCTCTTTCAGCTTAACACAGGTACCAAGGGAGGATAACACGGAAGCTGATGCATTGGCCAACCTAGGATCATCCTTAAAGATTCCAGAAGATATAAGTATCCCTATCATCCATATACTGGCTCCTGCTATTGAAAATCAGGTGGCCATGGAAATAGAAGAGGATACTGCAATGATCCCTAGTAAAGAAGCTCAATCTTATTCAGGATCATGGATCTCACCAATCATGAGATACTTGCAATACGGGGAGATCCCGATGGGAGAAAATCCGAGAGCTTTCAGGATTAAGGTATCTCAATTCACAATTTTGAATAATGTATTATATAAGCGATCTCTTGCAGGACCATATTTAAGATGTATCGAGGATCCTGAAATTGAAGAAGTGTTGAGAGACTTTCATGAAGGAGATTGTGGAAACCACACTGGGGCAGAGCATTATTCTCAAGGATCCTTAGAACAGGATACTACTGGCCAACTATGAAAAGGGATGTTGTAGAATACGCTAAGAAGTGTGATCCTTGTCAAAGACACAACAATATCCTCCATCAGCCAGCCGAATTGCTACATCCTATACCATCCTCTTGGCCATTCATGAGATGGGGGATGGATATAGTTGGCAAGCTCCCTAAAGCACCTGGTGGAAAAGTATTTATGCTTGCCATGACTGACTACTTCTCTAAGTGGATAGAAGCTGAAGCTTTTGCTCAAGTCAGAGAAAAGGAAGTTATATCCTTTATCAAAAGAAACATTATAACTAGATTTGGCATTCCCTCTGAAATTGTATGTGATAATGGTTCCCAGTTCATTGGAAGCAGAACCACTAACTTTTGTGACAGTTGGGGAATTAAGATGATAACATCAACACCAGTTCATCCACAAGCCAATGGTCAAGCAGAATCATCCAACAAGATCATCATCAACAATCTGAAGAAGAAGCTAGGATCCAAGAAGGGGAAATGGGCAGAGGAGTTGCCTTATGTGCTATGGGCTGACAGGACAACTCCCAAGAATGCCACTGGTCAAACACCTTTCTCTTTAGTATTTGGGGCAGAAGCAGTGATCCCAACAGAGATGGTGATCCCAACTGCTAGAATAAGTGCTCGTGATCCTGAAGAGCATGCTACAATCCTGGCTCAGGATTTGGATACTATTGAGGAAATCAGGGATCTGGCTAGGATAAGGATGGCAAGCTACCAACAAAGAATGGCTGGTGCTTACAACAAAAATGTTAGGATAAGGAAGTTCCAAGTCAGAGATATGGTGTTGAGAAAAGCATTCCAACACACTATCAATCCTGCCGATGGGAAGTTAGCACCAAAGTGGGAAGGTCCTTACTTGATTGAAGCTGAAGCAGGAAAGGGGGCATACAGATTGCTAACCATGGAAGGAAATTTGTTACCAAGAGCCTGGAATGCTGTTCACTTAAAGAAGTACTTTATGTGAACATGATCCTTCAAGCATGTGATCCTTACATTGAAGTATCCTTGAAGGATCCCGGTGATGTCAGTGATCCTTACTCTGGTAATGTCCTTATCTTAAAACCATTACATTTCCTTACTTTTTACCAAAGGATAAGGATCCTGTATCCTTCATCCTCTTCTCACGAACCATTTGAGTTATGATAGTTCAGGTATCTACAGCATATCGTCAAAGATCTTCAAAAGCAACGCAGATCCTTGGGTTCAACCCCAGTTATCCTTGGGATTATCCCCAGTTTCCGCCAGCAGCGCACGATGGTCCTGATATAGTTCACGTATTTGGGACCAGTACCCACTTCCGGGGCTGACAACCTCATCGTACTGGCTATACCCAGGATCCTACGTATAATGGTAGATGTACCATACATCCGTTCCTAAGGTTTCTAACGTTTTCACGTTAGCTAAGGTTTTGACATTTTCATGTCACTAAGTTTGGATAGTCGCCAGTAAGGGCCATACTCCAGTTTACATACGATCCTTTGGGCTTGTCCCCAGTTATCCTTTGGGCTTGTCCCCAGTTATCCTTTGGGCTTGTCCCCAGTTATCCTTTGGGCTTGTCCCCAGTGATCCTTTGGGATCATCCCCAGCTATCCTTTGGGCTTGTCCCCAGTGATCCTTTGGGATCATCCCCAGTTATCCTTTGGGCATGTCCCCAGTTATTAATTTATCTTTTACATTGGCTTAGTCCCAAGTTATGTTCCATTTTTTAGGTTCTCGAAGTTAAACAAATAAGGATCCTTAATCCTTATTATCCGTTAAAATTTCGCTTTTGGGTATCTTGATTAAAGGTTAGGATCCTAACTTGGATCCTCAGGTATGATCCTTGACTATTTTGATAACTAAACCTATGATCCTTGAAATTGATTGCTTCAAAAATTTTCAGTGTCAGGATATTTGATCTAGGATCATATCCTAAATTTATTAAACATGGTTTGCTCAACTCTTGTTACTCTAACAAATATGTTTCTAAAACAAACTGGAAAATAAGAAGACAAATAAAGGATAACAACACGAGATAAGCCAGAAAGATTAAAGTTATATTATTAACAAAGGATCTTAAACCCTTTCAAAAAAGTTGTCAAAATTGCCAACCCACGTTTCTACCAGCAAAACGTGGCCCGTCCACATGGGTTGGCAAAGGGTGTCCATTGTCTATGCGGTCTTAGCAGGTGCAGGAAATTAAAGACGGCAGGATCACAAAGGCTTCATCCCCCAAACAAAGGATCCCTCCACCATTTGCGATCCTACCTATTGTCCAAAGGATCCAGGATCCTTAACCCTAAAAACTATTGTTTAAGTACAGACCATCATTGTTTCAATCACAACCACAAACAAACCACTACCAAACTTAAAAAATTGGGCTCCGGCCTAGTCTCGAAATATCCATCATCGCCCAATCCAGCAGCTTAAACCTTCGCTGCTCCATCACCACCAGCTTCTCCACCCTGATCCATGCCAGCATCACCACCTTCAAGCATAGGGATATCCTCAGCTTCATCATCATCCTCCAATTCCGCCAGCCTAGCCTTCCAACCCTCCACATCCCATGAGCTCTTGTCGAAGGCAGGATCCTGAGCCTCCGCAGCCATCTGCAATTGTATCTTATACATAGCAATTGCGGCAGAGACCTTGGCATCCTGGGTGATCTCCTGCTTTTCGCCATCCATGTTGATCAACATTTGAGCAGCCTCATCCTTTGTAGCCCGGAGCTCCTTCTCAAGATCAGCTATCCTTCAACACGCCCATTTGTTGAAGGTCGGCGATTTGGCTTTCCTGATCCTCGACATGGCCTAGGTAGGTCTCTACTTCAGCAAGTTTCTGCAAAAAGGGAAAAAGGTAAGATCAGGATCGGGTGATCCTCAAAGAAACAAAATATACAGGCATGATACTCAGGTAGGATAGCAAACAGGGGCAATGATCCTTACTTCATTAACATAATCAAGAAACTGCTGGCGGAGCAGGGGAAATCCTTGGAGATCCTCAGAAGTCTTTCTCTTCTTTCCCTTACCCCTAACAGGTGCTTTAGGGGCCGAAGCAGAGGGACTGGCAACAGAAGTCTTCTTTCTTGAAGACTTGACATTGGCAAGTTCATCAATCCCGAACTTGGAGGCAGACTTGGCAGACTTAGCAGATTTCCCAGCGCCTACACAATCAAAATAAGATAAGTACTTTAACTAATTCAAAAAATCCTACATAGAACTACTTTTTAATGAGGATACTTACTTGACATTGTGGCAGATGCGGAGGATACTTCTTGTGAATCTTGGATGGTGACTTGAAAACTTCTGGTCTCAGGATCAAGCTTTTTGAAAGCTAAGACTCTCTCTCTTGCAGCAGGGGTTAACTTGAGATGAGCAACGGATATAGCTGGAAAAACAAAAGACAAAGAAAGACATTAGTGATCCTCATCATAAGAAACAAGTCTGATGGTGATCCTTCCAGGATCCTCTATCCTACCATGAGTAGTCCACTCCTTGGGCAGATCCTTCCCATTAGGGATGGTATCCCTCCTAACAAAGAAAAATCGTCGCTTCCAATTTGTATCATTCTTGGTGACCTTAAGAACAGGGCGATCCTCCCCAGCTTTCCGTTTCAACAAGTACCGATAGGAACCAAACGTGGTAAGATCATATAGCTCAGCCAGCTCCGACATCCCTAAATCAATCCCCTCCTGCTCGATGATCCTCTCAAGGGTATACAGAACCCTCCAGATCATCGGCATGGCTTGGATATAAGACATGCCGGTCAGGGAAAAGAAGGATTGGGTGAAGGCTGGAAAATGATACGAATATCCTATGGTAAACGGAGTTGCAGGAAAGGCCACCCAGGTGTCGGAAACAAAATCATTTAGAGCGGTGGAAGTGAATGACTTGAAGATAGCATCCGCCGGGAAACAGTGACGGATCCTATCAACATGAGCATCAGTGAAGCAGCACCTCTCCGTAGGAGAGTCTTTGACGATCCCTTGGCTTTTCAGGGGACTGCTCTTCTTGTGATCCTTGTGAGGGGAATTTCGGAGCAACATACTCTTGGCACAATAAAAACAGGAAGCAGAAAAACAGAGCAAGAGAAGGAAGAAAGAGAAAAGAATACCTGATCGATCTTCGGTAGAGATTATAAAGGGAGAATATCTTGAATTTAAATGCAGATTGATCCTAACCCTATCTCCTATTTATAATCATGATTTGCAGGGATGTCACCTCAGTGATGTAAGGGTTGCAACGGCTAGTTCGAGATTAACGGCTAGTTATCCGAGTCGTTCGTTGCAGATAAGATCAAAACAAAATATAACTCATTTATTTACAAAGTCACTCCTTATATTTTGGGGGCAATTGTTAGGGCCGGATTTTTATAATACATGATCCTTACATGTAATCCTAACCAGTGATCCTTATTTCTTTGGCAGATAGTGATCCTCAGCAGAGTTTCAGGATCAGGATCACGGACCATCATAGGATCCTCGTGCTAACAGTTGCTTTCATTAAATTTAATGTTGTTTTGCAGGACATCTAGCAGGATCCGCTCTTAGCATCACAATCAAAGGACGCGTCTTTACAACTATAGCATGTGCTTAATCGGAGATGGACGTTGTGAAGGATATGGAAACTTGGCATGATTTAAGGGCGATAATTTAGGCTAGATTTACTTTTATTTCTAAAGGGGTAATGAGCTGATTATTAGTCTTTTTACCTAAAATAGGTCACCTACACTTGTATATATAACACTCCTCCCCATTCGGAAGAGGACACAACATAATTCTCACACGCTTAGACACTCGAAACTATAGTGATCCTTGTACTCAGCTCATTATCATCCGAAGTTGTAACCATTTTTCTTATATTGAAGTTTGGTGATCCGTAGTTGCCATCACCCGAGGTTTTTTATGCCGGAGATCATACATTGATCAAGGGCTTTTTCCTCGTATAAATCATTGTGTCTTCGCATATTTCATACTGAAGTGATCCTTTACTTTTTCAATGAACCAAGCATCATACCCCGTTTACATAGAGTTTGGTTGCATTATCCTTGTGTGATTTTTGACCAAAACACTACTGCTGGGCCGAAATGCACTCCTCTTAATCCACCCATATGTTGATCGTCTGGGGCCTCTGATGGCTGTGAAGTAATCATCGGAGTATCAAAATTCAAAGATTTGGGCATCAGTGGGGAATGATCCTCTGCCGTTCTCTTTTGTCTTTTGAGATCTCCGATTTCTCTGAGGATCCTGTCATTAGTTTCATCCTGCTGCTGCATGCGATCACTCATCTGCAAAATCAAAGTAAATATATCACTAGTACTGGGAGCAGAAGAAGTTAGAGCAGAAGATGAAGGTTTAGGAGTTGGTCTCTTCTCAACATTTTTCTGAGATCCAGCTGGTGGTGGAGGCAAAGGTGGAATGCCATTAGATGAATTGACTGCAGACATCGCTGTGGAAGTATTCTTCAACGATGAAGCCATGCAACACTTCCGGAATGATCACCAACAGAAAAACTTTCTTATGAATGATGCACCAATTGCCCCACGGTGGGCGCCAAACTGTTTTGGTCAAAAATCACACAAGGATAATGCAACCAAACTTTATGTAATCGGGGAATGATGCTTGGTATGATGAACAAAGTGAAGGATCACTCAAATGTAAAATGCACAAGTGACACAAGGATTTATACGAGGAAAAAGCCCTTGATCAATGAATGATCTCTGGCATAAAAAAACCTTGGGTGATGGAAACTACCGATCACCAAACTTCAATATAACAAATACTGGTTACAACTTCGGATGGTAACGAGCTAGGTACAAAGATCACTATAGTGTCGTATGCTAAAGCGTGTGAGAAATGTGTGTCCTCTTGCGAATGTTTAAGAGTACCATTTATACAAGTGTGTGTGGTTCTATTTTAGGCAAATCACCTAACTACTAGCTCGTTACCCCTTTAGAAAATAGAAGTAAATTTAGCCTAAATAATCGCCCTTAAATTGTGCTGAGTTTCCATATTCTCCATAACGTCCATCTTTGATTATGCGTGTGCGAGATTAGTGTGACAGATTCCTTGTTTACGTTGCTAAGACCAGATCCAACTCGTAATTCCTGCAAGATAACATTAAATCCAAAGAGAACAGTTGTTAGTATGAGGATCCTTAGGATGATCCGTGATCCTGATCCTGGAGCTCCTCTGAGGATCAGTATCTGTCAAAGAAACAAGGATCACTTGTTAGGATCACATGTTAGGATCACAGGTCATAAAAATCCAGCCCTAACAGAAATATTTCATGTGAGTAGGATCCTCGCAGAACAGATGATCCTCACATCATGAGTATCCTTGAAGGATCCTTAAAGCACAGATGATCCTTACTTTGGTAACATCCTAATCTCAAACTATTTCATTTCCTTACTTTCTCACCTAAGGATAAGGATCCTGCATCCTTTATCCACCTCTCACGTGATTCTGAGTTTTGATAAGTTCAGGTATCCTTAGCAAAAGGATGGTTATCCACAAAAGCAACCAGTTACTTGGGTTTGACCCCAGTTATTTGCGCTTGACCCCAGTTTCGCCAGTAGCGCATGATGATCCTGGTATAGTTCATGGCAGTGGGACTAGTACTCGCTTTAGGGGCTGATAATTCCATTGTACTGGCTATACCTAGGATCCTACGTATAATGGTAGACGTACCATACATTCGTTCCTAAGGTTTCTAACATTTTCACGTTAGCTAAGGCTATGGCATTTTCATGCCACTAAGTTTGGATAGTCGCCAGTTAGAGCCATACTCCAGTTTACAAACGATCCTTGGGCTTGTCCCCAGTTATCCTTGGGCTTGTCCCTAGTTGCTAACTTTTATCTTATATTGGCTTAGTCCCAAATTATGTTCTATTTCAGGTCTTTAAAGCTAAACAACCAAGGATCCTTGATCCTTACTTCTTACTAAGGTTTGTCTTATAGTTATCCTGGTTATGGTATTAAGGACTAGGATCCTAACTTGGATCCTCAGGTTTGATCCTTAACTATTTTAATTTTGTTCATTATTCATTTGAATAACCCTTATACTTTGACAACTGAACTGATGATCCTTAAAATATACTACTTTTTGGAATTTTTTAACTGTAGGATATTTGATCCTGGATCATATCCTAAATACTCTTATTTAATTTGTTCAACTTTTCTTATTCAAACAAGTGTATATTAGTACAATTGAAAATTAAAGGATAACAACACAAGAGATAAGCCAAAAAGGATTAAAGTTATTTTATTAACATAGGATTAACCATCAAAAGTTGTCAAAATTGCCAACCCACGTTTCTACCAGCAAAACGTGGCCCGTCCACATGGGTTGGCAACGGGTGTCCATTGTTTGTGCGGTCATAGCATGTAGGTAATAAAAGGCGGCAGGATCACAATGGCTTCATCCCCCAAACAGAGGATCCCTCCACCATTTGTAATCCTACCTATTGTCTAAAGGATCCTGGATCCTTAACCCTAAAGCTATTGTTCAAGTACAAACCAACAATTGTTCAACAAAAACTACCATCAAAACTAAAAAATTGGGCTCCGGCTATGTCTAAAAGTGTCCATCATTGCCCAATCATGCAGCCTACACCTTCGCTGCGTCACCACCTCCAGCTCCACTTGCTTCACCACCATGATCCTTGCCACTGCTTCCAGCCTCGATCGTCAGGATCTCTTCAGCCTCCTCCTCCTCATCCAGCTCAGCCAGCCTTGCCTTCCAGCCTTCCACATCCCAGTTGCTCCTGTCGAAGTCAGGATCCTGAGCTTCCAAGGCCATCTGCAGTTTGGTCTTATACATCGCTATGGCAGCAGAGACTTTCGCATCTTGGGTGATCTCATGCTTCTCGTAGTCAGCATTAATTAGCACCTTGGCCGTCTCATTTTTGGCATTCTGTAGGTCTTTTTGGAGGTCGGCAATCTTGAGATCCTTGAGCAGTGCAACTTGTTGGAGGTCAGCAATCTTCCTATCCTGCTCCTCGACGTTCCCCCACATAATCTTCAATCTCAGCAAATTTCTGCAAAGAGGATAAAGAACAGTTCAGGACCAGGTGATCCTTAAACAAGCAGGATATACAAGCAGGGACAGTGATCCTTACATCATTGACGTACTCGAGGAATTGGTGGCGGATCAGAGACAGGCCTTGTAGATCCTCAGCCTCAGAGGCTTTTCTTTTCTTGCCTCCCCTTCCTTTGGAGGGTGCCTTGGAGATTGAAGCAGTTGGGCTAGCAGGAAGCTTTTTCTTGGAGGATCGGACGTTATCCAGATCGGTCACACTGAACTTAGAAGCAGATTTGGAAGCTTTTCCAGCACCTGCACAATCAAAGCAAGATAAGTATCCTTACCCTATTTCTATTTAACTAATTATTTAAACTTTTAAACAGGATACTTACTTGACATGGTGACTGAGCCTGAGGATACCTCTTGTGAATCCTGGGTGATTGTCTTGAATGATCTTGTTTCAGGACCGAGTCTTCTAAAAGCAGCGAGTCGTTCCTCAGTGACAGGAGATGCTATGAGATGTGAGACGGTAACAGCTGCATAACAAAAAACAAAAAGGTATCAGTGTTCCTTATACAAAAAGAAGACTGTCTGGTGATCCTTCTCAGGATCCTCTATCCTACCATGGGTGGCCCATTTTCTCGGTAGAACCTTTCCATTGGGGATAGAATCTCTTTTAACGAAGAAGAAGCGCCGTTTCCAGTTGGTATCATTCTTGGTGGCTTTAAAGATTGGGTGTTCTTCACCAGGCTTACGTTTGAACAAGTATCGGTGGGACCCAAAGGTAGTGAGATCATACATCTCGGCCAGCTCTAACATTCCTAGATCAATCCCCTCCTGCTCAATGATCCTCTCAAGGGTATGCAAAACCCTCCAGATCATTGGCATAGCTTGGATATAAGAAATGCCAGTAAGAGAGAAGAAGGATTGGGTGAAGGCCGGAAAAGGATAGGTATAGCCTATGGTGAATGGTGTAACAGGAAAGGCAACCCAATTTTCAGAAATATGATCACCCAGGGCAGTGGGATCAAAGGATTTAAATACGGTGTTCGCTGGGAAGCAATAACGGATTCTATCGATCTGTGGATCAGTGAAACAACAGCGTTCCTTTGCGGAATCTTTGATGATTCCTTGACTTTTTAGAGGGCTGTTCTTTTGGTGATCCTTAGCGGGAGAGTTCTGGAGCATCATTTTGTACGAGGTGATGGTAAAAGAAGTAAAACAGAGTAAGAGAAGGAAGAAGATGAAGAGAGAATACCTGATTGATCTTCGGATGAGATTATAAAGGGAGTTTCTCTAAGATTTAAATGCAAATTGATCCTATCTCTAACTCCTATTTATAATCATGATCTTGCAGGATAGTCACTTCTGTGATGTCAGGATTGCAACGGATAGTTCGATTTAAACGGCTATATATCCGTTAATTAGTTGCGGATAAGATCAACAAAATATAACTCATTTATTTTACATAATTACTCCTTATATTTTGGGGGCAATTGTTAGGGGAGGATTTCCTAATGACCTGTGATCCTCATGTGTTATCCTGTTTAGTGATCCTTACTTCTGTGACAGATAGTGATCCTTAGAAGTGTTTCAGGATCAGGATCATGGATCATCCTAAGGATCCTTATACTAACGATTGTTCACTTTGAATTCGGTATTGTTTTGCAGGAGTAACAGCTTGGACTTAGTCTTGGCAATGTCCCTGAAGAATATTCCACGGTTATTCCGCATGTGCTTGACTGAAAATGGACGTTATGGAGTCGTGGGAAGGCTTGCATGAATTGCGGGATGTTAGTTAGCATAGTTAACTTCTATTTTTAAAGGGGTAGCGAGCTAGTTTTTAGAACACTTGGCTAATTTTGGCTACACACACTCGTACAACTGCACTCAACAGCTTACGGCAAAACACTTAGCAATTTTCACACATTTCTACACGATACACTTTAGTGATCCTTGTACCTAGCTCGCTATCATCCAAAGTTGTAAAGATTTATTGTTTAATTTGAGTTGGTGATCGGTAGTTTCCATCACCCGAGGTTTTTTATGCCGGAGATCATTCATTGATCAAGGGCTTTTTCCTCGTATAAATCATTGTGTCACTTGTGCAATACATTTCTGAGTGATCCTCATTGTTGTTTACCAATTCAAGCATCATACCCTGTAACAAAGAGTTTGGTTGCATTATCCTTGTCTAATTTTCGACCAAAACAATTGCTGTGTCTCTGACAAGGATCACACTTCTTAGCATACTCCACAGCATCTTTCTTCATAGTTGGCCAATAATATCCTGTCCTCAGGATCCTTGAGAATAATGCTCTGCCCCCAGTGTGGTTTCCATAATCCCCTTCATGGAAATCCTTTAGGACCTCTTGGATTTCAGGATCCTCAATGCATCTTAAGTATGGTCCTGCAAGAGATCGTTTATATAACATATTATTTAATATTGTGAATTGAGATACCTTGATTTTGAAAGCCCTAGGATTTTCTCCTGTAGGAATCTCTCCATGTTGTAAGTATCTCATGATTGGGAAAATCCATGATCCTGAATGAGATTGAGTATCATCACTAGGGATGATTACAGAATCCTCTCCTATCTCCATAGCCACATGATCCTCGATGGCGGGGGTCAGGATATGGATAATAGGGATACTTATATCCTCCGGGATCTTCAAAGATGATCCTAGATTAGCCAACGCATCAGCCTCTGTATTTTCTTCCCTTGGTACATGTGTCAAACTAAAGGAAACAAAAGAGAGTGCCAATTCTTTGACTATCTCCAAATATTTGGTTAGCTTTTCACCTTTAACAGCATAGGATCCATTAAAGTGATTAGTGATTAACAATGAATCTACATGTACCTCAAGATACCTGATCCTCATATGCTTAGCAATTTGCAAACCAGTTATCAAGGCTTCATATTCAGCCTCATTGTTAGTAGTTTGGAACTCCCAAGCTATCGAGTGGGGTATTATGTCCCCCTGTGGCGATTTTAGTAGTATTCCAAGCCCTGTTCCTTTGACATTTGAGGATCCATCAGTATAGAGTATCCAAGGATCCTTGGTCTCCTCTAGCTGCTGGACTTCTAATTCAGCTTCCTTTTGCAAATCACTACTGAAATCTGCCACAAAATCAGCTAATGCTTGGGATTTAATGGCTGTCCTGGGCTCATATCTTATATCATAAGCACTAAGCTTCACTGCCCACTTAGCCATCCTTCCTGACATTTCAGGTTTCCTGAGAACATTCTTAATTGGAAAATTAGTTTTAACAATAATGAGATGAGTTTCAAAATAATGTCTCAATTTAGTAGATGCCATAATTAATGCAAGGATAAGTTTTTCTGAGTGTGAATACCTGGATTTAGCATCAAGTAAACTCTTACTTACATAATAGACAGGATGTTGTGTACCTTCGTGATCCTTAACAAGGACGACACTTACTGCTTTTGAGGATACCGCAAGATATAAGTGTTAGGGCTGGATTTTTATAATACATGATCCTTACATGTGATCCTAACCAGTGATCCTTATTTCTTTGGCAGATAGTGATCCTCAGCAGAGTTTCAGGATCAGGATCATGGACCATCATAGGATCCTCGTGCTAACAGTTGCTTTCATTAAATTTAATGTTGTTTTGCAGGACATCTAGCAGGATCCGCTCTTAGCATCACAATCAAAGGACGCGTCTTTATAACTATAGCATGTGCTTAATCGGAGATGGACGTTGTGAAGGATATGGAAACTTGGCATGATTTAAGGGCGATAATTTAGGCTAGATTTACTTTTATTTCTAAAGGGGTAATGAGCTGATTATTAGTCTTTTTACCTAAAATAGGTCACCTACACTTGTATATATAACACTCCTCCCCATTCGGAAGAGGACACAACACAATTCTAACACGCTTAGACACTCGAAACTATAGTGATCCTTGTACTCAGCTCATTATCATCCGAAGTTGTAACCATTTTTCTTATATTGAAGTTTGGTGATCGGTAGTTGCCATCACCCGAGGTTTTTTATGCCGGAGATCATACATTGATCAAGGGCTTTTTCCTCGTATAAATCATTGTGTCTTTGCATATTTCATACTGAAGTGATCCTTTACTTTTTCAATAAACCAAACATCATACCCCGTTTACATAGAGTTTGGTTGCATTATCCTTGTGTGATTTTTGACCAAAACAGTTTGGCGCCCACCGTGGGGCCATTGGTGCTTCATTCATAAGAAAACCTTTTGTTCGAAATCATTCCAAAGAATTACATGGCTTCATCATTGAAGAATACGTCCACGGCGATGTCTGCAGTCACCTCATCCCAGAACACTCTGCCTCCACCACCGGCAGGATCCCAGAAGAATGCTGAGAAGAGACCAACTCCTACTAACTCTAAACCTCCATCTTCTTCTGCTATGAATTCTTATACTCCCAGTACTAGTGACGTATTTACTTTGATTTTGCAGATGAAGGATCGTATGCAGCGGCAGGATGAAACTAATGAAAGGATCCTCAGGGAAATTGGAGATCTCAAAAGACAAAAGAAAGCGGCAGAGGATCATTCCCCACTGATGCCCAAATCCTTGAGCTTTGATACTCCAATGATCACTTCTCAGCCATCGGGAGTCCCAGACATGCAACTTATGGGAGAATCAAGAGGATTGCACCTCGGATCGGCAGCAATGACTCAGGCATCAGGCTCACACTTTCAGCCGGCAGGATCCTATCCCCAGCATATGGGATCCTTCATGAAGTCAGGAGCCTATCCGGAAGCACAGCAGTTTCAAGGATCCTACTTTGTTCCAGGATCACCCCAGGGTCAAGGATCCTTCTTTGTTCCAGGATCGTCCCAGGTTCAAGGATCCTCCTTCGTTCCAGGATCATCCCAGATACCAGGATCCTTCCAGATGCCAGGATCCCTAAAAAGTTTGCAAACAGGAAGTCTAGATGTCCATCAGGGGGACTTCATTCCAATGCAGACCATTGCTTCCACTGGTCCCTCCGTTATCCCAGAATCCCAGCAATATGGATTTACACCCAATGTTCCTAACTTGAACTCAATGGGAGGTAACACTTTAAATAATTATCTTACCACTAACCATGGATTCATGCAGGATACAGGTGTCAATCATGCTATGGCCAGGGAGTTGCAGAAGCTAAAAGATATGATCTCAAGTGTTCCAGGGGTAGTCAAGCCTATCCCGGAGATTGCAGATGGAAGCCATAAGGTGTCTCGTTTTGCACCACCGATTTGTGATGCAGAGGTACCCAAAAGGTTCCATATCCCTACTATGAAGCTGTATGATGGTACAACGGATCCTGAGGAGCACATAGCACAATACAGAATGGAGATCAATCCAATCCCGGAAAAGTTAAAGGAAGCATGCCTATGTAAAGGATTTGGATCCACTCTTACTGGATCAGCTCTTAAATGGCTGCTAAGTCTTCCCCCTTACTCTATTACTTCATTTGCTAATTTAGTTAATTTATTCAATAACCAATTCTCTTGTAGTAGAAAATTTGAAAGATTAACTAGTGATTTATATAGGGTAACTAAAAGTCATAATGAATCATTAAGGGATTATATAACTAAATTTAGTAAAGAATCCTTGGACATTCCCAACTTGGATATGGCTACGGCTGTTGAAGCCTTCAAAATGGGACTGCTTAAGGATTCATTATTCTATGATGATCTTGTTATGACACCATGCAGGAATCTAGATGAAGTAAGAACTCGGGCACTCAGGTTCATCCGGCTAGAGGATGACAAGAGGATCCAGGAGAGACAAGTAGGATCCTCAAAACAGGAGAAGCAAGGATCCTCCTTCAAGAACAATAAATTCAAATCCTACCATAGAAATGACAACCAGAATGTGCATGCTGTTGACCAAGAAGAGGATGATGAAGATTATCCTCCAATCTCAGAATATTGTTTTTCCGTTGATAATCATGAACTAATCCTTGCAATGCAGAATCTAGGAGAAAAAGCTAGGTGGCCCAGGAAGAATGATAAACCATCCGGGACTAAAGACAAGTCGAAATGGTGTGCATACCATGAGGATTTCGGACATCTAACTGAAGAATGCATAGCTTTAAGAAAAGAAATTGGATATCTGTTAAGCAAGGGGCATCTAAAAGAATTATTGGGAAGAAAAAAGCAAAGGACTCAGGATCCTGAAAGGATCCCTGAAAAGGCTCCAGCCCCTCTGGCGAATGCACAAGTGATCAACTTTATTTCCGGAGGATCAGACATCTGTGGTACATCCTTCTCGGCGGCCAAAAGGCATGCAAAGGAAGCAAAAATGGATAATGGAGAGAGACCTATTCGAACATCGAGTGTCTCGGAAGGAAAGACGATAACGTTTGATGAGAATGATCGCATTAACATCCAGGATCCTCATCATGATAGTTTAGTTATTACCCTCTTTATCTCTAACCATTTTGTCCGCAGGATCCTTATCGACGGAGGAAGCTCAGTGAACATTATCCAGCTTGATGTTCTGAAGAAAATGGGTATCCCAGAATCAGACATCACACCAAGATCCTCCGTGCTTGTAGGATTCAGTGGAGAAACGAAGAAAACTCTGGGGGACATCAAACTCCCAATCTATGTGGAAGGATTACATAATTATCAAAAATTTTGTGTTATTGACTGTTTATCTTGTTGCAACGTTATCCTTGGCAGGCCCTGGATACATGATATGAAAGCAGACCCATCCACCTATCATCAATGTGTGAAACTCCCTAGCCCATGGGGGATAATCAAGATCGACAGTGATCAGCAGGAGGCTGAGGATTGTTATACCTCATCCATGAAGCCAACCTCGAAGCCAAGGGAGCAATAGCAATTACAGTATCCTCCGAGGAATGTCTTGGAGGCAAGGGAACAAGATGTGGACGAAATCCTCTTGGATCCTAGTGATCCTGAATCAAAAATCTATATCGGATCAGGGATCCTTGGCAAGATGAAAGAAGACATGATATCCTTCCTCAAAAGAAGAAAGTCTACCTTTGCATGGAAGCACGAAGATATGACAGGTATATCTAAGGATATCATAACTCATAAACTTGGCATTGACAGGTCTATCAAACCAATCCATCAAAAAAGGAGGAAATTTGCACCAGAAAGGAATGCCATTATCCAAGAAGAAGTAGAGAGACTACTTCGAGCAGGTATGATCAGAGAAGTAAAATATCCAAAATGGTTAGCCAATGTGGTCGTTGTCCAAAAGAAAAACGGAAAGTGGAGGGTATGTGTCGATTTCACTGATCTGAATAAGGCATGTCCCAAGGATCCTTTCCCATTACCCCACATTGACTCCATGGTGGATGCAACAGCGGGGCATGAACTGTTGACCTTAATGGATGCATCATCTGGATTCCAACAAATTCAGATGGAACCATCTGACCAAGAGGATACAACCTTTATGACCCCAACCGGTTTGTATTGTTATATTGCCATGCCTTTTGGATTAAGAAATGCAGGTGCAACATATCAAAGGCTGGTGAATATGATGTTCAAAGATCAAATTGGACAAACTATGGAAGTATACATAGATGATATGGTAGTCAAATCAAAGAAAGCTGAGGATCACCTAAGGGATTTGGAAGAAGCATTTGATATCCTTGATAACTATAACATGAAGCTTAATCCTTCAAAATGCCACTTTGATGTTAAGGCAGGTAAATTCCTAGGATATATGGTAACTCAGAGGGGCATTGAAGCAAGTCCGGAGCAAATTAAAGCACTAGTGAACATCAAGTCCCCTGCCAATGCTAAGGATGTGCAAAGGCTAACAGGCAGGATAGCAGCTCTGAACAGGTTCATATCAAAAGTGTAAAGAATTTTACGATATCCTAAGGAAGAACAAGAAGTTTGAATGGACTGAGAAACATGAGAATGCTTTACAAGCCCTTAAAGAATATATGTCCTCAGCACCGGCATTATCAAAACCCGAAAAAGGAGATGTGTTATCCTTATACCTGGCGGTATCCTCAACCGCTGTAAGTGCTGTCCTTGTTAAGGATCACGAAGGTACACAATATCCTATCTACTATGTAAGTAAGAGTTTACTTGATGCCGAATCCAGGTACTCACACCTCGAAAAACTTATTCTTGCATTAATCATGGCATCAACTAAGTTAAGGCATTATTTTGAAACCCATACTATTGTTGTTAGAACTAATTTTCCAATCAAGAATGTCCTCAGGAAACCAGAGATGTCCGGAAGAATGGCTAAGTGGGCAGTAAAGCTTAGTGCCCATGATATAAGATATGAGCCAAGAACAGCCATTAAATCCCAAGCACTAGCTGACTTTGTGGCTGATTTCAGTAGTGATCTACAAAAAGAAGCAGAATTGGAAGTCCAGCAGCTGGATGAGACCAAGGATCCTTGGATACTACACACTGATGGATCCTCAAATGTCAAGGGCACAGGGCTCGGGATACTACTAAAATCGCCACAGGGGGACATAATACCCCACTCCATAGCCTGTGAGTTCCAAGCAACTAACAATGAGGCTGAATATGAAGCCTTAATTGCTGGCTTACAAATTGCTAAGGATATGGGGGTCAAGTATCTTAAAGTATATGTAGACTCATTATTGATCACCAATCACTTTAATGGATCCTATGCTGTTATAGGAGAAAAACTAACCAAATATTTAGAGATAGTCAAGAAATTGGCACTCTCTTTTGTCTCTTTCAGCTTAACACAGGTACCAAGGGAGGATAACACGGAAGCTGATGCATTGGCCAACCTAGGATCATCCTTAAAGATTCCAGAAGATATAAGTATCCCTATCATCCATATACTGGCTCCTGCTATTGAAAATCAGGTGGCCATGGAAATAGAAGATGATACTCCAATGATCCTTAGTAAAGAAGCTCAATCTTATTCAGGATCATGGATCTCACCAATCATGAGATACTTGCAATACGGGGAGATCCCGATGGGAGAAAATCCTAGAGCTTTCAGGATTAAGGTATCTCAATTCACAATTTTGAATAATGTATTATATAAGCGATCTCTTGCAGGACCATATTTAAGATGTATCGAGGATCCTGAAATTGAAGAAGTGTTGAGAGACTTCCATGAAGGAGATTGTGGAAACCACACTGGGGGCAGAGCATTATTCTCAATGATCCTTAGAACAGGATACTACTGGCCAACTATGAAAAGGGATGCTGTAGAATACGCTAAGAAGTGTGATCCTTGTCAAAGACACAGCAATATCCTCCATCAGCCAGCCGAATTGCTACATCCTATACCATCCTCTTGGCCATTCATGAGATGGGGGATGGATATAGTTGGCAAGCTCCCTAAAGCACCTGGTGGAAAAGTATTTATGCTTGCCATGACTGACTACTTCTCTAAGTGGATAGAAGCTGAAGCTTTTGCTCAAGTCAGAGAAAAGGAAGTTATATCCTTTATCAAAAGAAACATTATAACTAGATTTGGCATTCCCTCTGAAATTGTATGTGATAATGGTTCCCAATTCATTGGAAGCAGAACCACTAACTTTTGTGACAGTTGGGGAATTAAGATGATAACATCAACACCAGTTCATCCACAAGCCAATGGTCAAGCAGAATCATCCAACAAGATCACCATCAACAATCTGAAGAAGAAGCTAGGATCCAAGAAGGGGAAATGGGCAGAGGAGTTGCCTTATGTGCTATGGGCTGACAGGACAACTCCCAAGAATGCCACTGGTCAAACACCTTTTTCTTTAGTATTTGGGGCAGAAGCAGTGATCCCAACAGAGATGGTGATCCCAACTGCTAGAATAAGTGCTCGTGATCCTGAAGAGAATGCTACAATCCTGGCTCAGGATTTGGATACTATTGAGGAAATCAGGGATCTGGCTAGGATAAGGATGGCAAGCTACCAACAAAGAATGGCTGGTGCTTACAACAAAAATGTTAGGATAAGGAAGTTCCAAGTCGGAGATATGGTGTTGAGAAAAGCATTCCAAAACACTATCAATCCTGCCGATGGGAAGTTAGCACCAAAGTGGGAAGGTCCTTACTTGATTGAAGCTGAAGCAGGAAAGGGGGCATACAGATTGCTAACCATGGAAGGAAATTTGTTACCAAGAGCCTGGAATGCTGTTCACTTAAAGAAGTACTTTATGTGAACATGATCCTTCAAGCATGTGATCCTTACATTGAAGTATCCTTAAAGGATCCCAGTGATGTCAGTGATCCTTACTCTGGTAATGTCCTTATCTTAAAACCATTACATTTCCTTACTTTTTACCAAAGGATAAGGATCCTGTATCCTTCATCCTCTTCTCACGAACCATTTGAGTTATGATAGTTCAGGTATCTACAGCATATCGTCAAAGATCTTCAAAAGCAATGCAGATCCTTGGGTTCAACCCCAGTTATCCTTGGGATTATCCCCAGTTTCCGCCAGCAGCGCACGATGGTCCTGATATTGTTCACGTCTTTGGGACCAGTACCAACTTCCGGGGCTGACAACCTCATCGTACTGGCTATACCCAGGATCCTACGTATAATGGTAGACGTACCATACATCCGTTCCTAAGGTTTCTAACGTTTTCACGTTAGCTAAGGTTTTGACATTTTCATGTCACTAAGTTTGGATAGTCGCCAGTAAGGGCCATACTCCAGTTTACATACGATCCTTTGGGCTTGTCCCCAGTTATCCTTTGGGCTTGTCCCCAGTTATCCTTTGGGCTTGTCCCCAGTTATCCTTTGGGCTTGTCCCCAGTGATCCTTTGGGATCATCCCCAGCTATCCTTTGGGCTTGTCCCCAGTGATCCTTTGGGATCATCCCCAGTTATCCTTTGGGCATGTCCCCAGTTATTAATTTATCTTTTACATTGGCTTAGTCCCAAGTTATGTTCCGTTTTTCAGGTTCTCGAAGTTAAACAAATAAGGATCCTTAATCCTTATTATCCATTAAAAATTCGCTTTTGGGTATCTTGATTAAAGGTTAGGATCCTAACTTGGATCCTCAGGTATGATCCTTGACTATTTTGATTATACTAAACAACCCTTACACTTTGACAACTAAACCTATGATCCTTGAAATTGATTGCTTCAAAAATTTTCAGTGTCAGGATATTTGATCTAGGATCATATCCTAAATTTATTAAACATGGTTTCCTCAACTCTTGTTACTCTAACAAATATGTTTCTAAAACAAACTGGAAAATAAGAAGACAAATAAAGGATAACAACACGAGATAAGCCAGGAAGATTAAAGTTATATTATTAACAAAGGATCTTAAACCCTTTCAAAAAAGTTGTCAAAATTGCCAACCCACGTTTCTACCAGCAAAACGTGGCCCGTCCACATGGGTTGGCAAAGGGTGTCCATTGTCTATGCGGTCTTAGCAGGTGCAGGAAATTAAAGACGGCAGGATCACAAAGGCTTCATCCCCCAAACAGAGGATCCCTCCACCATTTGCGATCCTACCTATTGTCCAAAGGATCCATGATCCTTAACCCTAAAAACTATTGTTTAAGTACAGACCATCATTGTTTCAATCACAACCACAAACAAACCACTACCAAACTTAAAAAATTGGGCTCCGGCCTAGTCTCGAAATATCCATCATCGCCCAATCCAGCAGCTTAAACCTTCGCTGCTCCATCACCACCAGCTTCTCCACCCTGATCCATGCCATCATCACCACCTTCAAGCATAGGGATATCCTCAGCTTCATCATCATCCTCCAATTCCGCCAGCCTTGCCTTCCAACCCTCCACATCCCATGAGCTCTTGTCGAAGGCAGGATCCTGAGCCTCCGCAGCCATCTGCAATTGTATCTTATACATAGCAATTGCGGCAGAGACCTTGGCATCCCGGGTGATCTCCTGCTTTTCGCCATCCATGTTGATCAACATTTGAGCAGCCTCATCCTTTGTAGCCCGGAGCTCCTTCTCAAGATCGGCTATCTTAAGATCCTTCAACACGCCCATTTGTTGAAGGTCGGCGATTTGGCTTTCCTGATCCTCGACATGGCCTAGGTAGGTCTCTACTTCAGCAAGTTTCTGCAAAAAGGGAAAAAGGTAAGATCAGGATCGGGTGATCCTCAAAGAAACAGAATATACAGGCAGGATACTCAGGTAGGATAGCAAACAGGGGCAATGATCCTTACTTCATTAACATAATCAAGAAACTGCTGGCGGAGCAGGGGAAATCCTTGGAGATCCTCAGAAGTCTTTCTCTTCTTTCCCTTACCCCTAACAGGTGCTTTAGGGGCCGAAGCAGAGGGACTGGCAACAGAAGTCTTCTTTCTTGAAGACTTGACATTGGCAAGTTCATCAATCCCGAACTTGGAGGCAGACTTAGCAGATTTCCCAGCGCCTACACAATCAAAATAAGATAAGTACTTTAACTAATTCAAAAAATCCTACATAGAACTACTTTTTAATGAGGATACTTACTTGACATTGTGGCAGATGCGGAGGATACTTCTTGTGAATCTTGGATGGTGACTTGAAAACTTCTGGTCTCAGGATCAAGCTTTTTGAAAGCTAAGACTCTCTCTCTTGCAGCAGGGGTTAACTTGAGATGAGCAACGGATATAGCTAAAAAAACAAAAGACAAAGAAAGACATTAGTGATCCTCATCATAAGAAACAAGTCTGATGGTGATCCTTCCAGGATCCTCTATCCTACCATGAGTAGTCCACTCCTTGGGCAGATCCTTCCCATTAGGGATGGTATCCCTCCTAACAAAGAAAAATCGTCGCTTCCAATTTGTATCATTCTTGGTGACCTTAAGAACAGGGCGATCCTCCCCAGCTTTCCGTTTCAACAAGTACCGATAGGAACCAAACGTGGTAAGATCATATAGCTCAGCCAGCTCCGACATCCCTAAATCAATCCCCTCCTGCTCGATGATCCTCTCAAGGGTATACAGAACCCTCCAGATCATCGGCATGGCATGGATATAAGACATGCCAGTCAGGGAAAAGAAGGATTGGGTGAAGGCTGGAAAAGGATACGAATATCCTATGGTAAACGGAGTTGCAGGAAAGGCCACCCAGGTGTCGGAAACAAAATCACTTAGAGCGGTGGAAGTGAATGACTTGAAGATAGCATCCGCCGGGAAACAGTGACGGATCCTATCAACATGAGCATCAGTGAAGCAGCACCTCTCCGTAGGAGAGTCTTTGACGATCCCTTGGCTTTTCAGGGGACTGCTTTTCTTGTGATCCTTGTGAGGGGAATTTCGGAGCAACATACTCTTGGCAGAATAAAAACAGGAAGCAGAAAAACAGAGCAAGAGAAGGAAGAAAGAGAAAAGAATACCTGATCGATCTTCGGTGGAGATTATAAAGGGACAATATCTTGAATTTAAATGCAGATTGATCCTAACCCTATCTCCTATTTATAATCATGATTTGCAGGGATGTCACCTCAGTGACGTAAGGGTTGCAACGGCTAGTTCGAGATTAACGGCTAGTTATCTGAGTCGTTCGTTGCAGATAAGATCAAAACAAAATATAACTCATTTATTTACAAAATCACTCCTTATATTTTGGGGGCAATTGTTAGGGCTGGATTTTTATAATACATGATCCTTACATGTGATCCTAACCAGTTATCCTTATTTCTTTGGCAGATAGTGATCCTCAGCAGAGTTTCAGGATCAGGATCATGGACCATCATAGCATCCTCGTGCTAACAGTTGCTTTCATTAAATTTAATGTTGTTTTGCAGGACATCTAGCAGGATCCGCTCTTAGCATCACAATCAAAGGACGCGTCTTTACAACTATAGCATGTGCTTAATCGGAGATGGACGTTGTGATGGATATGGAAACTTGGCATGATTTAAGGGCGATAATTTAGGCTAGATTTACTTTTATTTCTAAAGGGGTAATGAGCTGATTATTAGTCTTTTTACCTAAAATAGGTCACCTACACTTGTATATATAACACTCCTCCCCATTCGGAAGAGGACACAACACAATTCTCACACGCTTAGACACTCGAAACTATAGTGATCCTTGTACTCAGCTCATTATCATCCGAAGTTGTAACCATTTTTCTTATATTGAAGTTTGGTGATCGGTAGTTGCCATCACCCGAGGTTTTTTATGCCGGAGATCATACATTGATCAAGGGCTTTTTCCTCCTAT
The DNA here is from genome assembly GCF_002127325.2 of Helianthus annuus. Taxonomy (NCBI): domain Eukaryota; kingdom Viridiplantae; phylum Streptophyta; class Magnoliopsida; order Asterales; family Asteraceae; genus Helianthus; species Helianthus annuus. Next base: position 111,367,952 of record NC_035447.2, read on the forward strand.
AAATCATTGTGTCTTTGCATATTTCATACTGAAGTGATCCTTTACTTTTTCAATAAACCAAGCATCATACCCCGTTTACATAGAGTTTGGTTGCATTATCCTTGTGTGATTTTTGACCAAAACAATAAGGATAACACATCTCCGTTTTCTGGTTTCATCAAGGCAGGAGCCAAGGACAGGTAATCCTTGAGAGCTTTGAGAGCATTTTCATGCTTTTTAGTCCAATCAAACTTCTTGTTTTTCCTCAAGACATCATAGAACTCTTTACATTTCTCCGAGGATTTGGATATGAATCTGTTCAAGGCTGCAATGCTGCCTGTTAGCCTCTGAACATCCTTAGCGTTGGCAGGGGACTTGATGTTTATTATAGCTTTGATTTGTTCTGGACTGGCTTCAATGCCTCTCTTGGTCACCATATATCCTAAGAATTTACCTGCTTTAACACCAAAGTGACACTTTGAAGGATTAAGTTTCATGTTATATCTGTCAAGGATATTGAATGCCTCCTACAAGTCTCTCAGGTGATCCTCAGCCTTTTTGGATTTTACCACCATGTCGTCTATATAAACTTCCATAGTGTGTCCAATCTGATCCTTGAACATCATATTCACTAGCCTTTGATAAGTTGCACCTGCATTTCTTAGTCCAAATGGCATAGCAATATAACTGTATATACCAGCTGGAGTCATAAAGGTTGTATCCTCTTGATCAGATGGTTCCATCTGAATTTGTTGAAATCCAGATGAAGCATCCATGAAAGTTAACAGTTCATGACCCGCGGTTGCATCCACCATGGAGTCAATGTGGGGTAATGGGAAAGGATCTTTGGGACATGCCTTATTTAAGTCAGTGAAATCGACACATACCCTCCACTTTCCGTTTTTTCTTTTGAACAACAACCACATTGGCCAACCATCTTGGATACTTGACCTCTCTAATCATACCTGCTTGGAGCAATTTTTCTACCTCCTCCTGGATAATGGCATTTCTCTCTGGTGCAAACTTCCTCCTCTTTTGATGGATTGGTTTGAACGACCTGTCAATGCCAAGTTTGTGAGTGATTATGTCTTTAGATATACCTGTCATATCTTCGTGTTTCCATGCAAAGGTAGTCCTTCTCCTTTTGAGGAAGGATATGAGGTCTTCTTTCATTTCGCCAAGGATCCCTGATCCTACGTAAACCTTGGACTCAGGATCATGAGGATCCATAAGGATTTCTACTACATCCTGCTCTCTTGCCTCCAAGACATCCCTTGGAGGATACTTTGATTGCTAATGCTCCCTTGACTTTGAGGCTGGTTTCATTGATGAAGTGTAGCAGTTCTTAGCCTCCTGCTGATCACTATCAATTTTCACTATCCCCCACGGGCTAGGAAGCTTCACACATTGATGATAAGTGGATGGGACTGCCTTCATGTCATGTATCCAAGGCCTGCCAAGGATAACATTACAACAAGATAAACAATCAATAACACAAAACTTTTGGTAAGAATGTAGGCCTTCGATATAGATTGGGAGTTTGATGTCCCCCAGAGTATTTTTAGTCTCGCCACTGAATCCCACAAGCACAGAGGATCTTGGTATGATATCGGATTCAGGAATATTCATCTTCTTAAGGACATCAAGCTGGATGATATTCACAGAGCTTCCTCCATCTATAAGGATCCTGCGAACAAAATGGTTAGAGATAAAAAGAGTAATAACCAAACCATCGTGATGAGGATCCTGAATGTCAACACGATCATCCTCATCAAAAGTTATGATTTTTCCTTCGGAGACACTGGATGTTCGAATGGGTCTATCTCCATTATCCATCTTGGTTTCCTTTGCATGTCTTTTGGCTGCTGAAAAGGATGTTCCACAAATGTCTGATCCTCCAGAAAGGAAGTTTATAACTTGTGCGTCTGCTGGAGGGGCTGGAGCTTTCTCCGGGACCCTTTCAGGATACTGAGTTCTTGACTTCTTTCTCCCCAATAATTCTTTCAAGTGCCCCTTGCTCAACAAGTATCCAATTTCTTTTCTCAATGCGATGCATTCTTCTGTGAGATGACCAAAATCTTCATGGTATGCACACCATTTTGACTTATCTTTAGTTGCAGATGGTTTGTCATTTTTTCTCGGCCACCTAGCTTTATCACCCAAATTCTGCATCGCAAGGATTAGTTCATTGTTATCAACAGAAAAACAATATTCAGAAATTGGAGGATAATCCTCATCATCCTCTTCATGTTCAACAGCATGCACATTCTGGTTATCAGATTTGTTGTAGGATCTGAACTTATTGTTCCTGAATGAGGATCCTTGCTTCTCCTGCTTTGAGGATCCTGCTAACCTCTCCTGGATCCTTTTGTCATCCTCTAGCCGGATGAACCTAAGGGCCTGGGTTCTTACCTCATCTAGATTCCTGCAAGGTGTCATAACAAGATCATCATAGAACAATGAATCTCTAAGCAATCCCATTTTAAAGGCTTCAACAGCCGTAGCTATATCTAAGTTAGGGATATCCAAGGATTCTTTACTAAATTTAGTGATATAATCCCTTAATGATTCATTATGACCCTGGGTTATCCTATATAGATCACTAGTTAAACGTTCATATTTTCTACTACAATAAAACTGGTTATTAAACAGGTTAACTAGATTAGCAAACGAGGTAATAGAGTAAGGGGGGAGACTTAGCAGCCATTTAAGAGCCGATCCAGTAAGAGTGGATCCAAATCCCTTGCACAGACATGCTTCCTTTAACCTTTCTGGGATGGGATTAATTTCCATCCTTTCCCTGTATTGTGCTATGTGTTCTTCAGGATCCGTTGAGCCATCATATAACTTCATTCTTGGTACGTGGAACCTCTTGGGTATCTCAGCATCACAGATGGGTGGTGCAAAACGAGATATCTTATGGCTCCCATCTGCAATCTCCAGGATAGGCTTGACTACTCCTGGAACACTTGATATCATATCCTTCAGCTTTTGCAATTCCCTAGCCATAGCATGATTGATACCTGTATCCTGCACAGGGTCATGGTTAGTGGTATAAGAATTGTTGAAAGTGTTACCTCCCATTGGGTTCAAATTAGGGACACCGGATGTGAATCCATAGTGTTGGTGCTCTAGAATGACCGATGGACCAGTAGAAGCAATGGTCTGCATTGGAATAAAATATCCATGATGGATATCTGAGTTCCCTGACTGCAAACTCTTTAAGGATCCCGGAATCTGGAAGGATCCATGAAACTGAGAGGATCCTTGAACCTGAGAGGATCCTGGAACATGGGAGGATCCTTGAACCTGCGAGGATCCTAGGACATTAGAGGATCCTTGAACCTGAGAGGATCCTGGAACATGGGAGGATCCTTGAACCTGCGAGGATCCTGGAACATGGGAGGATCCTTGAACCTGAGAGGATCCTAGAACATGGGAGGATCCTTGAACCTGTGAGGATCCTGGAACATGGGAGGATCCTTGAACCTGCGAGGATCCTTGAAACGGCCAGAACCCTTGAATCTGCTGCGCTCCTGGGTATCCTCCCGAGCTAGCGAAGGATCCTATGTGCTAAGGGAGGGATCCTGCTGGTTGGAAGTATGATCCTGAAGCCTGAGTCATTGCTGATGAACTGTAGTGCACTCCTCTTGGTCCTCCCACATATTGAACATCTGGAACCACTGAAGGCTGAGAAGTTATAACCGGAGTATCGAAATTCAAAGATCTGGGCATCAATGGGGAATGATCCTCTGCTGATATCTTCTGTTTCTTGATGTCTCCAATTTCTCTAAGAATCCTTTCATTGGTCTTATCCTGCTGCTGTATATGCTCCTTCATCTGCAAAATCAGAGTAAACAAGTCACTAGTAGTAGGAGTATAAGTGGCAGAAGAAGTTGGAGGTTTTGAGAAAATGGGAGTTGGTTTTTTCTCGGCATTTTTCTGAGATCCAGAAGGTGGTGGAGGCAAAGGTGGAATGCCCTAAGATGAATTGACTGCAGACATTGCACTGGAAGTGTTCTTCGATGATGAAGCCATCTACTTGGATGCAATGAATCGAAATGATCACAAAAATGAAAATCTCTTAGGAATGAAGCACCAATTGCCCCACGGTGGGCGCCAAACTGTTTTGGTCAAAAAATCAAGCCAAGATAATGTAACCAAACTTTCTGTTGTGAGGTATGATGCTTGAATTGATAAACAACTATCAGGATCACTCAGAAATGAATTGCACAAGTGACACAAAGATTTATACGAGGAAAAAGCCCTTGATCAATGAATGATCTCCGGCATAAAAAACCTCGGGTGATGGAAACTACCAATCACCAACTCAAATTAAACAATAATCGTATTACAACTTCGGATGATAGCGAGCTAAGTACAAGGATCACTATAGTGTATCGTGTAAAAATGTGCGAGAAATGCTAAGTGTTTTGCCGAGAGCTGGTGAGAGCAGTTGTACGAGTGTGTGTAGCCAAAAAATAGCCAAGTGTTTTCTAATTAGCTCGCTACCCCTTTAAAAATAGAAGTTAACTACACTAACTAACATCCCGCAAATCATGCAAGTCTTCCCATGACTCCATAACGTCCACTTTCAGCCAAGCACGTGCGGAATAAACGTGGAATATTCTCCAGGAACGTTGCCAAGACCAAGTCCAAGCTGGTATTCCTGCAAAATAATACCGAATTCAAAGCAAACAATCGTTAGTATAAGGATCCTTAGGATGATCCTGATCCTGAAACACTTCTGAGGATCACTAATTGTCACAGAAGTAAGGATCACCAAACAGGATAATAAGTGAGGATCACAGGTCATTAAGAAATCCTCCCCTAACAGAGAATATCTAGTTTCAGCATCTAACAGAGTTTTACTCACATAATAGACAGGATATTGCTGACCTTCATGGTCTTTTATAAGAACGGCACTTACAGCATTCCCTGATACAGCGAGGTATAGGGATAGTGGTTCACCATTTTCAGGCTTCATCAATAGAGGTGCAGTCGAGAGATATCGCTTCAAATCCTGCAAGGCTGCTTCATGCTTTGATCCCCATTCGAACTTCTTATTCTTCTTGAGAATATCGTAGAATTCCTTGCATTTTTCCGAGGATCTTGAAATAAATCTGTTCAATGCTGCTACTCGGCCTGTTAACCATTGAACATCCTTCATATTCGAGGGTGATCTTATATCCAGGATAGCTTTAATCTGCTCCGGGCTTGCCTCTATCCCCCTTTTCGTCACCATATATCCTAGAAACTTTCCTGCCCCTATTCCGAAATGGCACTTAGCAGGATTCAGCTTCATGTTATACTGATCCAGGATATCAAATGCTCCCTTGATATCCTGGAGGTGATCCTCAGCCTTTTTAGATTTCACCACCATATCGTCAATATATACCTCCATGGTGTCCCCCAGCCTATCTTTGAACATCATGTTCACCAATCTCTGGTATGTTGCACCTGCATTTTTCAAACCAAAAGGCATAGCCGTATAACAATAAATACCTGTTGGTGTCATGAAGGCAATATCCTCCTGGTCAGAAGGTTCCATTTGAATCTGCTGAAATCCTGAGGATGCATCCATGAAGGTCAACATTTCATGCCCGACAGTAGCATCCACCATTGCATCGATATGAGGAAGGGGGAATGGGTCTTTAGGACAAGCCTTATTCAAGTCTGTGTAATCTACACAGACTCTCCATTTCCCATTTTTCTTCTGCACTACGACCACATTTGCCAACCATCTCTGGAACTTGACTTCTCTGATCATTTTGGACTTCAACAATCTTTCGACTTCCTCTTGGATGATTATATTTCGCTCAGGAGCAAACTTCCTTCTTTTTTGCTGAACAGGCTTGAACGACCTGTCAATTCCAAGCTTGTGAGTAATAATGTCTTTGATATACCTGTCATATCCTCATGCTTCCATGCAAACGTTGATATCCTGCACTTCAAAAAGTCAGTTAATTGTTCTTCAATATCCCGAGGGATATTGGTTCCGACGAGCACCGAGATATCAGGATTATCCTGATCCAGGATAACTTTCTTCACATCCTGCTCCGAAGCTTCCAAGGTATCCGGGGCCCGCATCTTTAATTGCTTTGCTGGATTATGCTTGGTCGAGGATTTCATCGAGGATGTGTAACATTTTTTCGCCTCCTGCTGATCACTATCGACTTTGACAACTCCCCAATGGGTAGGGATCTTGATGCATTGGTGATATGTTGATGGGACAACCTTCATATCGTGAATCCATGGTCTTCCCAGTATGATGTTATAGCAGGATAGAGAATCCATCACACATAAACGTTGTATCGAGTTGACTCCTTCAACATATACTGGTAACTTTATCTCTCCCACTGTGTTCCTAGCCTCTCCACTGAACCCAACAAGCACAGTGGACTTCGAAGTATTGTCCATCGGAGATACATTCATCCTTTTCAATGTTTCCAGCTGAATTATGTTGACAGAACTACCGTTGTCCACCAATATCCTGCGTACAAAATGGTTAGCCACATATAATGTTATTACTAAAGCATCATGGTGAGGATCCTGAACAGTATCCCTGTCATCACTATCGAAAGTGATCACTTTATCAGTTGTGAGGGTAGTCATCCTGACTGGTTTGTCTCCCCTTTCACTCTTGGATTCCTTTGCATGTCTCTTAGCCGCCGAATACGAAGTCCCACAAATGTCGGATCCTCCTGAAATAAATTTAATTATCTTGGCATCTGCTGGGGGTGACGCTGCTCGTTCAGGATCCTTCTCGGGATCCCGCCCTTTATTTTTCTTTCTTCCCAGTAAGTCCTTCAGATATCCTTTGCTCAACAGGTAACTTATTTCTTTCCTTAAAGCAATACAATCCTCGGTCATATGTCCGAAGTCTTCATGGAAGGCACACCATTTGGATTTATCCTTCCAGTCAGCTTTCTGTTGGTTGATTCGTAGGTTGAGGAAGAATTCATCCTCTCTTGCATCTTCTTGTCATCTTCCAAACGAATATATCTCAAAGCCCTGTTATGAGCTTCGTCGAGATTCCTGCAGGGATTCATTACAAGATCCTGATAAAACTGAGAATCCTTTTGTAACCCCATCTTAAAAGCTTGCACAGCTGTTGCAACATCAAGATGTGGGATGTCCAAGGATTCTCGACTGAACTTGTTCACATAATCCCTCAAGGATTCCTGAGGTCCTTGAGTTATCCTGTAAAGATCACTTGTTAATTTCTCAAAACTCCAGCTGCAAGAAAATTGACTATTAAATAAGTTAACCAAATGAGCAAAAGAAGTAATTGAGTGAGGAGGAACGTTTAACAGCCATTTTAAGGCTGATCCTGTCAAGGTAGAACCGAATCCCTTGCATAAGCATGCTTCCTTGAGATCTGGAGGGATAGGATTGATTTCCATCCGTTCCCTATACTGGGCAATATGCTCCTCAGGATCCGTGGTTCCATCATAAAGCTTCATGTTGGGAGTTTGGAATCTTTTTGGGATTTCAGCATCACAAATAGGATGCACAAACCGAGATATCCTGTGGCTATCCTGGGATACTTCAGGAATTGGCTGAACCACCCCAGGTACACTGGATATCATATCCTTTAGCTTCTGAAGCTCCCTAGATAATGCTGATGTCACATCTGTGTCCTGCAACGATCCAACACTGTTAGTGGCAAGAGTATTATTATTTTTAGACACATTACCAGTCTGAGGGTTCTGCCCATATCCTGAAGCATATCTTGAGCTCCTCATGGTTGACATCCTGACCGAGGAAGGTATCTCAGGAGTATGATTATGAGGAAGGCTGGGCACAATATTCCCCCTATTATCCTCAGTATACACAGCCGAACTGAAGTTCAAAGTTCTGGGTTGTAGAGGAGTGACGATATCTTCGGTGGATCTGCTCGAGCCAGCTTTTAAGAGTTGTATTTCTCTTAACAGCATTTGGTTAGTTTCCTGTTGCTGTCTCATTTGTTCCTGCACACTTCCAAACAAGGTTAGAATTTCATCATTAGAAGCTAAAATGGGAGCAGATCCCTGAACACCCCGGGTAGGGATAACATCCTGAGGTTGTGAAGAAGCCGGCATCCTTGGAGGAGGTGGTGGAAGCACCGAACCGGTAGTAGCAGAAGTCACAGCGGACATAGTGGAGGAACTCATGTTTGATCTTGTGGCCATTATAAACAATGTGGCAAAAAGTTTTGAAAATAGAAAACTGATTAGCGATTTCAAAAAAATTTTTAGTAAAGAGAGCACCACTTGCCCCACAGTGGGCGCCAAATTGTTTTGGTCAAAAATTACCTAGGTAATTAAGTGATCAAATTAGTTTTGTGAGGTAGTGTGCTAAGAGAATGTGATCAAAAATATGTTAATTAAGTTGTTTGCAAAAACAGTTTCAGGATACGGCTCAAGATATAGAGCTGTATCTGTGATCAAATAATGAGCAGAAAAGTAAAGGTTGACACGTGATGTATGAGGAAAGCCCTTGATCAATCTAGATCGCCGGCATAAAACCTCGGGAGCTGACAATCGCAACTGCTTTGTTCTTCTTATTGCTTCAAGCTTCAGGATACAGTGCAGGATATGATACGGATCAACTAAGTGTTACAATGAGATTTGAGTACAAGTGTTCGTGTGTAATGATTGCTAGAGACTACAGAGCAAAGTGTGCGAAAGAGTGTGTGTCCCTTTGTCTGATCCAATCAATCTATTTATAGTAAAAAGAAAGCAACCAACTATCCTATTATTCCGGGATCCGGCGAATATTCCACATGTGAACTTGTAATCCACATCTTCCGGCTTCAACGTCTTTCTCCCAACTGTTTTGCGCGAGTCTCAAGGAGAAGAAGTCCACTTGAACGTTGGAGACTTATACCCTTTAATCTGCACGTGGTTAATTCAATCAACCTCGGGATATCGCCCAGGATGTTAGCAATATCCTCGTCCAGTATCCTGGTCACAAATAAACAATTAGAAGCAGGATATTGATCAAGATATGTATTCTCAGAAAATGACCAATAACAACAACCGTTTGTGTGTTGTGTGTAGTTGTTTTGACTGTTTCTTTTCAAAACTTTTACTCGTTTAACAAAATCCATGTTGGATTTGTTTTCGAAAGCTTCAATTTTATCAGTCCCTCTTCATTTCACGAAGGTTACCTTCTGAACCTTTTTCCTTGTAACAAGCTCACTTTGTTTCCACCCTCGGTTGTGAAACCTTAGGCTTTTGAGCTCATTGTTCCTTTTGTTTACCTTTAAAAGCGATAGGTTGTTGCTTTGTCGGTAATCTTTGATTTCCAAATTGTCCTCTCACTTCAGCTTTTGGAATAGGATCACACTGAGTTACAGAAACTCTCAGGATCGCTTTTCCCAAAAACTTACTGGTAGTATCTTCAAACACTTTATCAATCAAAGATTGATTGACGTTTTTGATTGGAAAATCTTTGTCTGAATATATTTTACTATCACCGACTAAAGTGTACAACACGTTATCACTTTTAACAGTAGACATTGTTTCCTTGATGGGATCTATCTCTTGTTTAACAGTTGAGTGCACAGCAGGAGTAGGGGGATCACACAGAATATGATTCTCAATAGACACTTCTACTCCTTTCCTATCATCAAGAGATTTATCCTCATCATTCACATCTGATTCATCATCCGACGAGTCATAGTCCTCAACAGTTGGAGCACTTTGTCCCGTAAATGTTGAATTTTCTTTTGTTTCAGATGAGCCCACTGAGGAACTGTCCGTTTTGAACCCTAATCCTGTAGTTACTTCCTCATAATCAGGAGGTACACTTGGTTCAAACCGAGGCATTTCCTCCTCATCGGGCATTTTGGTATAGTTGTGTCTCAAAGGAGGTGGACACGACTTATACCCAACGCCTTTCATATCCCCTTTCAGCTTTTGAACGTCTATGATGTGATCAAGCACATATCGGGAGTTTGAGTAACTCTCCAATTTGAGCTTGATCGCATCATGCTCACACTTTGCCACGGCTAGCTCCTTCTTTGTTTCCTCAATGATATTAATGTAGTTATTAATACCAATTTGTTTATTAAAAACAGCTTTTGTTAATTCGGAAACACTTTTCTTGAGTGTTTCAATTACCGATTTAAAATCCTTTTTCATTGCGAGCTAAGGCCATGTTTGCCTCTTTGCATTTTGACAGTTCAATAACTAAACTCTGACTGTGACTATGAATTGTTTCAGATTCATGTTTTAATTTAGCACATTCATGTTTCATATCAGCACATTCACTACATATGCTAGGAGTTTCTGATTTTACCTGACTTGTAGAAGCTGCGACATTATCCGTACTGTCATTCTGGCAAGAGAAAGATCCATCTTCAGATAAGAACTTCTCCATGTGATTCGATGCAGCAGCAGCTTTCTTGATCAAGTCAGATTTTTGACATTTCATCTCCTTTGCATCATTCGACAAACAATCAGCTTCAGAATCCATTCCCTCCTTCACGTCCGATTCTAAACTGTAATCACTCACACCTGAGCCATCTTCATCAGTACTGCCACTATATCCTGAACTGTCATCATTTCCTGAAGATTCACCATCATTGACATTCTTGACAATTTTAGCATAAAACGCAGTTCTTGTTTGATCACCGTTTCCCAACTGTATGGCCGGACCACAATCGACAGTAGGATTAGGAAAAAAGGTACTTGGATAGAATTGAGGTTGAGATGTAGAAACTTGAGGTTGAGGTTGGGGTTTAGGGAGCTAGACACTCGGATCGAGTTGAGGTTTTGAAAGGGCGTGAGCTTGAGCAATAAGATGTGGTGGTGGGTGATAGGCTTTTGGATCGAAAACCTGAGGAGCTGACTAGGGAAAAGGGCTTGTATTGGACACTGGAATTCGTTTGGCTTTTTGGATTTCTTCTTCATCTTTGTTCTCTAGCTTCTGAACGAAATCATAAATGCTACTCTCATTCAAAATACCCGTGTGCTTCAGCAACTTAATGAATTGATTCCACTTAGGAGGTAAAGCATCAGCAAAACGCATAACCATCTCTTGTTGTGATGCGTTGACCTTGTATGAGTACATCTTACTAATAAAATAATAGTACCGAGTAGTCATCTCGCTAAGTGTTTCATTCTCATTGAACAAAAACCCTTCAAACTCTTGCTTTAACAGATCAAGTTGGACCTTTCTTGTTGCTGCATTTCCTTCTCCTCTGGTTTCCAAGATGTCCCACAAATTCTTTGTAGAGGTACAATAAGCGAATTGATGATAAATATCCTTATGAAGCGCTTGTGAAAGGATAGTGCAGGCCTTCTTCTCAAGATCATAAGCCTTCTTATCACCTTCGGCCATTCCCGCCAAGGTAACTGGATTGGAAACTGCTACTTCGAGAGCTTCATTGAATGGCATAGTAAAACACGTCCACAGCTCGGTATTTTGTCCTAGAACATAAGTATGAAAATGATTTTTCCATGATGGATAATCGTTCATATGATTTATCTTTGGCGGACGATTGTTGCTACCCGTTTCACTTTCACTTAATAACAAATTCTGAATGCTTTGATTTTGATTCGTTACGCATGCCCATTGTCTTGCAGTAATAGATTGTTGTGGCATCATCATTTTCATCCAAGCTGCTGCGGAGGTCGGATCTTGACCCGAGCCTTAGTCACTGCTCCAATCCCACGGATTTGTACTCATATTTTGCTTGTGGTATAAAAACAAATGCTCGAAAACCAAATTAAAAGAATTGGTGTGATTTGTAAACTTTCTGTGAAAAATAAGATTCCACGAAAAATGCAAGACCACAAAAAATATGCCACGAAAGATGAATGGCCCACTTGAGTTACCAGGCCCACGAAAAATAAGCCTAAAACTTGTTTCTTAGCCCAACTTATGAAACCAACAAATAACCAGCCCAAAAACCAATCTGTTGCTAGGCCCAGTCCACGAAGAAGAGAGATCAACCCACCAATGAAAAAGTCTTATAACAAATTTCCTTTTCAGCAGCCCAAATTTGTAGTATATTCACGAATAATTAGCCAAAAAAAAATAATTTGTTGACTTCTTTGGCCACCTGAATACGACAAACAAGTTGGTTCTTTGTTGACCAAGGTAATATTTCTTTGACTTCAGTATATGACAAACAACAAACTTTGAAATTTGGTTTTTCGTGGGTGAACTTTTGTGTGTAAAGAATCTGGACGAAAAACAATGTTTCGTAGGATAAGGTTTTTTGTGAGAAATTAGGTAAAACAAGGATTTTTCGTTGACACCAGATCTTTCGCAGGTATGGGGCACTGGGAAAGTTGGTGAGAAATTTTCAACCAAATCTTATCCTATCTTGTCAGATTTCAGAGAGTTGGTAAACCAAATCTGAAGACATCTTATCTTCCATAATACAAATGAAACTCCGATGACTTTTCCGGCAAAAGCAACTTACCGGATAAAATGGCGTTTTATGGTATTCACGTTAAAACTCAAAACAACTTGTACTTTCGATTATCTCCAATGTTTTTAAACAAGTTTTAACCAAAAACGACACCAAACAACAACGATTTTCGAGTTTTGATTCAGACTTTATGAACTAGAACTGGGTTTTTGAAAATTTTACACATAACACACTCAAAACTCACTCGAAAATCACACCGGTAACTCGGCTTTCAACAAGAAATCGAGCCTTACGCTCTGATACCACTTGTAGGTCCCGATACGGATCGTCGGACAACAATGATTTCTTGTTTCGGGTGCCGAAACGAGTGCGGAATCCCCGTTACGACACAAACCGAGCGAGAGAGTAAACACAATAAAAGGATTCAACATTAAACAAGATGTATATTGATTTAGACAAAGTTTCGGTACAAGATTCGATAAAATACAAAGCTCACCAGAACTTTCTCTCACTACGCTCTCTCTAAGCTCATTCAAGCTCTCTCATTTTTTATGTCTTCAGTCTGCTGTTATATATAGGCTGCAGGTCGACGAAGGACCTGCAGCGACGAAAGACCTTGATGAACAACGTGTAACGACGAAGGATCACCACGTAGGACCATAGATGACGAAAAACAACAGGTCTTTCGTCACTATCAATGCATGACGAAGAATGTCCTTCATCAAGAGGTTTTTTGTGAACAACAATTGGATCAGGTTCTTTGTGAAATGTCAGGCCCAACAAAAATGCACAACCCACTAATCATTTGGTCTTCGTGACTTTATTAAAATGAGACATGCATGAAGTCCACTTTCATGCAAACTTTCATTTAAAGTCCAATTTTAGGAAAGTGACATCATCATATGACATCATCATGATGATGTCATGGTGGTGTCATCTTGCGGCTCTTCGTGCTTCGCGTGTCAAACTCTGGGGCGCACGACGGAGGAATGTCGTGACGTCGGGCTTGAGCTGAACTGAACTGAACTGAGTCGCATCCACCAAAAGTGTATCAACAATTCTTCGTGGGTAGCCCATATGCAGATAGTACTTGCACACAACAAACCAGTAAGAGCCAAACACATTAACAACTAACAGTTGCGCACATGCAAACTGTTTTATAACGCTAACCAAATAAACGACGTGCTAATTAAAGATTGCACTAAGACTTGATGGAGGATATCGAGTCCCGGTCTTCATTTCGTAGCGCGGTCGAACCGCACGTGTCGTATCCACAAAGTGTATCAACACCGTATAATTCGTGGATGACAACACTGGGCATTGAAGAGAAAGGGTGTTATTCTCCTTAACGGTGAGCAAAGCTTGATTCTGTGTATTAGCCATAGTTGTAAAATCGTGCTCTACTAAAGATTAATAATCAACTAAAACACTGCTGAAAGTTTTACCTGCAAACGCCTTTTGCTACCTTTCTCCAGCTGTTTTACACCGTTGATATTACCTTCTGGTCACTAAATCTCTCCTTCGTTCTTCGATCAACAACTGGGTTAACAAGCCCGCTGATTTGGCCTTAATCATGACTCGTCTCCGCTACCCTCTTGATCCCCTAGAACATAAACCCTCGAGCCCGCCAACCTGCGATCACCTAGTTCTCTCCGATCACTGCTGATCTGTCACCTCCGATCACTACACACCGGTAACTTCTGATCGCTGCAGCCTTAACACCTCCGATAACTCCTTCTGGCGATCAGAATCCAGCCCAGTTTCACTCGATCTCCGCTCAGATACCAAATGTTGGTTTGGTTCAGGCCAAAAACTACACAAAACTCACGTACAACACCTCTATATGTAAGTGTATAATGAAAAATGAAAGTGATGATTCACACTACGTAAATAAAGTTGAATGGAAAAGCTGCACTTTATTCATTACTGAACATGACTATTTATAGCCTTACAATGACCCTACGAATAAAAAGCATAAAAGATATTCTCTCCTAAAGAATTGGTAAAACCCATGACTCCTTCTTTATCCACTGTTCATATCCTAAACGTTCACCTCAAGATTCGGTCAACCCAACTACCAACTCTAACTTATTAAAAACTAATAAAATAAACCATAGAAAGATAAATGCCATGTGCTTTTATGTCTTCATGTATCCAGTATGCAAACTGCAAACGTGACACAAGAAAATCTATGCAAACAATCAGCTTATTCCATGCGAACAAATGAACACCTCACAACCCATGACCTACGAGCCACGAACAAACCCGAATAAAGCCAACAATCGGTAATCTGTCAGTGAAACCCCAACGACAAACATAGTGTGGTAATGCCTTTAACTATGTATTACTGATTACAACTGAATGTCTTTTGCAATGGTTTGTTGGGATGGAAGTTAGTGGTTGTTACCATGATAGTGTCACCAACGAACCGAGGGACATTCACCAATGAGTCACCGAAGAAGCTTGGCGATAGTTTTCTGACTCTACTCATGGGACATAATGATTAATACACAAACTCTCTAATGTGTATGATGATTACTACATATTTAGAGATTACAAGACCATACATTACCCAATATATTAGATTTTCCCCCATAATGTTATCGGGAAGACATGTCATGTTACCATGTGTAATTCAATCTCGTGCATCCGAACACAAGAATTACAAAACCACCGTAGGCACATTTCAATTCTTATACTAGCGATTCCAACATACTACTTACAACCAAATTAACAAAGTGTGCATATCACATGTAAAAAATATGGAGGTTTGGAAAGATAAATTGAACCAATTGTAGTTAAAGATTTTAAACAAAAACAAATGACCCTTTTGGTTATCATTTATAGTTTGTAGTGGTAAATTTTGGGTTTCATTTATTTGCTATACGTATAAGATACTACAAACGGAAAATGTAAGGACCTGCAAAAATGTCCCAAAACGCTCCGTAAGTAGAAACCCAGACCCCTAAAACCCTAATCCTTGTGAAAAATCAAAAAATTCAATTTTATTATTTTGTCGCGTGTCGCGTAAGACTTAAGGAGAGTCTTCGCGGGGCGCGACAACTTGTCAAAGCCCCAGATAAGCTTGAGGGACACGTGTCTTCCACGTGTCAAGACCACACCATGACTCCGCAACCTTCACTCCGACCCAGACTCCCTCACGGGCTTCGCGGGCCGCGATACGCCCCGATATCAGCCTATAAATAGCAGCCGATGGTTTCAGTTCATTTCGCTCAATTCTTTTCTTCTTTTAGCTTCTATTATAGCAAAATAGTAGCTCGGTATTATATTATAAACCCCGAAACTCTGCCCATTATTAGGGTAATAACTCTGATCACTGACACGATACTATATCCGATCGATTAAAACCGATCCAATGGATGTTTAAGTGCTGCCAATATCTGGCTATACTTTGTCATTCGTGGTGAGGGTTTCGATCTCGTGATTATCGTTAAAGTTGAAATGAGTTAATACACTAATACGAGTTCCCTTGTATCTAGAAATTATAATTCGTAACTAGGGAGCTGTTAAACCAGAATACTTAGCGATTAAGTAAAAATAGTAGTTAAAATAACTTAACAGTTAAGTAAACTTCGTAATTAAGAAAACTTAATGATTAAGTAAACTTAATGGTTATGTAAAACTTAGTAGTTAAGAAAACTTAGCGGTTAAGAAACTTAATAGCTAAGGAAACTTAACAGGAAAGGAAACTTAGCAGTTAAGCAAGCTAAGTAAGTTAATTACCAGCTAATTACGTTATTTAATTAATCGGATAATTACTTGATTAAACCGTTAAGGAAAATTAATCAGTCAAGTAAGATTAATTAATCAGTTAAGTAAGATTAATTTAGTTAAGTAAGATTAATTAATCAGATAAGCAAGATTAATTAAGCTAAGTAAGATTAATTAATCAGCTAAGTAAGATTAATTAACTAAAGTTAATTAAACACCTAAATAGATATACATGAAAATAGATATATATGAGGAAGGTGCTAGAAAGGTGTAAGAAGATATATATGTGGGTAGGAAGCTTCCTAGAAATTGTATATTTAACTTCATAGAAAAGTATATAGGAAACTTCCTGAAAATTTCATATTTCCTACCTATAAATAGGAAGCTTAGGATTCATTTTTCTTTGCTCATTCCTTCTATTCTTCTCTCTATACGTTTGTGGTCTAACCCATAATCACCGATGCGATATTCTGTCCGATCGATTCGGGAACCAACTAACGAATGCCAAGGTGCTGTCTAAACAAGACTGTACTTTGTGAATTTCGTTAAGGTTCTAAAACGAATGCCAAAGTGATGTCTAAATAAGACTATACTTTGTGAATTTCGTTAAGGTTCTGATCTCGTGACCATCGTTAGGTTTGATTGGGTTTAACACTAATACGTATTCCACTCTGTTAAACTAAATGTTTAACTATCAGAAAACTCCAAACTATACACCTACAATCAAACAAGATGTTTAATCATCAGAATATTCAGAACTTTAAAGTAGATGCTTAGTTATCAGAAGGCATAGAATCAGGAGGTTTGTTTAACCAAAGACTATATGCTAACAAGGTGAGTCATTCTCTTTTTATCAAATTGCTTTACAAAACCCTAAATGTTTTCCAGTTATGCTTTGCAGTGATTAAGTCATTGCTAATCTTTAATTACTGGCAGTATGTGGGGGTTTTGTGCACATTACTACTAATGATTTATCACGTTAAGTGGGCGAGCCTAATTTAGTGATATGTCCATGGTCATAGATACGGTCGAGTGACAACTGAACCAGCTAATTATAAGATAGGGGCAAATATAAAAACTCTTAATGCTGTGAATTAACAAATGTGTTTTTGTACAAAATGAATGAACTCACCAGTATTTCCTGCTGACCAAATGTTTTTAAAACGCGTTTCAGGTGATTACATTAGATTGGAATAAGAGTTGTGATACGGCACCAAAAAGGCTTAAAGAAGTGGCTTATTTTATCAATTAAACTAAATCAAGAAATGTTGTTCGGGTTTATCCCATACTAAAGCTACCTTTGTAAAACATGGGTTTATTCCCGTCTGTTTAATAAATAAAATCCGGTGTTTCAAAACTCTGATATTTTTACTAACTCACGGTCCTGATGAAATTTTCCGCTGCAATATTTTCAAAATAACCACCGGTACCACTTAACTGCTCGCGGCTCCCATCCAAGGTGTGGTCAGGGGCCGTGACAGAAAATCTCGTCGCAATGATATCCCACTAGAAACAACTGCCAGGCGAAATCTCATTTGTAATTTTATCTTCACTGTACCTAAAGGATTTACCAAGGGATAGCTCGTTGACAACGCTTCCCATTTGGCAACCTACCAAAAAGCCTGGTGGAAGTCTCATCCAATATATCTTATCTTCAAATAATCAGCAGATTAAGAGGATAGTGCGCTATTAAATAGTTATCGCAGATGACGACTAAGTTTGAATTGGCACATGTTGCTGACCCGTCGATGATACTCCTTTTTCACAGAATGTTTTCAAAATTATAATGTATTATTTTGCAAAAAAAAATACAAAAAGTATATATGTAATGTAATTTATAAAGTACAAAAATAAAAATAAAAATAAAAATAAAACAAGAATTGAAAAGACCAGCACCAAGGTACAGGTTGATGACAGAGATTTACAAGGATTGCCCCTATATCTGGGTCCGATGACAATGCTGAACAAATTCGTGTGCCTGTAAACTCTAACTGTGCCGATCGTAAAAGTACGCAATTTAAATTCATTTATTTGATTACCCTAGCTATCTGCCTATCATTTCAGATACGCATGCTTAAAAGTACAATAATATCGATCATTTTATCATGCTCATTGCTACGATTTATCGTGTTGTTTGATATCATTTTCAGATTTGATCTCCACTGATAAACCTGAATCTTTGATGATCAAGAACCCTACATCCTCGGCGATGGTCTCTCCTCAGGGTAGATAGTTTTTATTGTATTACTTATTATTATATTATTTTAGTTATCATTATTGTTTTTGTTATTTTATTTTGTTATTGTTTTAATTATATTTTGACTTTTATCTGATAATTGTTTCATGCTATTTTTAAGGTTTCTAGGGTTTTTCTGCCTTCAAAGTTCACTAGAAAATATTCAACTGGTTGATTGATTTTAAACAAAGTAAATTAATGTCTATGCTGACTTTTGTTTATTGTAAAGTGAATTAGGTTTTTACCATGGGGCATTTGTGGAAATGTAGAATTGAACTTGGTTAAATTTTAGTCACAAACTTTCAATAACAAAGATGAAAGATCTATGAATTGTTAAGTGCCCATTAAACCTGATTAACTAGTTTTTAATTGCTATTTAAATGCAATACAATAATATTGCATAATTGCCACACCAAAGCTTGTAAGTCCACTAGCAGAGGATCTAGTAACCTAATCCTTGTTTTATAAGCAAGACCGGTTGTGCGGAATCCAACCGGCAAGCCAAACCGAGATCGAGACACAATACAAACAAAGATTCAAAGTTTAAATCTCAATATATTGATTCAGTAGAGTTATGTTACAAGATCTAAACAAGAAACTCTCACAACTCTCTGATATGCTCTCAGTTCTTTGTTCTCTCTGTGTGTCTCTCCTGTGTCTACAACTTCTGGTCAGATCTGCTGCCGTTTATATAGCAGCACAGTCGACGAAACATGAAGTAGGTCGACGAAACTTGAACCAGCCAACGAAACTAGAAAGTAGTCAACGAAACTTGAATGTAGACGACGAAACTTGAATGTAGTCGACGAAACATGCTTCATCCGACGAAACATATGGCGAAACAAATGTTGATGACGAAACATGCATAAGTTTCGTCAAAGGGAACATGCATGAGTTTTGCCATGATCATCGGCTAGAGTTTCGTCATCACCATCAGCTGGAGTTTCGTCAACAGCAAGCTGATTACAACTTTCGTCGCAGCATGTTGCAACAGGTTGCAGGTCTTTCGTCACAGGTTATAAACCAACAACAGCATCTTATAGTTCAGCAACATATAGACTTGCACATACAGTTGATCATGATCCGAGACACGACGGAGGATGTCGAGTCTCGGTCTTTAACTTGAAACGATGACGAATCGAACGAAGTCGCGTCCACATATATGCATCAACAAGCTCCCCCTTGGACGCTGCTCGTGAGGGTTCATCTTCCATGTCTTTCATGTCGGAGGATCTTCAAAGTCTTCACGTGTCATAAGTAGAAAGTGTATCAACAAACTCCCCATTTTATTTAGGAAATGTGTTAACAAACTCCCCCTTAAAATAATCTCTCCTTGAGTTATGCTCGTGAATCTTTTGATTTTCAATTCTTTAGATCCTTGTGGCATTAGTGATAGGTCAGCGGCAACTCGATCATCTTTATATTTTGAGTGCCTCCACGTTGTGTCTTCGTTCCGAAGCTTGTCTTCTGTCACGTTCGCATCTGCACATACAAGAAAGCTAAACACACATTGAGAACAAACGCTTGGAACATAGTTAACGTAAACAAACGACACACATGTGACCATGTTTTCAACTACCGTCTGACAATTTGAAAGTTTAACAAATTGTTCAATTTTGGATTTTAACTTTCAAAACTTGCAAATTTCGACCGTTTATGAAGAATCAGTCGTTTTGGTTTCGATCAAATTTCAGGTAACGAAGACTCGAGATCCAACATCGTACAATAGAAAACAAGATAGAAACAAAATCTTTTTTGTTTTTATAAAGTTTATATTAAACACACCTAAAATCTTTTTGGTATTTTGAATATTTCAAATGTAAAGACAGTAAGCAGTAAATAAATATATACAGAGTTGCAGAAACGAAATACGATAAATAAATATTTACAGACATTCTTTTTGCAAGTTTCGAGGGCAAGAGAATCTTATCAGTGTACGGTCACGACAAAACGCTCTTGTTGTTCAATTAGTTAACATTTAGATAAGCATCCTATAACAATTATCGGTATTGTTATCCACATGAGCTCAACTTATCAGATGTAATCATGGCGAGAGGATACGTTAAGGTATGATTTATACTTACCGACCAGTGTTCATCCACATACGACACATTCCCGTATCAAGGTATGCACGAGGGTTCATCTTACTGGTGAGTATACCATTTATCATCTGTTTTGACGTATATGAAAATGTGAGATACTCACTTATTTTGGTTGAAAACAAGCCCTGTGTGATAGAATCACTTATTAATGAGGAACTTGATTTTCAGATGTATGAGGGCACAGGAGCAAGTTCGTGAACAGGTCAGTACTATCGTACAACAAAGAGACGAACTTGACTCCCGGATAAATGTGATATATTATCACTTATTTTGTTGGACATGTGATTGTTGATCACTTATTGAGGTCGTATGCAATATGTACACGTATGTATGGTACATGGAAGATATAAATTTCGTCTCCGTTATATTTCGCCAAAAGATACAACCATGATACCCAGATGATAAACAACATAAAGACCACGTATCTCAGAACCTCGGCAATATATCAAATGAAATTTCGGTACCAATTCCATATGCCAATGAGCGGTTCCCACACAATCTTTAGTCGATTTAGGTTTATATCACCCTGCACACTTTAAAATGATTGTGAGCCTACCGATACATCTTATATAGAGCTGCTTATCGTTTTTCATTTAAGGTTCAAAGAGGTTTGGACAGACCACTGATGTACTATCATTTTCTGTTTTTCTCGCCAGGCAACTCATTTTTTTCTATTGTTATTGTGTTTTTGAAAATTTTCGATGTTTTTGGATTTTTAAAATTTTTTCAATGTTTTGAATTTTTAAAATTTTTCAATGTTTTTGTATTTTTCGTTTTTACTCCCCCTAAAATGCAAAAAGTACGAGAAATTAAGAAAACACAAACAAATATTTAGAAAAACGATTTTCCGATGTTGGTTTTACTCTGGCTTGACCTTAATGCCGTTTACCATTAATAAAAAGTTAAATCGTTATTTGTCAAATGCTTTGGTAAAATGGTCGGCACGTTGGTCATCGGTGTGGACCTTAACAACATCGATAAGTCTTTTATCAAAACAGTCATGTATGAAGTGATATTTGATTTCGATGTGTTTTTGTTCTTTGAATGTTGCACAGGATTTCTAGTGATCTGTAAGGCAGCAGAATTATCAACGAAAATAGGAGTAGATAGGAATTCAAAACCGTAGTCGCGCATTTGTTGTTGAATCCATAGGACTTGGGAGCAACAACTTGAGGCAGCAATGAATTCAGCTTCACAGGTTGATGTAACGGCACAAGTATGCTTCTTGCACTGCCATGTGACCAGGCGATTTCCTAAAAACTGACATCCAACCGTTGTGGATTTTTCGTCAATTTTGCAGCCACCAAAATCAGAATCACTGAACGCGATCAAGTCGAAGCTATCATCCCTAGGGTACCAGAGACCGGTGTCCGGGCAACCCTTCAAATAGCGAAAAATCCTTTTTACAGCTGCTAGATGTGAGGCCTTCGGGTTTGCTTGATATCGGGCGAGCAGGCACGTAGGATACATTATGTCGTGCCTCGAGGCTGTGAGATACATAAGAGATCCGATCATTGTACGATAAAATGAAGAGTTAACGCTTTCACCCTTCAAGTCCGGAGTAATCCCGTGATTCTGCGGAAGTGGGGTACTAATGGGCGTCGCTTCGGACATCTGTAACCGGCTCAAGATGTCTCCGACATATTTAGTCTGATGGATGAATATCCCAGACTCCATTTATTGAACTTGTAGGCCCAAAAAGAAGTTCATTTCCCCCATGGCGCTCATCTCGAATTTCTCCTGCATAACACGCTCGAAGTCCCTACACAAAACATCGTTAGTTAAACCAAAGATAATATCATCTACGTATACCTGAACCAACAGAAGATCTCCATCTTTTTCTTTGATGAAGAGAGTGCAATCGATAAGACCTCGGCGAAAACCGTTCTCTAGCAGATAGTTAGATAAGGTTGCATACCAAGCTCTCGGTGCTTGATGTAATCCGTAGAGAGCTTTGTTGAGCAACCAAACCCGATCAGGATGAATAGGATCTTCAAAACCTGTAGGCTGTTCGACATACACCTCTTCTTCAACCAAACCATGTAAGAATGCACTTTTCACGTCCATCTGGTAAACCTTGAATCCCTTGAAGGAAACATAGGTTAGAAAAATCCGAACAACTTCAAGACGTGCAACCGGAGCATAAACTTCATTGTAGTCTATCCCTTCAATCTGACGAAAACCTTGAACAATTAATCTCGCCTTGTTTCGGACAACTACTCCACGGTCATCTTTCTTGCATTTGAAAACCCAACGGGTGCCAATCTTCTTGTAGTTTTCAGGCTTCTCAACCAGTTTCCAGACACCAAGCTTCTGAAATTGTTGCAGTTCCTCCTGCATAGCTTCCACCCAAGAATTACCTTTTAACGCTTCTTTCCAAGACTTTGGTTCTTCTTGTGAGACATAACATGCGAAGGACCAATCATTCAGCAAACACGATTCTCTAATCGTTGCATACAAGCCAGCATTGTTGTTGTTTCTCAATTGATTTCTCGTCTGCACGCCACTATGAACATTACCAATGATGTTTTGTTGAGGATGGGTATTATGGATTCTTGTTTCTGGATTATCTAGAACTGGAACATTTATACCCAGATTGTTGAAGTTGAGATCAACAACCAAATCAATACCCTGAACTAGCGAAGAGGATGATGCAGTAGCTTCAGCTGTTTTAGGGCAATCCTTAGGGGGTGTAGCCTAAGAAGTACCATGCACAACAGTTGCAGGAGCTTCTTGGTCTGCATCGAGAAATTCATCATCCTCTGAAGATTCGTTCAGTTCAGTAGCATCGTGAAAATCCTCATTCTCGAGAGCATTATTGTTAACTGATGATGATCCTTGATTATTGACAATAATAGGACGAACCAATGGTGAACCTGTTGCGTTTTCACTCTCGAAAAACACCTGAGCCGCACCATCTACAACTTCTTCCTTAATATTGATCGAATTGAAAAAGTCATCGTACTCAAACATCCATGGCTGATCAGGACATCTGACTGGCAATGTGTGCCTTTGTACTCTGACTTCAGACCATTCTTCAATCCTTTTCGTTTCGAGATTCCAAACTCTTAAATTTGGGGTGGCATACCCAAGAAAGTATCCCTCAATTGCTTTTGCCCCAAACTTTCCATCAAGATCGATCATAGTGCAAGGATCTCCAAACGGTTCAAGATATGACAAGTCTGGTTTCCGTTTGTGAAGAAGCTCGAAGCAGGTCTTGTTGTGTCTTTTGACTGTAAGGACTCGGTTCAATGTATAATAAGCAGAGGACACAACTTCTGTCCAGAAGGGAATCGACAATTGTGACTCTACTAACATCGTCCTAGCAGTCTCGATCAATGTACGGTTTTTACGTTCAGCAACGCCGTTCTGTTGAGGAGTGTAAGCCGCACTAAATTCTTGAAGAATACCTTTTGAAGTACAGAACTCCTTCATGGCATGATTTTTAAATTCTGTTCCATTGTCGCTGCGAATCTGTTTAACCTTCAAAGTATACAAATTCACAATCTGAATGATCAAGTTTTTGATAATACCGAAAGTTTCACTTTTATGTGCCATAAACGCCACCCAAGAAAATCTTGAATAATCATCCGTCACAACTAGGCAGTACGAGTCATTACTGATGCTTTTGCGATTGACACGACTGAACAAATCCATGTGCAAACGTTCAAGCGGCATTGCAACTGTGTTGATCTTCTTTATTGGGTGCGATTTCTTACTTTGTTTTCCTTTCTGGCACGAAAAAAAGACGTCTTGCAAGTGAAAGTTTTTGACGGGAACACCAGTTACTAACTCATTCTTCACCAGATGATTCATTTTCCTTAGGTGAATGTGTCCCATTCGTTTGTGCCAAGAGATCGTTTCCTTTTCCGTGGCTTTGGAAACAAAACATGTTACTTGTGCAGATGTTGTGATTGCTTGGCTCATATCAAGGACATACAGATCATTAACCCTTAGTGCAGATAAGAGAATCCAGTCTTTCGGGATCTTGAAACCGGGCTTCAGCACATAACATCCATTAGCATCAAAATGCACTGAAAACTTCTTATCACAGATTTGAGAAACACTTAGAAGATTGTGATCAAGTTGTTGCACAAAATTGATCTTGTCAAAGCTGACAACCCCATTGGAAACCATTCCTTCACCGGTAATATATCCGCCTTTATCTCCAGCAAAAGCAACATAACCTCCTCTAATAGATTTAACGTCGTAGAGAAGCCTTATGTCGCCTGCCATGTGCCTGGATGCCCCACTATCAACAATCCAAAGACTACTGATAGTTCCTCCTGGAAAACCCTGCACATGAACTCAAATGATCAGTTGGAGATGGGGACCCAAGCCTTCGTGGACTTGGGTCTTCCATTTTCATCGACAAAAGTTATTTCGACTTCGCGATGATTTGGGAATGGTGATGCTCCCCCTGAGTTTATGGCCAATTTAGGTTTCCATGTCTGTTGAGTTTTACCAGTTTGATTGTTTGAAGTTTTAACTTCGTGATTGTTTGAAGTTTTGAAAGTTTTGAAATTTCTGGTTTAACTGAAATAGATTGTTTTTGTACCACATCGGTTTTAAAAGCTTTTTCAATTACCTTGATTTGCTTGCGTTTCTGTTTCTTCTCCCTTTCTTTCACAAGACGGGGATCTTGTTTTGGAGAAACAGATCGCTTTTGGTAATTTTTCTCACTGGGAACATCAACTTTAGCTTTTAACTTATGAAGATACGGACAATTTCGAATTATATATCCAATTTCACCACACACGAAACATGATCTTCATTCAACAAACCCTGAAGTATCATGTTGATGTCTCGTTGATGAACTTTGTGATTTCGAAGTACTTGGTCCTGAATTGCTTTGACCATCTCTTTGCAAAATTTTAACTTGCTTAACATAATCTATGTTAGATTTGTTTTCAAATGTTTCAATTTTATCAGTTCCCTTCGACTCCACAAAGTTCACCTTCTTGTTCTTTCTTTAGTTTTGTTGCTTTCGACCCTGAGCTGTTGATTTTCCCTTTGGTTTGGTGTGATTTTGCTGAAATTTCTCTGTTGGTAATTTTTTATTGCAATATTGTTTTTGAATTTCAGCTTTTGGAATCGAATGACATTGTGTTACCACAACTCGTGAACTCGACTCTCCCAAAAACTTACTTGTCGAATCTTCAAAAACTTTGCAGATTAGTGATTGATTGACATTTTTAATAAGAAAATCTTTGTTTGAATAAACTTTATCATCACCAACCAGAGTGTATAGCAAATTCATATTCTCAGATTCTTGTGCAGAAGTGGACTTAACCTGAACAGTCTTAGCCGGTTTTACGGGAGAATCACACAGAATGTGATTCTCGAGAGGTATGTCCTCTTCTTTGATAACTGCTTCAGACTGTCCAGAGTCAGTATCATCGGATTCATCATCTGAAGAATCAGCATCCACAACAATGACTGGAGGATCCTGATTTTGTTCAGTAGTTGATACTTTCGTATCTGCTGACCCATCCGAATCTCACAACACTTCCTTTGTGTAACCAAGTCCAGCTGCAAATTCCACAACACTTAAAGGAACAAATGGCTCAAATTGGGGTTTATCATCCACATCAGGCATGGCAGTGTAATTGTGTCTAACAGGTGGAGGACACTTCTTATAACCAATGCACGTGACATCCCTTTTCTCCTTCTGTATGTCAATGATGTGATCCAACACATACCTAGAGTTTGAGTAACCATTTAACCTAAGCTGGTGTAACACCTCAGAAAAATAACGTCCAATGATGTATTGACACGTGTAATAAACCCTAATGAAGTCAAACAATGAATTTAAGGGACTAATTTTTTGAAAAATCCAAAACTTTGATTATGAAAGGACTAGAAGTGTTAGCATACCTAAAATAACTTTTTGAATAACCTCTTACGATGTTTATATTCACAAATGTGCCACTTGATGATTAAGTGTCGCCGTTTGCGTAATTAATTGAAAGTTTGCGCAACAAAGGGGTAAAGGCGTCAACATGTTAATTCTTACCTCTGAGTGACCTTTTATCAAAACGGGAGCTTTATGATATTTGATTATACTCTCGGGATTGCCAAATAATGGCCATCTAAGGTTTTTATGCCTATAAGTAGAGTTACGTGCAACTTTGCAAGTTAGAGGGACTAAAAGTGTCAATATGTTTAATTATACCTCTGAATAACCTTTTAGCGAACCCCAAGCATCGTGTTCCAAGAATGCCTAATATGGATTAGATGAGGCTTCAATGCTATTAAATGATGAGATGCGCAAGTTTGCGCAAATGAGGGACCTAAAGCGTCAACTTTTGAATCTACGCCTTTCGGTGACCATTTAAGTGAACGGAAGCATAGTAATATTTAAACATATGCATGGGAATGCCTATTATGGGCCATGGAAGGCTTGGATGTCATTAAACGACATTCCACGCTACTTTGCGCAATTAAAGGACTTATTGCGTCAAACTGCAAAAGTAGGTCGATTCGTATGGTAACGAACTTCCGGAATATGTCCATGAGTTAAACATACCCTATTTATCCTTTATATAGCTTAGATATAGGCTTAGAGGTGTTTGGTGCGCAAAAATAAACTTTTACGTCATGCAGGGACTAAAAGTGTCAAAAAGTGCACAAGTTAGCATTTTCGCGCATATCTTGCATTCTGAATATCCCCGGACACCCAAAAATTTATGTAAGCACTAAAATATTTTATTTTAGTGTTTGGCTTGATAAAATTCCATTCGTCGCGTAATTTGGATCGTTTTTAGCGTCCGTCCGTGTTTCGTCGTAATTAGCCGAACAACGGGATCGTACGACCAAACGAACCGACATCCGGCATATTTTTGAGCATGTTTTATGTTCCCTATGCTTAGGCATCATTGTATAGCCTTAAAAATGGTTTAACGGGCCTTGGATGCGTCAGAAATGGCATTTGGAAGTGTAGGGGCCAAAACTGTCAACTAATGAAAGTTCCCATGTGCAGACCTGGTCCTTACGGACCGTATGGCTGGACCCTTATGGCCCGTAAGCCTTGCCTAGCAATCAGAATCTTAAAAAACCAGCTTTGATTTTGCTCTTTGTCTCACATAACTGATTCTATAGGCTGAATTTGGAACACCCATGGTTTTCTAAATCAGGGGGCATACTTGTAGGCTGAGATCAAATCCCGTTTACCGAGGAACGATCCTAACGGCTCTCAAAATCCTATAAATACCCCCTTTGTTTGGGTTTTCACTTGCACCTTCCTTCATTTATATTTGCTCTGAATTCTTTGAGGGTCTTGAGCTTCTTGAGAACCTCTTTCAGTCCTTTGGACTCTTGTAAGAAATTCCTTCATGCTTAGTTTAATTATTTAGCGTTTTAAACCGAAAAGTCAAGCGTTATCGATAAACGCTTTGACTTTTAAACGGTTGAGCCGTGATTTGCGACGAACATGGCTACGTGACCGTAATTAGGTAGGTGATTAACCTTCAAAAGGGCACCTCCTAATTACCACGTTTACATAGTTAAACTGTCAGGTCAAATAAAAGTCAAACGGGTTAGTTTTAAATAAAATACATAACAATTAATACAAAAGCCATAAAATCAGTTTTCTCACTTTAATAACTTGGTAAATATTATTTGAACATGCCTAAGCATGATTCAATGTAAGGACCTTCAAAAATGTCCCTAAACTATCCATACGTGAAAACCCGGACCCCTAAAACCCTAACCAGCTTGAAAAACCAAGAAATCAAGAAAAATGGGTTTCAGGCGGGCCGCGTAAGAAATAGCTTAGCCTTACGCGGGCCGCTACAACTTATTAAATGACCAGATAAGCGCATAGGTGTTTCAGGCGGGCCGCGTAAAGTATAAGAGGTGTTTACACGGGCCGCAACAACTCATTAATTCTCCGGACATGCCAACAGGCCACGTGTCGCACACATGGCAGGCCTAGGTGTGACACGCTAGCCCTAGTCTACATCTAGGTGATCCTCGCGGGCCGCGTAAGAACCTGTTAAGGTTTACGCGGGCCGCGTAAAACCCATATTTCAGCTATAAATAGTTTGGATCATGGGCAGTGTACTGGTGTCGACGGAAAGTTTCAAAAACGAAGTTAGGCTGTTCACAATTATAATTTCATAAAGTGAGGCACTGCCACGATACTAGGTATTAACTCCATCGCTGCTATGATTCAATATCCGATCGATTGAAACTATCCAATGGATGTTTAAGTGCTGTCCACATTAGGGTTATACTTTGTCATTCGTCGTGAATTCGATGGATGTTTTGTATTGCACTTTGTCATTCGTTGTGAGGGTTGTATCTTGTGAGTTATCATAAATGCTGTATTAGTTACTAACCTAGTTCGTGTGCATTGTTATTTAAATTAAGTTATCAGGCTTATCAGTAAGCTAAACCCTGCCCGTATAAACTTGCAATGTGAGTCATTCTCTTTTTATCAACTGTTTTACAATATCTCAAATTATTTTCAAAAGTTATAATTACAGGGATTAAGTCGTGGTTATCTTGAATCACTGGCTAGTTGTCACACCCCAACCGATGGCGGAAACATCAGGATGAGACGAAATAGATTGCAAGAGACTTCATAACGCTATTTGTGACAAGTATTTAATAGTTACTTTTTACATTTCTTGAACTATAAATACCACAAGTTTGAAATAAATAAAATACAACAAGTATTCAACTAATTAGGTTTCATTTCATTGATTACTAGTCTCATACAAAGAGTGGAAACAAATTACAACATGTTTGAAAATCAAATACAGAACAAGTATTAGAATTCAGTCGTGTTTCTAGGCAACCCTACTAGATTCCTTGCATCATCCAAATCCTGCAATACATGTTAAAGCATAGATCAATACAAATGGTATTGGCGAGCATACAAGTTTGAGTATAAGTATAAAAATGTATTAAACATATTTTTTTTCATGGCAATAACTAAGTATGGACTTGTGAATTTAAACACGTATGAATGCAAGTACAACATGTATGATTGCAAGTATAACACGTATGAGCATATATAAAGATTATTTGTACAAAAATTCTAGTATGTTTGTGCATTTGATTTAAAGTACATGTATTGCATCCCAAAGGTAATAAAGCGTAAAAATGGATCGAGTATGCTCACAGTGGTTGCGTTTGCGATTCCTTGTAAATTAACGCACGGGTAAAGATTGAGAAACCGAATGAACGGGGCGGTCATCCTAGATATTCAAATGCCACATAACGACATCGTTAAATAAAATTCATAGTATTTATGGTTTATTTATTTAGTTATTGTAATTTCTAATTATTACTATTTAATGTCATAAAACAAATGAATTGTTAATTATTTATATTTTATTGAGTTTAAAAGTTAAGTTATAAAATAAAGTGAACTAGGATTAAAGAAAAAGGAAACTGTTAGTTATTTTTAGTTATTTTTGGGTTTTAAGGATAAAAGAAATTAAAATAAAACATAAAAAGAATCGGGTAATGAAGGCAATAGCCCGGGTCTGTGGGGTTTCGAACCGGCACCCCTCGCTTGTCTTTCACACACTAGACTACCACTATGAATGTGGTAAAGTCTGGTTTTTAAAACACCATTTGAACAAAGCTTGTTAGTTCCCTTCCTCAACATACGAAGAACCCACTGTTAATATCTTTTAACTCAAGCTTAGTGATGTGCAGGTACATAATTAGTTCATTTGTTTAGAAATCGATATCCAGCAACAATGTTCATTTACAAATTCTAAACTAATCAACCCTTATTAATTTATTATCATAGATTTGTTTACATAACTTGGTAATGTTAAAGTTTAGCATATACAGAAACTATATTTTTAAATTACCAAAACCTATCATATGCTTTATGAATAAACATCTAAGAAACTGAAAGACAAAAAAAAATTATACCGAATGATGATGAACTGACTTCCGACGAGTTACGTTAATCCCGAACCAACTGCTCCACGATACCCGAACCCGAGCCAAACCTAAGCCGTTGACGTGAGACCCGAACCCGAGCCATCTGCACCACCGACATCACCATCGACACCACTGAAACGAGACCCGACTGAATCTAGCCGAGACTCCACCGAGTCTGAACCGACACTTGAACCGGCTATGTTGCGAGACCCAAACCGGAGCTCAACTCGAGACTCGTGCTGTCGGAATCAACCGTCGTCGTCGTCGGATCAAGTATCGCCGGCCGCCGCCGTGCGTCGTCGCCGGCCGCCGACTTTCTCCTTTCAACTTCTGATTTCTCTCTATCTCTTCTATCGGTCGATCTAAAATGTGGGCGTGGTTGAAACGGTTCAACGAAATGGATGGTTCAGGGCTGTGTGTCACCAGAGCAGGAGAGTGGAGGTGTGGGTGTAGCGTAACAGGTGGGGATTGAGAAGTTGTTCGTCGCCGTAAGTGGCTCCGGTTGCTGGAGCCGGCAGTATCCAGATGAGAGAGAGGGACCGAGAGAGTTGGGAGTGGTGTGCGGCTGCTATGGTTCTCAAGGGTTTCTCCAAAAATGTTGACAAGGAAGAAGGTGATGCTTTAGAGCATTCACATCCAACCCACCATATTTTCACGCTAAATTACACTAAAAAACACTACATCTTATCTTTTCTTTTCAATTAAATAATACTTTTAATACCTTTATTATTACATTTTCTCTCTCCTCTACTCACAACCACTTTCAAAATATATTAAAAAATTATAGGGGGTGAACAGTGTCCCCCCAAATATACAGATGAACAGTAACATTTTCTCTCTCCTTCACTCACAACCACTTTTTATACTCTTTATATTTTAAAAACAACACACACATATTTAGATTCCTTGGATGTGAATGTTCTTATATAGTTAGGTTTCCAAGTGGGCTTGGGCCCAGGGCCCACAAGCCTGTTACTTGTGTTTTAAGCGACCCAATCACTTTCCCGAAGTCCGTTTCAGAACCCGGGCGTCGTAGAAATGTCGTAAAATACATTTTTAGGACTAAAAATATGTCGAGTAGGGTCGTTAATGGACGTTTGCACGCGTAATTGCAAACCTGAAAAGTATCGGTCTGTGCATAATTATCTATTTAAATGGTCGATCGTACGAATAACGAATACGTAAATACATATATATTTTTATTATTATTAACGCCTCGAATTATGGTACGGGTATGATTTTTTTCTGAAAAAAAAAATAAATTACGAGTCGTTACACTAGTGGGGTATTGTGCACATTACTAATTTCTCACTGTTAGGCTAATAAATTCTAATAGTGATAATCATCACTACTTGGGTGAAAGGACCCAATAGTGGTATGACCATCGTCACCAGGAGGTGACACGGCGCCAGATAAAAATAAGATAAATGCCATTGTAATCGCTCTTATGCTGTAATTTATAACTATGTGTCATTTTATCAAAATGAATGATTCACTCAGTATTTCCCCGCTGACAAAATATTTTTAGAACAAGTTTCAGGTGACCTACTGTGAATCAAGAACAAGTGCTACGGAGCGCTCCCAAGCTTGAAGTAGTGGCTCAAATAAATAAATAAATAAATAAATAAACATGTTTTTTAAAATAAGGGAATTCCTATGAAATTCCTCTACTGTAAATTACGGGGTTTATCCCGAATTATGAAATAAATAATACCCGGGCATTTTCAAGTTTAAAACGATCCTGCTAGACTTCCGCTGTACCACAGGTTTCTGTCCCGCGGCTCCTGGACCGGGTCAAACCGGGCGCGGGGGCCGTGACAGAAAAAGGTGGTATCAGAGCCACTGGTTTAAGCCAATTAAGTATTTAGAAATACTTAATTTATCTGATTGCCATTCTGTGATTTTGTGAAATTTTAGTTTACAAAATTTTAACTTAGGATTGTGTGCGTCTTCGTGTGTGCTAACAGCATGAACGAACTATCAGAAGCCCTACAGAATATTTCTATCCGTAGTACAGATATGGATATCACTAGTATTACTACTGGGTACCAGGCAGATATGGAGGAGCCTAGAGTATTCAAAGCCCAACCTCAGGAAAAACCAAAAGTAGTGAATAAGAGACATTGGTGGGTAGGTTGGAGGCGTGTACGCAGGAAGAAGCCAACAACCCAGAAGACCATGAAAAAGGAAGACCCAAAAGACAAAGGGAAAAGCATAGAGACTGGGGAAAGTTCCAAGCAAAACCAAGAAATGTTATCTTGGGAAGAAGAGTTGGACCATAAGTTGGCACTTGGCGACATCATCGGACCTGCCGATGAAACTCTCTTTAATTACCCAGCTGAAGCCCTAGTCCCTGTTAACCTAGAACCTGCCATCCCAGACCCTAGTGTTCACCCTAGACCTCTACCCGGAGCTTTGGAAGAATGGTGGACTGCCGACTAGCAATTCCAGAACCTAATGAATAACCCTAATACTTTCTTCCCTCAGTTTGACCCGGAACCTGTACCAAACCCACCAATGAGCAATGAAAACTTAGCTGAACTCCGCCACTATGGCGAAGAGCTGGTGGATGCCGGAAATAGGATTCGGGAAATGGGAGAGCAGATTTCCTGGAAATACGACGAGAGGGAACGTCGTTACTGAATTGCCAGCTAACAGGGATTGCATGGGGTGGTGTGGTTGTGGTGTATAATAATAGTAAAATATAAATCTTGTAAAATAGCTTAAAAATAAAACATTGTAAGATAACGAGTGTGTACAGATGCATACTACTAAAAATATATAAAATCGGATAGTTGCAAGGTCGACAGTTTTGACTGTACATGTTTATGTGATTATGTGTTTCTCTGTTAGTGTTTTCATGTTATTTAACTACTTGTTAATTTACAATATGGGTAAGCAAAAGCTTTCGGATATTTATCGTCAACTAGATAGTGCTCAAAAGGATAAGGGAACCTCATCTCAATCAAATTCCTCAAGATATTCAGTAAAAACTAAGGAGGGAATATTTGTTCGAGGCACATTATGAGAACCCACTTACTACCAAGAAAAGAAATTGGATTATTAGAAAAAGCCACGAGAAAATAGGGACATCCAATTCAAAAGAAGTGATAGTTAATAAGGAGACTCAGGAAATAGGCAAAAACCCGCCATGAGAAGATAAATTAGATGAAAAATGGTCAGATCTCTATATTTTAGCCACTACAGCAGCAAATCTTGATTCTTAAATTAAGATAAACTGACAAATCTAGACCAACCACGGAAGTTAGATAAATCAATAAAAGGAGATAGAATAAATGTAGAGCATGATCGTCGTAGCTAAAATTTGATAACAGTATTTCAGTTGTAAGTTGTAATAGTTATATAAGGTTGTTGTGTTTGCTATTTTAAATAAAGTGTGGTTGTATAGGGTACTGAAATGTTTGTACTAAATAATAGTTGTGCTTGATAAACATCCAGATGGAACACGCGGTTAATGAACCAGTTAATGAAGTTAATCAATCAGAACACAATAATGAGGATCACTTTCTAAACCGGCAAGATATAGAAAACATCGTTGCTCAGGGAATAGTTAATGCTATTCCAGCAATCGTCGCTGCGGTAAAAAGTCCTGCCGAGCCTTCAAGCTCACCCTAGTAACGTACGCACGACAATACTTCTAGTAATAGTATCAATGGAGGCGGTAACAATAATAATAATGGAATTCAAGCCCCGATACACAAAAGAATGAAAGCTGCAACACCTGGTTGCACTTACAAGGAATTTCTTGCATGTAAACATGTTGAGTTCGCAGGAAATGAAGGGGCGACTGCGGCACTACGTTGGTTGGAGAAAACAGAGGTAGTAATTAAGATAAGTAAATGTGCCGAGGAGGATAAAGTTATGTATGCCTCTCACATTTTCAAGGAAGAAGCATTAGAATGGTGGAACACGGTATTACAAGCCAAGGAAAGTGACATGGCCTACGCCATGATTTGGGAAGAATTTAGGTGATTGATCGAAAGAAAATTCTGTCCCGAATATGAAAAAGAACAAATGGCAAACAAATTCCTGAACCACCGAATGGTGGATGTTGACTGTCGAGGGTATACTTCAAAATTCTTTGAGTATGCCAGAATTGTGCCAACCCTGGCATCGCCAGAGCCGGTACTTATTTCTCGCTACATTTGGGGATTGATTAGCGAGATTCGTGACATTGTCAAGGCTGCTAGACCCCGCACAATTGACGATGCGGTGGAATTAGCCAACACCTTGACTGATGGACTGGTGCGCACGCGAGAAGAAAATAGAAGGAAGGAAGTGGCCCAAAAGATTACCCAAGGATTTCGTGTGGGTAATAGTAGCAATTTCAGAAAAAGAGGAACCGGGCGATCTTCCACTGTTCCATTTTGCGGTACCTGTAAAAGGAGGCATTTTGGAAAATGCAGAGGGTACTGTAACTTCCGTAAAACTCCAGGACATCAAGAAGAAGACTGCATGAAAAAGAAAACCACAATCTGCTATAACTGCAGAGAAGCTGGACATATCAGGCCAGACTGCCCGAAATTAGTTAAACCAGCTGATACCAAGGCGAAACCTGCAAAAGGAACTACTAAAAAGAACGCAAGAGCCTTTCAATTGACTACGCAGGAAGCCGAACTAATTCCTGACGTCATAGCTGGTACGTTCTTAGTTCACAACGTTTATGCAAAAGTATTATTTGACTCTGGTGCAAACCAAAGTTTTATAAATACTTCGTTCTGCCAAGCTCTTAATTTACCTTTAACTAGGGAAATAGGCAAACTTTTACAGTCGAAACGGCAGATGGAAATTCTGTTAAAATGGATAAGGTTTTGCGAGAAGGAAAGATAGAATTCTTAGGCCATAAATTTTCTGCAAACCTGTTACCTATGAATTTAGCCGGATTCGATGTGGTGTTAGGAATGGATTGGTTAGTAGCTAACCATGCTCGAATTCTCTGTGATAAAAATTCCATAGAAATCCATACACCCATAGGAGAATTAGTAATGATTACCGGTGATAAGCCACAAAAGCCATTGAAATTTATTTCAGTAATGAAGTTGGCCAGTTATTCAATAAAACAAGGAATAACCTATATGGTTTCGGTAGTTTTTAATACCAAAAGTAAGGAACTTAAGGATATTCCAATAGTATCAGAATACCTGGATGTCTTTCCGGAAGACCTACCAGGCTTACCACCCAATAGAGAAGTAGAATTCAGAATTCATCTAATTCCAGGAACTATACCGATAGCCAAGGCACCCTATCGGTTAGCACCCACTGAAATGCTGGAATTAAAGAAACAGTTAGATGAATTACTAAGTAAAGGGTTTATACAACCAAGTTCCTCTCCATGGGGAGCTCCAGTATTGTTTGTAAAGAAGAAGGATGGGTCAATGAGAATGTGTATCGATTATAGGGAATTAAACAAGGTTACAATTAAGAATCGATACCCATTACCTAGGATTGATGATCTTTTTGATCAATTGCAAGGAGCTAGATATTTTTCTAAGATAGATTTGCGCTTCGGATATCATCAATTGAAAGTACAAGAAGAAGACATACCTAAAACTGCTTTCAGAACTAGGTATGGACATTACGAGTTTACAATCATGCCCTTCGGATTAACTAATGCTCCTGCAACATTCATGGACATGATGAATAGGATCTGTAAACCGTATTTGGATAAATTTGTAATCGTTTTCATCGATGACATACTTATTTATTCCAAAAGTCAGGATGAACATTGCGAGCACTTGCATGCACTCTTCACTTTGTTAAGAAAGGAAAAGCTTTACGCCAAATTCTCGAAGTGTGAATTTTGGCTACAGGAGGTGCAATTTTTAGGACATATGGTGAATCACGAAGGTATTCACGTAGATCCCTCCAAGATAGAAGCGATCACCAAATGGAAGGCCCCGCAATCAGCTACAGAAGTTAGAAGCTTTCTAGGATTTGCTGGATACTATAGGCGATTCATTAAGGATTTTTCTAAGATAGTCGTCCCATTAACTAAGCTAACCTGTAAAGCCGTAAAATTTGAATGGGGATCCAGGCAGGAGGAGGCCTTTAGGACTTTAAAGCAAAAGTTACCAAACGCCCCAATCTTAGCATTGCCAGAAGGAACAGAAGATTTTGAAGTCTACTGCGATGCTTCTATGCTAGGATTAGGATGTGTGTTAATGCAACGCAAAAAGGTAACTACGTTTGCCTCAAGGCAATTGAAAAAGCACAAGTAAAATTATACGACTCACGACTTAGAACTAGGAGCGGTAATTTTTGCCCTAAAGATTTGGAGACATTATCTGTATGGAAGTAAGTTTACTGTTTATACAGATCATAAAAGCCTAAGGTACATATTTGGGCAAAAATAACTGAACATGAGGCAAAGAAAATGGATGGAAATCTTAAGTGATTATGAGTGTGATATTCAATATCACGAAGGAAAAGCAAATGTAGTCGCAGATGCCTTAAGTCGTAAGTATCATGAAAAACAAAAGCGAGTTCGTGCTCTTAGATTAAATCTACAATTAGATTTAATGGAAAAACTGAAGAATGTTCAAGCCACATCAATCAAGGATGATGCTGAAGGAATGAAAGGACGAATAAAAGAATTGAAGCAAGGAGCTGATGGAATTTGGAGATTCCACAAGAAAAGAATTTGGGTACCTAAGCAGGGAGATTTAAGAAATAAAATTCTAGAGGAAGCCCATAAATCTAGGTATACCATGCATCCTGGAAATAATAAGATGTACCAAGATTTAAGAAATAATTTCTGGTGGATAGGAATGAAAAAGGATCTAGCTAGTTATGTATCTAAGTGTCTTACTTGCTCACAAGTTAAGGCAGAACACCAGAAACCTTCAGGGTTACTTCAACAGTTAGAGATGCCTGTTTGGAAATGGGAACTAATAACTATGGATTTTGTTACTAAGTTGCCCAAACCAGAAAAGGTAACGACGCGATTTGGGTAATTGTGGATCGATTAACCAAATCAGCTCATTTTCTACCTATGAAGGAAACCTTTAGCATGGAAAGGTTAGCAAAATTTTACGTAGACGAGGTAGTATCCTTACATGGAGTTCCACTCTCCATTGTATTGGATAGAGATAGTCGTTTCACCTCGCATTTCTGGATAACTTTCCAAGAAGCCATGGGAACACGATTAAATTTAAGTATAGCTTATCATCCCCAAACAGAAGGACAAAGTGAAAGAACGATCCAAACCCTGGAAGACATGCTCAGGGCATGTGTAATAGATTTTGGTGGAAACTGGGATGATCATCTACCCTTAATTGAATTCTCCTATAACAATAGTTATCATGCAAGCATTGAAGCTGCCCCGTTTGAAGCACTGTATGGACGCAAGTGTAGAACTCCGGTTTGTTGGGCAGAAATAGGAGAAAGTCAATTATCAGGTCCTGATATTGTGCAAGAAACCACTGACAAGATAACTCAAATTAAAGAAAGATTAAAAACGGCACGAGATCGCCAAAAGAGTTATGCAGACAACCGACGCAAGCCACTAGAATTTCAAGTCGGAGACAAGGTACTCTTAAAAGTTTCTCCTTAGAAAGGAGTAGTTCGATTCGGTAAGAAAGGGAAACTGAGCCCAAGATACATAGGACCATTCCCAGTAATCCAGCGAATAGGTCCAGTTTCCTACCGTCTACAACTACCAGAAGAGTTAGCTGGGGTACATGACGTATTTCATGTATCCAATCTCAAGAAATGTTTATCTGATGAATCACTGGTAGTCCCTCTTCAAGATGTGCAAGTGAACGAAAAGTTGAAGTTTGTTGAAAAACCACTTCAAATAGAAGATAGAAAAACCAAGTTTCTCAAACACAAACGACTGGTGTTGGTCAAGGTCAAGTGGAATTCAAAGAGAGGACCTGAATATACTTGGGAGCTGGAATCGGAGATGAAGCGAAAGTATCCTCACTTATTTCAATAAATCTCGAGGACGAGATTCTAAGTAAGGTGAGGAGGATATAAGGACCTTCAAAAATGTCCCTAAATTATCCATACGTGAAAACCCGGACCCCTAAAACCCTAACTAGCTTGAAAAACCAAGAAATCAAGAAAAATGGGTTTTAGGCGGGCAGCGTAAGAAATAGCTTAGCCTTACGCGGGCCGCTACAACTTATTAAATGACCAGATAAGCACTTAGGTGTTTCAGGTGGGCCGCGTAAACTATAAGAGGTGTTTACGCAGGCCGCGACAACTTATTAATTCTCCGGACATGCCAACAGGCTACGTGTCGCACACTTGGCAGGCCTAGGTGTGACACACTAGCCCTAGTCTACATCTAGGTGATCCTCGCGGGCCGCGTAAGAACCTGTTAAGGTTTACGCGGGCCGCGTAAAATCCATATTTCAGCTATAAATAGTTTGGATCATGGGCAGTGCACTAGTGTCGACGGAAAGTTTCAAAAACGAAGTTAGGCTGTTCAAAATTATAATTTTATATAGTGAGGCGCTGCCACCATACCGGGTATTAACTCGATCGCTGCTACGATTCAATATGCGATCGATTGAAACTATCCAATGGATGTTTAAGTGCTGCCCACATTAGGGTTATACTTTGTCATTCGTCGTGAATTAGATGGATGTTTAGTATTGCACTTTGTCATTGATTGTGAGGGTTGTATCTCGTGAGTTATCGTAAATGTTGTATTAGTTACTAACCTAGTTCGTGTGCATTGTGATTTAAATTAGGTTATCAGGCTTATCAGTAAGCTAAACCCTGCCCGTATAAACTTGCAATGTGAGTCATTCTCTTTTTATCAACTGTTTTACAATATCTTAAATTATTTTCAAAAGTTATAATTACAGGGATTAAGTCGTGGTTATCTTGAATCACTGGCTAGTGGGGTATTGTGCACATTACTAATTTCTCACTGTTAGGCTAATAAATCCTAATAGTGATAATCATCACTACTTGGGTGAAAGGAACCAATAGTGGTATGACCATCGTCACCAGGAGGTGACACGGCGCCAGATAAAAATAAGATAAATGCCATTGTAATCACTCTTATGCTGTAATTTATAACTATGTGTCATTTTATCAAAATGAATGATTCACTCAGTATTTCCCCCCTGACAAAATATTTTTAAAACATGTTTCAGGTGACCTACTGTGAATCAAGAACAAGTGCTACGGAGCACTCCCAAGCTTGAAGTAGTGGTTCAAATAAATAAATAAATAAACATGTTTTGTAAAATAAGGGAATTCCTATGAAATTCCTCTACTGTAAATTACGGGGTTTATCCCGAATTATGAAATAAATAATACTCGAGCATTTTCAAGTTTAAAACGATCCTGCTAGACTTCCGCTGTACCACAGGTTTCTGTCCCGCGGCTCCTGGACCGGGTCAAACCGGGCGCGGGGGCCGTGACATTCAACCCGACAATTCTAAGTATAGGCTCGCTTCGGAACCGAAAGTCGCAAAGGTTGACTTTTGCTTTGACTTTCAGTTCTGACCCGAATTTAGCTTAGTTTAGATATGCCTTAGGATTCCATTAGGAGCATATTATATGTTAGTATAACCCTCCAAGGTTATACAACTTGGTTCCATAGAAATCCTTGTTCATGCATGTTTCCGTTAAATGCCTGACCATTATGCCTTTTGGCCCTAAAACGTTAAATTTGAAAATGTGAGAGGAAAATAATCTTTACTACTGAATTATAAATTTGTCCCTAAAATTTGACATCAGTTTGAGGTCTAGATTGGGAGTTATGCTCATTAGCGTAAATGAAAAGCTTTTTATTATTTAAACGGTGAAGAAACAGTGATCTAATTAAAGTATTAATTAGGTGGGTTTATGTTCCTATCATAGAGGTTAATCTTCTTTTAGGTATTTGAGCTCCGACTGGTTAATCAACCTGCAAAACAGAACACCGTTACTCGTTAAGAGGGGAATGTGGGGGTTGCCCTCTTAACCGGGCTCCGGCGTGAGAATAAGCGACTGCTTTGAGAGTAATTAAGTAGGTAAGAGTAAGAGCCGAGAGAATAGAATGTTTAACCTGAGGAATGAAGGTCTCTATTTATAGCCGGGGAGGTGTAAGAGGTTGTGGGCTGATGGGCCTTGGGCCAGAAACGGACAACAACGAATATGCTCTTTGCCTCGCTGGCCTCGACTGCTTAGTGGCTTCTAGATGCTCGTCGGTGCTGGCGCACCTTGATTGGAGCCACGTGTCATTGTTGTCGGCCTTGTTGTCCCTCTGTCATCAGCAGACGAGTGGAGATCGTGGGACAGTTGTCTCCGTCCTCTGATTGGTGCCATGTAGGCGTCCTTGTGTACTTCTCGTCAGGCGATCGTGGCGCACGATTGACCAGAGCCTGCTAGACGCTCATTGGCTCCTTTTACTGCCACTTGTACCTTGTGTACCACTGTAGGTAGCCGCGCGCTTCTTTACCTAGTGGCTCATTTCTTCCATTGTTTTTATGTTAAGTGCTGATATCTGGGTTTGTTGTGTGCATTCCCTCGCGCGGGATAATCGTAGAGCGATGTAGGCCGCGCAAGGTTGTTGTTAACACCTTGTTGTGTTAAGGAGTATGGTCTCACGCGCAACCTGATCTGAGGTTTGCGCGACTTTTTGGGACCATACCCCTTCAAGTCCCCCCAGTCCAGTGCTGCACCATGCGCAACGCAAGTGGTTGGAGCTCTGGACTTAATAAAAATAAGAGTAGGGGAAATGGTTCCTTTGATCCT
Source organism: Helianthus annuus (assembly GCF_002127325.2). Taxonomy (NCBI): domain Eukaryota; kingdom Viridiplantae; phylum Streptophyta; class Magnoliopsida; order Asterales; family Asteraceae; genus Helianthus; species Helianthus annuus. The sequence goes on from NC_035447.2 coordinate 111,408,999, forward strand.
GACTTGTATGGCGGCTGTTGAAAACTGTTGTTTTCAATGCGCAGGTACTAGGCAGGTGGCGAGTGATTTCTTATTTGGCCTTTTAAGCGCGCGAGGTTATAGTAGTTTATGTATATCTGGCGCGACTCATATGACTTCTGCATGAAGTTACTTGCATGTTTTATGGCGGGAAACTTCGAAATTTGAACTTCTGACAGGTTGGTGAGATAAGTCGCTGAGGGCGACGTTTGAGTTGACCCCTGGCACGGGTGTCATCATGCCGCCTGCGGCGATTGCACTTCATGTCAGGAGAGTGAGGCCCACGCGCGCGTGGTAACCGTCACCCCTGGTTTTCCGCTTGACGTGGCAACCTCCCGTTGGTTAGCCTAGCGGCGAATGCGGCACGGTTACCCATCGCATTAAATGCGATGGGTATATATATCCGAAGAGAAAGGTGAGAGATTCACTTTCTCTTCGTTTCTTCTCCAATTTCCTCTCAAAAGGTCTTTGAATCTTCAAAGTGTTCTTCATCTTCTTCAAGATTTCTTCAAATCTTCAAACTTTTCTTCGTTCTTTTTTCCAGATCCTTCTAAAATATGAGTGAGGAGCACCAAGAGGTTGCTGCTAGTGAGGAAGGACCGGTTCCAGTCCTTAGATGGGACTTAGGTCTGTTCGAACAGATTGTTCGGAGCTTCAGATTCCCACCGGAGTGGGACGCCCGGTATCCGGCTCAGGGCCAAACCGCGGCTGATGCCCCACCCGGCTATATTACCCTTTATGAAGATTTCTTTCTTCAGGGAAATTTCCGGCTGCCGGCGACCAATTTTCTGGGTAGTATCCTTTCTTACTATAGGTTCCACATATCTCAGATGAGTCCACCTGGGATGGTGAGGGTGAGACACTTCGAGTTCTTATGCCAGTCACATGGCATCGAGCCATCCGTAGACAAGTTTCGATCCTTTTACCAACTGCAAAGGACGATGGGGTTTTTTTCGTTTGCGAGCCGGGGTGCGGCGAAGAAGATCTTGTTGAATCCACCCAAGAGTTTCCATGATTGGAAACCCAAGTTCTTCTTCATCAGGGAAGAAGTTGTGCCGGTTGCTATGACCTTTAGGGAATGGACTGAGGCCATACCCAAGGAAGACCTGACGATCCCAAAAACGGCTTTGTGGTATCAGCAGCTGACCGCAACCCCGAACCGGGTGTTTGGGGAAAATGTTCTAGTTGCAGCAAAGATGAGTGACCAGTGGTCACCTAGCAGCAGGGATGTTCCCGTGTTGAAGCTTGGCGATCAAGGTTAGTCGTTTCTCTGTCTTCTTTTTAAGTAGGATTTCTGTAATTATTACTTACATATCTCCGTTTATAGAGGTGCAACTCTACCAAGCTGCTTTTTCTACTTTTGGAGGCTCCATGGGCGTTCGTCCATTGCGCGATGACGAGGAAGGCTGGTATGACCAGATTAGAGGAAACTTCATGTTTCCTGCTGCTGATGCTTTCGCTTCACCGCCAACCGCTACTGAAGGTGCGCAGTACCCTAAACCTCGTCCATTGCGCTCTGTGACTCTCGCTGGGGAAGAGACTTTCTATCTTTCCAGCGATGAGTCTGTAGGTTCTTCCAGCGGCGAGCTAAGCTCTTGGTCTAAAATCTTTGCAGGTGTGTTGCGCGACCTGGGGATTGACCCAGAGGAGAAAAAGAAGAAGCCTGTGAAGAAGACGAAGAAGGCGGAGCCGGAGGTGACCAGCAAGGGCACTGGCCCTAGTCGCGCAACAACTGCTGCTGGCAAAGGTATTCTTCGCCTTCGTCAACGTGACTTGGATGATTATGTGATCATCAGTGACTCACATGAAGGTTTATCATATGCAGCTAAGGGAAAAGCTGGTGCTGGTGGGTCAAAGAGTTCTGGAAGCGCGGGTTCTCGCAACCCTGAAGCTGGCGCGACTCCGTCTTTCCCAGAGGATGAAGAAGTGGAAGAGGAAGATGCTGCTGCTCAACTTATTGGGCGGAAAAGGGGTAGGAGCGAGGCTACAACTGGTGTGGCTTCCGCGCTTCAATCTGTTGTGATCCCTGCGATAGGGAAGACGAGCAGGCTGCGCTCGTTGTATCAATTTTCTCCTGGTATGTTCTTTTCTTCTCTTTTCTTTTCTAAAAAACTTCTTTGCTTACACTTGCCTTATTTCGCAGAGATCAAGAAGAAGACCCCTGAAAAGGCGGTTACATTCAGTGAGGCGGGAATAAAAAGACCTAAGATAACCGTCAAGCCCACTGACACTGCAGCCCAGGACGCCGCGAAGGCGGCTGAGGCGCAGCGAAAGATGGAGGAGGCGCGTAAGAAAGAAGAAGAGAAGAAGATTGCTGAGGAGAAGAAGAAGGAGGAAGAAGAGAAGAGGAAAGAGGAGGAAAGAAAAAAGAAGGAAGAAGAGGAAAGGAAGCGCAGGGCGGAGCAGGAGAGACTGGCTGAGGTGGCTAGGAAGCAGGCCTTGGAGAAGGAGGTAGCGGCGAAAAAGGCTATGGATCAGCCTTTGAAGTCTCAAGGTCCTGAGGTCACCAGGCCAACCAGCACCGGCCCTGTTATCACTTCGAAAGGGTCCGGTCGCTACTCTTCTAGCGGCGCGAGCTCCGGTGGAGCCGGGGGTTATAACCCTAACGTGATAGGGGCGAAAGATACCGTTGGAGATATCTACTACAAGACATATACTGAAGAAGAGCGCGGTGATGTCCTCCATCAAGCCCCCTGGAGCTTAAAACAAAAAGATACTTTCGTCGAGTTCAGCCCTGCGCGCGATTGGTTCCTGAACTCTTTTACACCTGCTGAAGTCCATCGGCAAAGGGCGAAACCTCACGAAATGTTGTATCGTACTTATATTCTTGCGGAGGCCAACGCTCGTGCTGCCAACCATCAAATAGTTCGCGAATGGCGAACGATGGTTAGGGAGCGCGCCGACTGGGAGGCTTATCGCGAGCGTATGCTGAAACGTATTGCTGAATTCGAAAAGTCGAAAACCGCGTTTGGTGAGGAGAGAGCCAAGTTTGAGGCTGACAAGAAGGCGGAGGAGTGGGGCCGCGAGGGGCTGCAGAAAAAACTCCACAATGTTGAGGAGCAACTGGCCAAGGAGAAGGCCGAGTTCAAGCGTATATGCGCCCAAGACAACGATCGTGCTTATGCTCTACGACAGAAGATCGTTGATCTTGAGGCTAAAGTTGCGGACTTGACCTCAAAGGTGGAGGAAGCGCAGGGTGAAAAAGCTGCCAAACAGCAGATGGAGGTTAGTTCTACTGATTCTTGCTCTTCCTTTTTTGTTTATGAGATTTCTCAAGGCGTTTGCCAATTTTTAGGTTGAGCTGACTGCAGCCAAGATGCAATTGTCCAACAAGGACAAGGATCTCCATGCCAAGGACGTTGAGATAGCGGAACTCAAACGTCGCTTGAATGAGCAAATCGACAAATGTGAGTCTTTGGAGATTGATCTTGAGGCTGAGAAGGTCAAGGCTGCTGATGCTGAGGAGGCGCGTGCTGTGAGCACTGCCGCGCTGAATGTGGCCCAAACCAACTACTCTGAGGCTCAAGGTATCGTCGATACACTTGTCTCAGAAGCGGAGTGGATGCGCACTCGTGGAGTAGTGTTGGTAAGTGCCTTATGTTTTTTTCTTAAGTTGATTTGAAGAGTTTTTCCTTTAATGCTTATCTTTTGTTGAAGGTTGCCAACTCCATCCTGAATGCGAACGAGCTAGATCGCGCCGTAGCGGCTCTGACAGATGCGGCGCGTGCGGTGGGTCATCGGGGAGGCTATCTGGAGTGTGCTGATCATGTTGAGCAAATGCTTGGGCAAGAATTTGATACAAGTCATTGCTCAGTGACAGAACATGCCGATGCTGCGCTGGCAAGTGCTGAAAATTCCTATGACAACCTCTCCTTGCCTATCATGGAGTTGGTTGTCGAATCGTTAAAGAAAGACGACTGGTGCCAGCGTCTTAAGGCAATCCTCGATCCACCGGTTACCGTCGAGTTGTCCGACGAAGAGCCGGTCGGTGATGATGGCGGCAATGATGATGATGATGGCAATGATGATGATGGCAATGATGATGATGTTGAAGATGACGGAGATGATGGTGATGATCGTCGCGAAGAGTAGGAGAGTTTGTTGAGTAGGTAGTTGATAGGCATTTGTGCCTTTGTAATTTCTTTGATATTCTTATGTATGATGCTGCGCGGTTGCGCAAGTTGTTAATGAAACATTTTGTTTTTTCCGTTGCAATTATTGCATTGTTATAAAACTTTATGCTAAATTAGCTCGAATAAATGGAAGCGTTTGGCAAGTATTTAGGTGATCGTCCGTTCTCGCGCTTTGTGTGCGGAGGACCTTGGAGGTGGTTTGAACCGTCTTGAAATGCTGTAGTGTTTTCGCGCTAATCAAAAGTTTAACATGCATTTGTAACGAAAAAATGTAATAGAAGAAACATGTCGTATGTTTTCATTCAAGTCAGAAGTTGGCTCTTAGGCCTTCATACATATTTGCCAATGGCTCGTAGCCGGCGTAGTTAATTGAAAGATGGCGTAAGGCCGAAAAGGTTACATATAGCATTTGCGCAATTGTTGCGCATTCCAAGTTCTTGGTAAGATGTGGCCATCTAAGGTGCGTAATTTGTAGGCCCCTTTGCCCAGGACCTCATGGATCAGATATGGACCTTCCCACTTAGGTGCCAATTTCCCTGGGCGTTCCGCATTCGATGCTTCGTTGTCGCGAAAGACGTACTCCCCTGGGTTGAAGGTACAAATGCGGACCCTTGTGTTGTAGTACCTTTCCAGCTGAGTTTTGTACTTGGCCTCTCGGATTCTTGCGATTTCGCGTCTTTCTTCTAACAGGTCCAAGTCTAGGCGCCTTTCCGCTTCATTGTCAATTGTGTTGACCGTTGACATGCGTGGCGAGGGCAGGCCAATCTCCGCCGGGATTACCGCCTCTGAGCCAAAGACCAGGCTGAAAGGGGTCTCGCCGGTACTCGTCTTTGGCATGGTCCGATGAGCCCATAAAATGCTTGGGAGCTCATCAACCCATCCGCGCCGCCTTGTCCCTAATCTGGCCTTTATCCCTTCGACGATACATTTGTTCACACTTTCCACTTGTCCGTTGCCTTGTGGGTGCGCAACGGAGGTGAAAGTGTGTTCGATGTTCATCTCCTTCATCCAGTTCTTAAGATCGTCTGAAGCAAAGTTGGTGCCATTGTCTGTCACGATCTTGAGCGGGAGGCCAAACCTGCATATGATGTGCTCTCATATGAATTTGCGCACAATCATAGCTGTGGTGGATGCAAGGGCTTTGGCTTCTACCCACTTTGTGAAGTAGTCGACAGCTACTATGATGAATTTTACGGCGCCCGGAGCATCCGGGAAGGGTCCCACCATGTCAATTCCCCATTGTTGAAAGGGCCATGCGGTGGACACGGGGATGAGATCGTTTTTAGGGCGCAGCGTTTTTGGAGAGTGCCTCTGGCAAGAGTCACACTTGCGGATCTCCTTCATTGCGTCGACATGCATACCCGGCCAGTAGTAACCGGCGCTCATGATCTTCGCGACAACCATCCGTGGTCCGGAGTGGATGCCACAAATCCCCTCATGAATTTCCCTTATCAGATAATTTGCATCCTGGGGGTCCACGCAACGTAGCAGTGGTCCCAGGAAGGATTTTCGGTACAGGATACCGCCATTCATTTCGTACTGTAAGGCTTTGTTTTGGATCTTTCTTGCTTCCGCTTTGTTCTCGGGAAGCACTCCCTCTTGCAAGTATTGGATGATGGGGGTCATCCATGATGTCTGCCCTGTTTCGATTACGTTAACTTGGCGCAGTAAAACCGATGGGTTCTTAAGTACCTCTATCCTTACATCCTTGGCGAGATGTTGAAAGGAAGTCGAGGCCAGCTTGCTCAAAGCATCGGCAGGCTTGTTTTCTGAGCGATTAATGTGTATAACTTTGTGGGATTTGAATTGCTGTAGCAATTCCTTCGCTTGTTCCAGATACAAGGCCATGACTTCTCCTTTTGCGTCGTACATGCCGTTCACTTGACTTGCGATCAGGAGTGAGTCAACGTGTGCGCGTAAGTTTTATGCTCCCATCTTGATGGCGAGGCGTAAGCCTGCCAGGAACGCTTCGTACTCAGCCTCGTTGTTGGTATTTTTGAAATCCAACCTGATGGCGTAAGTAAACTCGTGATTCTCAGGGCTTACTAAGCGCAAACCTGCTCCCGCGCCATCTTCATTTGATGCCCCGTCGGTGTAAAGCATCCAAGTTTCCTCTGTATCTTCTTTGGGAGTTTCTATCATCTCGCATTCTTTGATTTTATCAGCCGGCACTTCCGTGATGAAGTCGGCTAGAACCTGACCTTTGATTGCCGGGCGTGGCCTATACAAGATGTTGTGACCTCCCAGCTCAATGGCCCACTTCGCTAATCTGCCCGACGTTTCGGGTTTCTGTAGTATGGTTCCGATGTGGAAGTTCGTCAGCACGGTTATCACATGCCCTGTGAAGTATCGGCGCAGCCTCCTGGAGGCATGAAGTAGCGCAAGTACTAACTTTTCCATCGTGGAATAACTTTTCCAGCGTGGCCAATTATCACTGTCTGCTCTGGGTACTTGCGGTTTAAGACCCATTTTTCTGGCTCGGTCGTAGAGACCTTCGCTGCTTTTGTTGGGCGCAGCTCTTCAGTTGACATCACTTCTTTCTTGGCGTATATGATTGCGACGCCTGTCTTGGTAGGGAAACCTATGGCAGAATGAGGTGTTGAAGTCACCATGTTTAGTTCGCCTTGTGTTTCCCTTCCAATGAGCACATCATGTCTTGACTTCACTGGCATTACCATGAAGTTTACGGTTGTTGTTCTTGAGTGTTTCCCGTCAGAGAACGTGACTGGGAAACTGATTTGGCCGAGAGGGAAGACCATTTCATTGCAAAAGCCGGTCAAAGGATAATCGACTGGCTCGAGTCTCGCTTTGTCTTCTTCATCGAATTGATTGAAACATTGTTCGTAGATGATGTCGGCTGTGCTTCCTGGGTCGATGAAGATGTATTCTGTTTCATAGTGACCAATTATTCCCGTAATGACGACGGGTCGTGTGGCGCGAGGACCGCCGCGCACTACTGGGAATATGACTTGCTGTTCTTGCCAAGAAGGCTCGTATGGCCGTTTGCCTTTTTCTCTCGCGGTGTATCTTGGTCCGTTGACCATGTGAGTCTCTAGTCGTCTCACCTTTTTGTGGCTACCTTCATCGTGACGCTGGAGCTGGCGGGTGTCCTTGCGCACATTCTTCACTAAATGGCTTAGCTTGCCGCTTTTGAGCGCTCTTTCGATTTCCTGGCGCAAACTGTAGCAGTCATCGGTCAAATGCCCAGAGTCTTTGTGAAAATCGCAGTACAAGTTAGGGTCTTGCCCTTTCTTGTTTGTCATTGGCCTTGGTGCCTTGAAATCGACATTTTCCGTCATCAATACCTCCTTTGGAGTTTTTGTGAGCGGAGTCCAGTGTTTATCGCGGTTGTCATCTCTGACTGATTTCTTGTAACCAATCCGATCAATTGTTTCTCGCGCATCTTCTCTGTAGCGCGGTCTGTCGTCCCGGCCTCGTGGTCTTTCAGATTTCCAATCATTATTTTTGTATTTGTTGCGCTTGTTATTGTTGTCGCGCGGCCTCTCGTTTGCTCTTGAGAATCGATCTTCGGAGTAATAACCCTTTCCACCAGCAAGGGACTCCTCGGTTTGCGCGACGATCTTCGCTGCTTCCATCAGCTTATCCCACTCTTTTGGCATCCCATCTTTGCCTGTGATGGTTCTAATGAGGCTATCACAGCGTATAGCCTTCTTGAAGTGGCAGCGCATGAGTTGCTCACTGACGCCACCAATCTCCAAACATTCTTTGTTGAAACGCGTGATGAAGTCCTCCAGACCTTCACCATCCCTTCGCCATATATCTTCCACTTCCGCCGTATCGCGCTGATAGCGACGTTGTTGGCTAAAATAGCTTAAGAATTGTGTCTTGAAGTCTGTCCATGATTTTATCTTTCCGGGCGGAAGGCTGTCAAACCAGGCGCGAGCCGCTCCGGTAAGAGTTTGAATGAACAGGTGGCACCACATGGGCATGTTCCAACCTCCCATGCAGCCCACACTCGTGAATGTTCTGACGTGGTCGTCTGGGTCAGTCCACCCATTGAATTTCCCAACGGTTGGGGGTAGCTTCTCTCGTGAGAGTGGTGCGAGTGCGATTTTAGGGATAAATTTGGAGTGTTCCGCAGCTTCCGCTGGTCTGTATGCCAGGCGGAAGTCTCGTTCAGCCTCTTCTGTATAGCCAATGTGTTGTCTTGGCTTATAGTACTCATGGTTTTTTGGTAAACGATTAAAGACTGATGACTCTTCATCACCTTCCCACGTAGGATCATATGGGTCGGTTTCTTCCCATTCATTGTTCATGTTGCGCGGCGTGAGCCGGCTGTGAACAGGGCCTCGTTGGAGGTTCGACGGATACTCATAGTAACTATCCGTTTCCCCTCTTGTATCGCGCGTGTCTTGTACGCTTAGACGTCTTGTAGGGGGAGGTCTGTTGGTTCTGCCTTGTATATTGGCTGGTGGTGGCATTTGGCGCATCCCCTGACTCGGAGGGGTGACCAAGGACGGTTCTGCCGTCAAAACTGCCTGCTGCGCGATGAGCGATTGGTATGCTGCATTGATAGTGGCGATGTTCTTGGCATACCACGAGGCTGGGGTTTCGCCCTCTGGTAAGCCAAGTAATGCAGATACATTTTGAGGTGGCGCTGGGTTGGACGGTCCTTCGCCGTTGTTACCTGGGGTAACCATTTGTGTGATACGGGTAACGCTCCCGCGTTGACCCCCCGTGTTGGTGATCTCAACTTCACCTATTTCTTCGACTTGGGCTTGGAGGTTTTGGACTCCTTCACCCAAGACCGTGTTAGAGTTGGCTCCGAAGCCGAACTCTGGAAAGATTCCTTGACCAGTCATAGTCGAAGGATGAAAAGATGTCAAAGGCTCAAATAAAGAAGATGAGGGTGGTTATAGAAAATATCGGTGGGCGCCAATGAAGAAACAGTGATCTAATTAAAGTATTAATTAGGTGGGTTTATGTTCCTATCATAGAGGTTAATCTTCTTTTAGGTATTTGAGCTCCGACTGGTTAATCAACCTGCAAAACAGAACACCGTTACTCGTTAAGAGGGGAATGTGGGGGTTTCCCTCTTAACCGGGCTCCGGCGTGAGAATAAGCGACTGCTTTGAGAGTAATTAAGTAGGTAAGAGTAAGAGCCGAGAGAATAGAATGTTTAACCTGAGGAATGAAGGTCTCTATTTATAGCCGGGGAGGTGTAAGAGGTTGTGGGCTGATGGGCCTTGGGCCAGAAACGGACAACAACGAATATGCTCTTTGCCTCGCTGGCCTCGACTGCTTAGTGGCTTCTAGATGCTCGTCGGTGCTGGCGCACCTTGATTGGAGCCACGTGTCATTGTTGTCGGCCTTGTTGTCCCTCTGTCATCAACAGACGAGTGGAGATCGTGGGACAGTTGTCTCCGTCCTCTGATTGGTGCCATGTAGGCGTCCTTGTGTACTTCTCGTCAGGCGATCGTGGCGCACGATTGACCAGAGCCTGCTAGACGCTCATTGGCTCCTTTTACTGCCACTTGTACCTTGTGTACCACTGTAGGTAGCCGCGCGCTTCTTTACCTAGTGGCTCATTTCTTCCATTGTTTTTATGTTAAGTGCTGATATCTGGGTTTGTTGTGTGCATTCCCTCGCGCGGGATAATCGTAGAGCGATGTAGGCCGCGCAAGGTTGTTGTTAACACCTTGTTGTGTTAAGGAGTATGGTCTCACGCGCAACCTGATCTGAGGTTTGCGCGACTTTTTGGGACCATACCCCTTCAAACGGCAAAATTAGCGTATAGCCTATCTAAACCCATTTTTTAATACCAAACTTTATACCTACTGATATAAAATAATATTTTGGGATTTTTGGAGATTTTTATTTATTTTTAAGCTGAGCATAACATAGGGTTCTAAGCTTGATTCGGTAGTTGTCGGTTTTGCCCTTTTGGGCTACAAAATGAGTGTTACAAGTCCTTTTGATGTCAAACCTTTTTCTACTGATCTAATATAATAAATAAAATATTTTGATCCTTTTGGAATAATAAAAACATCAGCTTTCCTTTGAAAACCAGGAAATGGCTCCAAATCGCCTTTTTAAGCGTTTTTAACGCATAGTATGTATCAAAACTATTTTAAACATATAAGGGTTGATGCCTACTGATATATTCAGTAGATTTTATATTTTAACAGTAAGGAAAAGTTTTAAACTCGGGTTTTCAGTTTTGACCTTTTAAGCCTATGTGAAATTACCAAAATGCCCCTACGGTGCATAGTATGGTTATAATTAATAAATTTCACATATATATGATACCCTACTGTTATAACTTATTAAATTAAGTATTTTTACTGATTATATCAGACCTGAAACTCAGATTTATATTAAACCTCTTTTATAACCTTTAAAATGACCGAAATACCCCTACGGGGCATAAATTGGTCTTAAACTCATTTTGGGCATAATGGAAGGTATCATACTGATATCACAACATATTTAAGGAATATTAACTTAGGAAACCTGTTCATGTTTCTTTTGGTTACCCGTAACGCACTTTTCGCGTTTGGATCGGCTTATGTAACTAGTTTGCATAAATTAGCCGAAACGGGTCAAACCTTATCATTTTTATCTCAAAATCCAGAATGTGTTTAGTTTACCCCTATTACACAAGTATATAAGCTTGTCGGGTTTAAACCCCATTCTAATCCGGTCTTCGCATAATCATGCGTATTGAACCGTATCCTCCTTTAAAAACTAACCGGTTTAAGCTTAGACTTAATTAAAGACCCGTTTGGAATCTAACAGGTTAATAAAAACCTTCGTTCCAGATTTAGGAGCCCAGTAAAAGCTATCTGTACTTGCTTGGTGGCATACGACTGGGATAAATTGTATAAATTTACTCAGGTAAATACTTTTAACTTATTTTCCCTTATACGGGCTTGGGGTACGGTATATAAAATACCGCTTGGTCGGGCATTTGACCTTAATAGTGGGTGGTTAAGTATTATCAAGATGACCCGTTTAAAAATCTGTTTTGTTTGTTTTACGCCTTTGGGAGTTTAATGACCATGTCCCGGATATCCTTGGCATCATTTTACGAAATGGCCACGACCTTAGCACAAATGGCCACGACCTTAGCACACGGGTGTAGGCGTACACCCGTTAGTGCATTTATAATTAATAAGGTATAACTGCCGGTACGAGAAAAACTCGCGGCATGACTATACTATGTGGTGTGTCTATTAATCTTTAACCCGGCATGAATCGGGCTACTGAACGCATAACAAATATGTAATTCTTTTACAAGTATTATATTCAAATAATTATCCCATGTTATAAAAAGTTTTGTGCCATTTTCACTCAAATCAATTTTCTAAAACATTTTCAAAATGAGTCAGTTAAATTGTATTTACCAGTGAAAACTGACGTATTTTCTAAAAAAAGGCTAAGTGCAGGTACTAATCGGAATATGCTGGCTACTCCTAGCATCAATAAAGAGTCTTGCAAGCTTAGATGCCTAAAGTCTGTTGAACAATGTTTCATTTTATCTTTGATCCGCCTGTGGATCATTTACTTTTCGTTTGTAATACTTTGATATTACTTTATATCGGATTGTAATATATTTATCTCTTGCTTCCACTGTGCATTTAAATTGTGTTGTTTGACTATGATGATATCAACTACGTCACGATATTCCCCACCGGGCCCACCGGTAATACGTGGAAATATCGGGGTGTGACAGGTTGGTATGAGAGCCAACATTGAGTGAATTAAACACTAGCCTTTTGTGTTTAATCTCAATGACACAGTAGCACATTCCTTAAACCTTCTGAGTCTAGACTTAACATAGGAATACTTTCCTGTATTCGGAGAATTATTGCCTTCAATTCTATATATTTTTAAATATGTCGCCAAACAAAGAAGCCGTAATGGAAATTCTCTCCATTTGAAGCCTAGGGAAGGCCGAGCTTCGTACTGCGACTAGGATTAACGTGCAATCAAGGAGAAAACATTCAGAAATAAATGAAGAAGAAACTCCTTTTGCTGAAGATCGTTTCCTTAGTAGTCCTTATAAGGACATATTTATCTTTTAGTCCCTTTGTGGACAACATCATTTCTTTCAACTCCCACTTACGCTAATTCTGTGCCTCTTTTAAAAATCATTGGGATGTTTTATCTAAATTTCATTTATATCATTATATCTTAATATGATATTTGAAATAAATTAAATTCCTTTTATAAGATCTACCATTATTATAAAATGGCAAAAATCTAAAAAGGACGAGACCTAGCTCAGGTGTCATTTTAAGACATTGCCAAGATGGTAGTTCCTCAATTAGATTTAGATCCTTATTAACATCTCAGCTTAGGATTGTTCTGCGTTAAGTATTAAAAAGAATCTTAAAGGTAAAACCTAGCCTATATGTCATTTTAGACATGGCCAAGATGTTAAAACCTATTCAAAAGATTCAAATCCTTGTTAACATCTGTAATATGTGAACATTCCTGGCAGACGTGGTTTGATAAAATCACATAAATCATCCATATACTGGATTCTCCCGAAATCCTTTCTTATTTTGTGATTTAAGCATCCATTAGGGATGCAATATTTACGGGCTATAATTAACGTCCTCTGAGACTAAAGACAGTGGTAGCCTACAACTCTCTGTCAAGAAAAGGTAATGAACTTTGATTCAAACCTTAATACCTCGATTCTGTAAAATCCTGGTTTATAAATTAACTTTGTCCATGTGACTTGGCCTTTTATGCCATAATTATATTTTAATTAAATTTAGGAGAATTATAAGGAAAATCCTGAATAAAATAAATATCATTCCTTTCCTGCTAGTATTCATGTTAAAAGAGAATCTTAAAAGGTATAGCCTAGCTTGAATGTCATTAAAGACTTGGCTAAGATGGTAAAACCTGTTTAAAAGAGATTCAGACCCTCGTTAACATTTGAAGATATGTTAACACTCCTGACAACGGTGATGCGATAAAATCACACATGTCATCTTTATATTAGGAATTTTTCCAAACCCCTTAATTAGCATAAATGATCAATAGGAATCATGGCTAATGAACGTCGAACATGATGAATACATCAAGACATTCATTTGAGATGCATGCCTTCGAGCAAAGATGTATACATGAAAAAGATAGTTTTATTTCATAACTTCTTGTCAAACAAAGTACTGTGAAATTTTCCGATCCAAAGGAATCATTGATTATGTTTTAAAAAGTTCCCTAGTGACAAGGCCTCTGCGCCATCAAAAAGTCCTTTGGAACAAGCCTTTGTGCTATATAAAATGTCGGTACGACATTGACAATAGTGACTTATATCCCCTGTCTAATAAATATGAAGGATTATATTCCGTTTAAACGCCAAAGATGGTTTATTTAAAAACCTAGGCAAAACATAATCAAATAAATCTAATACTATCTAGTGGCCGATATGGTACATTGCACCATGGCTATTTAATCATCAAACTCGACAATACCCTATATAATTAAGCAAATTATTACCACTTGGTTGTATCCTTTAAAGCTTCACCATGGCTGACTCCTCTGAAGCTCACAATCATCCAGTTGATCAGAATGATGATGCAAGACTGAATTTAACAAGCACCAAGTTACAGGCTATGATAGATACAGCCGTAAACAACACTGTGGACCGTGCATTGAAGGATCATAAGCGAAAGTGCGATGACACCCCAAATAAGGGTTATAAAAAGGGTAAGACCGGTTCAAGCTATAACCAGTCCAAGCCGAAGGAGGCAAAACCCAAATGTAAAACCTGCGGGAAGAAGCACTTTGGAAAATGATTCTATGATCAGACCAGGGGATGTGTCATCTGTAAAGAGATGGATCACAAGACCCATGAATGCAAGGACTTGAAGGGAAACCAACAGTCAGGTGAAAAGACCAGATGCAAAATCTGTAGGAAATACCACCTCGGGAAATGCAGATTTGAATTTCAGCCTCTACCCTATGGAATCTGCAAGTCCAAGGAGCATAAGACCTTGGATTGCAAGAAGTTGAAAGATACGACCTGTTATGGTCGCAACGAGAAGGGACATATCGGGACTAATTGCCCGAATAAAACCAAGAAGCCTGGAGAGGCTAAAAAGACCAAAGCTGGGGACTCTCAAATGAATGCTCAAGAGGCCGTTCAGGATGACAATGCCACAACAGGTACTTTCCTTGTTATTGACGTTCATGCTAGAGTATTATTTGATTCAGGTTCAGATAAGTCTTACATAGACAATAAATTATGTAAACTATTAAATCTGCCTGTTAAAACTCTAAGCGTTAAGTATGAAGTAGAACTAGCCGATAGTACCTCAGAGACTGCTTTAGCAATATTAGATGGATGTTTAATATCCATTAGGAGTCATTCTTTTCCGTTATCCTTGTTTCCGTTGAAATAGAGGGACTCGATACTAATAGGAATGGATTGGTCGTCTTGTAACCAAGCCCATATTGTGGGTAATAAGAAGCAAGTTGTCATCAAGACCCCTTATGGTAAGTCTTTGACAATTCAAGGAGGAATATGGTATGGATTGCCTATGTATCTGCTGAATTCGGTATTTAATACCAAAGCTTCGAGTATGGAAAACTCAGAAGAGACAAACAAAAGTCGCGATGCTAGAAATGCGACAAATGTAAATGGTGCATCAAATGTGAACCTCAATATTAATGGAGTTAATCTCCAGAACCGTAATTAGCGCAACTATTAGAAAGGCTATGAGAAAAGTCATGAAAAGGTTCAAGAAGCCAGAAGTTGCTCGCTCTAAAACACATGTTGCTGCTCATGAGGAGAGCTTTATTCATACTTCAACTGTGAAGAATAAACACAACAAAAGCATATATGGCAAGGAGCCCATTCCTTTTAGGATGTACTTAAAAGTACTTCGTCTCTTGGAAGTCAAGAGACTTCAATAGTAAAAAGGGGCTATCAATTGCAGGAAATTGTTGGAATGAAGTAGAAACCATTAGGTGGATCAGCAGTTAAGCTGGAAAGGACATGGTGAGGTATGCATCACAGTCATTCGATGGCAATACCCTTAAATAGGGAGGACATTAATGAAGTCCACAAGAAAGATCCTCTTATATAATATGGGATGGACCAAGTTTTAAGGATCTTATTAGAAAGACCTATTATCCGCATCACGAAATGGAAAAAAGTTGGAATAAGAATTTTCCGACTCCCCCATAAGAGTTATAAACCATCGGCAGTGTGTTGCAAACCTTGGCTCATTGATTGAAATAGTGTCCTTATTCGTTTACCTAGAATTTAAGCATAATGCACTATATATAATGATGATTTAGCATCGGCAATAAGAGGGCACATTAAGGTTTCAAAGCCTGCTTATTATAAATCCATTATGGATCTACCTCAGCTACTCATGTTTTATAGATTAAGAAATAACCAGTCAAAGCTGAGAATGCCCTAAAGTTTGTCAAAGATTTTATAGCTAAGTTTAAAAGGATTAAGAATGGAGGCGTTTAACCCTCCTGATGAATGATTAGAGGTAATTCACGTTAATAATGACACCAGATAAACCCCTTATTGTGATTTTATTGCTAGGAGTTACGTTTGGTTTCAGGTGTTGCTAAGTCTCTCATAAGACCATAAGTTTAGCAAACTTTTAGAAATTCTCCCGTAAGAACCCTAGATATTAAGTGTAAGGTAAAACTTACAGGAGAAATCATAAGAACCATTTCTTCTGTTCCTGTCAGAAACCTTCAGTCATAAAATTTTAGAAGTATCCCCTCTCTAAGAGGAAGTACGTCAGCATGATAAAAGCGCCATATGAGGATTGATGTATCTTAATAAGTTCCATAGATTGCTTCCATGCCTGATCAGTATGGAGGTTTGATGCATGGAACCACAAAGATATCCCGATGGTCATATAGTACTAAAGTCAACTAATGGTATTCAGGGAAGATATCCAGAATGGAATTGTCCAAATGAATGTTTCGATTAAGGAATTCGTGGACTTATAGCAGAAACATGTCACTTAGTTGACACAGGCATTGATGAATGAACTGGAGCCTGAGATTTGGAAAATCTCTGTAACCTCCTTGTATCTTGATTATCTTCTCTTAAGATTACCCTGTTTACCTCCTGAAGGGCTAGTGGAGTTAAGAATTATATTCCATTTAAGGCAGTATTATTATGAAATCTCCAAGACGGCTAGTACCATCATTGGAAGAATCGAAACTCTAAATAAGTAAATTTTAAAATAAAGGATTCGTATAGCCTAACTCAATATTCTGAGAATTCGGTATAGTTAATTAAGAAAGACGGTTCTTTTTGCTTATACATTAATTACCGCAACCCAAATTAGGCAACAATTAAGAATTTGCCATCAGCTGCCCAGGATAGTCGATTTGTTCGACTAATGGCAAGGATTAGCTATTCCTTAAGATTAACTTTTAAGCAATGGTTGGAATGACCATCTCACCTTAAGATAAGCTTTTCTATAATAGTTGATATAAGTATCAAGGTTGCTCCTTTGGAGACCTTGTATAGATGGAATGTTAAGCATCTATTGTTAAACAGAAGATTAGTAAGTCCAATTATCAGGATCTGAAAGTTGCATTGGAAACAACGAATAAGATCAGACAAATCCATAATCATCTGTAAGTTGCCATTATTTGGCAGAAAAATCAAGATTAATGGAAATAGCAAACCTCCTAAGTTCTTATTAAGGAATAAAGGTCAACAAAAATATCACCTTGAAAGGGGTGTGCCAGTTTGTTAATTATCAGGCTAGTTGAGCTCTGAATATATAGAATCATTCGAAGGAATCAAATGTATCTAGATCAAATAGCTTATAAGCTAAAGCCTATTAAAGGAGCTTGGTGAAACTCGCAATGACACCCACACTAATGATTTAAGGATATGTTTCCCCAATAAGTCGAGAAGCATTATCACATAATGATATGCAGATTTATGATATGATGAGAAACCTGTATCGATTAAGGATCGACAGGCTAAGAAGCTACAAAAAAGGATACATGTACCTATTATAGAGGTCAACTTGGGAGCTTGGAAAGGCTCCAGATATGATGTAAAAGTTAAGTCCATTATGCGACAAAAAGTACTTCCAGCATTTTAGCAAATCTCGAGGTCGAGATTTCTTTTAAGGGGGGTGAGGATGTAACACCTCGGAAAAATCACATCCAATGATGTATTGACACATGTAATAAACCCTAATGAAGTCAAACAATGAATTTAAAGGACTAATTTTTCGAAAAATCGAAAACTTTGATTATGAAAGGACTAGAAGTGTTAGCATACCTAAAATAAGTTTTTGAATAACCTTTTACGATGTTTATATTCACAAATGTGCCACTTGATGATTAAGTGTCGTCGTTTGCGTAATTAATTGAAAGTTTGTGCAACAAAGGGGTAAAAGCGTCAACATGTTAATTCTTACCTCTGAGTGACCTTTTATCAAACCGGGAGCTTTATGATATTTGATTATATTCTCGGGAATGCCAAATAATGGCCATCTAAGGTTTATATGCCTATAAGTAGAGTTACGCGCAACTTTGCAAGTTAGAGGGACTAAAAGTGTCAATATGTTTAATTATACCTCTGAATGACCTTTTAGCGAACCCAAAGCATCGTGATGTTTAATAATACTTCCAAGAATGCCTAATGTGGATTAGATGAGGCTTCAATGCTATTAAATGATGAGATGCGCAAGTTTGCGCAATAGAGTGACCTAAAGCGTCAACTTTTGAATCTACGCCTTTTGGTGACCATTTAAGTGAGCGGGAGCGTAGTAATATTTAAACATATGCATGGGAATGCCCATTATGGGCCATGGAAGGCTTGGATGTCATTAAACGACATTCCACGCTACATTGCGCAATTAAAGGACTAATTGCGTCAAACTGCAAAAGTAGGTCGATTCGTATGCTAACGAACCTTCTAGAATATGTCCATGAGTTAAAAATACCCTATTTATCCTTTAGATAGCTTAGATATAGGCTTAGAGGTGTTTGGTGCGCAAAATAAACTTTTACGTCATGCAGGGACTAAAAGTGTCAAAAAGTGCACAAGTTTGCATTTTCGCGCATATCTTGCATTCTGAATATCCCCGGACACCCAAAAATTTATGTAAGCACTAAAATATTTTATTTTAGTGTTTGGCTTGATAAAATTCCATTCGTCGCGTAATTTGGATCGTTTTTAGCGTCCGTCCATGTTTCGTCGTAATTAGCCGAACAACGGGACCGTACGACCAAACGAACCGACATCCGATATATTTTTGAGCATGTTTTATGTTCCATATGCTTAGGCATCATTGTAGAGCCCTAAAAATGGTTTAACGGGCCTTGGATGCGTCAGAATTGGTATTTGGAAGTGCAGGGGCCAAAACTATCAACTAATGAAAGTTCCCATGTGCAGACCTGGTCCTTACGGACCGTATGGCTGGACCCTTACGGTCCATAAGCCTTGCCCAGCAACCAGAATCTTAAAAAACTAGCTTTGGTTTTGCTCTTTGTCTCACATAACTGATTCTATGGGCTGAATTTGGAACACCCATGGTTTTCTAAATCAGGGGGCATACTTGTAGGGCTGAGATCAAATTGTAGGATCGTGATCTGACTCGAATGAGTCGTTCAGAGGTGTTCAACTTCGTTTCAGGTGCGGAATAACAAGAAATGGAGGTAGAAATAGCTTGTTCTTCACTAAATATGCTGATTTTATTGATCTCACAGTGTTTACAGCTCAATCCTCACACCGGCAGCACTTCGGCGTGGAATACAAGACCATACCCCTGGTTTCGCTCAAATGACCACTATTTATAGGCATGGTGGTTTCGCTCCTATGGACACATGTCCATATAAGCGGAACCTCTCATGTACAAATAAGCGAAACCCCATGTCCAAATGAGCGAAACCTCTATCTAATGAACATACAATCTCCTGTTTTCTCGTAAAATGCGCCCTAATCTATACAATACAATGTAAGACTCGATACAAGATGAAGTCGACAGATGTAGTGCACCAACAGACTCCCCCTCAGATGTTGACGAGTTGACTATCGTGTCACGACAATGCTATATCTTCACATCTTCAGTCTTGATCAGTCTCTGGGCTTTTCTCTCTCTTTATCTTCAGACTTTCCCTCTCGATTTGATGGCATTCCTTTGTTCTTCAGCAACATCTGATACTAGATCATTGTCTGGCTCTTCAAATTCCAAGATCGAAACCTGGCTCAAACTACAAAGTCTTCAATTTCCAGGATCGAAACTTGGCTAAACCTGCACCTTCTTAACCCAGAAGTAAGATTTTAACAAATTAATAATTTGTATACACCAAAACTAACTCCCCTCATAAACATATACACCAACAACAACTCTCCCTCAAACCACAAACACATGATGAACCACTTGTTGATTTTTCAAAACACATTTGATGATCAATTTACACTCTTCCTCACAACAATGTCATCATATTTAGCACTCGGAATTTTGAAAATCTGCTTTCCAACATCAATTGTCGAAAATCTTTTTGACTTTTTCAAAAGTTTATGCTAAAACACACACAGAATTTTTTTTTTTTTGGATTTTTCGAAAAGTGACACCATTTGTAAAGATAAAGACTGATATCAAATGTAGAAACAACAAGATGCAAAAAAAAAACAATATTTTTGTGAGTTCGTGTAAGAGGATCATATCAGTTTTTGAGACATGTCACCAACACCGTTAAGCTGATTACATTTTAAGCATTAAACAATTCACCTAGATTGTCGGTATGTTTGTCCTCTTAAATTTTCACACAAAGTTCAATTGATCCGAGATACGATGTTAATGGTTTAATGACTTGAACTTATCCGTGTGTCCTACTACTTGAATATACTCCCGTATCCAGATCCCAATATTCAGTCTTACAGGTGAGTATACCACAGATGATATCTGTCATGGGTTAGATGCGAGGGCCGTGAGAGCTCAGGTCGATACTTCTGTATACGCAAAGAGATGATGGCTTCGACTTTTTGTGTGTCCCTTTTAGAGGATCTTTTGATTACAACAGCAGCGACTATCAATTTTATTGTTTCATCAGCTTGCTGAGGGTGAAGCTATGTTTCAAGCTTTTGCAGAAAGCATTATCTGGGGACTAGGTTAGTACTTCCATACAGCAGAAGTCCCGGGATAATACCCCAGATATCACTGAGCATAAAGACCTAGTATCTCAGAATAAGGGACCTTTCAAACAAGATTTCAGGGGTTACCTATATATCCAAGAAGTTGTTAACCTACAGAACAAGCAAGTTTCAAATTTTAAGATTATATCTCGTCACAATCTACTAAATGTGTAAAAACCTACTGGCATATCCTCAGTGAGATTGTTTATCACATTTTAATCTTTCCAATTCTTTAGCATGTTGTGACAGTCCACTGATGTACTATCATCTCCTCTTTTCACAGCAAAACTCATTTTTGGTTTTATCATGTTTTTGTGCTTTTTCAAATTTTCTAATGTTTTTGGATTTTCTGAAATTTTCTACTCCCCCTAAAATGCAAACACATTAAAAAAAATTGAAAAACAACTAAGCTCTTGACCCACTAGAACACAAAACTAAACAAACTGTACAAAAACTTTGACAACTGACATCAAATCGCATCAATTCGCCATCCACTAAGGCATAAACAATCAGAACTCCCCCTATCACAAACCATTTTCTCATTTGGATCTCAAAACACTTAAGTTTGTTTTAATCAAAATGATTTTTCCGGAAAATGAATTTGTGTTAACCACTTGAAGATTTACCACTTGTAAAATCGGGGTTATGGTTCATCATCTTGTCAGTTTCTGTCATGTTAGTAAATCAATTACAACTTAATGTCCCTGATTCACTATTTTGCACTCAAGTAACTTTTGTACCACTTGTAAAAATAACCACTTATAAGATCACAAACAATACCACTTGTAGGTATGACTAACCAATACCAACTGTAGGAATGTTACGTCTACATGCATCATTTTACCAATCAGAATGCCGATTCCTGCTTCACACTTACCAACCTGGAAGCTCCGGCGTAGTCCTTTCACCTGTAAAATTCAAACATTTTTCAAATTTATTCAACTTCATAAAACAAGAATGATGCCGATTCCTGATCCACGATATAAACTTGGGATCTCCGGCATAGTCCTAAGACTTTTAAGGGAAACAAACTTCCATCCAAGTCTTTTCAGACTTGATGGCTTTCAATTCTTGTGCAGTGGGGTTGTATGTTGCCATTTTAGTCGCATAAAAATCTTTAACCCCCTTTGCTCTCCTATTTAGCATTTTCCCAAAAATTTTCTTTACATTCCCATTGAATGTTTTCTCGACATCAAACTTATTTTTCTCTGTGTAAAATTGATTCGAGATATCAACCTTACCAACCTTCTTTTTAACCTCTTCAAATGTCAGTGATGGAAACTCATCATCATTCACTGAAATTTTTCCCTCAACTTGTGGCTCTTTTAGCTTTGTGTAACCAGATTCATCGCCAACATTCACATCAACTTTATTAACAACCCACACTTGGTTGTCATTCTCTTTCTTTTTATAAAAATTCTTTTTCGAACACTCACAAACCTCATAAGTTGAATTTTTAAAAATTTTAAATTTTTCGGTTGGTGAATCAACATCAACAACTTTTTCTTTTAATTTCCCAGAAACTCCCTGTTTTGTCTTAGCATTTTTCTGATAGTTCCATGCAATGTGACCAGCTTCATTGCATCTGTAACAAATTCGAGTTTCCTTTGGCTGTGACACTTCAGATCCATTCCTTTTCTTCTCAGCAAAAAACTCTTGATTTGACTGTCTCCAGAATGGTTTCTTCTGTTCCTCTTCTGAGCTTCCACCTGAAACAAATTCTGTTTTTGTTTTAGAATTTTTCATATTTTTATGATTTTCTGGTGGAATAAATCCTAAGCCTTTCTTTTTGTAGCTACGATTTTGGTTAGGTTTCTTATGAAAACCAGAACCAGAATTGTAACTCTTTTTCTTGTTTAATCGTTGTTGAACTCTTGAAGTGTACTTTTTAATTTTTTCAGAAAGATTTAAATCTTTTATTTCAGAAATATTAATTTCTGTCATTTTGAAAACCTTTTTGATCAAGTCGAAATGAACACTTCTTATTGGAAATTTCTTATCATAATATAATTTGTCCGAATCATTTAAAGTATATGCAACTTCAAATGTTTCATCATCCAAATTTGCTTTTGATAACAAAAATTCTTTACTGTAAGACCGTTTGACCGACGACTTTGGACTGTTTTCTGACGAATTTGACCCTCCAGACTCAGACTTTGACTCGAATTCCTCCTCAGTATCCAACACCTGATCGACCACCTTTTTGATTAACTCAGACTCATGATCAGTATCAGACGAGGTAAACGTGACATCAATGTTATCTGGTAAAATGTCAGTTGTGTCGGTTTTTAGCTTTATATTGACTGCTTTCTCAAGTTGCTCCTCGTTTGGTTTTCTAGGAGAGTACCCTTCCCAAATTGGAGGCGGACACTTATTATAACTAACAGTCGGTTTCTTACCACAATTCTTCTTCTTTGGCTTCTCGTCTTGAAAAGCTTCCATACCTGCAACAGTAGGGTAAATACGATCAATGAGATAATCAGAACTAGAATAACTCTGCAATAAGCGTTTAATTCTCTCATTCTCTATTTTCTCTGTCTCCAAATCTTGCTTCCATTTAGCATTCTCTTCGATGTAGAAATTTATAGCTTTCTGTTTTGTCATCATAACAACATTCATCATCGTTAGTGCTTGTTCTCTTTCTGAATTTGTCTTTTGGAGACCAGTTACTGTTTTGTTTAAGACATCATAAGATTCTTTCACATAATTGAGGTTGAACAATAACTGCTCCTTCTTCTTTTCATATTCGGCAATTATCTCATTCTTTGCTACACATTCCTTGCATGCTTCCAAACACTTTGTGCAAGGCTTAACAACTTCAATAATCTTTTCAACTTCGATTGTTTTCACCACTTTAATCACTTTTTCTGTTTCAATCACTTTTTCATCTTCAGTTATCTCCTTAGCAACACTTTCAAATTTCACATTCTGAACAACATCTTCAGATTTCTTTTATTGTTCTTTAGCAGCTCTTTTCTCCTTCAATTTCTCCAAGCGATCTGCAAAATAGAAATGAAAGCTTTCAAGAGATAGATGAGATTTAGCAATATTTATATGTTTCTCTTCCTCATCATCACTGCTACTATCAACTGGTGATTGATCAAACTGTACAGATTTTTCAGAATCAGCATCTGATAAACCAGAATCAGATGGTGTTTGATCAAAAACAACTTCTTTTTCTGAACGAATAACATTTTGTACACTCTCATCTGAAATCTGTGAGTTTTTATCAACACTTTCTGTACTTTCATCAGAAACAATAGATTCTTCATCCACACTTTTCACAGTCACACCAATCGACTTCATCCAGGTGGCAAAGATGTCTGGTTCTCTCACAATTTTAGCGATGAAAGCTTTGTATTCTCCTTTTTCATCAACGAACATATCCCAGCTGAAGCCTTCAGGTAGTCTCTCATCATCTTGATCGACTAAACATGCTTTGCTTTCAGGTGATATGTAGTTGCTCCAGTTGAAGTCTACCAAACACGCTCTCTTTGAATCCTTAATCTTTCTACCATGAGCCGTCTGTGAATCTTGTGATTGTCCAACCTGCTGATAAATGGCTTTCCGGTAGTAGTCATCTTTTTTGAACGGATTCTGAGCACCACTAGCTTCTCTGTTCTTGCACTCTCGTTTGAAATGACCTTTCTCCCTGCAACGAAAACAAGTAACTTTAGATTTATCAAAACCTAAAGTAGATACATGAGCATCAAGAAAGTCATTTCTCCCGGTAATTGTCTTGAACTTTTCAGCACGCCTAAGAACACTGGCTAGACACCATTTGATATCCATTAATCCCATCTCTTCGGCGTCTATCTGATCGTAATCCTCTTTGGTGAGCATAGGATTCCCGATCCAACCAGCCACTAGACCCTCATATGATAACAACACAGAACCAAGTAAAGCCATGTGGTCTTTAGCAGTATCTTTTGAAAAACTTTGACCTTTTGGAAGATTTAGAGCGATGTTGCACTGAATCACGTAACCATTTCCTGTTTTTGTGCTTAGAGATTGGAAACTTGAATTTGACTCTTTAGGATTAACACTCGGAAATGATGAGAATCCGCTGCTGCTTTTGCTTGAACCATGATCAGCTTTTTCTGTTGAATCCCCAACACTAAACGCAGTTTCGATTTTCGGACTTCTCTCAGTTTCAGGAACTGGAATACTACCTTTGTAATACATTTTTACGTCCTGTTGACCACTTAGACTGTTCATCCTAGCGATCTTTTGTTGTTCCAGATCTTGACTCTCGATCTTTTCTATGAACTAAGAAATCGTTAACCCATCATACACACCCGTGTTCTTCAGAATCATCAAATACGTTCCCCACTCTTTCTGTGGTAACGCATCGGCTAGCTTGTCTACCCACTTTTCACGATCTTTGGTAATACTCAACATCGACATTGATCGCACTAGGTGACAGTAACGTTCAATCAGCTTCTTTGTATCCTCTCCCGGTAAGCTACTGAACAGATCAAACTCTTTCTTTAGCAATGCCTTTTTGCTCTTTATCATATTTTCACTACCCTCAAATTTTATACGAAGAGCATCCCAAATCCACTTTGATGTCTTGTCATGCTGTAGCAGGATAAAGATATCTTCTTTGATCGCTTGTTGAAGCAGACTGATCATCATCTTTTCGGCTTTATACATATTTCTTTCTTGCTCACTGAATTCTGATAACTCTTTAAGAACTTGCAAATCTGTTCGAGGCAACACGTATTTCTTCAAGATACATTCCCACGACCTAAGATGGTTAGCCTGAACCCAGTTCTCGAATCTGTCTTTCCACCCGTAGTATTCTTCGATACTCATTAATTTCGAGGGCTTTTGGGTGGTTCCTGTCTCGTTTTCTATACTCATGGCTTGAACAATTGCAGATGGACCAGACGGTGTTGCAAACGCGTTATAGAACTCAGTATCCATGACTTGTCAACACGTATTTCAAAATCAGTGACAAATAAGCGAAACTAGGTGTTTGGTGACACAAAAGCGAAACCCTTGATGTCCTTATGAGCGAAACTAGGGTTTGTCCGTATGAGCGAAACCCTGATGACTTTTGGAGTGAAACCTCACTTAATGTGACACAAGAGCGAAACTATGTGATCAAATAAGCGAAACTACTCAATGTCCGAAAGAGCGAAACCTAATCGGAGGTCAATTTGATCCATTTTTAGTCCGTATTTTGGTTCGAAACTTTCCAGGGTTTGTTAATGTCCAATAACACACGGTCTGTGAAATTTTGAGCGAAATTCGTCCGGTAAAATTTTCTAAAATGATGAAAGAAGGTGTAAAAGTAAGAAATGATGATGAAAAGCAGCTAATCTCTGCAGAACTCCTCCTCCTGAGCTGTGATACCACTTGTAGGATCGTGATCTGACCCGAACGAGTCGTTCAGAGGTGTTCAACTTCGTTTCAGGTGCGGAATAACAAGAAACGAAGGTAGAAATAGCTTGTTCTTCACTAAATATGCTGATTTTATTGATCTGACAATGTTTACAGCTCAATCCTCACACCGGCAGCACTTCGGCGTGGAATACAAGACCATACCCCTGGTTTCGCTCAAATGACCACTATTTATAGGCATGGTGGTTTCGCTCCTATGGACACATGTCCATATAAGCGGAACCTCTCATGTACAGATAAGCGAAACCCCATGTCCAAATGAGCGAAACCTCTATCTAATGAACATACAATCTCCTGTTTTCTCGTAAAACGCGCCCTAATCTATACAATACAATGTAAGACTCGATACAAGACGAAGTCGACAGATGTAGTGCACCAACACAAATCCCGTTTACCGAGGAACGATCCTAACGACTCTCAAAATCCTATAAATACCCCCTTTGTTTTGGGTTTTCACTTGCACCTTCCTTCATTTCTATTTGCCCTGAATTCTTTGAGGGTCTTGAGCTTCTTGAGAACCTCTTTCAGTCCTTTGGACTCTTGTAAGAAATTCCTTCATGCTTAGTTTAATTATTTAGCGTTTTAAACCGAAAAGTCAAGCGTTATCGATAAACGCTTTGACTTTTAAACGATTGAGCCATGATTCGCAACGAACATGGCTACGTGACCGTAATTAGGTAGGTGATTAACCTTCAAAAGGGCACCTCCAAATTACCACGTTTACTTAGTTAAATTGTCGGGTCAAATAAAAGTCAAACGAGTTAGTTTTAAATAAAATACATAACTAGTAATATAAAAGCCATAAAATCAGTTTTCTCACTTTAATAACTTGGTAAATATTATTTGAACATGTCTAAGCATGATTCAACCCCACAATTCTAAGTATAGGCTTGGTTCGGAACCGAAAGTCGCAAAAGTTGACTTTTGCTTTGACTTTCAGTTCTGACCCGATTTAGCTTAGTTTAGATATGCCTTAGGATTCCATTAGGACCATATTATAAGTTAGTATAGCCCTCCAAGGTTATACAACTTGGTTCCATAGAAATCCTAGTTCATGCATGTTTCCGTTAAATGACTAAATGTTGACCATTATGCCTTTTGACCCTAAAACGATAAACTTGAAAATGTGAGAGGACAATAATCTTTACTACTGAATTATAAACTTGTCCCTAAAATTTGATATCAGTTTGAGGTCTAGATTGGGAGTTATGCTCATTAGCGTAAATGAAAAGCTTTTTATTAATTAAACGACATAATTAGCGTATAGCCTATCTAAACCAAATTTTTAATACCAAACTTTATACCTACTGGTATAAAATAATATTTTGGAATTTTTGGAGATTTTTATTTATTTTTAGGCTGAGCATAACATAGGTTCTAAGCTTGATTCGGTAGTTGTCGGTTTTGCCCTTTTGGGCTATAAAATGAGTGTTACAAGTCCTTTTGATGTCAAACCTTTTTCTACTGATCTAATATGATAAATAAAATATTTTGAGCCTTCTGGAATAATAAAAACATCAGCTTTCCTTTGAAAACCCGGAAATGGCTCCAAATCGCCTTTTTAAGCGTTTTTAACGCATAGTATGTATCAAAACTATTTTAAACATATAAGGGTTGATGCCTACTGATATATTCAGTAAATTTTATATTTTAACAGTAAGGAAAAGTTTTAAACTCAGGTTTTCAGTTTTGACCTTTTAAGCCTATGTGAAATTACCAAAATGCCCCTACGGTGCATAGTATGGTTATAATTAATAAATTTCACATATATATGATACCCTACTGTTATAACTTATTAAATTAAGTATTTTTGCTGATTATATCAGACCTAAAACTCAGATTTATATTAAACCTCTTTTATAACCTTTAAAATGAACGAAATACCCCTACGGGGCATAAATTGGTCTTAAACTCGTTTTGGGCATATTGGAAGGTATCCTACTGATATCACAACATATTTAAGGCATATTAACTTAGGAAACCTGTTCATGATTCATTTGGTTACCCGTTACGCACTTTTCGCGTTCGGATCGGCTTATGTAACTAGTTTGTATAAATTAGCCGAAACGGGTCAAACCTTATTATTTTTATCTCAAAATCCAGAATGTGTTTAGTTTACCCTTATTACACAAGTATACAAGCTTTTCGGGTCTAAACCACATTCTAATCTGGTCTTCGCATAATCATGCGTATTGAACCGTATCCTCCTTTAAAAACTAACCGGTCTAAGCTTAGGCTTAATTAAAGACCCGTTAGGAATCTAACAGGTTATTAAAAACCTTCGTTCCAGATTTAGGAGCCCAGTAAAAGCTATCTGTACTTGCTTGGTGGTATACGGCTGGGATAAATTGTATAAATTTGCTCAGGTAAATACTTTTAACTTATTTTCCCTTATACGGGCTTGGGGTACGGTATATAAAATACCGCTTGGTCGGGCATTTAACCTTAATCGTGGGTGGTTAAGTATTATCAAGATGACCCGTTTAAAAATCTGTTTTGTTTGTTTTACGCCTTTGGGAGTTTAATGACCATGTCCCGGATATCCTTGGCATCATTTTACGAAATGGCCACGACCTTAGCACACGGGTATAGGCGTACACCTGTTAGTGCATTTTTAATTAATAAGGTATAACCGCCGGTACGAGAAAAACTCGTGGCGGGACTATACTATGTGGTGTGTCTATTAATCTTTAACCCGACATGAACCGGGCTACTGAACGCATAACAAATATGTAATTCTTTTACAAGTATTATATTCAAATAATTATCCCAAGTTATAAAAAGTTTTGTGCCGTTTGCACTAAAATCAATTTTCTAAAACGTTTTCAAAATGAGTCAGTTAAATTGTATTTACCAGTGAAAACTGACGTATTTTCCAAAAAAGGCTAAGTGCAGGTACTAATCGGAATAGGCTGGCTACTCCTAGCATCAATAAAGAGTCTCGCAAGCTTAGATGCCTAAAGTCTGTTGAACAATGTTTCATTTTATCTTTGATTCGCCTGTGGATCATTTACTTTCCGTTTGTAATACTTTGATATTACTTTATATCGGATTGTAATATATTTATCTCTTGCTTCCGTTGTACATTTAAATTGTGTTGTTTGACTATGATGATATCAACTACGTCACGATACTCCCCACAGGGCCCACCGGTAATACGTGGAAATATCGGGGTGTGACAGCTGGATCGCCTCATTTTCACACTTGACACATGCCAACTCCTTTTGTGCTTCCTCGAGCCTAGTGATGTAATTATTTATAGCAGTTTGTTTTCTTGAAACAATTTTTACTAGCTCGATTTTATCTTCCCTTAATGTGTCAATTACTTTCTTAAATTCTTTTTCATGATTTTATAGAACAAGTTGGCCTCTGTGCATTTCGCGAGATTCACAATCAAACTTTGATTATGGATAAATGTCACGTCATACTTGCTTTGCAAATCATCATATTTGCTTTGCATGTCAGACAATTTCCCACCCAAATCAATGCAATTATCACATTTATCAGATTTAGATTCATCGACACATACCTGACTTGACAAACTGCTAACATTAGCCATAAAGGCTGAATGATGAGAAGAAAAAGAAGAAGAGTAAGCAGCTTGATCCACCAGAATAGATCTTCTGTCATTTCCTGCTTTAGCTTCCCTTAATAGCTCCTCAACATCTGCATCAATGCACTCATGTGACACTTCATCCGTGCCGTCTTCTCCTGAACTTGAGGTTTCCTCATCTGAGCTTCCACTATAACCAGAACTGTCTTCATCAGAAGATTCTCCACCACACGCGTGCTTTAGATCCTTTACAACTTCAGCAAAACAAGCTGTACCACCCTGATCACCACCACCTAGTTGAATCGACCAGTCACAACCTTCATCAACTTGCACCACAAGAGCTCGGTTGTTGTTTGATGGACCTGCTTGATGAGTATTGTTTACAGGCATTAAGGCACGCTCATTATTCCTAGTTTGAGTCTGATTCTGTTGATTGCCTTGATTTCTGAACGGATTCTGGTTCCCATGCTGAGCTGGCTTCGTACATCCCGTTTGAAATGACCCCGTTCACCACAATTGAAACGCTTGACCGCTTGTTTATCGAACCCGTACTTGGTGTCCTTCTTGCTTTCCAAGCTGGTTCTACCGGTTCTTTCCATAAAATCTTTTGCTCGCCTCACAGCACTAGCAAATGCCCACTTGATATCCATCAAATCCATTTCACCCTTATCTATTTGCTGATAATCTTCCTGAGTCAAATTGATGTTCCCAATTTGCCCCGCTACCAACCCACAGTAGGCGCTCACCAAAGTGTTTAACAGCTCCATGTATTCCTTTGCCACCTCAACACTCACTTTTGAGAAACTTGAAGCGTCTAGCCAAACTGTGTTTGAATTAGTTGGTTGACCAGCATTGACTGTTGATGAAGTGTTTCCATAATAGGCTTGTTGTTGACCTTTGTAGTTTGGATCAAGAAATGATGGTACTCCAATAGACTGATAACTTTGCTCTAAGGCAGCTGGTTTTGGTGTTCCATACATATCGGTGCTCGAGACGAAAGCCGTTTGAAGCTGAGCAGGTTTTGCAACTGTGCTGGTCCCTCCACAGTTTCCATAGTACATCTCGGGATTTTGTGGAACCGGCACTCTTTTTGCCTTCCTGATTTCCTCTTGATCTTTGTTCACCAAGAGTTGAATGAAATCATGGATGTTGGTTGTAGCCAGCGTGCCATTATACATCAAAATCTCCAAGCATCGGCAAACTTTGTGACAACCTCTTCCGGAGTTACCACTACCCCAAAATTACCCATTTCACTTAGCAGATGATAATATCGATTTGTAAGATCTCCCAGCGACTCCCTTCCCATACACATGAAGCCGTCGAATTCTTTTTTGAGCAGATCATGTCTCAGTTTGCGTGACGATGCATTTCCGTGACCTCTCGCCTTCAATGCATCCCATAGACCTTTTGTCATTTTGAACCTCACAAATTGATGATAAATATCTTTGTTTAAGGATTAAGTTAGAATTGAATATGCTTTCTTTTCTAAATCAAATGCCTTTTTATCTTCGGCAGAAAGATCTCCAAACGTTGCAACATTTGAACCAGCTTCTTCAAGTGCTTGATCGAATTCCGTGGTAAAAGATAACCATAACTCCGTGTTTTACCCAAGAACATACGTATGAAATCTTTCTTCCCAACCAGGATACTCGTTCATATGCATCAGTTTCGGTGGACGGTTGTTACTACCATTTCATT
Source organism: Helianthus annuus (assembly GCF_002127325.2). Lineage (NCBI taxonomy): Eukaryota > Viridiplantae > Streptophyta > Magnoliopsida > Asterales > Asteraceae > Helianthus > Helianthus annuus. The sequence continues at coordinate 111,439,936 of NC_035447.2, forward strand.
TTCGCTCAAAAGAAGACTTTGTATACTTTGATTTTGGTTAGTAACAAGTGCCCACTGGTTTGCTGTAATAGGAGTCGTTTGTGCTGATGAAGAGGTTGTGGGAGACTGAGCCCATGAAGGAACTAAACCTTTACCCGTATACATATCTGCATTGGGATTCGGTTTCCAACCCCTCCAGTCTGGCGTCATGATGTAGAAAACACCCAACCAAAAAAATAACACTATCACGGTGAACTTCTTGTAACAACACAAGTCTATAAAGTAATAGATCACAATTTTCAAAATCTCTTTTCACAAATGAAAATATGTATATATGGAGTTGTTGCTCATGAAAAGTTCAAGGTCTACGAAGAGTTTGGTTGTTAAGGCCCAAAGACTTAAAGTGGAGATTGTTTGAATTAATTTAAATGAAAATTAATTTAAAGCCCAAAGGAATTTTTCTGTCCACGAAGACTTTTAATTCCCACAACAAATTAACACAAGACTGTTGAACAATCAACGAAGACTAGGGGTGGGCCACGAAGACTAATGTTTATGAAAAGTAATGTTCTCAAAGTCCCAAACAATGTTTACACCTACGAAGAGGTTGGTGAGATTCCCTCCTTTTGGAAACTCACTTTTTCTGGCTTACAAAAGTTGGTAGTTGGACACCTTGAAATGGTTAAAAAACAAGAATTCAAAATCTTATCTTTTCAGCAAATCTTATCCTCTCTCTTACCAACTTTTTCAAACAAGAAAAAAAAAACAAATTTAAACAATTAAAACACACAAACAGACACCTTCCACCCCAGAGAATCGAATCTGAAGATGATGATGAACTATATGAATTTTCCGGCCAATATTGATCACCGAAAAAATTTCCAAACACAAATTCTGCACGAAACTTCAATAAAAAAACCTTATCTTAACATTTATACGAGAGATTTAACAAGGTTTTTGAAAGAACTAGCAGCAAAACACCAAGATTTTCAAAGATGATGATTGTTTTTCAAGAAAAATATAAACTTCAAAAGCAAGAAAAACACTCTAAAATGACTCGGTTTTAACAAGGAGGAGCCAAGCTTTGATACCACTTGTAAGCCCACTAGCGGAGGATCTAGTAACCTAATCCTTGTTTTATAAGCAAGGCCGGTTGTGCGGAATCCAACCGGCAAGCCAAACCGAGATCGAGACAATACAAACAAAGATTCAAAGTTTAAAGCTCAATATATTGATTCAGTAGAGTTATGTTACAAGATCTAAACAAGAAATTCTCACAACTCTCTGATATGCTCTCAGTTCTTTGTTCTCTAGTGTGTCTCTCCTGTGTCTACAACTTCTGTTCAGATCTGCTGCCGTTTATATAACATCACAGTCGACAAAACATGAAGTAGGTCGACGAAACTTGAACCAGCCGACGAAAGTAGAAAGTAGTCGACGAAACTTGAATGTAGTCGACGAAACATGCTTCATCCGAAGAAACATATGGCGAAACAAATGTTGATGACGAAACATGCATAAGTTTCGTCAAAGGGAACATGCACGAGTTTTGCCATGATCATCGGCTAGAGTTTCGTCATGATCATCAGCTGGAGTTTCGTCAACAGCAAGCTGATTACAACTTTCGTCGCAGCATGTTGCAACAGGTTGCAGGTCTTTCGTCACAGGTTATAACCCAACAACAGCATCTGATAGTTCAGCAACATATAGACTTGCACATACAGTTGATCATGATCCGAGACACGACGGAGGATGTCGAGTCTCGGTCTTTAACTTGAAACGATGATGAAGCGAACGAAGTCGCGTCCACATATGAAATCATAATCTCTTCACATCCTATAAGTATTAGGGTTCATTATGTAATTAGTAATAGTTAGTTTTATTAAAATTAGATTAGTGATAGAAGTGTGGGGACTAGATATGACAACTTGAAAGATAATAACCTACAACATCAAAGAATCGACACATCTAGGGGACACACCCCTTCACTGATCGACGGCAGGAAACAAGAACTCAGGGACGCAACTTTTCAAAATCGATTAAGAGCCACAAGATCAAAAGACATACATGTTCGCGAAGAGACACGTCTATTGGATTCGCACCTCTTCGATAAGTATAAATAGGGTTAGATTTCTATTGTAAAAACATCAATTCACTTGTACATATTCGCGATTTGTATTCATTCAATCAAGGTTAGTTTGTGTTTATTTCATTCGTTGTTATACTCATTGTTTGTCAAGAAGATTCTGGGCAACAGTGGTATCTGAGCCTAGGGCTTAAATTCGTTTCGGAAAACAATCATCAAGCGGGTGGTTGAATTCCCCTAACAATTCTGATCACGTAGGAGGCGTCGATTAGGTTGTTTTTTGTTAAGTTTTAACACCAATCGCATCAAGCGGGTACGATTGTTGTTCGTTCGTTAATCGTTCATCAGGAGGGTGTTCGATTTTTATCTGATCATCACTGAGGGTGTTCAGATTCTGAGTTTTTGTTAATTCAAATCACGGCAAGAGGCTACGATTCGGGTTAAGAAGACGGAAGCAAATCTGAGAAGTTTGTATTCCGGTTTAAGGTTTCAAGAAGCAATCGCAAATCTGACAAGTTTGGGTTGTTAAAGACACAAAATCTGAGAAGTTTTGTGATATCAAAGCATCAAGAGGGTGTTCGGTTGAGAAGTTTAGTCGCAAATCAAGCGGGTTTGGGGCTGATTTTTTGGTTTGTGTTTAGAGAATCGCGAATCAAGAAGGAAGGAAAAAAAAAACGCAGCCAAGAGGGTTGTTAAGAAAAGTCAGAAAACCGTGCGGAGAATCACGATAAGAGAAGTCGGTCGGTTCGCAAATTCCAGGTTCTACATTCTGTTTTTCTGGAATTTATATAAGGTTTAGAAATTGATTTGATTCCACATTCGAAAGTTAGTGTGAATTTTTGGAATCATAGACTTCGGTTTTAGAAAAAAACCAAAGTTTAGAAAGTGAAAATTGTTGGAAAGAAATTATGGCGGATTCAGGAGGAGCCTCTCCGTCAAACGCGGTAGTGATTAAAGATGGTAGTTCGTTCTCCCAGTTTCAGTGTCCTATTTTAAAGTCTACAAAGTATTAGGGTTCATTATGTAATTAGTTAATAGTTACTTTTATTAAAATTAGATTACTGATAGAAGTGCGGGGACTAGATATGACAACTTGAAAGATAATAACCTACAACATCAAAGAATCGACACATCTAGGGGACACACCCCTTCACTGATCGACGGCAGGAAACAAGAACTCAGGGACGCAACTTTTCAAAATCAATTAAGAGCCACAAGATCAAAAGACATACCTGTTCGCGAAGAGACACGTCTATTGGATTCGCACCTCTTCGATAAGTATAAATAGGGTTAGATTTCTATTGTAAAAACATCAATTCACTTGTACATATTCGCGATTTGTATTCATTCAATCAAGGTTAGTTTGTGTTTATTTCATTCGTTGTTATATTCATTGTTTGTCAAGAAGATTCTGGGCAACAACATATATGCATCAACAAAGCTTGCAATTTCTTGTTTTTTTTTTTTTTTTTTTTTTGTAACTACTAAAGATGTCTTTTCATTGCACTCTGGATCATATTCACATTCTGTTTAAAGTTTAATAAAATATACATGAAACTTAAATGGTAGAGGGTGACTGTTAGTACTTTGATGTTTTGGGATGTCGACTTATTCATTTCAATTCGGGTAGTTTCATAATCGCTAACGCATTACTTCTGAGTAATTGAGTTATTATTACTGTGATGTTCAAGGGTGTCAATCAATTTATCGTTATTCGGTAGTTTTCTCAACATGAAAAGGTTAACTTAAGAATCTTTGTGTCAAGTATGCTTAAACTTGATATTCTAAATTAAATAATTATTTTGTTAGATTGGTTGAGGTGCAAAGTATAAGTGAAGAACACTTCCCAGCTTTCAGTATCACCAAGTTATGCTTTGTGAACATCAAACAATATAAACCTCTAATCGTTTGATCTATCCTTCACACTGCTACAAGGCGAATATGATATCTTTCATTCAGCCTGCCTGAATTTGAGAAGCATCATTCATATTAAACAATCTTTCAATAGGAAAATGTTGTGATTATGTTCCATGTGGTTTGTAATCATGGTTCATGCATTTATATAATTTCAAATATTATGACTCATCACTTAAGTTAGTTATAGTTAAGTAGTTTTCACTCACTGATAAATAGAAACAAAAACATTATCTTGGGGCCAATATTGCAATAACTGATCTACAATCTTATCTAGACTCCATTTTAGCAAGTCCAAAGGCTAGTTGGTAACTAAGTGTGATCGAGTTTGTGGTTCAAAATTTTGTTTATGCTTTGCAACAAAAAGAATTCCGGAGTCAGAGGTAAGATAATGCTTTTATATCTAGGTAACTATTTATTTTAATGTTCTGAGCCCGCGTAACAATATATTGAATTTCTCTTATAATAAACACATGCATTTAATCTTTATCTAGAGACTTTCTTCACTGATAGATCGTCAAGGTAAGCTAATATATTCGGATTGAGTAGTTTGGTCATAACTAAATTTACTTTTCTTTTTTTGCTATCTTCACTGCATTGGATTTGTTTACTGTATTGCATGAGTTGGAGTATATAACATTATTTATAGAAAATGGCATGGTTGTGTTCACGATTTGGGGAAATTTTTGGAGATACAGAAACAGAAATGTTTTCTGTTGCCAATATTGCAATAACTGATCCACAATCTTATATAGAGTTTATTTTAGCATGTACAATGACTCGTTTAATGTAAGTATATAATGCTTCAAATTTTATTAAGACACGTAGTTAAGAAATCATCAGATTCGTGTTGTAAGTCTAGTTATTTTGTAAACCGATAGCATTTTCTTGCATTCTCCTTGGCTGTTCAAAAATAAAAAACTTCTTGCATTCTTCATGCTAGGTTCTTGCTGTTGGAAATCCGGACAGCGGAAGTCATCATCGTAATCGTTCCGTACTCGTGTTTGTGTGTGTTTTATATGAACGTACAGAGAATAGATAAACATACATACATACAGAGAAACATGAATGGATATAATAGAATCTTGGTAACTGTAAACGATAGAGAATACATCATATATATACGGTGGTGGTGACGGTTTGTCAACCGACACACCTGTTACTAACCGCTAAATAATATCTAATTTAATTACTAAATTATGATCTAGTTATCCTAACTAAATAACAATAATAAACAATATATGCTAAGTTTATATTCTAACACCATCCCCTAAACTTAGCATCGGTAATGGCTCGTCACGTCGGCTTTGATGATAAACCCATTTTTTTCTTTAAACTTGTCATGATTCGTCCATAGATCCACCTTGATTTGTTTCGTGACGCCGAGTACGGTAATATTGTTGTTCATTACCCATTTTGTCGCTGAAAGTCTTTGATCTATCGTTAAAGCCAATTTAGTGTTACTAAGTCGTTCTGTCGCTGATCTGTTTCCTGTCGCTATCCTTCTTCTTTTGTCGCTAACTGCCGTCGCTAAATCTGGACATCCTTTCTTCCTTTTTTGTTCCCGCCGTTTCTGCATCATTCTTTTCTTCATATTAACATTAACATCCGATGATACCGTTTCCGGTGATCGGTTCCGGTTGAATCCTTCACTCTCTTCTTCTTCTTCTTCGTGATAGTCTCTATCATCATCTTGCATGCATTTCCGGTCCCTGCTTCTTTCATCTTTATCACCCCTGTGTTTTCTCTTGTGACGCTTTCGGTTAATTTCCGATTTCTCTCTTGATTCCGTATCCTTGTCGTCTTCTCTATTGTAATAACCGTCCCTGTCTTCCTGCATCTTACCGTTCAATTTTTGAACATCTTTACAGGCCAAAACATCTCTTTTGGAATCGTCTTCCTCTCTCCGTGTCATTACTTCGCCTGCATCTCCATTATCTTCGTGACGTCCCGATTTGTATTCCATTAATGCAATTTCGTATTGCAATTCCATTATTGCAATCTCTTGTTTCAAGATTGCAATCGCGCGTAATCGGAGACTCATATAATCGGAGTCGCTATTTGTTTCTCGCCTCTTCCCGTGTTTGTTTTCCATCTTCTTCATCCGTATCTTCCCAGGATCATGTAATTTTGATCCTAATTCTTCGTTTTCTAACCATGCGCTCTGATACCACATGTTGGAAATCCGGACAGCGGAAGTCATCATCGTAATCGTTCCGTACTCGTGTTTGTGTGTGTTTTATATGAACGTACAGAGAATAGATAAACATACATACAGAGAAACATGAATGGATATAATAGAATCTTGGTAACTGTAAACGATAGAGAATACATCATATATATATACGGTGGTGGTGACGGTTTGTCAACCGACACACCTGTTACTAACCGCTAAATAATATCTAATTTAATTACTAAATTATGATCTAGTTATCCTAACTAAATAACAATAATAAATAATATATGCTAAGTTTATATTCTAACACTTGCTAGGTTCTTTTTTAATCAGAAAAGAATAACATGGCATGGTTTATAGCGTCATAAACTCTATAGCTACTGCATTAATGAGTAATAGTAATGTGCTAACCAAACATGGCATGGTTTCCAGGTGGCCCAACAACATGCCAGACCCCACAACAACAACCTGATGACCCGCTCTGCCCAACGGAACTTGGTAATGCTCTATCTGCAGTCACTTTGAACACAGCGGATCTGGCATGGGAGATGGACTTGGGAGCGTCCTCCCACCTCACTTCGGAACCAGGTAAGATCACTCCCTTGACTGATTCCTTTAATGGTAATATATTTGTTGGAAATGGCCATAAATTATCAGTATCGGTTTTATTGACGCACCCAATCACACCTTTAAGCTAGTCAATATTCAATTGGCACCAAACATTGTCAAAAACCTTTTGTCCATTAGAAAATTCACCCGTGATAATCTTGTTTCTATTGAATTTGACCAACATGTTTTTTTTCTTGAAGGATCTCAAAACGGGAACCATTCTTTCGCGCCATGAGGTACCGGTGATATTTATCCGTTCACGTCTCCGCCGTTTGCTTTGCTTACTTCGTCAACAAATAAGTGGCATGGTCCTCTTGGACATCCCAGCCACCTAGTGTTAAATTTCCATTCTAGTTTGTTGTTTATTTCATGTAAAAAGGGTTCAACAACCAACATATGTCATTCGTGTAATGTGTCAAAATAGCAAACGACTTCCCTTTTATGATTCACTTTTGTTCACTGTTGCTCCTTTTGATATACTTCATTTTGACTTGTGGACTTCGCCAATTAGAAGCAAAGCGAGATATAATATTAGATGGTTTTGATTGACAATTATACTCAATATGTGTGGGTTTACCCACTCAAATATAAATCCGAGGCTTTCACAAGTTTTGCAAAATTTCACAAACCAATTCAAACCATGAATTTAACAACTTTACTTCATCCTATGGTCTTGTCTTCCGTTATTCATGTCCACAAACATCACCACCAAATGTCATGGCCGAAAGAATGAATCGGCACCTAAATGACATTGTTTGTGCCCTCTTGATTCATGCTCATCTACCACCAGTTTTTTGGGTCAAAACCTTACATACCGCGACATACTTACACAACATCCTTCCCTTAAAACGTCTCAACTTCAACACTCCACATATGATCATTTACGGGTGTTCGGGTGTGCGTGTTACCCAAATATGTCCACCACCCAACCACATATGCTCAACACGCGGTCGCTTAGATGCATTTTTCTTAGCTAACCTTCTAATTTAAAAGATACCGTTTCCTGGATCCGGATGCCAGTCGTGTGCACATATCGCATCATGTCAGTTTTGACGAAAACCACTTCCCATATGACAGCCCAATTCCTAGTCAAGCCTACCAATTCCTTGATGATTCCCCACCACCAGCACACAGTTTAATTTTCCATCTCCACCCTCTCAACAATCCACTCCAACTCCCAAGCAAATCTCACCATTCATCACTCCCATGCACCACGTTCCATCCAATGGTACCAACCCATCCGTCACAATAGCCTTACGACGACCCACGGCCAACAATGACCATGCTTTGCCATACTCACCACCTCAATCGGCCCCTTAGTTGCCCATCCCTCGCACACCAACACCACCAACACCACCAACACTCCACCATCTTCTCTCAACTCACATTCTATGACCACCCACGAGAAAGTCGGCATCTCGAAACGTAATCCAAAACTGACCCTCTCCACTCCTAATTTACAGATTGTTTAACGCATACCTAATCTCACCTTAAAGCCTTATCTGACCCTAATTGGAAAATGGCTATGACTAATGAATATAATGCATTAATTGATAATGACACTTGGGAGTTGGTACCTCGCCATGGACTCTCATCGTGTTATAAGGGGCGCATCTGGTTGTTTAAATACAAATTTTATGCAAATGGTAGTCTTGACAGGTACAAGACCCGTTTAGTTGTCAATGGGAAGTCACGGACTGTTGGTATTGACTGCCTTCACACGTTCAGTCCGGTAGTAAAACTGGCTACTATAACAATAGTCATATCTATTGCTCTATCCAGAAATTGGCATATTAATCAACTTGACGTGAAAAACACATTTTTTGCATAGTAACCTGAAGGAAACACTTTATATGCATCAACCTCCTGGGTTTGTAGACCCGGCCCGAACCCAAAAACTATGTCATACATAAGAACCCGAACAAGATCCGGATATTCGCAGGCTGACCCGAACCCGACCCATTCAACCCGATTTTTTTATTTTTTATATTTTTCAGCAAATTAATATATTAAAATAAACATCTACTAAAAAACACAAACTTATATACTAAAATTCTCCTATATATTAAAAAGTGAATCAAATGAACAGTAAACTACAAATATAATAAAATATTATATACAGTTTTTGTATAGTTTTATTATCTTAATATTATAATAATTGTTATCTCCTTTACTTTTTAAGTCTGATAAGCTTGGGGTTAACCATTACTTGTATCGAAAATACCGGTTCGTTATCAGTACATAGTACATGAAGGTAAAAACCAGCACCAGCCTGGTACATAAAATGCCAAAAGTCAGTACCGGATTGAGTTTGATAATCTTTTAGTTCGAGAAATTTGATACTGCTACCCAGTACCATTTGCTCATCCCTGATCACGGGTACCGTACGAACATCAACGGTATCGTACAACTTTTTTTTAGTTTCAGGGGTAGGGATGAGCTCGGTGCGAACTGATACCGAATCGGTATTGGTACCGAAAATACCGGTTACGGTATCGGTATATGAAGGTAAAAACCGGTAGCGAACCGGTACTAGGAACGCAAAACGTCAGTACCGAACTCGTACATAGGATCTTTCGGTTCAGGAAATTCGGTATCGGTACCCATTACTATTTGCTCATCTCTGACTACGGGCTTCTACCGAACATCATTACCATACAACTTTTTTAGTTGATTTTCTTTCGGTTACTTTTTAGTGTTTTTTTCTACATTTTCTTTTTATTCTTTTTAGCGATTTCGTGTGCAACGCGCTCGTAGTGATTTCAAACACATATAAACACAGACTAAATAACAAAAGAAGTTCGCCGCAACGCGGCGACAGTTTTTATAACTAGTTACATTAAAATCATAATATTGTGTAAACTGCAATTTTACCCCGGGGTTTAAGCCAATTGGCACTCTGACCCACTCCATGAAAATAATTGCAATTTACCCCCAACGTTGATGTTATGTCGCAATGTTACCCCCTACTGTCTAATTCTGTTTAAAGTCAACATAAGTTATTAACGATCAAAGCGTATAATCGTCTTTTCCACACTAGTTTTATATATTACTCAACATAAAACCCTAATATATCACACTCGCTTCAATCTTACCCCCACCTATTAAGCTCTCATTGGTTTCTTCTCCAGCGAAATTGTGAAAGCACCGGATCAATGACAAACATCAAAAATTGCACTTGATTCATGACGTGAAACAACAAGAACAGGGTAGATGAAGAAGAAGATGCAAGACAAACTCATTCATTTCAATACAATCATCACAGATTACATACCAAACGAGTATACATCATCTTCTACAAGCTGGTTTAGATCACTGCGAAAGTGTTAAACTGTTAATGCACTTTCAAACTAAGAAACACCTACAGTAGGATAAAGCTAGGACTATCTTTCTCACTTTCAAAGCCTTTTTTAGTTTTCCCTCGTGACTTTGGTTTTGACTTCACATTTTGAACTTGATTAAACATTTCCAAAATCTTATTGCTTATCAAATTTTTAATGTTTCTGAGGTTTTATCCGACCTTTAATGCCGTAAACTGTTCTGAGTTTTTTATCAGTTCACTATACATCTCTGTGAAAGTGTTAATGCACATATATGTACAATCATCTTCTACACTTTGTGAAATTGTTAATACATCTCTATGAAAGTGTTAATACATCACAGTGATCTAAACCAGCTTGTAGAAGATGATGCACTTTAGGTGATCTAAACCAACTTGGAAATGTTTAATCAAGTTCACTATACATCTCTATGAAAGTGTTAATGCACTTTAGGTGATAAGTGCATGTCTCCCATTTTGTAGGGTCTTTATTGTACATATAGTGAAAGATAGTCCTGGCTTTATCCTTGGACATTTTGTCCAAGTTTTAGGATAGACTTTTCTCTGAGTTTTGTTTAGGACAAAAGTCAGAGTTTTGCTTTGTGTTGTTTGTTTGTCCGGGCTTTCTAGTTTGTCTTGAAAGTCCGGGTTTTGCCTTGTATTTATACCTTTATGTGGAATAGACAAGGTAGCGATTCTATGTCAAATTCTGTACACCTAACCCTAATCATTGTGTGTGTTTTGTCTGGCGGCTGCTTTGTGTGAGTGACGCCATTCATCTTCCTCATCAAGAATACTCAGTATATTCTTGATTTCTCTCACAAATCTTTGCATACTAGTGTTTCATCTGCATTGGTTAATCATCAGGTGGATTCCGCACACCTGTTGGTGGCTTTAGCTGAGTGAGATCTTGGATTGGAGGCCTCTCACAGTGGTATCAGAGCGTGGTTACCGATTCAGAATGGTCTAACCGCCTTCTGAATCACCATTGCTCTTGATTTGATGTTTGTTTCCGCCAAACATCTTGAAGACGTGAAGATTTTGGTCCAGATATGAAGAAATACGAGAGCTGTGTTGAAGAGAACTGCTGGGTTTTTGTTTTGGAGATCTAAGGTTTTGATCCAAAAAAAAAAGGTTTGTCTGAGTTTAAAACTCTGTGTTTGTGGTTCCGGGGTTTTGGTGAACTAGTGTGAAGTCACACTAGGGAGATAGTCCAGAGACTTGTTTCTGAGCTTCACCATGTCCGAGTATTGTCAACTGTCCGAGTTTTGAATAGGTCAAAAACTTGTCTCCGAGTTTTGAAACTTGAATTAACTGTGTGATAAATTCTGAGTTTTTCATGTTGATAATGTTCCAAGTTTTCATGTGTGTCAATGTTCCGAGTTTCATGTGTGCAAGTGGTCCGAGTTTTACAGTTCCTTTTTTCAGGTGTTTCCGAGTTTTTTTTAATCATGTTTCCTCTGTCTGACCTTTCAGTTCCGATATGTGTTATCAATCTCTCAAGTCCCCATTTTAAATCTCTCAACTCCTAGTTTCTTTTCACTTGGTCCGAGTTTAAGTCTCTTGTGTTTGGTCCGAGTTTAAGTGTTAGGTGCGAGCTTCCTTTGAGTCCGAGTTTCCAGTGAGCAGCAAGGAGGCCTTACAAGTGAAACACGGACAATAGTCAGAAGATCCAATAGTCAGAAGATCTTGGTCCGAGTTTCCATATAGTCTTTGAGTCCGAGTTTCCAATAGTCTGAAGTAAATGGAGTCCGAGTTTCCAATAGTCTGAGTTTCCAATAGTCAGAAGATCCTTTACTTCTGAGTTTTCCTTTACATCCTCAAAACTTTGAGTCCGAGTTTCTAATAGTCTGAGTTTCCAATAGTCAGAAGATCTTGGTCCGAGTTTCCATTTTTGGTTTTAATGTTAACTGTCCGGGTTTTTACTCCGAGTTTTAGCTAGAGGGTCCGAGCTTTGTGCAAAGTCTGATGGTTCTGAGTTTTGTTCAATAGTCTGATGGTTCCGAGTTTTGTAATTTAATCCGACTTTTTGTCATGGTTCAGTGATTCCGAGATTCAAACAGTTCCGAGTTTAATTCTCTTAACATGTCTGAGTTTTGAAATGTCTGAGTTTTTCAATGTTCATGATTCCAACTCCATAGTCCGAGTTTTGCAAATCTGTGCATTGTTCATTGTTCTGAGTTTTTATCCGACTTTTAATGTTTCTGAGGTTTTATCCGACCTTTAATGCCGTAAACTGTTCTGAGTTTTTTATCAGTTCCGAGTTTTCAACATTCTGAGGATTGAACTCAGTGTGTGATGTCCGAGTTTTTGAACAACATCAACAGTATTCTGTTCCGAGTTTTTAACACAGTCTGATTTCATAGTCAGCTTTTTGAGGTCTGACCTTTAAATCTAGTTGCGTGCTTCCGGAACGGGTTTCTTCAGAGTTTCCTTTATTTCCTTGCTTGTTTCGAATTCCTTTGTACTCTAAATACTGCTCAGATGATCTGATCCGAGGTTTCAAGAGCTTTCGGGTTTTACGAGTTCCGAATTTTCTAGAATTCCGGGTTACCTGGGGTACCGGATTTTTAACTAAGTTTAGAAGCTTGTGTAGTTCGGAAGTTTCGAGTTGTGCATGTTTCGAGTTTTTCTAGTTATTCCGGGTTATCTGGGGTACCGGATTACTAACTAAGAGTCAGAATTATGTGTAGTTTGGAAACTTGAAGTCGGTTTCGGATTATCGAAAAGTTTTATGGTACTTATGTTGTCCGGATCAAGTGAGGAGGTGAAGAGAATACGACTTGCTTGGATTTTTGTATTGTTTACAAAGAAAAAGGGGGAGTAAAAATTTTTGAAATTCCTATTTTCTTTGTAAACCAAAAGCTCGTGGTGCTACATCGAAAAAAGTTCATGTTTACTATCTTTGAGATTAACTTAGTGTTAATCTTACCGGTGGCGAAGTGTTTATAACATGAAGCAAGTTAGAGCTAGTGTATGATTGAGTTTTGTCAAGTTTGTTTGAGGTTTAATCAAGTTTTAACGTGATGAAGCAAATTGTTCGTTTGGCAACTAGTTGAAGGTCATGCCTTTATCGTATGCTGGTTAGAGTAGAGAAGATTAGTCTTCTTGATACGTCTTCCAAGTTGGTGACTGATCGGATTCTCGAAATAGGGGTTCTTACATTGAGGGGGAGATCAGAGACGAAAGTCAACGGGTAATTGGTGGATTTTGTGAAGATACGAGATTGGATCTTGAAGATTCGAGATGAAATGATTTCAGACACTCAGTTGAAGACTCTGATCAAGATGGTGGATGTACTTTTACAAAGTTCAGTTGTTATTAACTTATCGAACTGAGCTTCATGTCTTTGTGAAGTTTGAAGTGTTCAAGGTTGGGCATTGGAAATCCAATGTTTCTTTCTGCTACCGGTTAGTTTTGAAGATTAATGTATCGAGCGATATTCCAACATGTCGTTGTAGGTCGGTTCGCGTTAACTTGATTCGGGAGTAGTTTGAGGGGGAGGATCTACAGTGTTTGATGTTGGATTCTTCGGGTTTCTCAAAGCGGCCTTAAGTGATCGTCAGCAAGTCTTTAATTAGAAGGGTTGAAGATCGCTGTGCTCTACCTAAAAGATCAAGTCTCATCTAAAGTTGAAAGCATGCATGATATCATCAGTCAGGGGGGGAGTTTGTAAGTGCAGTCAAGGGGGGAGTCTGTAAGTGCAGTATCCGGTGATTGAAGATTATCGATGCCACACAGAACTGATGCAACAGTTAAGGGGGAGACTGTAAGTGCAGTTCTTGCCGGGTAACTGTCGCTCATCAGTTCTGTGTCAACCATGTAGGTCCCTCGTGGAGGATGAGGTTAAACCTTAACCTTGTTATATTAACACACTAGCAAGTGCGGAATCCAAGCTAGAGTGCAACCGAGTTGAGACAAGCATAAACACAAAACACACAAGGTTCACCGATTAACACCACTTGTATTAATGCGAATGAAGGTCCCGGTTACAAGCACAATGTTTACAAATCAGTTTTGTAAACTCTCTCTAAGTGTGTGTGTGTTCTTGACAGAATACTCTCTCTATCTTTCTGTCTGTGTGTCTCTAAGTCTAACTGAAATGAACACACTGCATGGGTATTTATACCCATACACAGCAGGTCTGTCCGAAGGATCTGATAGACGTCTCGAAGGATCATCTATCGATGTTGAACCTGTCGAAGGATCAGGGATACTGATCGAAAGATCATCTTTTGATCAGACTTCCATCGAAGGGTTCACAGTGACCTCGAAGAACTATCTATCGAGGTCTATCCATCGAAGGTTCAACTTTCGAGCTCATCGAAGGATCTAAACTATCCTTCGATGAGACATCCTTCGAACCAGACATGTTTTATTCATAAGCTAACTGTTTGGCCAAGTCAAACCAGGAGGATGGTTGACTTGGTCAAACTTACATGACAAACAAGAACATCGTTTTACATCGTGACCGAATACAGACAAAGTACAGACACAAGTGCACCAACAAACTCCCCCTTGGCTGTAGCTTTGTCTCAATCTTGTCTCGATCTTGATCATCCTTGATCTTCGTGTCTTCAAGACTCTGATGTCCTTTTAAGTCTTCGATGTCGGAGGATCTTCAAAGTCTTCACTTCTTGAAAGCAGAGAGTGTATCAACAAACTACCCGTATCGTGTAGGAAGTGTGTTGACAAACTCCCCCTTAACATAAGCTCCCCCTTGAGTTATGCTCGTGAGAGACTTGATCTTCAAAGCATAAGATCCTTGTGGTGTTGATGATGGTCCGCGGCAACTCGATCATCTTCATCTTTTGAGTGCCTTCACGTCGTGTCTTCATTCCAAAGCTTGTCATCGACCATGTTCTCCTAGCCTTTAGAATCTGCACATGCAAGAAATCTAAACGCGTAATGAGAACAACTGCTTGGAATAGTTAGTATAAACAAATGACACACGAATGACCATGTCACTATCAAACACCGTCCGACAGTTTGAAAGTTTAATAAATTTCTCAATTTTAGATTTAACTTTCAAAACTTGCAAATTTCGACCGTTTATGAAGATTTAGTCAATTCGGTTTTCGTTCAGGTTTCAGGTAACGAAGACTCGAGCTCCAACATCGTACGATCGAAAATAAAACAGAAATAAAATCTTTTTGGTTTTTATAAAGTTTATATTAAAACAGATTTTAGGTGTGTTTTAATATTTCGAAAGACAACAATTTTAATATCCTTTGAGTGTTATCAAACGACATCACCACTAATGTCGTGCTGATATGCACCAAACGACGAAACTGTTTAAAATAAGATAATAAAAGTTAAGCAGTAAATAAATATATACAGACATTCTTTTTGCGAGTTTCGAGGGTAAGAGAATCATATCAGTGTACGGTCATGCCAAACAATTATCGGTATTGTTGTCCACTTAAGCTCAACTTATCAGATGTAATCATGGCAAGGGGATACGTTAAGGTATGATTTATACTTACCGACCGGTGTTCATCCACATGACGACACATTCCTGTATCAAGGTATGCCCGAGAATTCATCTTACCGGTGAGTATACCGATTATCATCTGTTTGACCGTATAAGATGTGAGATACTCACTTATTTTTGATTTGAAAACAAGCCCTATGTGATATAATCACTTATTGATGAGGAACTTGATTTTCATATGCATGAGGGCACAGGAGCAAGTCCGTGAACAGGTCAGTACTTCCGTACAGCAGAGAGACGAACTTGACTCCCGGAAAAATGTGATATTTTATCACTTATTTGTTTTGGACATGTGATTGTTTATCACTTATTGAGGTCGAATGCAGTATGTAATATGTACACGTATGTATAGTATCATGGAAGATCTAGACTTGCGTCCCCGTTATTTTTCGGTAAAAGATACAACCATGATACCCAGATGATAAGCAGCATAAAGACCGAATATCTCAGAACCTCGGCAATCTATCAAACGAAATTTCGGTACTAAGACCATATGCCAATGAATGGTTCCCACCTGATCTTCAGTCGATTTAAGTTTATATCACCCTGCACACTTTAAAATGATTGTGAGCCTACCGATACATCTTATATAGAGCTGCTTATCGTTTTTCATTTAAGGTTTAAAGAGGTTTGGATAGACCACTGAGGTACTATCATTTTCTCTTTTGCTCGCCAGGAAACTCATTTTTGTTTTTCTATTGTTTTTGTGTTTTTGAAATTTTTCGATGTTTTCGGATTTTCAGATTTTTGGATTTACTCCCCCTAAAATCAACAAACTAAGACAAATTTAAAACACAAAGGTATTTACAAAAATGATTTTCCGATGTTGGTTTACTCTTGCTTGACCTTAATGTCGTTTACCAATAATAAAAAGTCAAATCTTGATTTGTCAAATGCTTTGGTAAAAAGGTCGGCACATTGGTCATCGGTGTGGACCTTAACAACATCGATTAGTCTTTTCTCAAATCAATCACATATGAAGTGATATTTGATTTCGATGTGTTTGGTCTTTGAGTGCTGCACAGGATTTCTAGTGATCTGTAATGCAGCAGAATTATCAACGTAAATAGGAGTAGTTAGGAATTCAAAACCGTAGTCCCGCAATTGTTGTTGGATCCAAAGAACTTGGGAGCAACAACTTGAGGCAGCAATGTATTCAGCTTCGCATGTTGAAGTAGCGACGCACGTCTGCTTCTTGCACTGCCATGTGACTAGGCGATTTCCTAAAAACTGACATCCAGCCGTTGTGGATTTGCCGTCGATTTTGCATCCGCCATGATCAGAATCACTGAATGCGATCAGGTCAAAGTTATTATCCCTAGGGTACCATAGACCGGTGTCAGGGTAACCCTTCAAATAACGAAAAATCCTTTTTACAGCTGCAAGATGTGAGGCCTTCGGGTTGACTTGATATCTGGCAAGCAGGCACGTTGGGTACATTATGTCTGGCCTTGATGCTGTGAGGTACATAAAAGATCCGATCATTGCGCGATAGTATGAGGGGCTAACAGCTTCACCCTTCAAGTCTGGAGTAATTCCGTGATTTTGTGGCAGTGGGGTACCAATGGGCGTTGCATCGGACATCTGGAACCGGCTCAAGATGTCACCAACATATTTAGTCTGATGGATGAAAATCCCAGACTCAGTTTGTTGCACTTGTAGGCCCAAGAAGAAGGTCATTTCCCCCATAGCACTCATCTCGAATTTATCCTGCATAATGCGCTCGAAATTCCTACACAAGACATCATTAGTAGAACCAAAAATAATATCATCAACATATACCTGTACCAGAAGAAGATCTCCATCTTGTTCTTTGATGAAGAGAGTACAATCGATAAGACCTCTTCGAAAACCGTTCTCCAGCAGATAGGTAGATAAGGCTGCATACCAAGCTCGCGGTGCTTGATGAAGACCATAGAGAGCTTTGTTGAGCAACCAAACCCGATCGGGATGGACAGGATCTTCAAAACCTGGGGGCTGTTCGACGTACACCTCTTCTTCAACCACACCATGTAAGAATGCACTTTTGACGTCCATCTGGTAAACCTTGAATCCTTTGAATGAGGCATAAGCCAGAAAGATCCGAATGGCTTCCAGACGTGCAACAGGTGCATAGACTTCGTTGTAGTCGATTCCTTCTATCTGACGAAAACCTTGAACGACTAAACGTGCTTTGTTCCGAATAACCACTCCACGGTCGTCTTTCTTGCATTTGAAAACCCATCGAGTGCCGATTTTCTTGTAATTCTCAGGTCTTTCAACAAGCTTCCAAACACCAAGCTTTTGAAATTGCTGCAATTCTTCCTGCATGGCTTCAACCCAAGCGCTGTCTTTCAATGCTTCTTTCCACGATTTTGGTTCTTCTTGTGACACGTAACACGCGAAGGACCAGTCATTTTGTTGACCTGATTCTCTTATAGCTGAATACAAACCAGCATTCCGATTGTTTCTCAGCTGATTACGCGTCTGCACACCGCGATGGACATCTCCTATAATATTCTGCTGGGGGTGGGTATCATGAATCCTCATTTCAGGATTTTCTGACACACGTGCATTGATACCCAAATTGTTAAGATTAAGATCAACGACCAACTCCACACCAGGAATGTGTGTAGAGGTGGATGCATTCCCTTCAGCAGTGTCTACATTCTGCATATGAGGTGTATCAACAGAAGCACCTTGAACAGGAGCAGCTGGAGCCGAAGATCCTTCAGCTGCATCATGATATTCATCATCTTCAGAAGATTCATTATAATCAGCAGCATCTTCATAAACCTCATTTTGAACCATATTGTTGACAGACGAAGAAGCTTGGGGGTCAACAACAATAGGTCTAACCAAAGGCGAGACAGCAGCGTTGTCACTTTCCAACAACATCCTAGCCGCTGCTGATTCTTCGTCAAAGGTTGGCAGATTGAAGGAGTCAAATAGACCATCATAATCGAACATCCACGGATCACCCGGAGCCCTAACAGGACTCGTGTACCTTTGAACCCTCACTTCACTCCAAAGCTCAATCTTTTTGGTAGCCAGATTCCAAACACGAAAATTCGGAGTAGCATATCCAAGGAAGAAACCCTCGATAGCTTTCGCTCCAAACTTTCCATCCGGCTCAATCATAGTACATGGAGCACCAAACGGTTCTAGGTAAGAAAGATCCGGTTTCCTTTTCTGAAGGAGTTCGAAGCAAGTTTTGCCATGTCTCTTTACTGTAAGAACTCTGTTTAACGTGTAGCATGCAGCCGATACAGCCTCCCCCCAGAATTGAATAGGGAGTTCCGACTCTACTAACATTGTTCTTGCAGTTTTTATAATCGTCCGATTCTTCCTCTCCGCGACACCATTTTGTTGTGGAGTATAACGAGAACTGTACTCATGAAGAATGCCTTTAGAAGTACAAAACTCATCCATAACTTGATTCTTGAATTCGGTTCCATTGTCGCTTCGGATCCTCTTCACTTTCAACGAATAGAGATTCTCCAACATTGTAAGAAGATCCTTGAGGATGCCAGGAGTTTGACTCTTGGTTGCCATGAAAGATACCCAAGAAAATCTAGAATAATCATCAGTAACAACTAGACAATAAGCATCTCCGAATGTTGTCTTGTGTTTCATAGGTCCAAAAAGATCCATATGAAGACGTTCGAGAGGCATGCTGACAGTGTTGATTTTCTTCAAAGGGTGAGACTTCTTTGTTTGCTTTCCTTTTTGGCACGAGACACAGATATCTTGTAAATGAAAACTTCTCACAGGCACACCGTTCACAAGATTATTTTTCACCAAATGGTTCATCTTTCTCAAGTGAATGTGTCCCATTCTTCTGTGCCAAGATATAGACTCCTTTTCCGTGGCTTTCGAGACAAAGCAAGTGACTTGTGCAGATGTTGTAATGGCCTGGCTCATGTCGAGAATATAAAGATCATTAACTCTCGGAGCCGATAAGAGAATCCATTCTTGTGGAATTCTGAATCCAGGTTTCAGCACATAGCAGCCGGCATCATCAAAATGCACTGAGAATTTTTTATCGCAGATTTGCGACACACTGAGAAGATTATGATCAATTTGCTTAACATAATTGATCTTATCGAAGCACACAAAACCATTTGAGATGCTTCCCTCTCCAGTGATGAATCCGCCTTTGTCTCCCGCAAAAGCAACATACCCTCCTCTAATGTTTCTCACGTCGTATAGGAGCCGTAAGTCGCCAGTCATGTGCCTGGATGCTCCACTATCAACAATCCAGTGACTATTAATAGTTCCTCCTAGAACATCCTGCACATGTCATGTAAAAACATCAGTTGAGAATGGGGACCCAAGCCTTAGTGGTCTTGGGTCGTCCCTGAGCATCACGAAACGTGATATCAATCTCTTGATGGTTTTCAAGAACAACTGCTCCCCCTGAATTGTCACCCGCCTTAGGTAACCAAGTTCGTTTTTGCCTACCAGTTTTTGAAGATTCTGGTTTTACAGGTTGTGACACACTTGGTTCCCTTTGAACTGTTTTAACTTCAGATTTCAAAGCTTTTTCAACAGTTTTCATGTTCTTACGTCGTTGTTTAGTTTCTTGTTCTTTTACAGTTCGTTTGTCATGTTTAGGTGAAACTGACCGACGTTGAGGATGAACTGTTTCAGGTGGAGCTTTCTCAACAAATTTGTTCTTTGGAGCATTTGGGCAGTTTTTGATGATGTGCCCAATTTCTCCACATTTAAAACATGTTCTCCTTTCAACAAATTTAGGAGAACTTGATTGACCACAAGATGTCGAACTCGTGGAACCCGAGGTACTAGCCTTTTCATCACACCCATTTGTGCGTTGAGTGTAATTATTATCACTGTTACGTTTTAAGATTGTGACTTGTTTTACAAAATCAGTGTTAGATTTGTTCTCAAAAGTTTCAATCTTATCAGTACCCTTGGATGACACGAACTTGACATCTTTTGCTTTCGTTTGAAATCGAGCTCCTTTTGTTTCAGACTTCATCTGAGAGACTTTATGCTTTTGAGCTCGTTTGACTGGTTGTTTACCATTAGAAGCACTAGGTTGTTGAGTGGTTGAAGATTTTTGATTACCAAACTGTTTTCTAATCTCAGCCTTAGGAATTGGATCACATTGTGTTACAACAATTCCCGGAAGTGTTTTTCCCAAAAATTTGTTTGTGTTGTCTTCAAAGACTTTATCAATCAGAGATTGATTTACATTTTTAATTGGGAAATCGTGATCTGAGTAGATTTTATCATCTCCAACCAATGTATACAACACATTACTGCTCTTAACAGTAGACACACATGTCTTCTCAACTTTGACAGAATCAATCACTTGTTTCTTAACAGATAAGACATCAGGAGTATCAGGATCACAAAGAATGTGATTCTCTCGTGGAATAACTACTCCTTTCATCTTGTTAAGTGATTTATCCTGTTCACCTACATCTACTTCTGATTCATCATCCGATGTCTCATAGTCCTCGATAATTGGAGGACTTTGCTTCATGGATGATGAAGTTTCTTGTTGCTTAGAGGATGTGTTTGAAGAATTGTCCGGTTTGAACCCTAGGCCAGTAGCAAATTCCTCAACATCAAGAGGCACACTGGGTTCATACCGAGGCATTTCCTCCTCATCAGGCATCTTGGTATAATTGTTCATCAAGAGGGGCGGACATTTCTTATACCCTATGCCTTTCTGATTTCCCTTCGGTTGTTGAACATCGATGATGTGATCAAGCACAAATTGGGAGTTAGAATAACTTTCCAATTTTTATTTGATCGCATCATGCTCGCATTGGGCAATGGCTAATTGCTTCTTAGTTTCTTCCACAATGTTATTGTATTCATTTATACTTACTTGCTTGTGGTAAACTACTTTGTTCACTTCGGACACATTTTTCTTTAAAATTTCAATTACTGATTTAAAATCTTTTTCGTTCCGAGTTAAAGCCATATTTGCCTCTTTGCATTTGGAAAGTTCAATAACCAAATTTTGATTATGACTATGAAGCTTTTCTAGTTCAAGCTTCATTTCAGCACATGATTCGCAAACACTAGGAGCAGGAGGTTCAGAATTTACCTGACTCGAAGAGGCTGACACATTTGTCATAAAAGCAGTTTGAAAAGAAAAAGATCCGTCTTCAGAAAAGAACTTTTCCATTTCCCTGGATATAGTAGCAGCCTTCTTGATCAGAATTGATTTCTGACATATGAGATCATCAGCTTCATTCAATACATCCTCAACACCAGAACCTGCTTCCTCCTTCACATCAGATTCTGATTGATTATCCCCAGAAACAGAGCCTTCTTCATCAGAACTTCCAGAATAATGTAGGTCCCTGTTTCGGGATCAAAACCGTGATTTTCATGATTATGTTCAAAGACGGAAGAGATTAGAGATGATAAACAAACAACTTTGTATTAATCCGATAGTAAAACATTACAAGTCGGCCCGATTACATGATAATCGAACTAATACCAAAGGAGTATACATTCGGGGAGAGATCAAGTGGTGATCTCTCCCAGACACACTGAAGCTCACATGGAACTCTCAAATGAGCTCCCCTATTCTCTCTTAGTCTTGCAAATGACAAAGTGTTGGTATTTATACTCAACACAGGTTGTATGGTCGAAGGATCTAACTGATTGATCGATAGATCATCTGTCGATCATCCAGCTATCGAAAGATACACATATACCTCGAAGGATGACATATCCTTCGAGGTCCATCTTCATCTATCGATGGATATCTTTCGAGCTCATCGAAGGATATACACAATCCTTCGATGCCTTATCCTTCGACACCAAACATTATACAACCATAATTTGTCTAGCAAAACCCACACGGTCAACCAAATAACCCTCTCGTTTGACCACTTCAAACGAGCGGGTCTATACACGTTTGTTTGACCGTTTCACTAACTATTACAAATTCAGCGTACAATAATAACTAATCTATTCGACAAGCATCGGACACAAAATCTGCATCAACAAATTCCCCCTTGTCCGTTGCTGTCGAATGCTGAAAATGCAACTGCAATCGATCTTCAGTCAAGTATTCATCTTCTCTGTGTTAACAAATTCCCCCTTGACCGATGATCCAGGTAAGTAGTATCTTGATGCTCCTTGTATAATATTCCCCCCTCAAAGTACGCGTATCCGTGTAGGGTGTTGTGCAATTTCCTCAAAAGGCTCAATTGACCGATCTTCCGCTGATCTTCCAATACTCCAACCGGCATTTGATAAGGGTTCCATTCTTTAGAAACTGCATCAAGTCTTGATCTTCAAGCATACTACATTTGATAGAGATTTCTGGTGAACTGTCTTCTGTAAACCGTCTTTGTGGAATCGACCAAGTAATGCACTTTAATCTTCAGCATCAACACTCAGGAAAGTCAGCTAGACCAAGTGCATCCCTTGCAAGCTCAACCAAACGGCACGCTTAGTTGAACTACATCTAGATCTCATTGTCTCGCCTTTGTGAAGTTGACCACGTAATGCACTACGGATCTTCAGCATCAGTACTCAGGAAGTCAGCTTGACCAAGTACATCGTTTGCAAACTCAACGAATTGAGTTACCCCCAGATCCCTGTAAAATCCCAAAGAAGCATCAAACCCAAAACCGAATCCTGCAGGTCTTCAGCCTTGAACTATCAACTTCCATAAAGATTCCCCAGGTCTTCAGTAAACAGCGCTTTGACACTACTGTCGACTTTAGATACCTGTATGTTTCCGTGCAAAACTCTTCACGCTGGCTGGAGAATTAATTAAAATCCTCAAATATGTGTCTGTGCAAAACATTCCACGCAGAACCGTTTGTATCACCAGAAAATCACAAACTCTACCACCTATGATTGCGTTTAGAAATTTACCGAAGAAATTCAACATATAAAAATTTTTATCCCCCCATTTCTTTGGTAAAATCTCTAAACCTTAACAGATTCTTTCCACTTCAAAGAAACTGTCGTCAATTTCACATAACAAATTCTCTCCACTGAGTAGAATTTATCTTCAAATGTTCACCAATTCCCTCCACTGAGCGGAATTTATCATCAATCTTCATTGAATGTTCTCGGTTCCGAAAATTCACGAAAACGACTTTCTTCTTTGCATATTCTAGTTGAATAAGAACGTCCCCTAGTACCCCGTATGATCCGACTTGTATCCCTCCAAAGACTTTGTGAACTCGTTAGGACCGGTATTGACATTCTAGGTTCATTCATTCGTTACCAAATGCGAGAATATGACAATAAACAAAAATATTTCTTCGTTGCATATTCTAGTTGATAAAGAAATTTCGCCTAGTACCCCGTAGGATCCGACTTGTATCCCTCCAAAAACTTTGTGAACTCGTTAGGACCGGTATTGACGTTCTAGGTTCATACGTTCGTTTTCAAATGCGAGAATATGACAATAAACAAAATGCCTTCGAACATTTACGAATAACCGGTAACAATCATAAATATTGACGTGCGGAAGCGAACATACCGTGTTGTTTTTGGCCCATTATAGTCGCGTCACCATTTTTGCCATTTGCATCGGTAACCGTGACTACCCCACATTTTTCAAAAATCAAGTTTTCATCATCTCTTGTTTTCATCATGCCGCATCATCCCGCGCGCTCCCAAATTCGTACGAATTTTGACGTTGACATTTAGAAGCACGGTTCAAATCAACTTCGCGAACACCCGACCCGACTCCCACTAGTAATTTGTTTACTCAAACAAATAAACTAATGAAAATCCAATATCCATAACAACTTGACTTTTAGATTAGCCCGTCACTCTATTGCCCCATCATAGAAATCCAATTGTCACAAATGATATCGGCAACAATAATAAAAAAATAATGAGGCCCAATTATCACTCATATATTTTAATTATGTCACCACCCCACTTCACAAACTTGATGCAAGCCCAAATCCCATTCACTTGATTTATAAACAGCCCAACACTCCTCAAGACCATTGTGACTTGTATAGGAAACCCATTAATAACCAGCCCAATAGTTGAACGTTATTAAAACATGCCCCAAAAGTCAAACTACCCTAAACTCCATCAGCCGTCACTTTCATCTTCTCTTTGTCTGCGATGAACAAAACAAAAAAAAAATATCCTGAGAAAGCTGTTTCCACAACCGAAGGATGATCCTTCGAATATATCTTTCGGGGTATGAAAGATCCTTCGATACACAACATCTTTCGATTCACAACAGATGCTGATCTTTCGAAATCGTTGGGGATTATGATGATCTTTCGAAATCGTTGGGGATTATGATGATCTTTCGAAGTTGTTGTGGGGTAAAGGTGATCCTTCGATTCTGTTGAGATGACCCTTCGAAACAAACGGATGACCTTTCGAAAAACAGTTTGATCCTTCGAAGTTGTTGATGATCCTTCGAAACAAAGGATGACCCTTCGAAAACAAAAGATGATCCTTCGATACAAGGAAGGATGACCCTTCGAAGAACTGATGATCTTTCTAGCACTCCTTTACATCTTTCGAAATATGACCATTCGAAATCTGTTTGACCCTTCGAAATTAGTTTGACCTATCGAAGTCTGTTCAATCTTTCGATGGACAAACAGCATCCTTCGAAATATGAAGCTGCCAAGAATCATCAAGAACACAGCCACTGTGTAATTCTGCAGATTTGACGAAAACACACATTTGATGATGAAAACTTGAATATTTAGGTGAAAAACATAAAACCCAACCCTCGGTTCAGCACAGATCTGAATATCTGGGTCCAGATCTGAGTTTTTCTTGATTTTCACCATTTTTACATCTTGAACAAAAAGGACAAAAATCACAGATCTAGAGCACATGTGACTTAGTAAACGGTTAGATTTACTAAATCGGGCACCATGGCTCTGATACCAATTGTAGGTCCCTGTTTCGGGATCAAAACCGTGATTTTCATGATTGTGTTCAAAGACGGAAGAGATTAGAGATGATAAACAAACAACTTTGTATTAATCCGGTAGTAAAACATTACAAGTCGGCCCGATTACATGATAATCGAACTAATACCAAAGGAGTATACATTCGGGGAGAGATCAAGTGGTGATCTCTCCCAGACACACTGAAGCTCACATGGAACTCTCAAATGAGCTCCCCTATTCTCTCTTAGTCTTGCAAATGACAAAGTGTTGGTATTTATACTCAACACAGGTTGTATGGTCGAAGGATCTAACTGATTGATCGATAGATCATCTGTCGATCATCCAGCTATCGAAAGATACACATATACCTCGAAGGATGACATATCCTTCGAGGTCCATCTTCATCTATCGATGGATATCTTTCGAGCTCATCGAAGGATATACACAATCCTTCGATGCCTTATCCTTCGACACCAAACATTATACAACCATAATTTGTCTAGCAAAACCCACACGGTCAACCAAATAACCCTCTCGTTTGACCACTTCAAACGAGCGGGTCTATACACGTTTGTTTGACCGTTTCACTAACTATTACAAATTCAGCGTACAATAATAACTAATCTATTCGACAAGCATCGGACACAAAATCTGCATCAACAAATAACCAGAACTGTCATCACTTCCAGAGGACTCTTCTTTATGAACATGCTCGATGATCTTTGCATAACAAGCTGTTCCACTTCTCTGATCATCTTCACCAAACTGCACAGACAAGTCACATCCCTCATCAGCTTGAACAGCCAAAGCCCGATTGGGATTTGAAGTTCCAGGCTGGCCCTGATTGTTATTAACTGCCACAATCCTCCTTTCACGGTTTTCTTGCTGGGCATTCACATTTGTAGTACTCGTCTGGTTTCTGAAAGGGTTGTGATTGCCTTGTTTTGTTGGTCGAGTGCACTCTCGTTTGAAGTGCCCTTTATTACCACAATTGAAGCATGTAACGGCGTTAATATCAAACCCATACTTCGTATCTTTCTTTCTTTCCAACGAAGTTCTTCCAGTTCGAGCCATGAAATCTTTTGCCCTTCTCACTGCACTAGCAAAACCCCATTTGATATCCATCAACTCCATTTCTTCCTTGTCGATCTGTTGGTAATCTTCATTGGTCATGTTGAGGTTTCCAAGCTGACCTGCTACCAAACCACAGTAAGCACTGACCATTGTATTGATAATTTCCATATGCTCCTTAGCAACTTCAATGCTGAGGTGTGAAAGGTTCGAATTATCGACTCGGATTGTGTTAGGATTTTGAGGTTGAGGATTGTTTGTATAGTGAGCCTGCTGTTGTTGTTGTGGTGGTTGGACTTGTGGCTGTGTTGGGACGGGAATGTAAGACCTCGGATCAAAAGCCGGAGCAGCAGTTGATTGAGGAAACGGAAGAGAACTTGTGTTGGACACAAATGCAGTTTGCAGTTTAGGTTGCTGAGCTGCAGCGGATCTTGCCAAAACATCAAAGCCTGGAAGGTACATTTCTGTATTTTGAGGAGCGGGAGCTCGCTTTGCTTTCCTGATTTCTTCATCATTTTTATGTTCCAGCTTCTGAATGAACTCATAGATGTTAACCGTGTCTAGAGTTCCAGTATGCTTCAAAAACTCAATAAAAGAACTCCACTTTGGAGGCAAAGCGTCAGCAAACCTATTCACCATGTCTTGTTGAGTAGATACAACCCCATAAGCACACATTTCACTAATCAAATGATAGAACCGTGTTGTCATATCATTTAGAGTTTCGTTTTCCAAAAATTGAAACGATTCAAACTCTTTCTTCAACAAATCATGACGAGACTTTCGAGTAGCTGCATTGCCTTCTCCTCTAGCAACTAAGGCATCCCACAATGTTTTCGTGGTCTTGCAGTAGGAGAACTGATGATAGATATCTTTGTTGAGTGCTTGTGTAAGTGTAGCAAAGGCCTTTTTCTCCAATTCATAAGCCTTCTTGTCATTTTCGAGCATGTTAGCATAACCTTCTGAAGTGGACGCTGCAACCTCAAGATTAGCATTGAATGCATTGATGAAACACGTCCAAAGATCGGTGCTTTGCCCTTGAACATACGTGTGAAAGCGGTTTTTCCATGATGGAAAGTCGTTCATATGGTTCAACTTTGGTGGCCGATTGTTGCTGCCGGTTTCGCTTTCACTAATCAGAAGATTTTGAATGCTTTGACTTTGATTGGATACCAATGCCCATTGACTTGGACTGATTGATGGCGGTGGAAACATACTTTTTGCCCAAGCTGCAGCAGAGGTTAGCTCTTGACTAGATTGTGAGTCAATACTCCAGTCCCAAGGACTTGTACAACTCATTTTGATGAAATACAAATAGAAGACCTACACAAACACAAACTGTTAAAGTTCAAACAGACACGAATTGAAAGATACTGACTTGTTCGAAAGATCAAGACTTGTTCGAAGGATCAACAGTGTTCGAAAGATCACTGTTGAGTTTCGAACAAAGACTTCGAAAGATTCACAATTTGAAAGATTCTTATCTTTCGAACACTAATCTCGAAAGATTCACAATGAAAGATCCTTATCTTTCGAACAACAATCTCAAAAGATTCTCAATGAAAGATCCTTATCTTTCGAACAACAATTTCGAAAGATTCACAATTTAATGATCCTTATCTTTCGTATAACTATCCTTCCAACTTCGAAGGATGGGTCGAAAGATGATTATCTATCGAGCCTTCCTTGATCGAAAGATGATCGTTCGATATCGAAAGATATCCTTCGATCGCTTCTGACACAACTGACGAAAAGGTGACAGGTTGGTGAGAAAGGTGATTGGTTGGTGAACCAACTTTCGGCAGAAAGGATGTTCTGACCTCAACTTTTCACCAACTTTGATTTTCAAATAGAATATGCCCAAAATGGCAAACCTTATCCAGAAAGTCCAGTCACCGGAACACACCGGAATTTGGCCGAAAATCACCAAATTTCGTAAAAACAAGTTGTAAGTTACCCAACCCGCTTTTAAACACTCCCGGTTGGTTTAGAACACGTTTTTATGCCAAGAAAACCAAGAAAATCACTAAAAACGGGAGCTAAACCAAGTGTCCAAACACACCAAGACTTGAACAAACCCGGTTTTTAACAAGGTAAAGAGCCACGGCTCTGATACCACTTATAGGTCCCTCGTGGAGGATGAGGTTAAACCTTAACCTTGTTATATTAACACACTAGCAAGTGCGGAATCCAAGCTAGAGTGCAACCGAGTTGAGACAAGCATAAACACAAAACACACAAGGTTCACCGATTAACACCACTTGTATTAATGCGAATGAAGGTTCCGGTTACAAGCACAATGTTTACAAATCAGTTTTGTAAACTCTCTCTAAGTGTGTGTGTGTTCTTGACAGAATACTCTCTCTATCTTTCTGTCTGTGTGTCTCTAAGTCTAACTGAAATGAACACACTGCATGGGTATTTATACCCATACACAGCAGGTCTGTCCGAAGGATCCGATAGACGTCTCGAAGGATCATCTATCGATGTTGAACCTGTCGAAGGATCAGGGATACTGATCGAAAGATCATCTTTCGATCAGACTTCCATCGAAGGTTCAACTTTCGAGCTCATCGAAGGATCTAAACTATCCTTCGATGAGACATCCTTCGAACCAGACATGTTTCATTCATAAGCTAACTGTTTGGCCAAGTCAAACCAGGAGGATGGTTGACTTGGTCAAACTTACATGACAAACAAGAACATCGTTTTACATCGTGACTGAATACAGACAAAGTACAGACACAAGTGCACCAACAAACCAAAGCAGAAGTCCAAGTTAAAGTCAATGATAATGAAGATTATCAATTGCTGAAGGCATTCCGGACGACTTTCTAGTGTTTCGGATTATTGTATTGTTTTGTATCCCGGACAATGTGTTTTGTCCGGGTTTAGTCCCTAGCCTATATATATGTGTGTATTGTGTAGATTAGGGAAACTCTTGGAAAAGCTTTGTGCACCTCTCACAAGATCCCATCCATTCTCCATCACTGTGTGTATTCTAGAGAGAGAGGGAGACTATGTGTTAGTGAGAGAAAGCTAGGGTTTAGATCTTTGTGAGAGGTGCACAAAGCTTTTCCAAGAGTTTCCCTAATCTACACAATACACACATATATATAGGCTAGGGACTAAACCCGGACAAAACACATTGTCCGGGATACAAAACAATACAATAATCCGAAACACTAGAAAGTCGTCCGGAATGCCTTCAGCAATTGATAATCTTCATTATCATTGACTTTAACTTGGACTTCTGCTTTGGTTGACATAGAACTGATAAGCGACAGTTACCCGGCAGGAAATGCACTTACAGACATAACGATGAACAGTACGGAGATGGTGAAGGTTTTACAGTCGTCGGTGGTTGTCAGAGAAGGTGTACAGTGGTGATGAAGGTGATTCAGGTTATAGGTGTGAGGAAGACGACCGGAGATGGTGATAGGCGATGGTGATTAAGGTGAACGACGATGAACTACGGTGACTGAAGATAATGACCGATGGATTGAGATGGCCGTCGATGATGACAGTGATAATGGATATTGACGATGATGAAGGTGAATGTTGAACCGTGATGGTTGGAGATTGTGAGTCGAAACCGGTAATGAAAATGGTTGCGACTCGAAAACTATGTCGAAATCGTGGAGGTGATACTCGAGATCAGTGGAGGTTGCGACTGGATTGGAATGGAGTCGAAACCTCTAAGTTTTGCTAACTCTTTTCACTCGCAACCTTCTGTCGAAAACTCAATGATAAAGTCGAAACCTCAGTTGTAAAGTTGACGATGGTAACAACCTCGGTGACTCTAAACCACAATCGGTATCGTCGGAGATGATGAAGGTTGATGGAGAAGATTATAGATATATTTTAGGTGATTACAATTGACGGTGATGCTGCTGTGGTGTTCAGTGGTTCGAGAACGGAGATGATGACAATGGTCAAACTCGAAACCGAAAACTTAACTCGGAACCTCAACTCGAAATCAGAAGATGATGAAGTGAACGGAGGTGGTTATGATACCAACGATGCAGTTGATAATGATGATCAGACGATGGTGGTTGCCGGAATGGTGAAGATGATGATTTCTGGTGAGGATGATCGGGGTGGTTGAATAAATTCCATTGGGGGGTAAGATTTTAGAGTAAAACAAACCATAGGGGGTAACAAGAAAGGGTAGTATAGTCATTTCACATTCCATTTAACAGATCTGTTAACTTATTTGATGGCAGGGGGTAAAATTGCGACATAACATCAACGTTGGGGGGGGTAAATTGCAATTACTTCCATGGA
Organism: Helianthus annuus; assembly: GCF_002127325.2. Classification (NCBI taxonomy): domain Eukaryota; kingdom Viridiplantae; phylum Streptophyta; class Magnoliopsida; order Asterales; family Asteraceae; genus Helianthus; species Helianthus annuus. Next base: position 111,470,737 of record NC_035447.2, read on the forward strand.
GGGGGTTAGAGTGGCAATTGGCTTAAACCCCAGGGGGTAAAATTGCAGTTTAATCCATAATATATTATGTCTACTTCTCTTTTAAGTTGTAATTATAACATAAAATACACACTTTATTTAATTTATGACGTAAAACATATTGCAAAAAATATAATTTTAATAGAAGTGGGTTAGACAGGCCAACCCGCCAACCCAACTGGATTGACCCGAACCTATTGTAGGTCCCTTTCACGGAGGATGACGAACCTAAACCTTGTTATAAAACCTACTAGCGAGTGCGGAATCCAAGCTAATAAGCAAACCGGGATGAAGCAAGTAGAGAAACAAACACACAAGAGTTCACCGATTAACACCACTGTATTAATACATATGAAGGTTCCAGTTACAAGCACAATGTTTACAAATCTAACTTGCAAACTCTCACTATGTGTGTGTGTGTTTCGGACAGAATGCTCTCAAGCTCTCAAGTCTCTTGTCTGTGTGCATCTATCTAAACTCAACACACTGCATGGGTATTTATACCCAGCCCATGATGTCTGGTCCGAAGGATCCGATAGATGGTCCGAAGGATCATCTATCGATGACAAAGCATTCGAAGGATCAGCAGGGACCTCGAAAGATCACCTTTCGAGGTCTATCATTCGAAGCCTATCTTTCGATGCCATCGAAGGATCTACAATATCCTTTGATGAGCTATCCTTCGACACAGAAAATCCTTCAACATTTACAAACTGTTGTCCAAGTCAAACCGGAGGATGGTTGACTTGGTCAACTTACAACACTAATCAGGACATCGTTTACGTCGTGACAGAATACAGACAAAGTACAGACACAAGTGCATCAACAAACTCCCCCTTGGCTGTAGCTTTGTCTTTATCTTCTATAGTTGTAGACTCGTCTCGAACTTCGATGGTCTTTGGTCTTCGAGTTTTCAAAACTCTGATGTCCTTTCAAGTCTTCAAAGTCGGAGGATCTTCAAAGTCTTCACGTATTGAAAGCAGAGAGTGTATCAACAAACTACCCGTATCATGTAGGAAGTGTGTTGACAAACTCCCCCTTGGCATAAGCTCCCCCTTGAGTTATGCTCGTGAATGACTTGATCTTTATGAAGTGAGATCCTTGTGGTGTTGATGATGGCCAGCGGCAACTCGATCATCTTCATCTTTTGAGCGCCTTCTCGTCGTGTCTTCATTCCAAAGCTTGTCATCAACCATGTTCTCCTAGCCTTTAGAATCTGCACATGCAAGAAATCTAAACGCGTAATGAGAACAACTGCTTGGAATAGTTAGCATAACCAAATGACACACAAATGACCATGTCATAATCAAACACCGTCCGACAGTTTCAAAGTTTAATAAATTTATCAAATTTTAGTCTTTAACTTTCAAAACTTGCAAATTTCGACCGTTTATGAAGATTTAGTCAGTTCGGTTTTCGTTCAGGTTTCAGGTAACGAAGACTCGAGCTCCAACATCGTACGATCGAAAATAAAGTAGAAAGAAAATCTTTTTGGCTTTTATAAAGTTTATATTAAAACACGCCTAAAATCTTTTTGGTATTTTTGAAATTAAAAGACAACAATTTAAAATCCTTTGAGTGTTATCAAACGACATTACCGCTAATGTCGTGCTGATATGCACCAAACGACGAAACTGTTTAAAAGAAAAACAATAAAAGTTAAGTAGTAAATAAATATATACAGACATTCTTTTTGCGAGTTTCGAGGGTAGGAGAATCATATCAGTGTACGGTCATGCCAAAACACTCTTGTTGTTCAGTTAGTTAACATTAAGATAAGCATCCTATAACAATTATCGGTATTGTTGTCCACTTAAGCTCAACTTATCAGATGTAATCATGGCGAGGGGATACGTTAAGGTATGATTTATACTTACCGACCGGTGTTCATACACATCACGACACATTCCCGTATCAAGGTATGCACGAGAGTTCATCTTACCGGTGAGTATACCGATTATCATCTGTTTGACCGTATAAGTTGTGAGATACTCACTTATTTTGATTTGAAAACAAGCCCTATATGATATAATCACTTATTGATGAGGAACTTGATTTTCGTATGCATGAGGGCACAGGTGCAAGTCCGTGAACAGGTCAGTACTTCCGTACAGCAGAGAGACGAACTTGACACCCGGATAAATGTGATATTTTATCACTTATTTGTTTTGGACATGTGATTGTTTATCACTTATTGAGGTCGAATGCAGTATGTAATATGTACATGTAGGTATAGTATCATGGAAGATCTAGACTTGCGTCCCCGTTATTTTTCGGAAAAAGATACAACCATGATACCCAGATGATAAGCAGCATAAAGACCGAATATCTCAGAACCTCGGTAATCTATCAAACGAAAGTTCGGTACTAAGACCATATGCCAATGAATGGTTCCCACCTGGTCTTCAGTCGATTAAGATTTATATCACCCTGCACACTTTAAAATGATTGTGAGCCTACCGATACATCTTATATAGAGCTGCTTATCGTTTTACACTTAAGGTTTAAAGAGGTTTGGATAGACCACTGATGTACTATCATTTTCTCTTTTGCTCGCCAGGAAACTCATTTTTGTTTTTCTATTGTTTTTGTGTTTTTGAAATTTTTCGATGTTTTTGGATTTTCAGATTTTTTTGGATTTACTCCCCCTAAAATCAATAAACTAAGATAAATTTAAAAACACACAAAGATATTTACAAAAATGATTTTCCGATGTTGGTTTTACTCTTGCTTGACCTTAATGCCGTTTACCAATAATAAGAAGTCAAATCTAGATTTGTCAAAAGCTTTGGTAAATAAGTCGGCACGTTGGTCATCGGTGTGGACCTTAACAACATCGATTAGCCTTTTCTCAAAGCAATCACGTATGAAGTGATATTTGATTTCGATGTGTTTGGTCTTTGAATGCTGCACAGGATTTTTAGTGATATCTAAAGCAGCAGAATTATCAACGTAAATAGGAGTAGTTAGGAATTCAAAACCGTAGTCCCGCAATTGTTGTTGGATCCAAAGAACCTGGGAGCAACAACTTAAGGCAGCAATGTATTCAGCTTCGCATGTTGATGTAGCGACGCATGTTTGCTTCTTGCACTGCCATGTGACTAGGCGATTTCCTAAAAACTGACATCCAGCCGTTGTGGATTTGCCGTCGATTTTGCATCCGCCAAAATCAGAATCACTGAATGCGACCAAGTCAAAGTTATTATCCCTAGGATACCACAGACCGGTGTCGGGGTAAGCCTTCAAATAACGAAAAATCCTTTTGACAGCTGCAAGATGTGAGGCCTTCGGGTTAACTTGATATCTGGCAAGCAAGCACGTTGGGTACATTATATCTGGCCTTGATGCTGTGAGGTACATAAGGGATCCGATCATCGCGCGATAGTATGAAGGGCTAACAGGTTCACCCTTCAAGTCAGGAGTTATTCCGTGATTAGTTGGCAATGGGGTACCAATGGGCGTTGCATCGGACATCTGGAACCGGCTCAAGATGTCACCAACATATTTAGTCTGATGGATGAATATCCCAGACTCCGTTTGTTGCACTTGTAGGCCCAAGAAGAAATTCATTTCCCCCATAGCACTCATCTCGAACTTATCCTGCATGATGCGCTCGAAATTCCTACACAAAACATCATTAGTAGAACCAAAAATAATATCATCAACATATACCTGTACCAGAAGAAGATCTCCATCTTGTTCTTTGATGAAGAGAGTACAATCGATAAGACCTCTTCGAAAACCGTTCTCCAGCAGATATGTAGATAAGGTTGCATACCAAGCTCGTGGCGCTTGATGAAGACCATAGAGAGCTTTGTTTAGCAACCAAACCCGATCGGGATGGACAGGATCTTCAAAACCTGGAGGCTGTTCGACATATACCTCTTCTTCAACCACACCATGTAGAAATGCACTTTTGACGTCCATCTGGTAAACCTTGAATCCTTTGAATGAGGCATAAGCCAGAAAGATCCGAATAGCTTCCAGACGTGCAACTGGTGCATAGACTTCGTTGTAGTCGATCCCTTCAATCTGACGAAAACCTTGAACGACTAAACGAGCTTTATTCCGAATAACCACTCCACGGTCGTCTTTCTTGCATTTGAAGACCCATCGAGTGCCAATCTTCTTGTAGTTCTCAGGTTTTTCAACAAGCTTCCAAACACCAAGCTTGTGAAATTGCTGCAATTCTTCCTGCATGGCTTCAACCCAAGCACTATCTTTCAACGCTTCTTTCCACGACTTTGGTTCTTCTTGTGACACGTAACACGCGAAGGACCAGTCATTTTGTTGACCAGATTCTCTTATAGCTGAATACAAACCAGCATTCCGGTTGTTTCTCAGCTGATTACGCGTCTGCACACCGCGATGGACATCTCCTATGATATTCTGCTGGGGGTGGGTATCGTGAATCCTCATTTCAGGATTATCTGGCACACGAGCATTGATACCCAAGTTGGTAAGATTAAGATCAACAACCAACTCCACACCAGGAATGTGGGTAGAGGTGGATGCATTCCCTTCAGCAGTATCTATATTCTGCGTATGAGGTGTATCACCAGAGGCACCTTGAACAGGAGCAGCTGGAGCTGAAGATCCTTCGGCTGCATCATGATATTCATCATCTTCAGAAGAGTCATTATAATCAGCAGCATCTTCATAAACCTCATTTTGAACCATATTGTTGACAGACGAAGAAACTTGAGGATCAACAACAATAGGTCTAACCAAAGGCGAGACAGCAGCGTTGTCACTTTCCAACAACATCCTAGCCGCTGCTGATTCTTCGTCAAAGGTTGGCAGATTGAAGGAGTCAAATAGCCCATCATAATCGAACATCCACGGATCACCCGGAGCCCTAACAGGACTCGTGTACCTTTGAACCCTAACTTCACTCCATAGCTCAATCTTTTTGGTAGCTAGATTCCAAACACGAAAATTCGGAGTAGCATATCCAAGGAAGAAACCCTCGATAGCTCTTGCACCAAACTTTCCATCCGGCTCAATCATAGTACAAGGAGCACCAAACGGTTCAAGGTAAGAAAGATCCGGTTTCCTTTTCTGAAGGAGTTCGAAGCAAGTCTTGCCATGTCTCTTTACTGTAAGAACTCTGTTTAACGTGTAGCATGCAGCCGATACAACCTCCCCCCAGAATTGAATAGGGAGTTCCGACTCTACTAACATTGTTCTTGCAGTTTCTATAATCGTCCGATTCTTCCTCTCAGCGACACCATTTTGTTGTGGAGTATAACGAGAACTGTACTCATGAAGAATGCCTTTAGAAGTACAAAACTCATCCATAACTTGATTCTTGAATTCGGTTCCATTGTCGCTTTAGATCCTTTTTACTTTCAACGAATAGAGATTCTCCAACATTGTAAGAAGATCCTTGAGGATGCCAGGAGTTGCACTCTTGTGTGCCATGAAGGATACCCAAGAAAATCTAGAGTAGTCATCAGTAACTACTAAACAATAGGCATCACCGAACGTTGTCTTGTGCTTCATAGGTCCAAAAAGGTCCATATGAAGACGTTCGAGAGGCATGCTGACAGTGTTGATTTTCTTCAAAGGGTGAGACTTCTTTGTTTGCTTCCTTTTTTGGCACGAGACACAGATATCTTGTAGATGAAAACTTCTCACAGGCACACCATTCACAAGATTATTTTTCACCAAATGGTTCATCTTTCTCAAGTGAATGTGTCCCATTCTTCTGTGCCAAGATATAGTCTCTTTTCCGTGGCTTTTGAGACAAAGCAAGTGACTTGTGCAGATGTTGTAATCGCTTGGCTCATGTCGAGAATATAAAGATCATTAACTCTCGGAGCCGATAAGAGAATCCATTCTTGTGGAATTTTGAATCCAGGTTTCAGCACATAGCAGCCGGCATCATCAAAATGCACGGTGAATTTCTTATCGCAGATTTGCGACACACTGAGAAGATTGTGATCAATTTGCTTCACATAATTGATCTTATCAAAGCACACGATGCCATTGGAGATACTTCCCTCTCCAGTGATAAAACCGCCTTTGTCACCCGCAAAAGCAACATACCCTCCTCTAATATTTCTCACGTCGTATAGGAGCCGTAAGTCGCCAGTCATGTGCCTGGATGCTCCACTATCAACAATCCAATGACTATTAATAGTTCCTCCTAGAACATCCTGCACATGTCAATTAAACACATCAGTTGAGAATGGGGACCCAAGCCTTAGTGGTCTTGGGTCGTCCCTTAGCATCACGAAACGTGAGCTCGATCTCTTGATGGTTTTCAAGAACAACTGCTCCCCCTGAATTGTCACCCGACTTAGGTAACCAAGTTCGTTTTTGCCTACCAGTTTTTGAAGATTCTGGTTTTACAGGTTGTGACACTCTTGGTTCCTTTTGAACTGTTTTAACTTCAGATTTTAAAGCTATTTCAACAGTTTTCATGTTTTTACGTCGTTGTTTAGTTTCTTGTTCTTTTACAGTTGGTTTATCATGTTTAGGTGAAACTGACCGACGTTGAGGGCGAACTGTTTCAGGTGGAGCTTTCTCAACAAATTTCTTCTTCGGAGCATTTGGGCAGTTTCTGATAATGTGCCCAATTTCTCCACATTTGAAACAAGTTCTCCTTTCAACAGACTTAGGAGAACTTGATCGACTACCAGATGTTGAACCTGTAGAACCTGAGGTACTTGCTCTTTCATCACACCCGTTTGTGTGTTGGGTGTAATTGTTATCACTGTTACGTTTCAAAATCTTGACTTGTTGTACAAAATCAGTGTTTGATTTGTTTTCAAAAGTCTCAATTTTATCTGTACCTTTTGATGCTACAAATTTAACATCTTTTCCTTTCTTCGTGTAACGAGCTCCTTTTGATTCAACTTTAGCCTTTGGCTTTGGAGCTCGTTGTTGTTGTTTACCCTTAGAAGCAGTAGGTTGTTGAGTGGTTGGAGATTTTTGATTACCAAACTGTTTTCTAATCTCAGCCTTAGGAATTGGATCACATTGTGTTACCACAATTCCCGGAAGTGTTTTTCCCAAAAATTTGTTTGTGTTGTCTTCAAAGACTTTGTCAATCAAAGATTTATTTACATTTTTAATTGGGAAAACATGATCTGAGTAGATTTTATTATCTCCAACCAAAGTATACAACACATTACTGCTTTTAACAGTAGTCACACCTGTCTTATCAACTTTGACAGGATCAATCACTTGCTTCTTAACGGATGGAACCTCAGGAGTATCAGGATCACAAAGGATGTGATCTTCTCGTGGAATATCTACTCCTTTCATCTTGCTAAGTGATTTATCCTGATCACTTACAGCCACTTCTGATTCATCATCCGATGTCTCATAGTCCTCGATAATTGGAGGACTTTGCTTCATGGATGATGAAGTTTCTTGTTCCTTAGAGGCTGTGTTTGAAGAATTGTCCGGTTTGAACCCAAGGCCAGTAGCAAACTCCTCAACATCAAGAGGCACACTGGGTTCATACCGAGGCATTTCTTCCTCATCAGGCATCTTGGTATAGTTGTTCATCAAGGGGGGCGGACATTTATTATACCCTATGCCTTTCTGATTTCCCTTTGGTTGTTGAACATCGATGATGTGATCAAGCACAAATTGGGAGTTAGAATAACTATCCAATTTCTGTTTGATCGCATCATGTTTGCATTGGGCAATGGCTAATTGCTTTTTAGTTTCTTCCACAATGTTAATATATTCATTTATACTCACTTGCTTGTGGTAAACTACTTTGTTAACCTCGGACACATCTTTCTTTAATGTTTCTATTACAGATTTAAATTCTTTTTCATTCCGAGTTAAAGCCATGTTTGCCTCTTTGCATTTCGACAGTTCAATAACCAAATTCTGGTTATGACTATGAAGCTTTTCTGATTCAAGCTTCATATCAGCACATGATTTACACACACTAGGAGCAGGAGGTTCAGAATTTACCTGACTAGTAGAGGCTGAACCATTTGCCATAAAGGCAGTTTGAAAAGAAAAAGCTCCATCTTCAGAAAATAGCTTCTCCATTTCCTTTGATGCAGTATCAGCCTTCCTAATCAGAATTGATTTCTGACATTTAAGCTCATCAGCTTCATTCAGTAGATCCTGAATATCATCATCTCCTTCTTCCTTCACTCCAGGCTCTGAGTGATTATCCCCAGAAACAGAGCCTTCTTCATCCGAACTTCCAGAATAACCAGAACTGTCATCACTTCCAGAAGACTCTTCTTTATGAACATGCTCGATGACCTTAGCATACAAAGCTGTTCCACTTCCCTGATCACCTTCACCAAACTGCACTGACCAGTCACATCCTTCATCAGCTTGAACAGCCAAAGCCCGATTGTGATTTGTAGTTCCAGGCTGTCCCTGATTGTTATTCACTGCCACCATCCTCCGTTCACGGTTTTCTTATTGGGCATTCACATTCGTCTGGTTTCTGAAGGGGTTGTGATTGCCGTGTTTTGTTGGTAAAGTGTACTCACGTTTGAAGTGCCCTTTATTACCACAGTTGAAGCATGTAACGGCGTTGATATCAAACCCATACTTCGTATCTTTCTTTCCTTCCAACGAAGTTCTACCAGTACGAGCCATGAAGTCTTTGGCCCTTCTAACCGCACTTGCAAAAGCCCACTTAATATCCATCAACTCCATTTCTTCCTTGTCGATCTGTTGGTAGTCTTCATTGGTCATATTGATGTTTCCAAGCTGACCTGCTACCAAACCACAGTAAGCACTGACCATGGTGTTGATAATTTCCATATGTTCCTTAGCAACTTCAATGCTAAGGTGTGAAAGATTTGAATTGTCGATTCGGATTGTGTTAGGATTTTGGGGTTGAGGTTTAGGATTGCTTGCATAATGAGCTTGCTGTTGTTGTTGTTGTTGAGGTTGTGGTTGTGGCTGTGTTGGGACATGAATGTAAGACCTCGGATCAAATTGAGGTTGTGGTGGAGCAGCTGTTGACTGAGGAAAAGGAAAGGAACTTGTGTTGGAGACAAATGCAGTCTGCAGTTTAGGTTGCTGGGCTGCAGCTGCTCTTGCTAGAGCATCGAAACCCGGAAGATACATTTCTGTATTTTGAGGGGCGGGAGCTCTCCTGGCTTTCCTGATTTCTTCATCATTTTTGTGTTCCAGTTTCTGAATGAACTCATAGATGTTGACTTGATCTAGAGTTCCAGTATGCTTCAACAACTCAATGAAAGAGCTCCACTTTGGAGGTAAGGCGTCAGCAAACCTACTCACCATGTCTTGTTGAGTAGAGACAACTCCATAAGCACACATTTCACTAATCAAATGATAGAAACGTGTGGTCATATCATTCAGAGTCTCGTTTTCCAAAAACTGAAAAGATTCAAACTCTTTCTTCAACAAATCATGCCGAGACTTTCGAGCAGCCGCATTGCCTTCTCCTCTAGCTACTAAACAATCCCACAATGCTTTCGTAGACTTGCAGTATGAGAACTGATGGTAGATGTCTTTATTGAGTGCTTGAGTAAGTGTGGCAAAGGCCTTTTTCTCCAATTCATAAGCCTTCTTGTCTTTTTCAAGCATATTGGCATAACCCTCAGAAGTGGACGCAGCAGTCTCCAGATTTTCATTGAATGCATTGATGAAACACGTCCAAAGATCGGTGCTTTGCCCTTGGACATACGTGTGAAAACGGTTTTTCCATGATGGAAACTCATTCATATGATTTAGCTTTGGTGGACGATTGTTACTGCCCGTTTCGCTTTCACTGATCAAAAGGTTTTGAATGCTTTGACTTTGATTGGATACCAAAGCCCATTGACATGGACTGATTGATGGAGAAGGCAACATACTCTTTGCCCAATCTGCAGCAGTCACTAACTCTTGATTAGATCGTGAGTCCAAACTCCAATCCCAGGGACTTGTACAGCTCATTTTGATCAAATATTAATTGAAGATCTACACAAGCACAAACTGTTAAGTGTACACAGACATAAATCGAAAGATACAAGACTTGTTCGAAAGATCAAGATTTGTTCGAAGGATCAACAGTGATCGAAAGATTACTGTTGAGTTTCGAGCAAAGTCTTCGAAAGATTCACAATGAAAGATCCTTATCTTTCGAGCAATTATCACGAAAGATTCACAATTCGAAAGATATTTATCTCTCGAATACTGATCTCGAAAGATTCACAATGAAAGATCCTTATCTTTCGAGATGAATCCTTATCTTTCGGACAACTAACTTTCGAGAAGATTCCCTGGTTCGAAGGATAGATCTTTGACTTCGAAGGATGGGTCGAAAGATGATTATCTATCGAGCCTTCCTGATCGAAAGAGGGTCTTTCGATGTCGAAAGATATCCTTCGAATCCTTCTGACACAACTGAAAAAGGTGACAGGTTGGTACGAAAGGTGATAGGTTGGTGTACCAACTTTCGGCAGAAAGGATGTTCTGCCAACAACTTTTCACCAACCTTTTGACTTTCAAACAAGATTTCCCAAAAAGGCAAATCTTATCCAACAAGTCCAGTCACCGGAACACACCGGAAATATGGCCGGAAAAATCAAAGTTACTTAAAAACAAGTTTTCAAGTTACCCAACCCAACCTTGAACACTCCCGAAAGTTTAGAACTCGTTTTTCAGTTTTAAGATGCAAGAAAAAAACCACCAAAACGGGTGCTAAACCTAGTGTCCAAAAACACCAAGAACTCGAACAACCCGGTTTTAAACAAGGTAAAGAGCCAAAGCTCTGATACCACTTGTAGGTCCCTTTCACGGAGGATGACGAACCTAAACCTTGTTATACAAACCTACTAGCGAGTGCGGAATCCAAGCTAGTAAGCAAACCGGGATGAAGCAAGTAGAGAAACAAACACACAAGAGTTCACCGATTAACACCACTGTATTAATACGTATGAAGGTTCCAGTTACAAGCACAATGTTTACAAATCTAACTTGCAAACTCTCACTATGTGTGTGTGTGTTTCGGACAGAATGCTCTCAAGCTCTCAAGTCTCTTGTCTGTGTGCATCTATCTAAACTCAACACACTGCATGGGTATTTATACCCAGCCCATGATGTCTGGTCCGAAGGATCCGATAGATGGTCCGAAGGATCATCTATCGATGACAAAGCATTCGAAGGATCAGCAGGGACCTCGAAAGATCACCTTTCGAGGTCTATCATTCGAAGCCTATCTTTCGATGCCATCGAAGGATCTACAATATCCTTTGATGAGCTATCCTTCGACACAGAAAATCCTTCAACATTTACAAACTGTTGTCCAAGTCAAACCGGAGGATGGTTGACTTGGTCAACTTACAACACTAATCAGGACATCGTTTACGTCGTGACCGAATACAGACAAAGTACAGACACAAGTGCATCAACACCTATCCCGTTAGCTAAACGGGTTTGCGGGTTCAACCTGAAACTGACCCGAACCCATTTAGACTAAACCTAAACCCGCTAATTTTGTGTTAGGTTCATGTCGTGTTTTTGCGCCGTGTCAGAAATTCACAAATCCACATCCCTACTGAAACCTGGAGGGGTTACCTTTTCTCCTAATTGCCTAAACTTAATTTGCAGTTTTGTCAAACTTTCAAACAATCAATCAACCATTCAAGTAATATAGTTTTTTTTTTTCTAGTTTAGTTTAATCTTGCAATTGAACTGCGAACACTTGCCACTAGTTTCTCGTGACTCGTGAGCCCAGCCGACACACTACTTGCCCTTACTAGTTAAAGGTGAATAGAAAACGATTTTAAACATAACTTTTGATTGACCTTTAACATTGACATGATGATACTCATTTTTTTCTGAGAATGTTTTCAAAAACATAATGTACTATTTTGAAAAAAATAAAAAAAAATATCCGCAAGGTAATTTTCAAAGTAAAAAAAGTGAAACAAGAACTGAAAAGATGATATAATTATAGAAAGAAAAAGAAAGAATTTCAAAACTCTTAAAAAGCTTTAATCATCCGCCACTCACACCACCGATCAAGTTAACAAAGGAACACTCTTTCTACACGGTGGATCATCATATATGAGACTGCGCACGTTAGCTCGTCCAATAATCTTTCGCCACATCACCCTAGGGTTACCACCTTTCTATATATAACACCCTTGTCACTGCACTTTGTCTTACTATTAACGCCCACAACATCTCTACACCATTCTCCGATCAACCCTCTTTCAACGCCCAAACACTCCAAATTTCTGAAAACCAAATCCGATGGCCCGATGCGTTTGCCGATCGGATTTGAAACGACCAAGACAAGCAGAAAGGTACAGATCGATGAAGGAGATTATGGAAACTACTAAGCACCAGGTGGTTGTATGCCGTAAATGTGGGTCCGGCAACAATGCTGAACAGATCCGTGTGCCGATAAACTCTTGGTGCTGCCCTATCTGCGCCGATCAATGTCCTCCCCATCGTAAAAGTACCCAGTTTAGATTAATTTCTTTGATAATTAACAAAAGAGATTATCTTACAAATTTCTACCATTTATCGTGTTGTATGATATCATTTTCAGGTTTGATCTCCACTGATGTGCCTGAATCCTCGGCGACGGTGTCTCCTCAGGGTACGTAGATTGTTTTTGTTTTAATAATAATAATAATAATATTTTAGTATCATTATTTTATTTTTTCATTATTTTTTTAATTATTTCTTTGACCTTTTGTTGAGGGTTTTCTTTTTCTTTCTTTTTTTTTTTTTTTTTTGTGATAAGTTTCATGGTAATTTGAAGTTTCTAGGGTTTTCTTTGTCTTCACTAAAAAAAATATTTAACTGTTTGATTGATTTTAAGACAAATTAATGTCTATTCTAACTTTTATTTATTGTAAAGTGAATTAGGTTTTTACCATGGTGTTTGTGGAAATGTAGAATTGAACTTGGTAATTTTAGTCACAAATTTGCAATAAAAAAATGAAAGATCTATAAATTGTGAAGTGCCCATTAAACCTGATCAATTACTTTTTAATTGCTGTTTAGACGCAAAACAAAACCATTGTACTATTATCAGTATTTGTGACTAATGCAAAATGGCCACAACAAAGCTTGCAATTTTTTGGTTTTTTTTAAATACGAAACATGTCATTTCTTTGCAAAGCAAGCATTGTACTTGGTTTATTTAAGCGTGTGATGATTTATTTTTTATGGGTTGTCACAAATGTAATGGTCTAATTACCTTTAGCAAATAAAGAACAAGAAGGATGACTGGTGTTTATAAGCTTAATATCTATTGGCAGCGGAAGATTCACACTTCTCGTATGAACATCAGAATTGGATTCACAAGGCATGGAAGTAGATTCCATGTTAAACCTTGATCAAATGAATGATAACGGACACACACACAGAACAGAAAGAATATGAAATTGAAGGGGATATTATACAATATCTTGGTACCGGAAATAGTTGCCGGCAATTGTTAATATATACATCAAGTGATGGCGTTTGATACGCTGGTTAAACTTGGCGGGAATAACTGCCATTTATTTAAACCGGTATCTACCAACCGTCGTATCCCTTCTCTTATTCGCTACATATATAAGTAATATAAGTTTAATTATCCTAAAGATACATAATACACATACATAATTAAGTTTATAATCTAATACACTCTCCTAAACTTGATTATATTTCCGAGAATGCATTAAAACACTTCGGTTAGCTTCATCCACAACCTTCTCCACTTGCTTGAAATTGAACCGACGCCTTTCTGGATCGAAGGATGATGTAGAGATAAGCAAGAAAACAAGTAAAAAGATTGTATGTTGGACAACAGATTGTATGTTGAGAGATGTTCTGATCGAAGGATGATGTAGAGATCGAAGGATAATTTGGATCCTTCGATCTCATCGAAAGATATGCTTCGAACGATAGACCTCGAAAGACTATCCTTCGAGGTCCCTGCTTATCCTTCGAAAGCATTGTATCCGAAAGATGATCCTTCGGCCCATCTTTCGGATCCTTCGAGCAGACCTGCTGAGCTGGGTATATATACCCATGCATGTGTTGTGTGAGAGTTAGTTCTGCCATTTGCACACCCGAGAGATAGAGAGCATTGAGAGCATTCTGTCCAGAACTCACACACACACTTTGAGAGTTTATAGAACACTTCTGTAAACATTGAGCTTGTATCCGAACCCTCATTGCATTAATACAAGTTGTGTTAATCGGTGAACTCGTGTGTTTGTTTCTCTACTTGCTACTAACTCGGTTTGCTTGCTAGCTTGGATTCCGCACTTGCTAGTAGGTTTGTATAACAAGGTTTAGGTTCGTACTCCTCCGCGAAAAAGGGTCCTACAAGTGGTATCAGAGCTTGGCTCTTTACCTTGTTTAAAACCGGGTTTTTACAAGTTTTGGTGTGTTGAAACACTTGGTTTTGCACCTGTTTTTACTTGTTTTCTTGCTTTTTTCTTTGAGTAAAAACGTGTCTAAACTAACCGGGAGTGTTTAAAGTGGGGTTGGGTAACTTGAAAAATTGTTTTAAGTGATTTTGAATTTTCCGGCTATATTCCGGTTCAAAATTCCGGTGACTGGTGTTGTTGTCATTTTTGGCAAACTTTCAAAGTTGGTGGTGAAAGGACAGCCTGCACATCCTTTCTGCCGAAAGTTGACTTACCTACCCATCACCTTTTCACCAACCCGTCACATCTGTGTCAGTGTGTCAGTGCTCATTCGAAAGATATCCTTCGACATCGAAAGATATCCTTCGACATCGAAAGACAATCCTTCGATCAGTGACAGCTCGATAGATAAACATCTTTCGAGTAGTCCTTCGAAGTTCGAAACATATCTTTCGATCAGGGAATCTTTTCGAAAGATAGTTGTTTTATCTCGAAAGATAAGGATCTTTCAAGTGTGAATCTTTCGAGATTTTGAGTCTTTCGAAGCCAGTGCTCGAAAGTCAACAGTGATCCTTCGAACACTGTTGATCATTCGAACAAGTGTGATCCTTCGGAAGGTAGCTATTCGAAAGATAAGTGTCCGAAAGATAGGGATTGACTCGAAAGATAAGGATCTTTCAAAAGGGAATCCTTCGAGTTCTTGAATCTTTCGAAATTGTTGTTCAAGACTCAACAGTAATCCTTCGAGTACTGTTGATCCTTCGAACAGTAGTTGATCTTTCGATTGTGGTCTGTTTATTGTTAACAAGTTTCTGTGATTTCAGATCTTTCGAACAGGACCGTTCGGCTGTGTGATCTCTCGGATTATTCACTTAGAATTTATTTTTCTTGTCAAAGATGAATCCGAGTTGGTGGAATCCTGCTCCAGATAGTGGTAAATATACAAGTTCAGGAGTTACTCCTTCATGGTGGGGTACACCGGCTCCTGATAGTGGAAAATACACGTGTACAAGTCTATCACCATCATGGGCCGAATCTCCAGTATCTACATCTTCACAAGCAAATGCTTTACCATCAAATCAATGGGCATTAGTAACGGGTCAAACTCCGAGTGTACAAAGTATCTTATTAAGCGAAAGCGAAACAGGAAGTTTGAATCGACCCCCAAAACTGATGAGTTTGAATGAATATCCAGGATGGGCTGAGAGGTTTAAAACATATGTTCTTGGTCAAAATACGGAACTGTGGATACGTTTCACCACAGATTTCGATCAAGCCATAGAGGTTGCTGCTTCAGAGACTGCGTCATTTGCTGATCTTCCCGAAGATAAAAAGAAAACGTATGATCTGGAAAAGAAAGCATACGCCATTCTCACCCAAGCCCTGAGCAAGGATATTTATCACCAGTTTGTCAGCTTCAAGACAACTAAGAAGTTGTGGGACGGTTTGAAAACAAGAGGAGTAGGGAATGAAGCAACACGTCAGTTGCGTCATGATCTGCTCAAGAAAGAATTTGACTGCTTCGCTTGCATGGATAAGGAGTCTCTGGGAGACATGACAAGTCGTTTCTATCACCTGCTTACTGAGTTGAACAATTTTGGAGTTACAACAACTCAAGCAGAGGTGGTAAAGAAGTTTGCTGATGCCTTACCTCCTCAATGGAATAGTTTCTTGGAAATCCTTAAGTATAACGGAGCGTTGACAACTACAAATATTAACGACTTCGTGCAGCTTTTGGAAAACAAGGATCAGGAGGAAACACTGAAGGCGAAGAGAGTTCCATTGCCACAGAATCCAGAAATGTATTATGGAACTTCCAGCTCTTCGTCTGCAAGAACTGGTTCACATGCTCCAATTCAAACGGCGTTTGTCACAAGCACAGATTGTTTTGGCAATCCAATACAAGTTCCTGTTAAGCCACCTCCCACCACAGACATGTATGGAAATCCAATCCAACCATCTCCACCTCCTCCTGCTCAACAACAACGTGCATGTTATGGAGGAACATCATCTGCTGGTCAACAATCAAAGCCAAATACAGTACAGCTCGACACTTCAAGCTTCTCCAAAGTCAGTGTAGAAGTAGCCAAGGAACACATGGAGCTACTTAACACTATAGTGAGCGCGTACTGTGGATTGATAGAAGGTCAGATTGGTAACATTAATCTGACACAGGAAGACTATCGGCAGATAGATAAAGAAGAGATGGACTTGATGGATATCAAGTGGGCCTTTGCTAGTGCTGTGAGAAGAGCAAAGGATTGGATGGAAAGTACTGGCAGAACCAGCTTGGAAAGTAAGAGAGACACCAAGTATGGGTTCGATAAACAAGCAGTAAGGTGCTTCAACTGTGGTGAACGGGGTCACTTTAAACGGGAATGTGCAAAGCCAGCACAGCATGGAAACCAGAACCCCTTCAGAAACCAGGGCAACCAGCAGAACCAGAACAGGAATAATGAACGTACATTAGTGCCTGTCAACAATCAAGCCAACCGGGCACTTGTAGTTCAGATGGATGAAGGTTGCGACTGGTCAATCCAGTTTGGTGGTGATGGTCCTAATGGTACAGCTTGCTTTGCTCAAGTTGTGAAGGATGTAGTTAGCACCAGTGGTGGAGAATCTTCCGCCAGTGGTGGTGAATCTTCTGAGGATGAAGACTCTTCTGGGTACAGCAGGAGTGTTGATGAAGATTCATCTAGGTCAGGCGATGAGAATATGGGCGAGACATCTGGTGTCTCAGTTGATGCTGATATTGATGAACTTTTGGAGGAAGCTGCAGCAGAAACTCAAAGAAGATCTGTTCTGGTGGATCAAGCTGCTTGTACTTCGTCTTCTCTCCATTCAGCCTTTATGGCTAATGTCGACAGTTCTTCAAGTCAGGTATGTGTCGATGAACCCATTGCTGTAAACTGTGATAACTGTGATAGCTTGCAGGCTAAATGTGCTGAGTTTGAGGCAAACATGTCTGAGTTGCAAGCCAAACATGATGCTTTACAAGCTAGTTTGTTTGACTTGCAAGACAAACATGATTCCTTGAATGCTGAGTGGTGTGCATTGCAAAGCAAACACGAGGCTTTGCAAGAGAAATATGATGTGACATTCATCCACAATCAGAAGTTGACTGTGGATCTTTCAAAATGCACAGAAGCCAATATGTTTTATGAAAACCATGAAAAGGAATTTAAGTCAATGATTGAGACATTAAAGAAAGACAAAACTGAATTGACTAAAATGGTTTCCAGAAAACAAACGGACATTAATTTGTACATCTCACGTCTTGAGGCAATGCAAAAAGAAATGGTCTGTGTAAAAACGGAAAGTGAGGCAATCCAACTCAAGCTAGACAGCTATTTGAGCTCTAGCTACGTGTTGGATCACATCATTGACGTTCAGAAAGAAAAACGGGATGTCACATGCATAGGATACAAAAAATGTCCACCACCAGTCAGACACAATTATGATGCCATGCCTGATGAGGAGGATAGAGTGTTCTTCGAACCATCTGTTCCTCTTGATGTGAAGGAGTTTGCAGCAGGACTCGGATACCAGAAAGAAGTATCCTCAGATTCGGATGTGTCAGCAGATACATCTGTAACTGCTGAACAGAAACAGGATCCTCCAGTTGAGGTTGAGGATGCTGATTCTTCAGATGATGAATCTGATGATGCTGCTCCAGCAAAGTCTGATGCGGTAGTCAAAAATGAGGACATACCTCTTGAGAATCACATTCTATGTGATCCCCCTGCCACACCCGCTAAGACTGTTGCAACTGAGTCCTCGTCTGAGAAGGAGTCGGAGAGTGTGACCTTGCTGTACACTTTGGTTGGTGATGATAAAATTTACTCAGACAAAGATTTTCCTATTAAGAATGTTAATCAATCCTTAATCGATAAAGTCTTTGAAAATTCGACAAGTAAGTTTTTGGGGAAGAAAGGACCACATGTTACAGTTACACAGTGTCCTCCAATCCCAAAGGCTGAAGTTCGAAAACAATTTGGCAACAAGAAATTACCAGCAATGCCAAAACAGCAAAATCACACCAAGCCCAAAGGAAAGGCACCGGCTCAAGTCCAGAAGAAGCCGAATCAAAAGAAGAAGAAAAATGTTAACTTTGTGAAATCGACGGGAACGGACAAAATTGAAACGTTTGAAAATAAATCTAACTTAGATTTTGTCAAGAAAGCTACTGTTTTGAAAAGGAATGAACAAAACAGCTCAAAGCCTAGTACCTCGAGTTCACAAGGTTCAACATCATCGGCTAAGAGAACACATGATTCTTCGAGGTATGTTGAACGAAGATCATGTTTTGAGTGTGGAACCATTGGGCATATAATTCGAAATTGCCCTTACCTTCATAAGCAAAAAGGGAAGGTTGATGATCCCCGTGACAAGACTGACCGTAAGCCATCTACTTCCACAAAACAAGATCCCCGACTTGTAAAAGAAAGGGAGAAGAAGCAGAAACGCCAACAGGTCAAAAGGATTGAAAAAGCAATTAAAACCGATGTGGTTCAAAAACAATCTGTTTCTGTAAAATCAACACATTCAAAAACTTCAAACTGTAATGAAGTTAAAATGTTAAAGAATGACACTGATAAAACAAAACAGACATGGAAACCTAAATCGGTTACTGAATCAGGGGGACCATCACAATTTACAAACCATCAAAGACAAGAAGTTATTGTCATTGATGAAAATGGAAGACCCAAGACCACAATGGCTTGGGTCCCTCTCTCCAACTAATCTCTGAGTGAGTGTGCAGGAAGTTCCAGGAGGAACTATTGATAGTCTTAGGATTGTTGATAGTGGAATGTCCTTGCACAACATAGGCGACAGAAGAAATTGTTGCCTTTGATGGAGAGAGAGGAAAGAAAAAGAGAATGTGTTTGAATGAAGTTGCAAAATTCGACCAACTGAAGAACGTGCCAAAAATTTGGTCATTCTGGTTTTTGATCGGGTCCACAGGAACGAATGAAGTGAAATGTGTGTCGATGCCTTTGCATGGATTGAACATCCGCACACCATTTCTGAAAGAGAAAGTCAAGACCTTCGCTGGTACAATGTGGAAGACCAGCCGGACCCGGAGGTTTATGACTTTGTTGCTGTCAAGAGACTTCTCAGCAGTTGCAAATTCGACCTTGAAGTCCACACCGGGTGGATATCCAGTTGGGAGAGTGCTTAGATTCCTTGCAATGCACGGAACAGTTGCAGGATACGCCTTTAAATTCTTAATCTCTCCTATACTTGTCGATATTTTAGCTGCTTTGTGAATTGTTATTATCTCGTACAGCACTCTTTGACCTGACACGTTGATCTCGGATATCACCTCACACGTGATTGTTTCAATGTGAAACTCATCAATGTTGTCATGGTTCGCACCGCTTACCGACATGCCAACTCATTTTTCCAAAATTTGTTAAATCTTTTCTGATAAAACTTAATTTTGGTAAACGGCATTAAGGTCAAGCACAAGAGTAAACCAACATCGGAAAATCATTTTTGAAAATATCTTTGTGTGTTTTAAATTTATCTTAGTTTATTGATTTTAGGGGGAGTATATCCAAAAATCTGAAAATCCAAAAACATCGAAAAATTCAAAAACACAAAAACAATAGAAAAACAAAAATGAGTTTCCTGGCGAGCAAAAGAGAAAATGATAGTACATCAGTGGTCTATCCAAACCTCTTTAAACCTTAAATGCAAAACGATAAGCAGCTCTATATAAGATGTATCGGTAGGCTCACAATCATTTTAAAGTGTGCAGGGTGATATAAATCTTAATCGACTGAAGATCAGGTGGGAACCATTCATTGGCATATGGTCTTAGTACCGAAATTTCGTTTGATAGATTGCCGAGGTTCTGAGATATTCGGTCTTTATGCTGCTTATCATCTGGGTATCATGGTTGTATCTTTTACCGAAAAATAACGGGGACGCAAGTCTAGATCTTCCATGATACTATACATACGTGTACATATTACATACTGCATTCGACCTCAATAAGTGATAAACAATCACATGTCCATATCAAATAAGTGATAAAATATCACATTTTTCCGGGTGTCAAGTTCGTCTCTCTGCTGTACGGAAGTACTGACCTGTTCACGGACTTGCACCTGTGCCCTCATGCATACGAAAATCAAGTTCCTCATCAATAAGTGATTATATCACAAAGGACTTGTTTTCAATTCAAAATAAGTGAGTATCTCACAATTTATACGGTCAAACAGATGATAATCGGTATACTCACCGGTAAGATGAACTCTCGTGCATACCTTGATACGGGAATGTGTCGTGATGTGGATGAACACCGGTCGGTAAGTATAAAATCATACATTAACGTATCCTCTAAACATGATTACATCTGATAAGTTGAGCTTAAGTGGACAACAATACCGATAATTGTTATAGGATGCTTATCTTAATGTTAACTAACTGAACAACAAGAGTGTTTTGGCATGACCGTACACTGATATGATTCTCTTACCCTCGAAACTCACAAAAAGAATGTCTGTATATATTTATTTACTGCTTAACTGTTTTTATTTCTTTTAAACAGTTTCGTCGTTTGGTGCATATCAGCACGACATTAGCGGTGATGTCGTTTGATAACACTCAAAGGATTTTAAATTGTTGTCTTTTAATTTCAAAAATACCAAAAAGATTTTAGGCTTGTTTTAATATAAACTTTATAAAAGCCAAAAAGATTTTATTTCTGCTTTATTTTCGATCGTACGATGTTGGAGCTCAAGTCTTCGCTACCTGAAATCTGACTGAAAACCGAACTGACTAAATCTTCATAAACGGTCGAAATTTGCATGTTTGAAAGTTAAAAGGCTAAAATTGGCAAATTTATTAAACTTTCAAACTGTCGGACGGTGTTTGATTGTGACATGGTCATACGTGTGTCATTTGTTTATGCTAACCATATTCCAAGCAGTTGTTCTCATTACGCGTTTAGATTTCTTGCATGTGCAGATTCTAAAGGCTAGGAGAACATGGTCGATGACGAGCTTTGGAATGAAGACACGAAGGCACTCAATGAATGAAGATGATCGAGTCGCCGCTGGCCATCATCATCACCACAAGGATCTCACTTCATAAAGATAAAGTCTTTTCACGAGCATAACTCAAGGGGGAGCTTATGTTAAGGGGGAGTTTGTCAACACACTTCCTACATGATACGGGTAGTTTGTTGATACACTTTCTACTTTCAAGACGTGAAGACTCTGAAGATCCTCCGACATTGAAGACATGATAGGACATCAGAGTCTTGAAGACCTGAAGACCAAAGACCGTCGAAGTTCAAGACGAGTCTACACCTTTAGAAGAACAAGACAAAGCTTAGAGATCAAAGACAAAGCTACAGCCAAGGGGGAGTTTGTTGGTGCACTTGTGTCTGTACTTTGTCTGTATTCGGTCTGTATGTAAACGATGTCCTTGTCAGTCCTGTAAGTTGACCAAGTCAACCGTCCTCCTGGTTTGACTCAGTCAACAGTTGAAAGAGATGTTGAAAGATGCACTGTCCCGAAGGATAAGAGATCGAAGGATGATGTGGATCCTTCGATCTCATCGAAAGATATGCTTCGAATGACTTGACCTCGAAAGGTGATCCTTCGAGGTACATGCTTATCCTTCGAACACTTAATCTTCGACAGATGATCCTTCGGACCATCTGTCGAATCCTTCGGACATAGCATCTTGGGCTGGGTATATATACCCATGCATGTGTTGAGTGTGTCTGAGTTCTGCCATTTTACACACCAAGAGATAGAAGCTTAGAGAGCATTCTGCCCAGAACTCACTCACACACTTAGAGAGTTTATAGAACACTTCTGTAAACATTGAGCTTGTAACCGAACCTTCATTTGCATTAATACGACTAGTGTTAATCGGTGAATCTTTGTGTGTTTGTTTCTCTACTTGCTACTAACTCGGTTTGCTTGCTAGCTTGGATTCCGCACTCGCTAGTAGGTTTGTATAACAAGGTTTAGGTTCGTAATCCTCCGCGAAACAGGGACCTACACTTTCTCTTCGGCTTGCAACTGAATCTTGATTATCGGAGTAACTCCGACTTCGGCTAACATATTCATTACTTTTCACTGTTTCTCTTTCACAAACTTTCTGTTGTGTTGATTTGAATTTGTAATAGTACACTAGAACATCTAGGTACATAGCATACATTATTCTTATTAATTCACCGTCATTGTAATCGTACCCCATGTCCTTGGCTACTACTGCCCATAAGTTGTTAGTAGTAACATTCTTGTGCCCACCTTCTCGTTTCACCACCACATATAACTCGAGCTGATTTATCTTCCTTTTATCACCCGAATATGCCGGAATCGGCCTTGTAGAGATTCCTAATTTAGTTTTTATGAACCACTCTAACATCTCTTCAAATTTGATCTCCAGATCATACCTATATTTACAGACATATTCTACATCTTCTAACATGTCAAGTAAGGCTTTACGATCTTGAAACTCATGAAATTCCATTGCTTGTAGGATCATAACATTCCAATCTAGTTCTTAAGAAGAAAGATTCAGATTTTCAAAATAGGAATTTAAATAATCTGATTTGTATTCATCATGATCCAGACCGAGATTGATTATTGTTTGTTTTTCTTTCATCCCTATCTGCTCTTCTTTTGTTAATCCAGTATTCTCATTCTTTGTATTCGAAATGGGGAAACTAAACGTGGGATAAATTCTACATCTTTCTCCACTTATATTTACGGTATACCCGTGTATCACTAGTTGATCCAAACTTAAAATATTTCGATCTAATTTTGGAGAATAAAACACACTTTGAATTCGAAATGTTTCATTCCCAGACTTAACGTCTACGGCCCCAATGCCCCTTATGAATAGGAAATTGTTTTCACCGGTTTTGGTCTTTACTCCAAACATGGGTTTTATTCGTTTAAAAACATCCAGATTTCCCGCATAATGATGTTTAAAATTAGTACTAACATACCATATTTCTGACCATAAACCGCCTTCCGTACCAGTAACGTTTAATTCTTGTCTGAAATCATCATCGGCCTCTTGTCTCTGGATTCCAATGTTGATGGCTTGATGTATTAACCGGGTTGCTTCATCGTTTTCTTTCGTTTTGCATGAGACGATTTGATGACCGGGTTCATTACAGCTTATGAAATGATTCTTTCCTCTATCTTTCTATCTTCTCATTTGAATAATGTTCACAGGGCATTAATGTTGGTGTTCATTGAATTTCACCATCTCTCTTTACCGGGGCTCTGATACTAGCGGAAGATTAACACTTCTCGTATGAACATCAGAATTGGATTCACAAGGCTTGGAAGTAGATTCCATGTTAAAGCTTGATCAAATGAATGATAACGAACACACACACACACACAGAACATACAGAAAGAATATGAAATTGAAGGGGATATTATAAAATATCTTGGTACCAGAAATAGTTGCCGGCAATTATTAATATATACATCAAGTGATGGCGGTTGATACGGCGGTTAAACTTGGCGGGAATAACTGCCATTTAAACCGGCATCTACCAACCGTCGTAACCCTTCTCTTATTCACTACGTATATATGTAATATAAGTTTAATTATCCTAAAGATACATAATACACATACATAATTAAGTTTATAATCTAATAATATCCACTGTGGATCATATTCTCATGCTGTTTAAAGTTTGATAAAATATACATGAAAACTTAAACGCTACGTACAGGGTGATTATTAGTACTTTGATGTTCATGGATGTCAATATATTCATTTCGGGTAGTTTCATTATCGCTAATGCTAGTAACTGAGTTATTATTAATGTGATGTGCTGGTATGTCAATCAATTTACCTGTATTCAGTAGTTTTCTCAACTTGAAAAGGTTTAATTAAGATTCTTCATGTCAAGTATGCTTAAACTTGTTATGCTTCTAATTAGTTTTTTTTTGTTAGTTTGGTTGAGGTGCAAAGGTATAATTATGATGAACATTCCTAGCTTTCAGTAACATCAAGTTATGTTTTGTGAACTTCAAACATTTATGTACCTCTAATCATTTGACCCATCCTTCACATTGCTACACGGAAAATACGATTATCTTTCAAGTCAGCATGAATGTGAGAAGCTTCATTGATATTAAACAATCTTTCAATAGGAAAATGTTGTGATCGTGTTCGATGTTGTTTGTCATCATGGGTCATGCATTTAGATAACTTCAAACATTATAACTCATACTTAAGTTTGTTAGAGTTAAGTAGTTTTCACCCACAGTAAAATGAAAAAAAAAAAAAAAACATTATCTGGGGGCCTATATTGCACAACAATTGATCTACAATCTTATCTAGAGTACATTTTAGCAAGTCCAAAGGCTAGTTGCAACGAAAAGAATTTCCGAGGGATAAATCTTGTGGTTCCAAAGTTCGTTTACTCTTTCAGTTGCAACGGAAAGAATTCCTGAATCAAAGGTTAAGATAATGTGCTTTTATCTAGGTATACTATTTATTTTAATGTTCTGATCTCTTGTAACAATATCCAGAATTTCTTTTGCAATTAATGTATAAATAAAATCTTCATCCAGAAACTTTCCTCACGTTGGTAGATCGTCATTACTTCGTAAGCTAAGCTAATATATTCTGAGTGAGTAGTTTGGTCATAAGTTTACTTTCCGTTTTTTTCCTATCTACAATGCGCTGGGGTTGTTTACTGTAGTACAATTGTTAGAGTAGATAAATTATTTATAAAAAAAGGCATGTTTATATGCATGATTTGGGAAAATTTTTGATCTAGGGACGAAGATCAACCCAACAACGGTTTTACGATATCATTTCCCTATATATTTTGTTAAAAAAGACACCTAAGAAATTTAATACATCAGATTGGTGTTGTAAGCCTGGCATTTTGTGTAACATGATGTGACAATTCCTTATATTCTTGATGCTCTAGCTTTCTGTAAGTTTCTTTTCTTACACAATCTTTTCTGTTCATAAAATAAAATAGGAAAGCGTGGAAGACGAGTACAAAGGTATGGATCGATGAAGGAGATTATGGAAGCTACTAAGAACGAGGTGGTCGTATGCTGTAAATGTGGGTCTGGCAACAATGGCGGACAGATTCGTTTGCCTATAAACTCTTGGTACTGCCCTAACTGCGCCGATCAATCGCCCCATCGTAAAAGTACGCAATTCATTTCTTTGATTACTCTATCAGCTTATCATATCACATATGCATGCATGAAAAGAATGACAATTAACAAAAGAGTATTTTACTAATTTCTACGATTTATCCTGTTGTTTGATATCATTTTCCGGTTTGATCCCGATATCATTTTCCGGTTTGATCTCGACTGATTACCTGGATCTTTTATGATCAAGAACCCTATATCCTCGGCGACGGTCTCTCTCAGGGTAGACTGTTTAAAGTAAGTTCGATAAAATCTACATGAAAATTTAGACGGTAGAAGATGAGTATTATCAGTTTAATGTTCAGGGATGTCGAGTTATTCATTTCGGGTAGTTTCCTAATCGCTAAAGCCTTTTCACATGGGGTTATATTAATGTGATTTTCTAGGGTACTGTCAATCAGTTTATCTCTCTATTCAGTAGTTTTCTCAACAAGAAAAAGTTAGCTCTAAGATTTTTCATGTCAAGTATGCTTAAACTTAGTATACCTCAAAGAATCTTTTTTGTTAGTTTGGTTGATGTGCAAGGTATTCATGATGAACACTTTGAATTCCTAGCTTTCGATAACATCAAGTTATGTTTTGTGAGCATCAAACATTTATATACCTCTAATCGTTTGATCTATCCTTCACGACGTGGAGAATATATTATCCTTTAAAGGCAGCCTGAATGTGAGAAGCTTCATTGACATTAAACAATATTCAATAGAAAAATTTTGTGATAATGTTCCAAGTTGTTTGCATTATATAACTTCAAATATTATGAGTCATCACATAAGTATAAGTTTGGCATAATTGAGTAGTTTTCAGTCACTGCAAAATAGAAACAAGAACATTATCTTGGGGCCAATATTGCAATAATTAATCTACAATCTTGTCTAGAGTCTAAAGGCTAGTTTGCAACTAAATGTGATATCTTCAATGCACAGGATTTGTTTGTTGTAATGCATGAGTTGGAGAATATAACATTATTTATAAAAAATGGCATGGTTGTATTCATG
The DNA here is from genome assembly GCF_002127325.2 of Helianthus annuus. Taxonomy (NCBI): domain Eukaryota; kingdom Viridiplantae; phylum Streptophyta; class Magnoliopsida; order Asterales; family Asteraceae; genus Helianthus; species Helianthus annuus. Next base: position 111,497,251 of record NC_035447.2, read on the forward strand.
TTTGGGGAATTTTTGGGGAAACAGAAACAAAATTGTTTTTTTCTAGGGACCAAGATCAACCTGTAGGTCCCTAGAAAGGACCTAAGAACAAGGTGATTTCAAGTTATTAAATGTATAAACATAGGTGCGGAATCCGTGATTTACACACAACCAAGCAAGAGCACAATCAATCAAGAAGAACAAATCACTCAAAACTTTCTCAATTGATTTTGACAGAGTAACAGTATAATAGTTATCCAAAATAAGCTCCGGACTCTCTCAAAATGCACTCTTACATTTAGAATTGCATCATGCTGTATTTATAGGCAATGCAGCAGGATGACACGCGAAGGCATAAGAAAATTACACAAACCACCATATGGAGACACGGAGGCTCTCCTTCATGTTATGTGGGACACGAAGGCTTCAAACACACGAACCAGCCTTCGTGTTGTTTCGCGTAATAGACAAGCAAGACTCCTTCGTGTCTTGTGTAAGGTCGTCTTGCTACAACGAACACACGGACCTGGACCGATCGAACACACACGCGATGTGCGGAAACTTCTGCGTGTCTTGTACCACATCATAGAGCTCCTACAGAAGGTGTAGAAGATGAGAGAACCGAACAATCTGTTAATACACTGAGTATTCACAGATCACTATCACACCCAGTGAAGAACACACACAGTATAGGGTTTTGTTTCTCTCTCTAGAATGTATCTTGCACACAAAGTTTCCCAAAAACAACATTAGTGATTACATTCCATCACTAAGAATATATACAATCTCAAGTTCGAACACCCAAGTCCTTACAAATGAGACCCTAGACCTAAATACGGACAGAACAATATGAAAACACTTGTCAGTACTTATCAAATAAGTACTGACATTACAAAGACCTAAATTCATACAAATACCAAAGAACTTATAAGTTTGGACAACCCCAAAAACTTATAAGTACTGACAAATCAAGTTGACAAATTCGGACACCTAAAAACATAAGTTCTGACAAAATAACACCACAAATTTGGATCCCTTGAAACACTATCTTGTCCGCATTTGTGTTTGTAAACATATAAAATTTCAACAATTGTAGAACAAGTCCCTGAAGATTCATTTTTTTGGCAGTATCCAGCATTTATCAAACTTAGGTTCATTTACATCTTGTGAGTGACACGAAGGCCCACCTTCGCATGTGTACATAAGCTTAACATATTCTAAATGTTCAAATTGTTGCCAAGTCAAACAGGAGGATGTTTGACTTGGACAACTTACAACCAAACAAAAATACATAGAGAAAAACAAAGATCGTTTATACGTGTTCGGTAAAAATACAAGCAAAGACACAAATACATCAACACAACCCAACAAAGATTGTTGATGAAATCATTTCCCTTTTTCTATTTTGTTGAAAAAGACACCTAAGAAATTTGATACATCAGATTGGTGTTGTAAGCCTAGTATTTTATGTAACTGATGTGACAATTCCTTGTATTTTTGATACATCGGATTGGTGTTGTAAGCCTAGTATTTTATGTAACTGATGTCACACTTCCATGTATTTTTGATGCTCTAGTTTCTTTTCTAATACAATCTTTTTGTTCTTAATATAAAATTGTTGGGTTCGTAGGCTTTGATAGCCAACCCTAATTATATAGGTCGACTGGCCCTAATTGGGTTTTAGTCCCATTTAGTTAAGTATTGACTCAGGAGTTAACCCTGATCTTGTTCTACATATATACCCATGATGTAAATGTAATCTTTGCCATTCTGTAACAATTGTGAGCATCAAATAGAATTGAAACCCTACTTGCAACCTGTGGAGGTAGGTCACCTTGACCGAACCATGTAAATTCTCGTGTTCTTTATTTTCTACTAGTGTGTGTTTTTGTTCGCTTCCGCTTGCGCCTACTCTGATCCGATACCTAACAAGTGGTAACAGAGCCATAGGTTCAGTTAAACAGTTTACATGGTTCAAGTGTTAGAGAGGGAGAGAGTTGAACGGGAAGTCTAGATCTGTTGTTGCTACCGCCGCCAACGTGAGTACGGCTCTTACCAAATCTCTGAGTACAGTTCTTACAGTTTGGGGTGCTTTTGTGATTAGGTTTTTGGTTCTTGAAAACCTGGTTTATTGTTGGTTTTACACTCGGATTTGCATGAGGGGTCGCTGGTTCGGGTGCTTCGGGTTTTTGGTTTATTAATGGTTGCTCAGACTGCGGGTGCTTAGTTTTTGTGGTTTTTTTATTTTCTCGTTTGCAATGGCGGAAGACGGAAAGTTCTGAATCGAGAAGTTCAACAATATTGATTTTGCTTGATGGAGAATGCAAAGAGAGGCGTGGCTTAGTGAATGCGATTTGGATATGGTATTGGAAGAAAAACCAGTTGGAATGGACAAAAAGGCAAGAGGTAAAATTACAATGGCTTTGGCAAGGAGTGTTGTATGAGAAGCCGTCTGTCGGTAATAGGATGTTCTTGATGAGGGAACTGTTCACAATGAGAATGAACGAGGGCAGTCCAGTTACTTGCTTAGTTGCTGATCACATTAACGGAGTCAATTCGATTTTGTCCAGCTTAGCAACTGTGGGCATGAGGTTTGATGATGTTTGTTATCTTGGTCAGGAAGTATGAAAATGGTTACTGAAACTGCCAGAATTAGAAATTTGAAGTTTGATCGGATCCAGGATAGTGTTTTGGGTGAAGACATTCGCTAGAGGAACTCTAGTGGAGGATCTACTTCTGGTTGTTCAGTGTTAGAAGAAACAGTGGGAGTCGTGGGAAAAGCTTTTCTAAAGCTGAAAAACATGTGAGGCACTGATTCTGTGGTGAAAAAAGGCATGTTAAAAACAAGTGTCCCGATCCTCAAAAAGAGGATGGTAAATAGCATGTAAATTGTATTGTGTCAGACGGAGAATATGATGATGATGATGTACTCGTTTATTGTGAAGAGTCAATAGACACTTGGGCTATGGATTCTTGTTCTTCGTTTCACGCCTTGCACAGTGGGGGAGACGATGGTGAATCTGAAAAAATGAGACTTTGGAAAGGTACGATTAACGGTCATGTTCTTAATGTTACAGGTACGGGACAAGTCAATTTGAAGACTCCATTGGGCACTACATGGAGCTTATAGAATGTCAAGGTAATTCCAGGTTTAACGCAAAAACTTGTTTCTATTAGTCAACTAGATAAATAGGGAGTAGATGTTAAGTTTGGTGGTCGGAAGTGGAAGGTGATTGATGGAAATCTTGTCGTTACCTGTGGGAGGAGACGAGGATCGTTGTATCTAGTTGAGGTACCTGCTGAGGGAGTAGTTGTCCCTATTAAGTATAAAGTCTAGTTCAAGAAATCTAGTAAGCAAAAGAGGGTTCAAATTGCAAACTTGAATCTTGGTTCTTTGGGGATGTCAGTTGAATGTAGTTGAACATGGTTGAGGGTCTAACTTTAAGCCAGTCATGGGATTTGGTTATAGTGGGAACATGGGTCGTGTTTTGGGTACAATCACAAAGAGTTGTTGGGTTTTGAAGACGAGGTTTAGGCCAAAGCAAAATGCTCTCTTGGAGAGTTGCATTAATTATTGGTGTATCTTTGGAGCTGGTGGATCGTGCAAGCCGGTTGAGACAGAAAATGGGTCAATGGCGGTTTCAGCCATGATGGCTGGGTCAGATAAGACTGTTGGGTTGGAGCTTGTGGGAGCCTCAACTGGTCTCTCAGGTAAGTACTTGATGAGAGGGGTGGTTGCAACTAGGTGGATATGACTAGAGTCTTAGTCTGTTCTTGGGAACTAGGGGCTTGGAGGACTAGAGTGTTAACTTGTTTTGGGAACTCAAGGCATGGAAGACTTGAATGTGAAAATTACTGGAGTCACTGGTAATGGGTTTATTTGGATGGACTTTGTGGTCTATGCATAGCCTCCGAGTGGGAGATTGTCGGGTTTATAGTCTTTGATAGCCGATCCTAATTATTTAGGTCAACTGACCCTAAATAGGTTGCAGACCCATTTAGTTAACTTGTTGACTAAGGAGTTAACCCTACTCTTGTTCTATATATATATATATATATATATATATATACCTATGATGCAATTGTAATCTCTGTCATTCTTGTAACAGTTGTGAGCATCTAATAATAGTGAAACCTAGTTGCAACCCGTGAACGTAGGTCACCTTGACCGAACAACGTAAATTCTCGTGTTCTTTGTTTTTGCTAATGTGTGTGTGTGTTTGTTTGCTTCCGCTTGAGTTTACTCTGGTCCGATACCTAACAAAAATTGGAAAATGTTGTGATTATGTTATAAGTCATGCATTTTATTACTTCTAATATTATGGCTCAGCATAAATGAGTAGTTTCCCCGTACTGCAAAATAGAAAGTAAACAGTTATCTTGGCAACAATAGATCCACAATCTTATCTAGAATCTATTTTAGCATGTAGAATGACTAGTTTGTGGCCAAACTAGTTAAATGTAAGTATATAATGTTTAAAAAAATTGTTTACTCTTTACGACCTTTCAGTTGCGACGTAAAGTACACCAGAATCAATCAGAGGTTAAGAGAACATGCTTTATTTCTAGATCTACCATGTTAGATTTATTAAACTAGTTATGTTTATGTTTTATATGTTATTCGGATATACTTATATATTTAGAAACACTTATAAGGTTAGTTAATGATAAGTTTATGTAATAATCAAGGGATAAGCGGGAAAGCTTTTTCAAATAACTGTAATGGACAGTTACCCGCCAAATTCCCGAACCGCCAAAACGTTTTAGTATAAATTGATGTCACCGGAATCAATGTCCGGTACCAAGACATTTCAGTTATACTTGAATTGTCCATTTGTTTCTGTTTTGTACTTTCTGCATTCACAATTCTCATTCCTAGACATTCATTTGTTCCAATCAATCATGAACATGAATGTATCCATGTCTACAACTTCCGCTGAAAACATGAGTTCTCATCCCCAACATAGTGGTATCAGAGCCGTGTTGGGAAAGATGAACAAAACTGAAATTAGACCAAGTTCTACGTTACTTCCCTGTCAACACTGCACGGATGAGGCAAGAGAAAAAATCAAACGAAATCTAAGAGAAAAGACATGTTACTATTGTCGACAGCCTGGGCACAAGATTCACGCGTGTAAAAGAAAAGAAACCGATGAAGCGACACAATTGATACAGCAAGCAGTAAATGAAGGAATACAGAGACAAGATGGAGATGTCAACAATCATCAGGAAATGATTGTTGTCGGTACCGAAGGAGGGTTATGGAATGACATTTGTTACGTAAGCTCTGTATTTAAACATCATATTGCTGGGAATTTAAACGTGTTCAAACGAATTAAACATATAATCGGGGTTGATACACGCACTGGTGAACATAATTTTTTGTTCACACGGGGGGTTGGATCAATAGAAATAAAAACCGGAAATGAAAACATGAGAATTCAAAGCGTCTTTTATTCACCGGAACTCGATCGAAATGTATTGAGTTTAGATCAATTGACGTTGCAAGGATTTACGGTCAAAAAGGCCGGTGATACTTGTAGAATTTATCCAATGTTTTCTTGTCCGGTGAATAACTTGTTCAATGGAACGAGTGGGATGACAAGAGAAGAAGAGTTAGGCTTACAGGAGAAACAAAAGATTATCGAAGAAAATGTTCTTGATGAAGAATTCAAGCAACGCTATTTGAATTCCTATTTTGAAGAACTTAATCTGTCTTCACAAGAAACAGATTGGAGTATCATGATTGTCAATGCTATGGAGTTCAAAGAATTCGAAGATTGCAGAGCCTTCATGAATCTATTGGATGATCGAGATTTTGTCATCAAGTATAAACATATACTTGATTCAAAATTTGAGGAATTGGTTAAATGGTTCTTGTTCAATTACATGGGAATAAGAACTAGACAGGTTCCGCCAATGGATTCATATATGAGGAAAGTTAACCTACTGAGTTTGTATCTACTCGTGGCCATGGACGGTGGTTATCAAAATATAACAACCAAGAATACTTGGCCTGCAATAGCCAAAGATATGGGATTCGATTATGAAGATGGTGACTACATGAGGGCCACATATGCCGCATATCTTGACGTCTTAGAATATTACTACAATTTCAAACATGTTCAACAGAATATGCAGGACAAGAAGACAGTTCTGGAAGAAGGAACATCCACCAGTGGTCATCAAGAAGGTTCGAAGAATGAAGGAGTTGCCAAACAAAATGCAGTCGAAATGGAATCTGTTGCCTTATTTGCAGGAGTTGATGATGAAGACTGGAATAAAGGAAAGCGAAGGAAGCGTTTTAATTTCAATTATGCAAAATGGGCAATGGATGAAGCAAATCGAAGCATACTGGATCAAGCTCGTAAACATAACCTAGTTTAAGGGGGGTTATGTTAGATTTATTAAACTAGTTATGTTTATGTTTTATATGTTATTCGGATATACTTATATATTTAGAAACACTTATAAGGTTAGTTAATGATAAGTTTATGTAATAATCAAGGGATAAGCGGGAAAGCTTTTTCAAATAACTGTAATGGACAGTTACCCGCCAAATTCCCGAACCGCCAAAACGTTTTAGTATAAATTGATGTCACCGGAATCAATGTCCGGTACCAAGACATTTCAGTTATACTTGAATTGTCCATTTGTTTCTGTTTTGTACTTTCTGCATTCACAATTCTCATTCCTAGACATTCATTTGTTCCAATCAATCATGAACATGAATGTATCCATGTCTACAACTTCCGCTGAAAACATGAGTTCTCATCCCCAACATACCATTCATTTCATGAAATCATGTTATGTACTACAACTCATGCACTACCATAAGAGCAATCTAGTGCATTGAAGAGATATAAGAAGAGAAAGAGAACATATGGCCAACTACTCAAATCAGAATTAGCTTAATTAGCTTACACGATAATGACGATCTACCAGTTAAGAAAGTCTTTAGATAAAGAATAAATGTATACATTTGTTGCAAGAGAAAGTTAAGATATTGTTATGCGGACTCAGAACAGTGCTAAGAAGCATCCTTTTGATTAGATCCAAATTAAGATTGTTTCTCCATCCTTACATTCTGTTAACAACTAATGCAAGCAGTAATACATTAAATCCTTTAATATTGCTTTGTATTACCCCTTGTAACTTCAAATTAGCTTGATATGTTACTGACTGAAATCGTAATTTGAATCAAAGTTGAGAAAATATGACACCTGTCATACTTCTGGTTGCTTGGGTGGATCTAAATCTTGGTTGATATGATTACAAGCAAATTTCCTTAACTTAATGAAGTTATCCTTTTTGATGTTTTAGTAGATCTTCCCATGACTCCATCTCCTGTTTTGATTTGGTTATGCCTGATATATATCTAGCGGATGATTCGTAGTTTAATCATGTTTTAATTAAACCACATACCAATTTCCCAATGTGCAGTTTACTTAAATTTTTTTGTCTTTCTTTCTGTCAATTTTTATCTCCAATGCATCTTTTTTCATAAGACCAATGCATCTTCAATTGTTAAATGTTAGGAAATAGTTAGATACTAATCATGGCCATAAACGAGTCTCGATCATGTTAATGATGCTTCCATTACAGGTTTGATTACTCATTCCCCACTAATGCATGACTTGTTTGTTACATGTCTAATAAACTGCAGCTAAAATCAATCTAAGGCGCGATAACTATTGGTAACAATGGATATAATCTGATACAGTGACGGCAAATTCCATACTTCTGAGACAAATCGTGAAAAGTATTACTAAATGCGTTTATATAAAATAGTTTTTCATTTGTCACTGTGTTTTGGTCAGTGTGGGTGTTTCTTGGGAGCCTGTGTACTCCATATGTTAGACATCTTTACTAATTAATTAGTCAGGAGTTGGATGTCTAGCAAGCCAGAAATTGAGATCGCCGTTGCAGGGCATTTGCTGTCAATTTGTACCTTTTATATGTTCTTGATCTATAAAACGTTTGATTAGAAGGCTAGGAGGCCCAAGGTCATGTACAAGCAATGCAAGCACTAGGTTATAGTTTTTCCGCTACATCCTCTACAATTACAAAATAGCTACTCAACTGATGGCACTTACGTCTCAGTTCTTGTCTGTTTATAAACATCTAGCACTACTAATCTATTAAATAATTCAAGGAAAACATGAAGACCTATAAATTGTGCATACAATGAACATATATTAGGAAAAGGTATCCTACCTTCTGTTGGTCTGTTCAATGAGTCTTGCGTTATATCTGTGGGGATGCCTCTTAAGTTACGATATTCATCATGTGGAATAACTAGAAGACCGTTTTCTGTCTTATTGTGTTTTCAAGATTCTTTTCTTCTGCCTGTTTTTGATGTATTGTATTTCCTTGAATTAATAGATTCTAGGAAACACAAGAGGCGGACATGTACCCTGGTCCATCGTAAGAAGAGCCGCAGACTATTACCCTATACTCCAAGCAAAGATTTTGATCAAAGGCTGGAGCAAATGAAATCTTTAACTTCTGCTCTAAAAGCAGTCAACATGGAGTTTAGCAATGACCTCACTTACCCTCCTGGTATGGCTCCAGAATCTGCAAACAGAGCTGATTTGGAGAATGGTGGAGTTCAGGTTAGCTTTGGATTTCTCGCTTCATTTTGCTTATGCCTATAAATTAATGGCTGAAGTAAAAGATTTTAGTTCAAATTACTGTTTATAGTTGAAATCACCGAGTGGCCTTTGGCCTAGTGGTATCTTCAAATTACTAGTTCAAGTCACTTAATTAGAGCTCAATGCAACTCCACTGTCGAAAAACGCTTTTAAAAAGTTACATGGCTGATGTAATTGTTCTGTTTATATATGGTATGATATGCCCATCTGTTTTGGAATTTATTTAAGGTTCTTTCAAACGGAGACATAGAAACGTATCATAAATGCAGAGCTATGGCAGAGAGAGGTGAATACCCTCCTTTACGCATCGTCTACGATCCCATTGAAGGGTAAGTTACTCCAACAATATTCTTACTGTTGAACACATCATAGAAATGGGATGCATGGAGAACAAGTTTATGTAATATGACAATAATGTGTTTGGTTGCTAAGATTATTATTATATAACATATATTACAACAGCAATATAAAACAGTGGTGACCCAGGAATTATTTTTGGCGGGTCACAATGTTTGGTCTTCGTAAGAGGGACTTTTGTACCTTGTTATATCCCACGCCTCTATACTAGAGGTCTACGGTTCGAAACCTGTCCTCAACATGCAGTCTGCTATTTTTAACTGAACTTAGTGTCCAACCCATACAAGAAATTAAAAAAAAAAGTATAGGTTTCAAACCCGGTCCATTCAATGAAGGAGGAACGTATATAACAATGCAACCAAATGTCTTCTGCTATTTCCGTCATGATGCAAGTTATTTATTGAGGTCATCATCCAAAAAAACTATCAGGTCAATCGATTTTCCGGGTGACACATAAAAAAAGTGTGGGATCACTTGATGTGGGTACCCAAAGGATGGATCTGCCCGCTGAGAGCACTATAAGAAAATGTTAGACAGAAACCCTCTAATGTATATATTTTTTTTGTTACTGTTTTCATATAGAAACTATTATATACAAAGTTATATTTCCTTCTACAGTCTAGATTAGACCCCACATGCATTCAGTAGCTTCAGTCATTTTTTTTTTTTTTTCAAAAACAGATATACTATTCAAGCTGATGGTCCCATTAAGGACATGACGTTAATTGCTGAATACACTGGGGAGGTAGATTACATCAAAAACCGAGAACAAGATGAATCTAACAGCATGATGACCCTGCTTTTAGCAACGAATCCGGATGAAAGTCTGGTGATCTGCGCGGATAGACGAGGAAACATTGCTCGTTTCATCAGCGGAATAAATAACCACAAACCGTAAGTCTTTCAACTGTCTAATGATTCATCTTATTGAGTGTATGCAATCAACACAGTGAAAATGAAAAGAAAATACAGCCATTTGTATGTATGAATAATTTTGTGAAAAATCTATACAAGCGCGTTGGGTTATTTTTCATTTACTTAAAAATAACCTAAACAAAATCGGTTGTTCTTGTAAATTATAGTAGTCTTTTTAGCATTTTAATGATAACAACAATTACTCATTTAATTGTGAATCTTCTTTCTTTGGTATATATCAACGGTTCTTTAAATCATTACAATGTTTTTCAGCGAATCCAGGAAGAGAAAGAACGTCAAATGTGTTCGGTATGATGTAAATGGAGTATGCCGGAACCTTTTGGTTGTTACTCGTCATATAGCTAAAGGGGAGAGGCTATACATTGATTATAATGGTCATGAGAATGAGTACCCGACTCATTATTTCGTGTAATTTCTCTCCATACACATGTATGTACTAACACCCAAAAAATGTTGTTTGGGTCAGTATGTGTTGTTATAGAAGTCTTTTATATTATTACCTTATGACAGTAATTACTAATCAGGACATCATATAGGTACAATAATAATAATAATTTCCAGTTAAAAACAGTTAGCTTTACATGTCCACATCATATTACCATATCTTGTGAGTTTAAAATTTGGATTTAAGAAGGATATGGAAGGAACTAAACCAAAATAAGGTAGTTGCTACATAATGATAGGTAGTTGCCCATTTCCAAGCCAAAATAAGTCTTGGGACCAAGCGTGTGTTTGCTGGATCCTCAAGTTCAAAGTAAACATCATGATGCCGTAGGGAATATTTGCATGTGTCCATTTCTCAAAACCTTGTGGGGAAATATTTTCTGTCCATTTGATTTCTTAAAACCTTGTGATGAAAAGGTTCTTACGGTTTTTGACGAACTTGAGCAAACAATATTGTTGAAGCTAACTGTCCACATCAATATCACTTTATCATAGTGGGTTAACCAAATGAGAAATTAGAATAGTCATGTGTGGAGTACACGTCCTACCAATTCTATTATAATTTCAAGCACCTTGGAACTTCAATGATTCTTAGAGGCGAAGCCCCTATACCATGAGGGTTTCAAAAGGAGCACTGCCCACGCATGGTCGGGGGTGGGGCACTGGCAAGCGATTATGCATACATTAACTAGAATGGTTGCATGAAAAACTAAGAGTTTCTACTAATACAACTTATAACTGCAAAGTGGAACCACCTTTTGTTATACCCCAATTGTCCACTACTAGAGAATAGAGTTTTTGCTACCGATGGTGGCAATTACCCTTTTGTCACCTTTTTGCTACCAAAAAAATCAATCGGTAGGAAAATAGCTCATGTTGTCATATTGCCACCTATTTGCTACCAATAGCTACTCCTTTAAATAGGATTTTACTTGGTGCATTTGTATTGTTTTAAGTGTAATATATCTATAAAACTACTTTTAAGTAGAGACTCATGACTCAAAAACTTATATGTATTGTTTTAATTAGTAATTGTATAAAGAGGTTATATGACATCTATCTTTCTCCCTCCAACTATATCTTATATGTTAACTACGAAAAGAGAAATAATCGAAGAGGGGGGAAATTTGTCAATTCATAGCTTTGGTGTTCATCTATGTAATTGATTACATATACTGCTTCATTACAATAACTACTAACAGCTAACTTACTCAACTAACAGTTAGTAACAACCATTCAAAACCTACTAACACATTGACACTAGTAACCCCTCTAATATGACATTTACACTTTTAACCCATGTATTATGAATGACTCCTCTCCCCAAAATCATTCTTGTCCTCAAGAATAAGCCTCAGGAAATCTTAGTTGATGTAGGTCCCTAGAGGAGGATCTAGTAACCTTATCCTTGTTACCGAACACACCCGCAAGTGCGGAATCCAAACGGGTATGCAAACCGAGCTAAAGAACACACAATACACAAAGATTCAACGTTTAATTAACGCACAACTTGTATTTGACAGAAAGGTTTTGATACAAGAAGATAATACAATAATACTCTCTCAAAACTCTCTATGTTCTCACACTGTGTTCTATCTTTCTGTTTGCTGCTAGAGGCTTTTTATACCAAACATAAAAGCAACCCTACGAAAGAGTTCTGGGCCAGACATCATTCCAAAGCCCACGAAAGATATGGATCTTTTGGCCAGATCCAATCCACGAAAAACCACCAGGTGAAGAACCTTCTTTGTGTGATTTCAAAGGCATGGTTCTTCGTTTATTATCAGGCCCAAACATCATTCCAGGCCCACTATGCAATAGGTATTTCCTGGATGAGCTTTAGAGACATGCATGCATGATATGTTGGTGCACTTGTGTCTGTACTTTGTCTGTATGTTGTCACGATATAAGACGATGTCTTTTGTTAGTCCTGTAAGTTTGACCAAGTCAACCATCCTCCTGGTTTGACTTGGCCAAACCGTTAGAAAATGGTTGTCATATATTTGTGTCGAAGGATGAGTTGTCGAAGGATGACTCATCGAAGGATAAGCCTTCGATGGATGTTGATAGACCTCGAAGGATATCATCATTCGAGGTGTATATGTGGATCCTTCGATAGGTTTCAGATCGATAGATGATCTTTCGATCATCTATCTGATCCTTCGATCAGCCTATCTGATCCTTCGACCAGACGACCTGTTTTGGGTATATATATACCCGTGTAATGTGTTCACTTGTTATAGACAGACACGAGAGACAAGCAAGCAAAGATAGAGAGACACTTCACAGTGAACACACACACACTTAGAGAGTTTGCAAAACAGATTTGTAAACATTGAGCTTGTAACCGAACCTTTCATTCGCATTAATACAAGTGGTGTTAATCGGTGAATATTGTGTGTCTTGTGTTTGTGCTTGTTTCATCTCGGTTTGCACTCTAGCTTGGATTCTGCACTTGCTAGTGTGTTTGACATAACAAGGTTAAGGTTTGACCTCATCCTCCGAGGGACCTACAAGTGGTATCAGAGCTAAGGCTCTTTTCCTTGTTAAAACCGAGTTTATACAAGACTTTGGAGTGTTTGGACACATGGTTTAGCACCCGTTTTTAGTGTTTTTCTCGCTTTTCTTGACGTAAAAACGTGTTCTAAACTAAGCGGGTGTGTTAAAGGACGGGTTGGGTAACTTAAAAATTTGTTTTTAAGAAGCTTGGTCATTTCCGGCCAAAATTCCGGCTTACTCCGGTGATCGGTTTCTGGATAAGATCTTTCCATTTTAAGCAATATTTTATTGGTCAATCTGGTTTGGTAGAAAAAGTATGGTCTGACCATACCTTTCTGCCGAAAGATCTCTACCAACCCATCACCTTTTCACCAACCTGTCACTTTTCGTGTCAGCTGTGTCAGTAGATCGAAGGATATCCTTCGAAGTCGAAAGATCATCTTTCGATCAAAGGAGGTTCGACAGATAATCATCCTTCGAACATCCTTCGAAGTCTGTGACTTATCTTTCGATCCAAGGAATATTTTTGAAGGATATATTGTTCGATCTACAGTTCATATTCGAAAGATAAGGATCCTTCGTCTTGGAGAATCTTTCGAAGTCATTGTTCGAAATTCAACAGTGATCTTTCGAACACTGTTGATCCTTCGAACAAGTATTATCTTTCCATTCTTGTCTGTTTAAGTTTAACAAGTTTGTGTTGTCTTGTCTTTCGATCAAGGGATCCTTCGGCTGGCTGTCACCTTTCGAGATATTCATATAGACTTCATTTTTCTTATCCAACATGAATCCGAGTTGGTGGAGAACTCCGGCTCCAGATAGTGGAAAATATACAAGTACGGGTTCAACCCCCTCATGGTGGGGTACACCGGCTCCAGATAGTGGAAAGTACACAGATACAAGTCTATCTCCTTCATGGGCCGAGTCTCCGGTGTCGACGTCTTCGCAAGCAAATGCCATATCGTCAGGTCAATGGGCATTAGTATCAAACCAAACTCCAAGCATTCAAAGTATCTTATTGAGCGAAAGCGAAACTGGAAGTTTGAATCGACCTCCTAAGTTGATGCACTTAAACGAGTATCCGGGCTGGGTTGATAAATTTCGTACATACGTTCTTGGTCAAAATACCGAACTGTGGATACGTTTCACTACAGATTTCGATCAAGCTATAGAGGTTGCTGCCTCAGATACTGCTACGTTTGCCGATCTTCCTGAAGATCAAAAGAAAACGTATGATCTGTGTCACACCCCTAAAATACCACATGTGGAAACGCCCGCGAGGCGTGTGACGTACCAGGATCCAAGCCACCAATCACATTGAACTCATAAATGTATTTAAATAAATTTTCTTTCATTAACATAAAGTGTTACAAATGTTACATGTCATTCATTGTATACAGCGGAAGCATAATTCATTTGTTAAGTACTTCGTAACCCATGTGTACATAAACCATTAAGCTTGTATGGAGATTCTTTGTTTCTCGACCCATGACCACTCCAGCCTTCCAGACAGCAAGTTCCACAAGATATAACCCTATAAACCTGCAAGCATGCAGACAAGTGTGTCAGACGACGCTGGTGAGTTCAAAGTTTTGTTAACGCGTTTAGTTATCAGTTGTGTGTTTAAAACAGTTCAATGTTTTGTTTTGATGATGTTATTAACTCGATTACCGTATGTGGCGACTAGATGTGAATGCCCAACCCCAATGCCTCCATTTAGGCATTGGTCATGAGGTCAAGGTATCAAACAACCTTGAATAGATGTAAGGGGTCTTATATGTACACGATGAGAATGCCCAACCCCAATGCCTCTAACTAGGCATTGGTCATGAAGTCCAGGTAATTAGTTCACGCCCGTCCTTTCGGCCCGGTGTGAGGGTACCAAACCTAATAGCGCTATCAACTAAATACCTCGTTGCTTCTTCAGCAACACGGTAGATGTACGGGGTCTTACATGATTTATACTGTGTTCAATAACCAACATCCCGATTAAACAGTTTACCCAGTATTCCCTTCAGAAACGTTTACCAGATGTCCCAAACCACCGGGACGCATGCTTAGAAAAGTGCAGTGAACTCACCTTAGATTGCTCGGTATGTTACATTACCCATTCCATGTTAGTCAATCAAACCCTACCGTGGTTACCAAAAACAATTAGTTCGCATGTACATATATCACATATTCCACATTTATGTTGTGTACAAGAAGCATTCGTATACCACATGTCATACTAGTTAATATAACATTCCATGCTCATCAAATAGTTTCATAGCGTGCATTCCGTTCTCATATAATTTACACCAAGATTCCAATATGGTCATCTATAATAATCAGTTTCCTATGTAATAAATCACATTCTTTTCACTTATCTTAGACGAGTGTCGAACACGCATTTTACATAGATCACACGTCGTAACAGTAAGTAAGCATTCATAGCATTCAACACGTAATGTGCGGCCCATCTAAGATCAGGCCCAAATGAAATGTGCGATTAGCTTATGTCCGCGACCCACTGACTCGGGTGCGGCCCAAAAGGCTTCACGGCCCAACTGATTTGTGCGATTGGGCCTATCGACTAATGTGTCATCCAATATGGCCTTATGATCTAATCATATTGTGACTTGGCTTGGTTTGCGGCCCAACATAAAAATACAAGCCCAAGTGAGTAACATATTGCCAAAGTGTACTTGCAATCAGATGTGCGATTCAAGGAGTGTGCACTTAGTTGCAATCCATAACCAATCATTTCTTGTTTTCTTGTTGCCATACTTTTCAATATTCCTAATAGTTCCAACAGTTACCTCTCGTTGCCTCACAAGAACCCTATTCATTTTTCATTATTACTCCACAGTCATTACACAAACACATACACCACCTTCCAGTTGGGTCGAGCATCAAGTTGTTATTATTTAACTAGACAACCTAGTGGTTATGAATCTCGACCATCGCAAATCATTGTGCAACTATACGCCGACAATTTCAAACATATCTAAACAATCACACTTAATCATGAAGTCAATTATTAACACAATCATACTAACACAACCAAAACTGAGTTTTCGTGTATAGGTTTAGACTTCCTTATGATCAAGATTAACAAACACATGATATCCTACATCAGATTATAATGCAGTCGATTACAAACAGCATACTCGAATCTATTCATCATCATCTAAGACTTTTTTTTTTATCACCAAGTCCACAAACTCAACCCATGCCACACAATTGTCATCATCGCACATGCAGCCCAATACCTCCTTAAGTATGAATAACAAATAATTATTAATAACTTGGTGAAACCCTAATTATTCTAACCAATCGGCTAACCCTAACATGCACCTCATATTTGTTAAGCACCCAATTATCATGCAGAAGTTATCAAGGCATGGCATACATGAATCCCTAACACAAATTATTATGCAAAACAATACTGGTACATACCTCATACATAACAGAATTCGAGCACACATCCTGGAACCATGCACTATAGTATAACAAAGGGTTAAATCGAATGGCAGTAATCATGTACTAATTGCTTCCAACACGAAGTCGAGTAGGATATCGAGGAAGAGTGGGCTGTCATCGGGTTTCCAAGGGGAGGAGGAGGAAGTCTAGGGTTTTTGATCATGTTTGTGTGTTGCCAAATAATGGAACCGCGTACAAAGACGTATGCGTAAAGATGTATACGCACAAGTCCTCCAATGAAATGGGTTGGGCTCGGTTTGGGCTAGATGGTGTGGGCCAGGGTTTAAGATACATACCGGTTAGGAAGTGCGCGATCGGGATAGAAGTGTGTAACCGGACCTCGTGTGGTTAAATGTTGTAAACACGATCCCGAAATAACTTCCATTCGTTTACAATATTCAGATTATTAATCAACTATATTAATATCACACAACGAGCACAAAATTATTATGTACAACGAGATATAATTAAAAGTAGTGCATAGCTGAAGAACCTTGGAAACTCGAGTTGTCACATCATCCCCAACTTAAAAGAAATTTCGTCCCGAAATTTGATATGCAGTAAGGAAAGAAGTGATGTCTCAGCATGACTGGGGATTTTTCCTCGGGTATCACATCATCCCCAACTTGAAAGAAATTTCATCCCGAAATTTGACAAGTAACAGCAAGAGTTACCTCAGCCGATTGAACAATCGGGGATACTAGAGCTTCATCAGTTCTTTGCGTTTCCATGATAACTCTAACCCATGACTTGAGTTCCTACGAACTCTCACGGTTTAAAATTTGACTAAATCAACAAACCTTGACTTCTTGGTTCATGTTTTAGGTAGATTACTCGACAACTGCAACTTGTCGTTAACCTTAGATTCTAGTAAAAGGTGTCACAAGCGTTTCATCGGGAAAATTCTGCCTTAGATTCAAGATGTATATAGCATTAAGTGTGTTGCCCAACTCGTCGGGTAGCTCGAATTTGTAGGTCGCGTTACCGACTCTTTCCAGAATCCTGAATAACTTACGTAACTTAACTGAGCCCATCACGCTTCCCAAGCGCATCACACCCTTCCTAGGGTGAGATATTCAACATGATACGATCGCCTACAGCGAATTCCCAAGGTTTCCTAAACTCATCAACTTTCCTGCCGGTCACGCACTGCCGCCAAACGGTTTCCGATCCCAGCAATCTTCTCAAGGAGATTAGCGTTGCTGCCCATGCAATGCATCAAACAGAGTCGTCTGGATACTAGAGTGGTAACTGTTGCAGTAAACTCAACCAAATATTAGCGTCCTTCCCAAATGTTTACCATAGTCAATCACGCATACGTTCGCAGCATATCTCCGTGTGTCGGGATGGTTCGTTACTCTGACCGGTTGTCCTACAGTGATAAATAATGCTCATGCTTAAATGTGAGCCAAGGGTGTTGTGTAGTATCTATCATAAATCAGATACATATCAAATTCAGAGATAACATGAGACATATTCACAAGCTGTGAGGACTTGTCAGTTTCCTTGATTGCAAGAAAGTGTGCTGGTAACGTGAGACAATCAACGATCACCTATGTGATATATATATTTTTTTTCTGTTTCGAGTTGTAAGTAGACTAGTGACAGAGCCTATGGCAGTCTGTTCTCATTCCCATATGGGTGTTTCTGATTGCTGATACTCCACCTTGACTTTCCACAAGTCTAACATAATCCACATGCATAGCTAGGTGGGCCTTCATGCCGATCACCAGTACAAGATGTATACATCCCAATGTCCCTCATCAATACCCAGACGACCAGAATATCGAGGCTGGTGTGCTTTGGTCAACATAGCTTCCCTACAGTTGCCGTATGATGAGATCTACATTCGTTCCATAAGGTAGCGAATATCGTCCGGCCTCTCAAAGGTTGCTTCTCCTTGCCCCGCATGGGTTTAACTTGAAAATTCCCTTTCTTTAGTTCTCCAATTTGAACAGAGCGGGTCTGGTCAGATAAGTTAGAGTCGATAGTGAGTTGCAAAACATATGCATGTTCAGGTTTCACAGTCGTAATCATCCAAAAGTTCCATCCAGTGATGTCGTTACACGTTTAGCTCCTTCGAAACAAGGGTATACAGGAGGCCCTTGGGATCGGTCTAGGTAGTGCATTCGGTACCGTCCAAGTAACGCCTCCAGCTTAAATTCAAAGACTACGGTTTCCATCGCAGATTGTATGTCATGCAGTTCCTCTTCATAACACCATTACGTAAGTCATCACTCTCTGGTGTCGCATCGGCGTGTAACTGGGACTCTGATTCAAACCATCATGGTATACCACTAAATCACCCACATTCTCGGGTAACGACGATGCTCAGTGCGTTGCAGAGTTGGGATTCGAAAGTTGAATAGTCGTCCTCCTGTTTTGTCCTTCACGAACACATCACCCTACTGTGCTAAAGAGATTTAAGCGCGTGATCTTCGAAAATTCCGTGATGAATCTGAGATAGAGTCTAGTGAGACTAAGAAATTGTTGTATCCTCGAAGGGATCTTTAGTGTCGGTTAGTTTCTAACAAATTGGATCTTAGCGAGATCCACGTGTGTTCCCACTTTGTTGTTTATACGACCAAAATGTACCTCTCAATTCCAGAAGTTACTTTTTAGCTAGATTTCGCGCAGAATGGCTCCTCCCTTAGGAGCTCTAAAATAGGATACATATGCCACCCATGATGTTCCTTCCTCTTGGAAATGATTCAGAACGTCATCCATAAATACGGTCGATTCATGAGGTCCATAAAGTTGTTGGTGTGTTGATTAACTCAATGGTCAGGGTGTACAAAGTCGCAATGGCCGTATTGCGTTCGATATGCCCTTTCAGGAACATTCTCCTCTTAGTCTTCCGTCAATACATGGTCGAGGCAAACAGTTCTTGATTGTCACCTTGCTGAGTTCTGGATAATTAGTACACATACGAAAAGGCTTTATCTTCCTGAATATAGCTGGGGCTCCCCAAAGCGAACAAAAACTATGTCCAATAAAACACTTGTCCAACAGCTCTGGTAGATAGTCCTTGCAGCCCTCCTGGTGCAAGACGGTATGTAGCACGAGTAATCAGGGTTGCCCCTGTCGTGAGATCAAAGTGAAATTTTGCCTAACAGTGGTGGAAGTAAGTCTGAAGGCAATTCGGGTAGCACACTGAGAGGAATCACGAGCAATTGGCGGATCCTCGATCCTCTTTTCCTTAGCCACAACATCAGTAACGGTTGCTAACATAGCGGGGTGATCCCTCCGTAGACCCTTTTGGCCTTCATAGCTGAAATAACGCTAACTTTTGCACCACTCTGATGCTTTAGAACAAATAACGATTCTCCACACAGAGTTTTCTCCTCATAGGGTATATTTGCGTGATTCCTGGATAACAATCCACACTAACTACTGCGTTGTAACCATCAAGAATAATAGAAGGAAGGTCGATGTCGAACACTTGTCCCACAAGGTCGGGTTTGCATCCCAATGAGCATAGGAGGTTTCCTTTGACTTGCCATCAATCGGTTCCACAACAGGTTTGGTTTCCAAGGGCTTCAAGGTTAAGCTGAACAAAGACGAAACAATCAGCTACCCGTACAAGCTAACATGTTACTTTTATGCTTGGCATCGCCTACGCCAATCCTAAATGCCCCTCCATGAGAATCATTTCCCGTGTCGTTACGGTCACGTGGATTCCCAATACTGTCATCATTCCCTTGGTTGTTGATATTTTGATTTAGTAACAGTCAATCCTTGTCGAAGTCACCCTTGTTTCCATACAGCAGGCCACGGTTACGAGTACCTTGATGTTGCCTCTTCTGTCGTTGCTTGAGTCGAGGCCCTAAAACCTTTCACCAACTGGGTCCATCTTGTCACATTTGCGTGTCACGTCCTAAGGCGTTATTACTGGTGCGGGCAGTTACACATTCCACCCTATAATCAGTTGTTGTTGATTACGTCCCATTTGATTCGTAATTGTGGACTCCCATGATTTGCTTACTAGGGTTAAGGATTCAACTGAAGCCAATATGCTGGTGTTTGCTGCCAGAAACCAAGGCCGTTCAATCACTGAAGTCGGTGAGATACTACTGTCATCCTTTTGTCCACCGATGCTGCAAGTTGCTTGAGTAATACACGGTCCATTACGAGAGTGTTGCCGGAGTGATCGCACTTCGGGATCTAAGACGTCAATACATTAAGTTTCGGCAAACAGAGAGAAGTGAGGGAAGGTATAGACCAATCATTATCGTTGCAACACCCAACTCAAGGATGTTCATACAAGCACCTAACACTCTACACAGCTCGCTAGGCGTTCAGATGGGTGTTCAGGTACTACTCGATAGCATCGAGGTTCGAAAGGATTCGGAGAGGGGGTGAAAAGATCGCGATCGAGTAGGAGGCGATCACTGTTATAACTCCTGTAAATTTGTTACGTTTCACACTAATCAAATAACAGAGCGGAACCCCTTCTTCACTTGTTAAGCCTCGCCGGGACTCACATGCACCCCACCTTATTATTATGTGTGCACCCACAATAATATTGTGATTTGCATGCCCAT
Organism: Helianthus annuus; assembly: GCF_002127325.2. Lineage (NCBI taxonomy): Eukaryota > Viridiplantae > Streptophyta > Magnoliopsida > Asterales > Asteraceae > Helianthus > Helianthus annuus. The sequence continues at coordinate 111,518,129 of NC_035447.2, forward strand.
CTCAGCTCCTCCTAACTCATGTCGAATGGTTCCTCAAACTCTAGTAGCAAACAAAGGGCATCATAAAACGTGAGTCACAAATGTTTAGGGAAGTACCACCCTATCAGTCATATAACACGCGCAAGTAATACGTAAATTCATACTGTTGTGTTAAACGTACAATCACATGCAATATCGTATGTAAGTGTTCACTAGTTACGCAGTACAATGAGTATACGAGAGTCGAACCTTGCAATCTGGAGCTCAGTGTCATGGTCGTATTCTTGTTGTCAAAATTGTTCGGTTATAGTCTGGTTTTATAAAAACGTTTTAAAACCAAGTTCACTATAACCAGTGGCTCTGATACCAAACTGTCACACCCCCAAAATACCACATGTGGAAACGCCCGCGAGGCATGTGACGTACCAGGATCCAAGCCACCAATCACATTGAACAAATAAATGTATTTAAATAAATTTTCTTTCATTAACATAAAGTGTTACAAATGTTACATGTCATTCATTGTATACAGCGGAAGCATAATTCATTTGTTAAGTACTCCGTAACCCATGTGTACATAAACCATTAAGCTTGTATGGAGATTCTTTGTTTCTCGACCCATGACCACTCCAGCCTTCCAGACAGCAAGTTCCACAAGATATAACCCTATAAACCTGCAAGCATGCAGACAAGTGTGTCAGACGACGCTGGTGAGTTCAAAGTTTTGTTAACACGTTTAGTTATCAGTTGTGTGTTTAAAACAGTTCAATGTTTTGTTTTGATGATGTTATTAACTCGATTACCGTATGTGGCGACTAGATGTGAATGCCCAACCCCAATGCCTCCATTTAGGCATTGGTCATGAGGTCAAGGTATCAAACAACCTTGAATAGATGTAAGGGGTCTTATATGTACACGATGAGAATGCCCAACCCCAATGCCTCTAACTAGGCATTGGTCATGAAGTCCAGGTAATTAGTTCACGCCCGTCCTTTCGGCCCGGTGTGAGGGTGCCAAACCTAATAGCGCTATCAACTAAATACCTCGTTGCTTCTTCAGCAACACGGTAGATGTACGGGGTCTTACATGATTTATACTGTGTTCAATAACCAACATCCCGATTAAACAGTTTACCCAGTATTCCCTTCAGAAACGTTTACCAGATGTCCCAAACCACCGGGACGCATGCTTAGAAAAGTGCAGTGAACTCACCTTAGATTGCTCGGTATGTTACATTACCCATTCCATGTAAGTCAATCAAACCCTACCGTGGTTACCAAAAACAGTTAGTTCGCATGTACATAGATCACATATTCCACATTTATGTTGTGTACAAGAAGCATTCGTATACCACATGTCATACTAGCTAATATAACATTCCATGCTCATCAAATAGTTTCATAGCGTGCATTCAGTTCTCATATAATTTACACCAAGATTCCAATATGGTCATCTATAATAATCAGTTTCCTATGTAATAAATCACATTCTTTTCACTTATCTTAGACGAGTGTCGAACACGCATTTTACATAGATCACACGTCGTAACAGTAAGTAAGCATTCATAGCATTCAACACGTAATGTGCGGCCCATCTAAGATCAGGCCCAAATGAAATGTGCGATTAGCTTATGTCCGCGACCCACTGACTCGGGTGCGGCCCAAAAGGCTTCACGGCCCAACTGATTTGTGCGATTGTGCCTATCGACTAATGTGTCATCCAATATGGCCTTATGATCTAATCATATTGTGACTTGGCTTGGTTTGCGGCCCAACATAACAATACAAGCCCAAGTGAGTAACATATTGCCGAAGTGTACTTGCAATCAGATGTGCGATTCAAGGAGTGTGCACTTAGTTGCAATCCATAACCAATCATTTCTTGTTTTCTTGTTGCCATACTTTTCAATATTCCTAATAGTTCCAACAGTTACCTCTCGTTGCCTCACAAGAACCCTATTCATTTTTCATTATTACTCCACAGTCATTACACAAACACATACACCACCTTCCAGTTGGGTCGAGCATCAAGTTGTTATTATTTAACTAGACAACCTAGTGGTTATGAATCTCGACCATCGCAAATCATTGTGCAACTATACGCCGACAATTTCAAACATATCTAAACAATCACACTTAATCATGAAGTCAATTATTAACACAATCATACTAACACAACCAAAACTGAGTTTTCGTGTATAGGTTTAGACTTCCTTATGATCAAGATTAACAAACACATGATATCCTACATCAGATTATAATGCAGTCGATTACAAACAGCATACTCGAATCTATTCATCATCATCTAAGACTTTTTTTTTTATCACCAAGTCCACAAACTCAACCCATGCCACACAATTGTCATCATCGCACATGCAGCCCAATACCTCCTTAAGTATGAATAACAAATAATTATTAATAACTTGGTGAAACCCTAATTATTCTAACCAATCGGCTAACCCTAACATGCACCTCATATTTGTTAAGCACCCAATTATCATGCAGAAGTTATCAAGGCATGGCATACATGAATCCCTAACACAAATTATTATGCAAAACAATACTGGTACATACCTCATACATAACAGAATTCGAGCACACATCCTGGAACCATGCACTATAGTATAACAAAGGGTTAAATCGAATGGCAGTAATCATGTACTAATTGCTTCCAACACGAAGTCGAGTAGGATATCGAGGAAGAGTGGGCTGTCATCGGGTTTCCAAGGGGAGGAGGAGGAAGTCTAGGGTTTTTGATCATGTTTGTGTGTTGCCAAATAATGGAACCGCGTACAAAGACGTATGCGTAAAGATGTATACGCACAAGTCCTCGAATGAAATGGGTTGGGCTCGGTTTGGGCTAGATGGTGTGGGCCAGGGTTTAAGATACATACCGGTTAGGAAGTGCGCGATCGGGATAGAAGTGTGTAACCGGACCTCGTGTGGTTAAATGTTGTAAACACGATCCCGAAATAACTTCCATTCGTTTACAATATTCAGATTATTAATCAACTATATTAATATCACACAACGAGCACAAAATTATTATGTACAACGAGATATAATTAAAAGTAGTGCATAGCTGAAGAACCTTGGAAACTCGAGTTGTCACAATCTGGAAAAGAAAGCATACGCCATTCTCACTCAGGCGTTAAGCAAAGATATCTACCACCAGTTTGTCAGTTTCAAGACAACGAAGAAGTTATGGGACGGGTTGAAAACCAGAGGAGTAGGGAATGAAGCAACACGCCAATTGCGTCATGATCTTCTCAAGAAAGAATTTGACGGTTTCACGTGCATGGATAAGGAGTCTTTGGGAGACATGACAAGCCGGTTTTATCATTTGCTTACAGAGTTGAACAATTTTGGAGTAGCGACAACTACAGCAGAGGTGGTGAAGAAATTTGCTGATGCATTGCCTCCCCAATGGAATAGTTTCTTGGAAATCTTGAAGTATAACGGAGTTTTGAGAACTACAAACATCAACGACTTCGTGCAGCTTTTAGAAAACAAGGATCAGGAGGAAACATTAAAGGCAAAAAGAGTTCCAGTGCCACAAAATCCAGAAATGTATTATGGAACTTCAAATTCTTCGTCTGCAAGAACCGGTCCACATGCTCCACTACAAACGGCATTCGTCACAAGTACAGATATGTATGGCAATCCGGTACAAGTTCCTGTTAAGCCAGCTCCCACCACAGACATGTATGGAAATCCAATACAACCACCTCCTCCTCCTCCTGCTCAACAACAAGCATGTTATGGAGGAACATCATCTGCTGGTCAGCAATCAAAACCAAATACAGTACAGCTCGACACTTCAGTTTTTTCTAAGGTCAGTGTAGAAGTAGCAAGGGAACACATGGAGCTGCTTAACACTATAGTGAGCGCGTACTGTGGGTTATTGGAAGGTCAGATTGGTAACATTAATCTGACACAAGAAGACTATCGGCAGATTGATAAGGAAGAGATGGACTTGATGGATATCAAGTGGGCCTTTTCTAGTGCTGTAAGAAGGGCAAAGGATTTCATGGAAAGCACTGGCAGAACCAGCTTGGAAAGCAAGAAAGACACCAAGTATGGGTTCGATAAACAGGCAGTAAAGTGCTTCAATTGTGGTGAACGGGGTCACTTTAAAAGGGAATATACAAAGCCAGCACAGCATGGGAACCAGAATCCCTTCAGAAACCAAGGCAACTAGCATAACCAGAACAGGAACAATGAGCGTACATTAGTACCTGTCAACAACCAGAGCCAAGCTGGAACATCAAATGCCAACAGGGCACTTGTGGTTCAAGTGGATGAAGGTTGTGACTGGTCAATCCAGTTGAGTGGTGATGCTCCAGATGGAACAGCATGTTTTGCTGAAGTGGTTAAGGATTCAGTTCACACCAGTGGTGGAGAATCTTCTGCCAATGGTGGTGAATCTTCTGAGGATGAAGACTCTTCGGGATATAGCAGGAGTTCAGATGAAGAATCCTCAAGTTCAGGCGATGATCATGTGGGTGAGACATCAAATGCATCAATCGATGCAGATATTGATGAACTTTTGGAGGAAGCTGCAGCAGAAACCCAAAGAAGATCTATCTTGGTGGATCAAGCTGCTTATTCTTCGTCTTCTCTCCATTCAGCCTTTATGGCTAATGTCGACAGTTCATCAAGTCAGGTATGTGTCGATGAACCCATTGCTATTAATTGTGATAATTGTGATAGTTTGCATGTTAAATGTGTTGATTTAGAGGCAAACATGTCTGAGTTGCAAGGCAAACATGATGCTTTACAAGCTGCTTTGTTTGACTTGCAAGACAAACATGTTTCTTTGAATGCCAAGTGGTGTGAATTGCAAAGCAAACACGAGGCTTTGCAAGAAAAGTATGATGTGACATTCATCCACAATCAAAAGTTGACCGTGGATCTTTCAAAATGCACTGAAGCCAATATGTTTTATGAAAACCATGAAAAGGAGTTTAAATCGGTAATTGAAAAATTAAAGAAAGATAAAACCGAGCTAACTAAAATGGTTTCCAGAAAACAAACTGACATTAATTTGTATATATCTCGCCTTGAGACTATGCAAAAAGAGATGGCTTGTGTGAAAACCGAAAGTGAGGCAATCCAACTTAAGCTAGACAGTTATTTGAGCTCTAGCTATGTGTTGGATCACATCATTGACGTTCAGAAAGAGAAACGGGATGTCACATGCATAGGTTACAAGAAATGTCCACCACCAGTGAGACACAATTATGATGCAATGCCTGACGAGGAGGATAGAGTGTTCTTTGAACCATCTGTTCCTCTAGATGTAAAGGAGTTTGCTACAGGGATCGGATACAAGAAAGAAGTATCATCAGATTCAGATGTATCAGCAGATACATATGTGTCTTCTGCTGAACTGAATCATGATCCTCCAGTCATTACTGAGGATGCTGAGTCTTCTGATGATGAATCTGATGATGCTGTCCCAGCAAAGTCTGATGCGGTAGTCAAAGATGAGGACATACCTCTCGAGAATCACATTCTATGTGAGCCTCTTGCAAAACCCGCTAAGACTGTTGCAATCGAGTCCTCGTCTGCAAAAGAGTCGGAGAGTGTGAACTTGCTGTACACACTTGTTGGTGATGATAAAATCTACTCTGACAAAGATTTTCCTATTAAGAATGTTAATCAATCTTTAATAAGTAAAGTCTTTGAAAATTCGACAAGTAAGTTTTTAGGAAAGACTGGACCACGTGTTACAGTTACACAGTGTCCTCCTATTCCAAAGGACGAAATTCGAAAACAATATGGCAATAAGAAATTACCAACAGTGCAAAAACAGCAAAATCACACCAAGCCAAAAGGAAAATCACCGGCTCAAGCACAAAAGAAGCCGAATCAAAAGAAGAACAAAAATGTAAACTTTGTGAAATCGACGGGAACAGACAAAATCGAAACGTTTGAAAACAAATCTAACTTAGATTTTGTTAAGAAAGCAACTGTACAGAAAAGAAATGAACCAAGTAGTTCAAAACCTAGTACCTCGGGATCACAAAGTTCATCATCATCGGCAAGACGATCACATGATACTTCGGGGTTTGTTGAACGAAGATCATGTTTTGAGTGTGGAACAATTGGACATATAATTCGAAATTGTCCATATCTTCATAAACAAAAAGGAAAAGTTGGTGTTCCCCGTGACCAAACTGACCGTAAGCAATCTGTTTCTGTAAAGCAAGATCCCCGCCTTGTAAAAGAAAGGGAAAAGAAACAGAAACGCCAACAGGTCAAGAAAATTGAAAAGGCGATTAAAACCGATGTGGTTAACAAAACAGCTGTTTCTGTAAAACCAGACAATTCAAAAACTTCAGACAACCATGAAGTTGAAATTTTAAAGAACAACACTGGTAAAACAAAACAGACCTGGAAACCAAAAACGGTTACTGAATCAGGGGGACCATCACAATTTACCAATCATCAAAGACAAGAAGTTATTGTTATTGATGAAAATGGAAGACCCAAGACCACAATGGCTTGGGTCCCCATCTCCAACTAATTGATTGAGTTCATGTGCAGGGTGTTCCAGGAGGAACTATCAGTAGTCATTGGATTGTTGATAGTGGGGCATCCAGGCACATGACAGGCGACATGAAGCTTCTCTACGACGTCAAATCTATTAGAGGAGGTTATGTTGCATTTGCTGGAGATAAGGGTGGTTATATTACGGGTGAAGGAATGATATCCAACGGGATTGTCAGCTTTGACAAGATCAACTTTGTGCAACAACTTGATCACAATCTTCTTAGTGTTTCTCAAATTTGTTACAAGCAATTCTCAGTACACTTTGATGCTAATGGATGTTACGTGCTGAAACCCGGCTTCAAAATTCCAAAAGAATGGATTCTCTTGTCAGCTCCAAGGATAAATGATTTGTACGTCCTTGATATGAGCCAAGCTATTACTACGTCTGCACAAGCAACTTGTTTCGTTTCCAAAGCCACAGAAAAAGACTCTATCTCTTGGCACAGACGAATGGGTCACATTCACTTACGCAAAATGAATCATTTGGTTTCAAATGAATTGGTGAATGGTGTTCCTCTTAAAAACTTCCATCTTCAAGATGTCTGTGTTTCGTGCCAGAAGGGAAAACAAACGAAGAAGAAGCACCCTACTAAGAAGATCAACACGGTGGCAGTTCCTCTTGAACGTTTGCACATGGATTTGTTCGGTCCTGTCAAGCACAAGAGTATTCGGAATGATCAATACTGTCTCGTGATTACTGATGACTATTCAAGATTTTCTTGGGTGGCATTCATGGCACACAAGAGTGAAACCTTTGGCATTATCAAAAACTTGATCATTCAGATTGAGAATTTGTATAAGTTGAAGGTTAGGCGGATACGTAGCGACAATGGTACTGAATTTAAAAATCATGCCATGGCGGAGTTTTGCACTTCAAAAGGTATTCTTCATGAGTTTAGTGCAGCTTATACTCCTCAACAGAATGGCGTCGCTGAACGTAAGAACCGCACATTGATCGAGACTGCTAGGACAATGTTGGTAGAGTCGCAGTTGCCCATTCCATTCTGGACTGAAGCTGTGGCCTCTGCATGTTACACATTGAACCGAGTCCTTACAGTCAAAAGGCACAATAAGACCTGCTTTGAGCTTCTTCAAAAACGGAAACCAGATTTGTCTTATCTTGAACCGTTTGGAGCTCCATGTACAATCATCGATCCTAATGGAAAGTTTGGGGCAAAAGAAATAGACGGATACTTTCTTGGGTATGCCACCCCTAACTTACGAGTCTGGAATCTAGAGACTAAAAGGGTCGAGGAATGGTCTGAGGTCAGAGTACAAAGGCACACTTTGCCAATCAAATGTCCGGGTCAACCTTGGATGTTTGAGTACGATGACTTTTTCAATTCGATCAATGTTGAAGCCGTTGAAGAAAGTGCTGCGGCAAGGATGTTTTTCGAGAGTGACAATGCAACAGTTTCACCAGAGGTTCGTCCAATACTTGTCAATCAAGAACCATCTTCGGTGAACAATAATACTCTCGACAATGAGGATTTTCATGATGCAACCGAATTGAACGAATCTTCAGAGGATGATGAATTTCTAGATGCAGATCAAGAAGCTCCAACAACAGCAGTTCATGGTACTTCAGAGGGTACTCCTCCAGTGGATGCCCCTAGAACAGCTGAAGCTACTGCATCATCCTCTTCGTCAATTCCGGGCATTGATTTAGTTGTTGATCTGAATTTCAACAATCTGGGTATAAATATTCCAGTTCCAGATAATCCAGAAACAAGGATTCATAATACCCATCCTCAACAAAACATCATCGGAAATGTGCAAAGTGGCATTCAAACAAGAAACATGTTGCGAAACAACAACAATGCAGGCCTGTATGCAGCTATTCGAGAATCCGGACAACAAAACGATTGGTCTTTCGCGTGTTATGTTTCACAAGAAGAGCCAAGAACTTGGAAAGAAGCCATGAAAGATAACTCTTGGGTTGAAGCAATGCAGGAAGAACTGCAACAATTCCAGAAGCTTGGTGTCTGGAAACTCGTAGAGAAACCTACTGGTTACAAGAAGATTGGTACCCGTTGGGTTTTCAAATGCAAAAAGGATGACCGCGGAGTAGTTATCCGGAACAAAGCACGTTTAGTCGTTCAAGGTTTTCGTCAGATTGAAGGGATCGACTATAACGAAGTATATGCACCTGTTGCACGTCTGGAAGCAATTCGGATCTTTCTGGCTTATGCCTCATTCAAAGGATTCAAGGTTTACCAGATGGACGTCAAAAGTGCATTCTTACATGGTGTGGTTGAAGAAGAGGTGTACGTCGAACAGCCTCCAGGTTTTGAAGATCCTATCCATCCCGATCGGGTTTGGTTGCTCAACAAAGCTCTCTATGGTCTTCATCAAGCACCACGAGCTTGGTATGCAACCTTATCTAACTATCTGCTGGAGAAAGGTTTTCGAAGAGGTCTTATCGACTGTACTCTTTTCATCAAAGAACAAGATGGAGATCTTCTTCTTGTACAGGTATACGTTGATGATATTATTTTTGGTTCTACTAATGATGTTTTGTGTAGGAATTTCGAGCGCATTATGCAGGATAAATTCGAGATGAGTGCTATGGGGGAAATGACTTTCTTTTTGGGCCTACAAGTGCGACAAACTGAGTCTGGGATATTCATCCATCAGACTAAATATGTTGGTGACATCTTGAGCCGGTTCCAGATGTCTGATCAATGCCCATTGGTACCCCACTGCCACAAAATCACGGAATTACCCCAGACTTAAAGGGTGAAGCTGTTAGCCCCTCATATTACCGCGCAATGATCGGATCTCTTATGTACCTCACAGCATCAAGGCCAGACATAATGTACCCGACGTGCCTGCTTGCCAGATATCAAGTCAACCCGAAGGCCTCACATCTTGCAGCTGTCAAAAGGATTTTTCGTTATTTGAAGGGTTACCCTGACACCGGTCTATGGTACCCTAGGGATAATAACTTTGAATTGGTCGCATTCAGTGATTCTGATTTTGGCGGATGCAAAATCGACGGTAAATCCACAACGGCTGGATGTCAGTTTTTAGGAACTTCCCTAGTCACATGGCAGTGCAAGAAGCAGACGTGCGTCGCTACATCAACATGCGAAGCTGAATACATTGCTGCCTCAAGTTGTTGCTCCCAAGTTCTTTGGATCCAACAACAATTACGCGACTACGGTTTTGAATTCCTAACTACTCCTATTTACGTTGATAATTCTGCTGCATTACAGATCTCTAGAAATCCTGTGCAGCACTCAAAGACCAAACACATCGAAATCAAATATCACTTCATACGTGATTGCTTTGAGAAAAGGCTAATCGATGTTGTTAAGGTCCACACCGATGACCAACGTGCCGACCTTTTTACCAAAGCATTTGACAAATCAAGATTTGACTTTTTATTATTGGTAAACGGCATTAAGGTCAAGCAAGAGTAAAACCAACATCGGAAAATCATTTTTGTAAATACCTATGTGTTTTAATTTTATCTTAGTTTATTGATTTTAGGGGGAGTAAATCCAAAATCTGAAAATCCAAAAACATCGAAAAATTTCAAAAACACAAAAACAATAGAAAAACAAAAATGAGTTTCCTAGCGAGCAAAAGAGAAAATGATAGTACATCAGTGGTCTATCCAAACCTCTTTAAACCTTAAATGAAAAACGATAAGCAGCTCTATATAAGATGTATCGGTAGGCTCACAATCATTTTAAAGTGTGCAGGGTGATATAAAATTAAATCGACTGAAGACCAGGTGGGAACCATTCATTGGCATATGGTCTTAGTACCGAAATTTCGTTTGATAGATTGCCGAGGTTCTGAGATATTCGGTCTTTATGCTGCTTATCATCTGGGTATCATGGTTGTATCTTTTCCCGAAAAATAACGGGGACGCGAGTCTAGATCTTCCATGATACTATACATACGTGTACATACTGCATTTGACCTCAATAAGTGATAAACAATCACATGTCCATAACAAATAAGTGATAATATATCACATTATCCGGGAGTCAAGTTCGTCTCTCTGCTGTACGGAAGTACTGACCTGTTCACGGACTTGCTCCTGTGCCCTCATGCATCGAAAATCAAGTTCCTCATCAATAAGTGATTATATCACATAGGGCTTGTTTTCAAATAAAAATAAGTGAGAATCTCACATCATATACGGTCAAACAGATGATAATCGGTATACTCACCGGTAAGATGAACCCTCGTGCATACCTTGATACGGGAATGTGTCGTGATGTGGATGAACACCGGTCGGTAAGTATAAATCATACCTTAACGTATCCCCTCGCCATGATTACATCTGATAAGTTGAGCTTAAGTGGACAACAATACCGATAATTGTTATAGGATGCTTATCTTAATGTTAACTAACTGAACAACAAGAGCACTTTGGCATGACCGTACACTGATATGATTCTCTTACCCTCGAAACTCACAAAAAGAATGTCTGTATATATTTATTTACTGCTTTCAGTCTTTACATTTGAAAAATTCAAAAATACCAAAAAGATTTTAGGTATGTTTTAATATAAATTTTATAAAAGCCAAAAAAAAAATTTTATTTCTATTTTATTTTCGATCGTACGATGTTGGATCTCGAGTCTTCGTTACCTGAAACCTGAACGAAAACCGAATTGACTAAATCTTCATAAACGGTCGAAATTTGCAAGTTTTTGAAAGTTAAATCTAAAAGTGACAAATTTATTAAACTTTCAAACTGTCGGACGGTGTTTGATTGTGACATGGTCATTCGTGTGTCATTTGTTTATACTAACTATATTCTAAGCAGTTGTTCTCATTACGCGTTTAGATTTCTTGCATGTGCAGATTCTAAAGGCAAGGAGAACATAGTCGACGACAAGCTTCGGAATGAAGACACGACGTGAAGGCACTCAAATGATGAAGATGATCGAGTTGCCGCTGACCATCATCAACACCACAAGGATCTCAAGCATTGAAGATCAAGTCATTCACGAGCATAACTCAAGGGGGAGCTTATGTTAAGGGGGAGTTTGTCAACACACTTCCTACATAATACGGGGAGTTTGTTGATACACTTTCTGCTTTCAAGACGTGAAGACTTTGAAGATCCTCCGACATTGAAGACTTGAAAGGACGTCAGAGACTTGAAGACACGAAGATCGAGACAAAGCTACAGCCAAGGGGGAGTTTGTTGGTGCACTTATGTCTGTACTTTGTCTGTATGTTGTCATGATATAAGACGATGTCTTTTGTTAGTCCTGTAAGTTTGACCAAGTCAACCATCCTCCTGGTTTGACTTGGCCAAACAGTTAGAAAATGGTTGTCATATATTTGTGTCGAAGGATGAGTTGTCGAAGGATGACTCATCGAAGGATAAGCCTTCGATGGATGTTGATGGACCTCTAAGGATATCATCATTCGAGGTGTATATGTGGATCCTTCGATAGGTTTCAGATCGATAGATGATCTTTCGATCATCTATCTGATCCTTCGATCAGCCTATCTGATCCTTCGACCAGACGACCTGTTTTGGGTATATATATACCCGTGTAATGTGTTCACTTGTTATAGACAGACACGAGAGACAAGCAAGCAAAGATAGAGAGACACTTCACAGTGAACACACACACACTTAGAGAGTTTGCAAAACAGATTTGTAAACATTGAGCTTGTAACCGAACCTTTCATTCGCATTAATACAAGTGGTGTTAATCGGTGAATATTGTGTGTCTTGTGTTTGTGCTTGTTTCATCTCGGTTTGCACTCTAGCTTGGATTCCGCACTTGCTAGTGTGTTTGACATAACAAGGTTAAGGTTTGACCTCATCCTCCGAGGGACCTACATGATATAATACTTTGAGAGCATGCATGTTGAGTGGGTTATGCATGTGACATCATCATGATGATGTCATGGTGATGCCAGCTCACGGCTCTTCGGGCTTCGAGTGTCAATCTATGGGGCGCATGATGGAGGAATGTCGCGATGTCAGTCTTGAGCTGAACCGAACCGAGCCGCATCCATAAATATGCATCAACAGTTGAAATCGTCAGAATAAATACTCCAGGTGCCTCTAATATAGGAAAGTCTTGTGAGACGAACCCAAATCCTAAAAGTCAATAAGTGGAGAAGTGGGGAAAAATTGTCGGATGTTTAGTGTTTTAATCCCAGAATTATTTTGTTTTAGGGGTCAATGTTTATTCTGTAAAAATTAGGGTTCTTGAACCTTGTAATTGGAGACCTAATCCTTCTCGAATTAGATTATCTATCTTGTTTGTTCTTATTTCAATCAAATCTGAATTTCAGATTCTATCAATTGGTTCCATTTTCGGGAAATCGATGTCGTCTGAAATCTGGAATCAATTTCACATATCCGATCTTTTCTTTGAAATAGGGAAACCAATTCAATAGCTATCTCAAATCTTATCAATTTGATTTTTTTTTAAATTCCTGATTTGGCAAATCTGAAAAACCTAATCGCAAATTCTATCTGAAGATGCTATCTAAAGATGCTCTCACTGCCCAATTAGCAACAATTGCATCCTAACTCGAGTCCATAGTGTCACAACTGAAGGATAATGTTGCAGCAATCAAGGAGGCTTGGATGTAGAGCAGGAACCTGAGGATGAACCGCAAGGTTCGTTCACAGATTTGCTCAAGGACACCACAGCCACTTAAGTGGAACCAACGGTTTTTCCATTATAACCAGCCCTGAACAAAAGGCAGGTTGTGAAGTAATGAATGGGTGTCACTTGGAAACGCCTTTCCTACACGTTAATCCCGATAATGGTGACGACCAAAGAATGCCCATGCCCGATGATGACTGTAGATCAGGGGCATCACAAGCTAGTAATCAAGGGAAAACGGTGTTCAAATGAGGTTCTTGGACCTAGATGTCAAGGTGAAGATAGGGAAATATGCAGATCCAAATGAATGTGGTTATCTTAGGCAAACAAGGTTTTACAATTATCTAAAGCTTGTAATATTGTTAGGAGCTATTCACCACAGCCTGGTCAAGCAGGGGAAGGGCTCAACACCTACAATGATTTCATAACAAGTGAAATACATTATCAAGTTCCTAGTACTACTACTAGTAACATACTACAAAATGCTAGGAATAAAGATATAGAAGCCGACTTAAAACGCGGGGACTTAGTCTGACAAATTCCCTTCCTCACGACTTGAGGACAAGTCGTTTCACCGGCCAGGATGTATTAATACAAACCCATATCCTAAAAGTCAGGAAGTGGAGAAGTGGGGTAAAATTGTCGGATGTTTAGTCTTTTAATCTTGCAGAATTATTTAGTTTTAGGTTTGAACCTTGTAATTGGAAACCTAATCCTTCTTGATTGGATTATCTATCTTGTTCGTTCTTGTTTCAATCAAATTTGAATTTCAGATTCTATCATCTTGCCAATGAACCAAAAGTTGCTGAGCCGGTCGGTTTTCACGGCGAACTATTATCCCGTCAATGGTAGCTTGCGATTGTAGAAGAAATTGAGAACCAACAGGCAAGGGAAGCACAGGAGTATGATGACCATAAGCTTCCTTTAACATTGATACATGAAAAACACACGGTGGATTTGAGCATCATCAAGTAAGTCCAAATCGTAGCCACTAAATCTATCTTCTCCAAAATTAGAGAAGGCTGATAGAATAGACTAATTAAACTTAATTACTTATGATATGTAATTGTATATATATATTTTCGTATAACTTAGAACTCGTATCAAGGTGATAAGTGATGGCGGGTGATAAGCAATTAATTCGAAAACTGTCCGATGACAGTTTTCCCGCCACACTTAACCGCCATATTCCTATGTACAAATAACGAGGAACCGGCGATATTGTTCGGTACCAAGACATTTCAATTACACTCTGTTCTAGTTTTGTCCTTTCATTCACTCGTATCATCCATTGATCAAACATGTCAAACGATTCCGCTGTAAACAAGTTAAGGACTCATCATAATGATGATTGTGATCAAGTGTCTGTGCCAACATGTGGTATCAGAGCCACTTCGACAATACTTCCGTGCGAACACTGTCATGAAGAACAAATCAAGTTGCAGAAAAGAAATCAAAGAACAAGATTATGCTTTTACTGCCATCGTCCAGGGCATTACATCTACGAATGCAAATCGAAAGAAAATGATGAAAACACACAACTGATCAGTCAAGCGGTAAATGCAGGAATTCGAAATCAAAAGGTGTCTGCAGAAGATCGGAACGAAATGATAGTGACAGGAACCGAAGGCGGTATGTGGGGAGACATATGGTATGTCAGTCATTCATTTACACAACACTATGCCGGTAACATAAATGTTTTTAAACGTATAAAACATTTAGTGGGGGTCGAAACAAATTCAGGGGAAAATGAATTTCTCTTTATGCGGGGCATAGGGGTTGTAGAAGTTAAGTCTAATAATTAAAGATTGCTGATTCAAAGCGTTTTATATACGCCTGAACTAGACAGGAATGTTCTTAGTATGAATCAGTTGACCTTGCAAGGATTCACGGTCAAAAAGACCGGAGATACTTGCAAGATCTTTCCCATGTTCTCTCCTCCAACAGTTAATACCGTAAATGAAATCACGGGATTGTCCAAGGAAGATGAATTGGGTCTAAAAGAAAAGCAAAAGGTGATAAGTTTGAATGATGTAAATGAAAAATATAAGGAAGAATATCCGAATTCTTATTTCGAAGATCTACATGTCTCTTCTTGTGAAATGGATTGGAGTGTGATGATTATAAGGGCCTTGGATTTCAAGGATATCAATGATTGCAAGAATCTGTTAAATATGTTAGAAGATGGGAAGTTTGTATTTCATTACAAACATGAATTAGAGAAGAAGTTCGAAGAGATGGTGTCATGGTTCATCACAGTCTTCTTGGGAATAACCACAAGACCAATGCTGCCGGTGATGACAGAAAACAGAAAGATAGGCTTGTTAAGTCTTTACATGATTGTAGAAAGAGACGGTGGATACAGCAATGTGACCGAAGACAATCTCTGGCTGATAATTGCCAAAGATTTGGGTTACGAGTATAAGGATGGAGAGTACATGCGAGTAGTTTATGCCATGTACTTGGATGTTTTAGTGTACTATTACAGGTTTAAAGATGTGCAAGAGAAAGCAGACAACTTAGAAAGAATGAAGGAAAAGAAGACACACCGGAATGCAGCCATGGAAGGGGTGCAAGTGCAGAAGTAATCAAGGAGGTGACTGCAATAGATCATTATGCACTTTACGCAGGCAACAATTGGGAAGGTGCATGGAACATACAAAAGAAGAGGAGGAAGTTCAATTTTAATCATGCACGGAAAGCCGTCGAAGAAGCCAACGAAAGTGTTCTCAAGGTTGCTGCTAAACGTAATCAAGTTTAGGGGGAAGTGATAGAATAGACTTATTAAACTTAATTACTTATGATATGTAATTGTATATATATATTTTCGTATAACTTAGAACTCGTATCAAGGTGATAAGTGATGGCGGGTGATAAGCAATTAATTCGAAAACTGTCTGATGACAGTTTTCCCGCCACACTTAACCGCCATATTCCTATGTACAAATAACAAGGAACCGGCGATATTGTTCGGTACCAAGACATTTCAATTACACTCTGTTCTTGTTTTGTCCTTTCATTCACTCGTATCATCCATTGATCAAACATGTCAAACGACTCCACTGTAAACAAGTTAAGGACTCATCATAATGATGATTGTGATCAAGTGTTTGGGCCAACAAAGGCCCTAAAACCCAAACCCAGGTCCCGATTTAAATTGTTTTTTATTTCTTATAGAGGTTTAAATGAAAGGCCGCAACTTAAGGTAAACCCACTCACAACATTAAATATTCTTTCACTTCAATGCTTGTCAGCATACTGTTTCATTCGATGTCTAGCCTAAACCAATGATTGCTTGTGCTATCCCAACATTGCTTCAATATGAATAACTTTAACAATGGCTATAGAATTATAATCAGAAATACAGGGAATCTGGATTTGAGGTGGGAACCCATACAAGGGTCTAGTATGAATAGCATAGTGAAAAGTGGTATACCACATCGACCATTAATTAGGAGTGAGCATACACATAGACCAAAGATAAGATTCTAAGCAACAATTTAGAACCTATATCTGCCATTACTTGTTGGCCCAAAGGATCAAATTAACACTCACATTTGTTGAACTCAAGATTGTATAAGAACAGTTGTTTAAGAAAATGAGTTTTTTATATGATTTCTGATTGAATCCGTGTATTACAAATGGTTGTAGCGACAGTATTTACAGCCACCATCGGAAGCAACACGATGGTTCACAAAGAGACGCGTCGGTATGTTTAATTTACAACATTTACATATCTAACCTTCTACTTCTAATAATTACAAAATATGCACTAACTATACTAGCAGAACTTTCTAACTAAAGATAATGAGATTAACCAACCATCACCCCCTTAATCTTGTTGTTGCAACACGACTTGCTTTGTCTTCATAGAAGTGAAGTTTGACTACATATGAGATGAGTCTCTAAATCTTTTTGCTTATCTCTCTTTCCATTTTGTACATTCTTTTGCAAAATGTCCATATAACAATCAAAGTATCAAAACTTGCTCTTGTCTTTGTCTTCTTGATGCGTATCATTTCAAATTTGTTTTTCTTTTGTACCAAACTTTCTTCCACTTCTTCTACCACGACCTTGATCACTTGCCATCAGAAGCTTATTTTGATCATTCTCACTAGGTTCATCTTGACTTTGTAGGTCCGGCTAGGAGGATCTAGTCGCCTAATCCTTGTGTACAAATCAACCCGGTTGTGCGGAATCCAACCGGAAAGGCAAACCGAGATAGAACACGCAAATACACGACACGCAATATTCACCGATTAACACCTCTGTATTAATACGTATGAAAGGTTCAGTTACAAAGCAATGTTTACAAATATATTTTGCAAACTCTCTCAAACTCGTGAGTGTGTGTTTTTGCTCTCTGTGTGCTCTCATGCGTTTCTGCGTATGTCTTCAGTCTATTTATAGCAACACAACACAACAGCATCGACGAAACAGAATCTGATTCGGCGAATCAGCTGTCGTCGGCGAAACACTTCAAAGTCGACGAAACAGATGTTTGTTTCGTCGACATGTATGTTGTCCGGCCCAGGTTTAGTTACGGTCCAAATGAAAAGTTTCTTGGCCCAATGGTAGTGTCCCAAACAAGTTGATTTCGGCCCACATGCATGCAATACGTTGACTGAATTCTCACAAATATGCAGATTGTATAGAATAGTCAATATGTGACATCATCATGACATCATCATGATGATGTCATGGTGATGTGGCAGCGGGAATCGGCTCGCGGCGCTTCGTGCTTTGCGTGTCGAACTCTGGGGCGCACGACGGAGGAATGTCGTGACGTCGGGCTTGAGCTGAAGCTAACCGGGTCGAACCGAACTGAGTCGCGTCGAGTCGAGTCGCGTCCACATATATGTATCAACAAACTCCCCCTTGGACGCTACTCGTGAGATTCGCCTTTCATGTCTTCTATGTCGGAGGATCTTCAAAGTCTTCACGTCTTGAAAGCAGAAAGTGTATCAACAAACTCCCCGTTTCATGTAGGAAGTGTGTTGACAAACTCCCCCTTAACATAAGCTCCCCCTTGAGTTATGCTCGTAAATGACTTGATCATTAGTACTTGAGATCCTTGGTATTGATGATGGTCAGCGGCAACTCGATCATCTTTATCATTTGAGTGCCTTCACGTCGTGTCTTCATTCCGAAGCTTGTCATCGACCATGTTCTCCTTGCCTTTAGAATCTGCTCATGCAAGAAATCTAAACGCGTAATAAGAACAACTGCCTGGAATATAGTTAAAATAAACAAACGAGACACGTATGACCATATTTCGATCAACTTCCGTCGGACAGTTTGAAAGTTTAACAAAATCATCAATTTCAGTTTCTAACCTTCAAAAACTTGCAAATTTCGACCGTTTATGAAGATTTAGTCAATTCGGTTTTCGTTCAGGTTTCAGGCAACGAAGACTCGAGATCCAACATCGTACGATCGAAAATAAAATAGAAATAAAATCTTTTTGGCTTTTATAAAGTTTATATTAAAACACACCTAAAATCTTTTTGGTATTTTTGAATATTTCGAAAGTAAAGACTGAAAGCAGTAAATAAATATATACAGACCTTCTTTTTGCGAGTTTCGAGGGTAAGAGAATCATATCAGTACGGTCACGCTAAAACACTCTTGTTGTTCAATTAGATAACATTAAGATAAGTATCCTATAACAATTATCGGTATTGTTGTCCACATAAGCTCAACTTATCAGATGTAATCATGGCGAGGGGATACGTTAAGGTATGATTTATACTTACCGACCGGTGTTCATCCACATCACGACACATTCCCATATCATGGTATGCACGAGGGTTCATCTTACCGGTGAGTATACCGATTATCATCTGTTTGACCGTATATGATGTGAGATTCTCACTTATTTTGTTTTGAAAACAAGCCCTATGTGATAGAATCACTTATTGATGAGGAACTTGATTTTCATATGCATGAGGGCACAGGAGCAAGTCCGTGAACAGGTCAGTACTTTCGTACAGCAGAGACACGAACTTGACTCCCGGATAAATGTGATATTTTATCACTTATTTGTTTGGACATGTGATTGTTGATCACTTATTGAGGTCGAATGCAATATGTACACGTATGTATAGTATCATGGAAGATCTAGACTTGCGTCCCCGTTATTTTTCGGTAAAAGATACAACCATGATACCCAGATGATAAGCAGCATAATGACCGAATATCTCAGAACCTTGGCAATCTATCAAATGAAATTTCAGTACTAAGACCATATGCCAATGAATGGTTCCCACCTGGTCTTCAGTCGGTTTAAGATTTATATCACCCTGCACACTTTAAAATGATTGTGAGCCTACCGATACATCTTATATAGAGTTGCTTATCGTTTTTCATTTAAGGTTTAAAGAGGTTTAGATAGACCACCGATGTACTATCATTTTCTCTTTTTCTCGCCAGGAAACTCATTTTTGTTTTTCTATTGTTTTTGTGTTTTTAAATTTTTCGATGTTTTTGGATTTTCAAATTTGGATTTACTCCCCCTAAAATCAACAAACTAAGATAAATTTAAAAGACACAAAGATATTTACAAAAATGATTTTCCGATGTTGGTTTTAACTCATGTTTTACCTCAATGCATTTTACCAAAATTAATTTTAATCAGAATTGATTTGATCGAATTTTGGGAAAATGAGTTGGCACGTTGGTAAGCGGTGCGGACCATGACAATATTGACGAGTTTCATAGAGAAACAATCACGTGTGAGGTGATATTCGAGATCAACGTGTCAGGCCAAAGAGTGCTGTACGAGATGATATAATTCATAAAGCAACTTAAATATCGACAAGTATAGGAGAGATTAGAAATTCAAAACCGTATCCTGCAACTGCTTCGTGCATTGCAAGGATCCTGAGTGCTCTCCAAAACTAGATATCCACCTGGTGTGGACTTCAAAGCCGATTTTTTGTAGCTACTAAGAAATCTCTTCACAGCAACAAGATCAAACACCTCCGGGTCCGGCTGGTCTTCCATATTGCACCAGCGAAGGTCTTTGTCTTTCTCTTTCAGAAGTGGTGTGCGGATGTTCAATCCACGCCAAGGCATCTACACACATTTCATTGTATTCTTTCCTGAGGACCCGATCAAAAACCATAACAACCAAATTTTGGCACATTTTTCATCTGGTCGAATTTTGCAACTTCATTCAACCACATTCTTTCATCAGATATGTTTGTCTTCTTTTCCCTTTTCTTTCTTCTCTCTCCATCAATGGCAACAACATTTTCCTAGATATAACAATATTTCGGAGCCTTATGTCGCCAATCTTGTGCATGGACGCTCCACTATCAACAATCCTAAGACTATCAATAGTTCCTCCTGGAACATCCTGCACACTCATTCAGAGATTAGTTGGAGAGGGGGACCCAAGCCTTCACAGACTTGGGTCGTCCGTCATCATCGAGAATTGTAACATCCATTTCCCGATGATTCGGAATTGATGTAGCTCCCCCTGAAACAGTTACCGGTTTTGGTATCCAAATTTGTTTCTGTTTTTCATGTTTAACATCCGATTTAACAGATTTTGTTTGGATGACCTCCGGTTTTAAAACCTTTTCAACTTCTTTTCTTTGTTTCTTTTTCTGTTTCTTTCTCGTTGTTTAACAAGACGAGGGTCGTGTTTTGGTGAAACAGATCTTTTATGGTAATTGTTACCATGGGGGGGCATCAACTTTTGACTTTCCCTTGGTGAGATATGGACAATTCTTAATGATGTGGCCATACTCACAGCATTCAAAGCATGATCTCCGCTCAACAAACCTTGGAGTATCATAACTGTAATAGCTGGATGATGAACTACGTGATCTTGAGGTACTTGGTCCTACATCACAACCGTTTGTTTATTGTGTATAGTTGTTTTGACTGTTTCTTTTCAAAATTTTACTTTGTTTAACAGAATCCTTGTTGGATTTGTTTTCAAAAGTATCAATTTTATCAGTCCCTCTTGATTTCACGAAGTTTATCTTCCAAACCTTTTTCTTGTTTTCGCCCTGTTTCACTTTTCCATTCTCTTGGGCGGCATGATTTTGTTCACAGGGATCATCAACCTTTGCTTTCAACTTATGAAGATATGGACAATTTCGAATTATATGTCCAATTGTACCACATTCAAAACATGATCTTCGTTCAACAATCCCCGAAGCATCATGTGATCGTCTTGCCGATGATGAACTTTGTGATCCCGAGGTACTAGGTTTTGAACAGTCTGGTTCATTTCTTTTCAACGTTGTTTCTTGTTTAACAAAATCTAAGTTAGATTTGTTCTCAAAAGTTTCGATTTTGTCCGTTCCCTTAGATTTCACAAAGTTCACATTCTTGTTTTTCTTTTGATTCGGCTTCCTTTGAGTTTGAGTCGTTGATTTTCCTTTGAGTTTGGTATGATTTTGCTGTTTTTGCACCGTTGGTAACTTCTGGTATGTTAAAGATTGATTAACATTCTTAATAGGAAAATCTTTGTCTGAGTAGATTTTATCATCACCAACAAGAGTGTACAGCAAGTTCACACTCTCCGACTCTTGTGCAGACGAGGACTCGATTGCAACAGTCTTAGCGGGTTTTGCAGGAGGATCACATAGAATGTAATTCTCGAGAGGTATGTCCTCATCTTTGACTACCGCATCAGACTTTGCTGGGATTGTATCATCAGATTCATCATCAGAAGAATCAACATCCTCAATAATGACTTGACTGGAGGATCCTGATTCAGTTCAGCAGAAAACACACATGTATCTGCTGATACATCTGAATCGGATGATACTTCTTTCTTATATCCGAGTCCTGTTGCAAACTCCTTAACATCTAGAGGAACATATGGTTCAAAGAAAGTTCTATCCTCCTCGTCAGGCATTGTATCATAATTGTGTCTCACTGGTGGTGGACATGTCTTGTAACCTATGCATGTGACATCCCGTTTCTCTTTCTGAACATCAATGATGTGATCCAACACATAGCTAGAGCTCAAATAACTGTCTAGCTTAAGTTGGATCGCCTCACTTTCAGTTTTAACACAAACCATTTCCTTTTGCATAATCTCAAGGCGAGTTATATACAAATTAATGTCAGTTTGTTTTCTGGAAACCATTTTTGTTAATTCGGTTTTATCTTTCTTCAAGTTCTCAATTACCGATTTAAACTCTTTTTCATGGTTCTCATAAAACATGTTGGCTTCAGTGCACTTTGAGAGATCCACAGTCAACTTCTGGTTGTGGATAAACGTCACATCATATTTCTTGCAAAGCTTCGTCTTTGCTTTGCAATTCACACCACTTGGCATTCAATGAAACATGTTTGTCTTGCAAGTCAAACAAACTAGCTTGTAAAGCATCATGTTTGCCTTGCAACTCAGACATATTTGCTTCTAAATCAGCACACTTAACTCTTAATCTAGCACAATTATCACAATCTACATCAGTGGGTTCATCGACACATACCTGACTGGAATCACTCTCAGGTGTTGGCCTTTCTGCATCAGAATCAATAACCTTCCTTGATGATTCACATTCAGATCCATCCTCGCTTGAACTTGAAGTTGTATCATCCTCAACTGAAGTTGAAACATCTTCATCTGAACTTATGTCATGTTCAGAACTGTCATTATTTCCCAAGGATTCACCATTGCTTGCATCTTTGACAATTTCAGCATAAAACGCCGTTTTTGTCTCACTACTGTTCCTTGGATCAAGAGATGATGGTTCTGATGTTTCTACAGTAGAACGATGGTGTTGTAAAGCAACTGGGGGTAATGGATTTCCATACAAGTGTGTTGTTCTTTCTGGTTTGGGAACTGATTGTATTGG
Source organism: Helianthus annuus (assembly GCF_002127325.2). Lineage (NCBI taxonomy): Eukaryota > Viridiplantae > Streptophyta > Magnoliopsida > Asterales > Asteraceae > Helianthus > Helianthus annuus. The sequence goes on from NC_035447.2 coordinate 111,541,097, forward strand.
ATTTCCGTATATGTCTGTCATCATTTTCGGTTCACTTTGCTTTTGATTCGTAACCGATGCCCATTGTTCTGCCGTAATTCAAGGTGGTGTGGGAGATTCGGCCCATGATGGAGATAAACCCGTACTTCTATATTTTCCCTCATCCGGAGCTGGAGTACCCCACCATGAGGGAGATGAACTTGTATTTCTATACTTTCCTTCATCCGGAGCCGGAGTACCCCACCAACTTGGATTCATGTTTGGTATGGAAAACCGAATACCTGAAAATCACACTCAAATCAAACAGTTAAATAACAATTACAAACCTTCTGTTTAAATTTAACAAAGTGTTTCGACGAAACAATTTTCTACGAAACAGATTTTGTAATTTTAAACTTGATGAAACAAGAAAGTCTTTTGGTGAAACAGAAATCTTGACGAAACGGATTTTAATTTAACAAACTTGTGAAAGAGAAGCCCACTCGACGAAACAAAGAGGCCTAATATACGGCGAAACAGGCTAACATATATTGAAGCCCAATATGCGATGAGTCAAGGCCCAGTCTTTGTTTTGACGAAACAGATGAGTATCTATGTGGACTTGGCGAAACAAATTAATTATTTTGTCTTGTGCTTTATAATTGAAAGTCAACAAAACAGGTTCAATAAACTCCTTTGGGCTTCCTTGGTTAAACAGGCCCAATTCTTGAAAGTCTACGAAACAGACTTTAACTTTCTTTGGGCTTTTAAAATTCACGAAACAAGGATGCCTTTTGTAATTTTGGGCTGATGAAACAACTCAATATTCTGGCCCAAGAGTGTCAACGAAACTGAAGTTCAAAATTGGTTGACGGAAGTGAAATTTTGTTTTTGTTTCGTCGTCTATGTTAGACGAAATGAAATTATGTTTCACCAAATTTCGTTTCGTCGAAAAGCAAGTCAGTGAGTTGGTGAAAAGTTGGTATGCTTGACCTTATCCACCTGACACACCAGACAACTTTTGGCTACACCATTCCCAAACTCACCAACCAATAAAGTTTATCAATATTTTAATCCTTTTTCACAATTCTCAACAACAAACAACTTTCATAAATTACTTTCAAAGATCAAAAGGTGCACAATTTTGAAAAACACTTTGAATGTGGACAAGAACACGATGGGTTTTCCGGTGAACCCACAACCTTCCGAATCCCGTTTTTGCTTGAAACTTCACTAAAAATCAACTTCTAATATGTGAACATGAAAGAAAAAGTGATTTTTATAAGAACTTCCAGCAAAACAACAAGATTTAAACCAAAATAACAATGTTTTTCAGAAAAATATAAACTTTTCAAACCCGAAAAACAAACAAGAACACCTCGGTTTTAACAAGGAGAAGAGCCAAGGCTCTGATACCACTTGTAGGTCCGGCTAGGAGGATCTAGTCGCTTAATCCTTGTGTACAAACCAACCCGGTTGTGCGGAATCCAACCGGAAAGGCAAACCGAGATAGAACACGCAAATACACGACACGCAATATTCACCGATTAACACCTCTGTATTAATACGTATGAAAGGTTCAGTTACAAAGCAATGTTTACAAATATATTTTGCAAACTCTCTCAAACTCGTGAGTGTGTGTTTTTGCTCTCTGTGTGCTCTCATGCTTTTCTGTGTATGTCTTTAGTCTATTTATAGCAACACAACACAACAGCATCGACGAAACGGAATCTGACTCGGCGAATCAGTTGTCGTCGGCAAAACACTTCAAAGTCGACGAAACAGATGTTTGTTTCGTCGACATGTATGTTGTCCGGCCCAGGTTTAGTTACGGCCCAAATGCAAAGTTTCTTGGCCCAATGGTGGTGTCCTAAACAAGTTGATTTCGGCCCACATGCATGCAATACGTTGACTGAATTCTCACAAATATGCAGATTGTATAGAATAGTCAATATGTGACATCATCATGACATCATCATGATGATGTCATGGTGATGTGGCAGCGGGAACCGGCTCGCGGCGCTTCGTGCTTCGCGTGTCGAACTCTGGGGCGCACGACGGAGGAATGTCGTGACGTCGGGCTTGAGCTGAACCTAACCGGGTCGAACCGAACCGAGTCGCGTCGAGTCGAGTCGCGTCCACATATATGTATCAACAGACTTTTGAGATGTTCTTCAAATGTGATTATTCTTCCTAGTGCTTCCTAAAACGGCACATTGTATACGGTCAATTGATACTAGGATTGGTAAAAACTTTGTTAATGCACTTTGGGTGATAAGTGCATGCCTTCCTATTTGTAGGGTCTTTTTTGTTTATGTCTTGAAACTTAGTCCAAGGTTTATCCTTGGACATTTTGTCCAAGTTTTGGTCTAGACTTTTGTCAGGGGTTTGTGTTAGGCAAAAGTCAGGGTTTTAGTGTAGTTTGTTTTGTCCGGGCTTCTAGTATGTCTTGGAGTCCGTGGTTTGTCTTCTATATATACCTTTATGTGGAATAGACAAGACGGGGATTCTTTGTGAAATTCTATGCACCTTTCTAACCCTAATCATTGTGTGTGTGTTTTGTCTGGCGGCTACTGTGTGTGACGTCATTGTCACACCCTGGCTTTGCGGAAGCGTGGGTTTATTTGGTGTGACTTCTTAATACCATAGCTACAATCATAACAATGCTATATGATAAAACATGTGATATTCATCCATTAATAAAGTTTAGAAAAATCCCATTTTCAACAATCACAAAATAAGTTACAAACCTTAACTTGATTTAATTGAGTTCATAAAGACTTAGCAAAAGACTTTAAAACAATACTAGGTTTAGGTATATGTAACCCGTCCAGGAAGAGGTTACATCTTCTAAACCCTGGATGACTTCTTTATTCAAACGCAGCTTGAAAATACGTGCATACCGTGCCAGATCCGTTAGTTACCTGAAATACATGTAGTTTGAAAAGTCAACATAAAGTTGGCGAGTTCATGTGTAAGTGGGTATGTATAACCCTTTATAAAAATGTCTGTATGTATGAAAATTCCTGGTATGTAGCAAATAAGGAAAAATGAGATCACCATTGGTTTGCAAGGCCAATGATATGTGTGAAGTGCAGTAGGAAGACTCAAACCTAGCAGATTTTTGCGTCGGGTACAAAGTCACCACCTGGCTCATTCAGCGAACTCAGGGATTGGGCTCGCTACACCCAGATAGATCTACCGCTAGTGACCCTCGGTCCTACAATGAGGATTAATGGCCTCCAGTTCCCGCCTACCCACTCACATGATCTAAGTAGTAACCCTCCTTACGCTAACCATACCATGTAAAAAGTATTCGTAATAATAGTAACATGTATTTCACCCCCGTAGTTTAAAAACTGAAAACAGTTAAGAGAAAAGTGGGACATGAACTCACTGAAGTGCGTCTCGAAATAGTAATCTCCCAGTCAACCTGCTGCGTGACGACCTACACGTACTAACTTCTATTAGACGGACGGCCGTGCCTTGGCTTAAGGTTTAACGTTTTTTGGGAAATAGTTAGGCAACTATTTCGTATTGACACTTCTTAATTATTTAGTAATTATATTCCTTCCCAAGGATGGGGGTTTTAATACATGTGCGTTTATATAATTTCAAAATATATTATTAAGTCTCACTTAATAAAATATATTTAATTCATTTGTCTAAAATATTCTACTTCCAAAATATACATATTTTTCCCAAAAATATGATATTTTATCTCATACCATTTCCGAAATAATACTTCTATCAAAATACGCAATTAAGAGTATTTTTCCGAAAATACATAAGTTACATTTTAAGGTTTGTGTGGTAATAATAATACCGGTGTAACTTAAATATCTATTGTGAGGGCGTTAGTATTATTTTGGAAGTCGTAACTTCATGATATTTCAAGTAATATTATTTTTACTCTAAAAATAATATATATATAGTTCACAAAATAATCATAAAATCACACGGACGTTTACTATGAAAAATATATATTCTAAATATATATTTAGCAAGTTTTATTTATGAAAATTCCACCTCCGACACTTGGAGATTTTGTAATAAAATCATGGCGAACTTTATTTGGAAAAATAAGTTAAAAATATATTCATAACACTTGTTGTAAAAATATTTTCCAAGTGTTATATTTCTGGAAAAAATTCGCTAGAGTTTCCTCTGTAACTGGAGGTGGCCACGCTTACAAGCGTATCATTTTCTTTTAACAACTCAATCAATCAATTTTCAACCATCAATATTCAATATCAAAACATCAAACTAGTCAAAAATATGCATAAATTGCAAACACATGTACTTGTAAGTTGTGTAAAAGTATGTAGTAACTTTCCAATATTTTTAGTAGATCCTTCTATTTCTAAAAATAAAATCGGTTTCTTGGAAATCTCATCTTTAAAGAAAATGTAACTTTACAACTTCTCAGTCATAAATTACGAAAATATTTCTTTGTTAAAACCTTTTGTCACACAAGTGTTTACTCACTTGTTTGTTTACATAAATGCTTTTATTTCATGAAAGATCCGGCTTTTAAACGTGATTGCATCTTACACTTGGTTCTTCAAAAATACCACTTGTAGATCTTTAGATCTACTAGTTTAGAACTCCATTTTACAAGAAAAACTATTTTTACACAAGTTCATGTTTATGTATGAAAGGGTTCGTCATCTTGTAACTTTCCTACTTAACATAATGCTAGTTCATGTTCCATGAACATGATCTAGCGTGGTTAGATGACGATCCGTTCCACTACTAACAACCAACAACATAAAATAACCATAACTAAACAAAATTCATCAGTTTTACACCATTATTTACTCTTTAACCATCATGTTCATCTTTCTTACAAGACTTTTAGTTTTGTTTTCGCATGTTCTTGATTTTTATCTGTTAAACTTCTTATTAACCACTTTAGACAAGATCAAGAGGGTGTTTAGAATCACTTACAACTAGCTCAATGCTAGGGAAGAATCAAAGCGAAAACAAGGTGGTTAATAGCGATATAGAGAGGTCCTTATGATTCCGTAAGCACCGGGTCTCCTCGTATGAACTCTAGCACCTTGGGTTGTATGTGGTTAAGCAAGATCAAAGTTGGAAGGTGATGATGGGTGTGTGGGAGCTCACGGCCGAACTCAAAGAGAAGAGGGAGAGAGTGTGAAATTTTTGTGAAGTGTTTGAATGAATGAAATGGTCTTGTGGTTATATTTATAAACCACCTTTAGAGTTTTGTCCATCATACAATATGTTTACTAGATATTAAGCACTTGGAATATAATATTCAAAAAAATGTAAGGGGTGTGTCCCCTTGGGGGACTGATTCGGTCAGGGGGGGGGGGTTATCTAGTTGGATTTCAACCAATTAGTTAAGTAGTAGTTGGTTTAGTTAGGAGTTTAAACTAGTTACTAGTGTGTTATGTATTATAGCGGGTGTTAGGGTATTCGGAGACCCTAACCGGCTCAGAAAAGGAAAAACAATGTCATTGTCAATATTTTTATGTTCCGGGTAAAGTCCGGTTGTTCAGTTGGATACTGATCCGTTAAAGTGCTTAATAAGCATTTAAAGTGTCTTTAATATTATTTTTAGTGACACAAAGAATTCCCGACACTTTGGAAAGTGTCTAGTATTATTTTCCCATGTTTTTGCACTTTACTAGTTAGCTTAAATGCTGAATTTGTATTAAAGTGCAGAATGTTGTGTTTAGAACATGTTTTAGGCACATTCGGTCACTATACTATCACTTAGTGACGCAGTTTTACAATCCTCATTTCCCTACACTCCCTACTAGTGCAGTAAACTATTTCCGGCCCATACTGGCCTTAGAGACAGTGTCTGTCTGGTGCTGGCTATGTCAGCACATTTACTGGGTTATCCGTTCATTGTGCTAGTGTGCTGTTGTGCATCAAGTTTGTCACTATAGTTTGTATGTAAATAATGGAGTGACAGTTAATAAAGTATGATGCATGTATATGTATGTATCAGAATTCAAATAGCAGTTTAACCACAATTGTAAGCAAGCACAGTAATTAAGCATTAATTAAATATTAATTAATTCGTACGGATACCTGATTTGGTGAGGGTTGTCACATTCTCCCCCCGTTAAAGAAAGTTCGTCCTCAAAATTTGTACTACCTTAACCCGTTATGGTTTCGTCACACGTGTATGTATATAAATAATATCGAGGTAGATAATCATCAAACCGAATCAAACCTTACTCACATTTGGTGAGTCTAAGAATATATAACAACCTGAATCCTAGGGTTAAAAAGGTGTGTGCTTTTAGCATTAGTTGTCAAGGTACAAGACGTACTTGACGTATAATTTAGTGCAAACCAACTAGTATGGGGGGTTCCTCAAAGAGGAGCCTTGACTAATAAGACTCTCAAACGATCGATCGCAATGTGCAAGCGAGTTTTCACGAAACATAGCACCCGCTATATAAATTTAAAAATCAACAACTCAAATGAAATAGCAAATTGATCCGTCAACTCCTGGGTAGATGAATGGTAAGATTCAGTGTGTTGAACGTTTTGAATGGCGAGAATACGCCGAGTGAACACAAGCGAATCTGGTGTATCCTTGCTTTGATTTGTAGTTGCATCAGGAATGTTTAAATAACGAGTCAACAAAAGTTTATGTATTTTTGCGTGAAACGGTTAACCATGATTAGCACAACCTAAAAGTTTGTAATGACACCACAAGGTGTCGCAATGACATAATTCCATAATAGCGGTGATTGAACAGGTTCACCGTTATTTGAGATCAGGTGAAAGTGTACCGAAACAAGCCTGGAGGATTGATTTTCATAATGTCATAAAGTTTTTCAGTTGAATATGGAACATCAAAGTGCCACTGTTTTGATCGAAGATGAAAAAGTTTTAAGTATTGCAAGGCATTTGATTGACAACGAAAGAGTCGTTAGGAGGTACATTGTGCTTAAGAAATGAATATATGTACCATTGCCTCAACACACAACTGTGTTAAGACTGCTTCGATCGGGGATATCAAAATGGATTGTTAACAAATAAATAGGCAATTTAATCCGTGTATGAAATGAGTAACCCAATTAGCGCAAGCTTCAATTCTGTGAAAGCATCACTGCAAGGTATCGAAATCAATCAACGATTTAGTGGAGTCATAGACCAAACGAACCTGCTACGACTTGAAATGAGAGAATCCTTGCAAAAACATTTGAATATGATGCTTCCAATACATCATATGACGTCTGAAACTGAATATGCGAAGTGGATAAGTTCAAGCAATTGAACTTAATCTCAGTGTAGCCCGGCAATAAACATATGTATCAACAAAGAAAATATTGGTATGGTAACAAAATAAACCATGAATGTAATTTGTAATAAAAGAAGCCTCAGGAGAGTGTGTCGACTTGATAGCAAAAGAGCCAATAATTTCAATAACGTAGGTTACTCGAATCACAAACCAGTAATTAGATTTAGCAACGTAATATTTGAACTTTAATGAGGCGTTTATTCGAAATGAAACCGCATGCGTAGCAAAAGGTGCATGGGTTATATATAAGTTTTCAACTGATGAAGCGATGTGTTTCTACCAAAAGGGAGAAATGACCAAGTATACGAAGCAAACGTGTGTTCGCTCTCAGCGAAGGAAATGAACGTGATGCAACTACTTTGAGGGGAGTAGAAATGCAAATATCTACTCATTAGAAGTAAAAGTGAAGACTTCAACGGAAGAAAATTTAAGTATTTTCGGTTTTGTTAACTGCAATGACACGTGTGTCAAGTTAATGATGTTTGATTGAGTTGACAGATATGGTTCCTAAGTAAAACCCTTACGAGTTTGGTCCTGGGATCCCAAAGGTCCTAGATATAAGTTTTCTAGATTCTCCATATTTCGTATCCCATGTAGATCTGGTTTGTACATTGTGTAGGAAGCACCATTTTGTCTATGCCTAAGAGCAAGTCATTGTCCCACAATTTCGCCCTGGTATACTTTCTTCCTGAATTTCACCACTATCGACGCTCGATCGTCGATCATTCGTGTAGTAGTCGGATCCTCACAGTTAGTCAAACAAATAATTCGTCAATCCTTAGCAAGAGCCACCGACTCTGGTTGGCTAGCTCGTCCGACTCCCGGTCAGTTAAAAGTCATCGTCCTTTCTTTTGACGAGCAGAACTGAGGTTATCCAGAACGGAAATTTTGGTCTGATATCTTCCTTCTCTATCAACCACCGAAACTACACTGTCAATCCTTGAGTTTCCGAAGGTGTAAGTTGCTCAGGGTGCTTTGACTACAGGCGCAACGCCTGGAATCAAATCGATGCAAAAATTCGGCTGGTCGTTGAGGAGATAGTTCTGGCTAGTCTTTGAGGAAGACTCCAGGATATTCTCTAATCACGGGGGTATCGTTAAGTTCTAGTTCTTCGGCTCCCTTGTCACCGACATGAGCCAGAAAACAACACATTCTTCCCACAACAACTTTCGTGCCTTAAGCAATTCGTGATCGGTGGTGGCGTATCCTGCTTCGTGAGTCACAATCGTTCCTTCATTCGTCATCAAGGGGCGGATATCAACCTCCGCTCGACCGCTCGCCAACTAATACATGCAATTACCACGTTGAAGCTTCCCAGCTCAACTGGCAGTAGATCTATCGTAACTTACGCTCTCCGGTTTTTATCTTGCCGATTCCAGTTACTGCGTTGGCTTCCACTAGCTTCCCCTAAGCTAGTTCCAATGGGTACTGGAATATCTACTTACTCGCTACTTAAACCAATTATACTCTCGAACTCTAGAAGTGCGAATCGTAAAATTTGCAACAGTATTTGGCAATACAGATGCATAACATTGAGTAATCTGGGACGTACCAATATCTATGCTTGAATCCCTGGCGTGTCCCCCTAGCTCCGGTGGGGAGCTTTCATCCTTGTGCATGATTTGTTTTTAGGGCAATATTTTCTGAAATGCTTTTTTGCTTCAACAGTTAAAACAACCTTGAGCACGTTTCTGTTTATCGCTCATCCTGCCTTGACAATTGTCATTGTCGTTGTCCCCTTCGTGATTCTCACTGCCGTCGTGGCCCCCACTACCACGTTCGGTATCTTGCCAACAAGTTTCTTTAGGATGCCCCCTCTTTTCACAGTTAGCACATTTTCCATATCTACATCGCCCGACATGATAACGTAAACAATTGTCGCACTTAGGTAGGATACCCATGTATTCTTTTCCCTTTTTGGCCTTCTTCTTGCTACTCCACAGAGTAACCATCTTGAAATTTGCGAGCTTTCTCTTGTTACCCCCAGATGCCTCTATAGCAGTCTCCTTTTTCTCCTCCGCAGTGGAAAATTCTCCTCGTCTAACTGCTTCTTCCGTGAGCGCCACACTTATGTTGATAGCCTCGGTGATCGTTGAAGGTTTAGATGTTGTTACCAGGCTTAGAATCTGGGGTGCCAATCCCCTTATGAACTGTTCAATATTCCTAGATTCTGGTTCCACCAAACGCGAAGCAACTTGTGATAAATCACCAAATCTCCGCACATATTCAGCTATCTTCGGACCTTCCATTTTCAAGTTCCATAATTCGGTTTCCAATTTCTGGACTTCTGCCCTAGAGCAATATCTCTTACGCATCAGCTCTTTCAGCTCGTCCCACGTCAAAGCCTTTGCAGTGGTCTCGCCCATTGTCCGAATTTGATGGTTCCACCATGACAGAGCCTCATCCACCAATAGTCCAGCTATATATGTGACTTGATGTTCAGGGTCACATTTGCTCCATCGTAAAACAGAATCCGTCTTTTCAACCCAGCGCACGAAAGCTAAGGCACCCCCAGTGCCGTCGAACTCTCAAGGTTTGTGGTCCAGGAACTGCTTGTAGGTGCAGCCTGCGATGTAAGCAACATTATTTGTTTAAGGCCTTAGCAAGGCACTCGTGGAAATGTCCAAACGTTTTGTAATGTGTCTTAAAGGACTAAACATTACCGTTGGGGGTGTTATTTCCTGAGGTACCTCCGATGCAATCGGAGCGATGGGCCTCGTATCGTGCGATGGCCTGTAAGAGGCGCTCTCGCATTTCCGCCTCTGTTGTAGGTAGAGGGTGGTTGTTATTTGTATTCCCTTGAGTCGACATCTTCCTAGAAGAAAGTTGGTTAGGTCAGGCCTTGTGAAGGACGCGAGCACACAAGTCTCTATTCAACGAATAAGACCTTAGAGGTGTATTTCATATATGTATATACGTAGTCGTTATAACATTCAATCACATATTATCACATGTATTGCACAACTTGTAAATAGGAATGTAGCAAGTAAGCATGTAGCATTATAGTTATAGCACAAATATGTGGATCAACAGCGTGCTTAGGGGAGACATAGCGACGGAGTTTTTCGTTAGTCATTAGTCATAAGTATTGTCGCGTGTTTAAAGATGATCGGGCTTTCATTATCCTCCGGCCACAATCACTGTGTTTACAAAATGCATCACATCAGAAGGGACACAGGGTCACCCTACCCTTGTCCAAAAAGTATATTAGTGCATCACAATTACGTAGTCAGAAGTGGTCCTCAAAAGGCTTATCATTAGAGTCTTTTCCCAAGCATAATGCAATCCGCATAATCCAGAAACCAACTATACTGGTGACTGAGGTGGAGGAGGAAAGAAAAGTAAACTGTTAACATGCGTGAGTCCCTCCTCGAGCTTGTATATACGTTGAAGTAATTATCTACTCTGCCGCTCGATAGTAAAGAAATGGGCATCAGAATCCCGGGAATAGTGAAATAGCAAAGGTCAGAGCACAAAGGAATCTTGATGTATGTGGCGGATCAAGCATGCTGATGATAGACAGGGTGGAGGACGTGGTGTTTTACATAAACTTTTCAGACAATGTGCTGTCTGGTGATGTGGACACTCAAATCATGTTTTCGGTTATGTAATGTTTTGCATTTGGAGTTGCCAATTGTGGCGTCAGCTCAAGCTCTAACATTCTGCGACTTGTATCCTCAACTGTAGTTGATGTTACAGGAGCAACTCATCTCGTATGTGGCTTCCATAACGTGAGGGATGGTAAGGGTCTAAAATTAGCATAGCGTGTTATAAGATCCATCAAAGTGGCTCGTCCGGCGTTGTAGAGGTGAATGTAGTAAACGGTGCGGCCTGTGAGGGTATGTCCTGAAGGAAAGTGATAGGCACGATGGCGCAATGGATGTCGGTCTTCATAGGGGAAAGGAGCAGTGTCAGCGGTTGCGGATGTAATAACAAACATCTCAACAAATGAGGAGATTGCCCGTTGCAGGTAGATATAAGGGGTGCAATGTCTGGCAGACCAAAAAGAAACAGGATCGTGATCACGTAAAGGTGTAGGTTCAGCAGGCGCAACATCAAGGTGACCCAAAAGGTGTAGAAGCTAGCTCAAGAGCAGGCTCTGGGTCGTGTAACGGTGTGGTGTCTCGTGCAGGTGATAGAGTAGCAGCCATGTCATCGTCGTCTTGTGTCAGTAGTAGAATGCTGTAATCTAGCTGTTCGTAAGGTTGCAGGTTTCATAGACTCATAGGAGTCTGAATGCATGCTAGAATCAGAGGATGGCTTGTTAACAGGGGTCTTAAGAAGTGAAGTTAGTAACAGTGTTCTCGTCTAATTTTCCATTATCATGGGCGTCGGCAGGAGGACCATCGATAAGCATGCCAACGTAGTCATATATTGTTTGTCGAGTAGCCAACCTTCAGTAGAAATGTCCGCAGGAGGCGCATCATCGAGGATTGGAGCCATGGTGTGTCCATCATCGGGATGACCAGTGATGGAGTGGTCATGGATTGAAACAAGAGTGACAGAAAGATTCTTGTCAAAGAAGCCATCAGCAAGGGTAAAGTATCACCAGAATCTGGTAGCGCGGACTGTTGGAAGTCGTCCTCGTCCTTGGTCAGCATATCAGGATCACTCTCAGTGTCTGCCGTAAATATCTCTGGCACAGATGCTGTCTCCTTATCCGTGGCGGTGGCCATAGGGTTATCAATGCCTGATAACTCGCCTTCTAAATAGTGTGACATGTGTGTCGGTACATAATAGTCATAGCATGTATATTCATAGAAATTATTAACAATTAGTGCATGCAAATACTCACCTCATATGCACGTATATCAATAATCAGCAATTAAGCGTGTAAGTAATAACAATGTAAGCAAGTAATCATCCTAGTCTTCCCCAGACTATCCTCCTAGCCTCCCCGACTGAACCTCCTAGTTTCTCAGACTATCCACCCAGCCTCTCAGACTGATCCTTCTAGTCTCACTAGACTAACCTCCCAGCCTCTCAGACTGAACCTCCTAGTCCCACTAGACTAACCTCCCAGCCTCTCAGACTGAATCTCCTAGTCTCTCAGACTAACTCCCTCAGTCTCCCCGACTGAATCCCTGGTCTTCCCGACCATCCTCCCAGCCTTTAGGGCTGAAATCCCTCAGTCTCCCCGACTGAATCCCTCTCGGTCTCCCCGACCGAACTCCCTCAGTCTCCCCGACTGAACTTCCTCAGTCTCCCCGACTGAACTCTCTCAGTCTCACCGACTGAACTCCCTCTGTCTCCCCGACTGAACTTCCTCAGTCTCCCCGACTGAACTCCCTCAGTCTCCCCGACTGAACTCCCTCAGTCTCCCCGACTAAACTTCCTCAGTCTCCCCGACTGAACTATAAATTTTTGAAAAGTGTACTTGTGCCTTTTTGTTGGTAAAAATGTTTGTTCCCTGGATCTGGACGTTTTGTGTATGCGATGAAAACATGTTGTGAAAACATTTTCGTGAGAGCCCTAGTGATCGTATCCTAGTTCGCTACGACCGAAGCTCTGATACCAAGCTGTCACACCCTGGCTTTGCGGAAGCGTGGGTTTATTTGGTGTGACTTCTTAATACCATAGCTACAATCATAACAATGCTATATGATAAAACATGAGATATTCATCCATTAATAAAGTTTAGAAAAATCCCATTTTCAACAATCACAAAATAAGTTACAAACCTTAACTTGATTTAATTGAGTTCATAAAGACTTAACAAAAGACTTTAAAACAATACTAGGTTTAGGGATACGTAACCCGTCCAGGAAGAGGTTACATCTTCTAAACCCTGGATGACATCTTTATTCAAACGCATCTTGAAAATACGTGCATACCGTGCCAGATCCGTTAGTTTCCTGAAATACATGTAGTTTGAAAAGTCAACAAAAAGTTGAGGGAGTTCATGTGTAAGTGGGTATGTATAACCCTTTATAAAAATGTCTGTATGTATGAAAATTCCTGGTATGTAGCAAATAAGGAAAAATGAGATCACCATTGGTTTTCAAGGCCAATGATATGTGTGAAGTGCAGTAGGAAGACTCAAACCTAGCAGATTTTTGCGTCGGGTACAAAGTCACCACCTAGCTCATTCAGGGAACTCAGGGATTGGGCTCGCTACACCCAGATAGATCTACCGCTAATGACCCTCGGTCCTACAATGAGGATTAATGGCCTCCAGTTCCCGCCTACCCACTCACATGATCTAAGTAGTAACCCTCCTTACGCTAACCATACCATGTAAAAAGTATTCGTAATCATAGTAACATGTATTTCACCCCCGCAGTTTAAAAACTAAAAACAGTTAAGAGAAAAGGGGGACATGAACTCACTGAAGTGCGTCTCGAAATAGCAATCTCCCGGTCAACCTTCTGCGTGACGACCTACACGTACTAACTTCTATTAGACGGACGGCCGTGCCTTGGCTTAAGGTTTAACGTTTTTGGGAAATAGTTAGGCAACTATTTCGTATTGACACTTCTTAATTATTTAATAATTATATTCCTTCCCAAGGATGGGGGTTTTAATACATGTGCGTTTATATAATTTCAAAATATATTATTAAGTCTCACTTAATAAAATATATTTTAATTCATTTGTCTAAAATATTCTACTTCCAAAATATACATATTTTTCCCAAAAATATTATATTTTATCTCATACCATTTCCGAAATAATACTTCTATCAAAATACGCAATTAAGAGTATTTTTCCGAAAATACATAAGTTACATTTTAAGGTTCGTGTGGTAATAATAATACCGGTGTAACTTAAATATCTATTGTGAGGGCGTTAGTATTATTTTGGAAGTCGTAACTTCATGATATTTCAAGTAATATTATTTTTACTCTAAAAATAATATATATATATATATATATATATATATATATAGTTCACAAAATAATCATAAAATCACACGGGCGTTTCCTATAAAAAAATATATATTCTAAATACATATTTAGCAAGTTTTATTTATGAAAATCCCACCTCCGACACTGACACTTGGAGATTTTGTAATAAAATCATGGCGAACTTTATTTGGAAAAATAAGTTAAAAATATATTCATAACACTTGTTGTAAAAATATTTTCCAAGTGTTATATTTCTGGAAAAATTTCGCCAGAGTTTCCTCTGTAACTGGAGGTGGCCACGCTTACAAGCGTATCATTTTCTTTTAACAACTCAATCAATCAATTTTCAACCATCAATATTCAATATCAAAACATCAAACTAGTAAAAAATATGCATAAATTGTGTAAAAGTATGTAGTAACTTTCCAATATTTTTAGTAGATCCTTCTATTTCTAAAAATAAAATCGGTTTCTTGGAAATCTCATCTTTAAAGAAAATGTAACTTTACAACTTCTCACTCGTAAATTACGAAAATATTTCTTTGTTAAAACCTTTTGTCACACAAGTGTTTACTCACTTGTTTGTTTACATAAATGCTTTTATTTCACGAAAGATCCGGCTTTTAAACGTGATTGCATCTTACACTTGGTTCTTCGAAAATACCACTTGTAGATCTTTAGATCTACTAGTTTAGAACTCCATTTTACAAGAAAAACTATTTTTACACAAGTTCATGTTTATGTATGAAAGGGTTCGACATCTTGTAACTTTCCTACTTAACATAATGCTAGTTCATGTTCCATGAACATGATCTAGCGTGGTTAGATGACGATCCGTTCCATTACTAGCAACCAACAACATAAAATAACCATAACTAAACAAGATTCATGAGTTTTACACCATTATTTACTCTTTAACCATCATGTTCATCTTTCTTACAAGACTTTTAGTTTTTTTTCGCATGTTCTTGATTTTTATCTGTTAAACTTCTTATTAACCACTTTAGACAAGATCAAGAGGGTGATTAGAATCACTTACAACTAGCTCAAGGCTAGGGAAGAATCAAAGCGAAAACAAGGTGGTTAATAGCGATGTAGAGAGGTCCTTGTGATTCCGTTAGCACCGGGTCTCCTCGTATGAACTCTAGCACCTTGGGTTGTATGTGGTTTAGCAAGATCAAAGTTGGAAGGTGATGATGGGTGTGTGGGAGCTCACGGCCGAACTCAAAGAGAAGAGGGAGAGAGTGTGAAATTTTTGTGAAGTGTTTGAATGAATGAAATGGTCTTGTGGTTATATTTATAAACCACCTTTAGAGTTTTGTCCAACATACAACATGTTTACTAGATATTAGGCATTTGGAATATAATATTCAAAAAAATGTAAGGGGTGTGTCCCCTTGGGGGACCGATTCGGTCAGGGTGGGGGGGTTATCTAGTTGGATTTCAACCAATTAGTTAAGTAGTAGTTGGTTTAGTTAGGAGTTTAAACTAGTTACTAGTGTGTTATGTATTACAGCGGGTGTTAGGGTATTCGGGGACCCTAACTGGCTCAGAAAAGGAAAAACAATGTCATTGTCAATATTTTTATGGTTCGGGTAAAGTCCGGTTGTTCGGTTGGACACTGATCCGTTAAAGTGCTTAATAAGCATTTAAAGTGTCTTTAATATTATTTTTAGTGACACAAAGAATTCCCGACACTTTGGAAAGTGTCTAGTATTATTTTCCCATGTTTTTGCACTTTACTAGTTTGCTTAAATGCTGAATTTTGTATTAAAGTGCAGAATTTTGTGTTTAGAACATGTTTTAGGCACATCCGGTCACTATACTATCACTTAGTGACGCAGTTTTACAATCCTCATTTCCCTACACTCCCTACTAGTGTAGTAAACTATTCCCGGCTCATACTGGCCTTAGAGACAGTGTCTGTCTGGTGCTAGCTCACGTTTACTGGGTTATCCGTTCATTGTGCTACTGTACTGTTGTGCATCAAGTTTGTCACTATAGTTTGTATGTAAATAATGGAGTGACAGTTAATAAAGTATGATGCATGTATATGTATGTATCAGAATTCAAATAGCAGTTTAACCACAATTGTAAGCAAGCACAGTAATTAAGCATTAATTAAATATTAATTAATTCGTACGGATACCTGATTTGGTGAGGGTTGTCACAGTCATTCATCTTCCTTATCAAGAATACTCTGTGTATTCTTGATTTCTCTCACAAATCTTTGCATTCTAGTGCTTCATCTACAGTGGTTGATCATCAGGTGGATTCCGCACACCTGTTGGTTGTATTAGCTGAGTGAGATCTTGGATTAGGAGGACTTACAAGTGGTATCAGAGCAGGGTGCTCATACTACTATAGGTGTTTCTTAGTTTGAAGGTTTTTGTGAGAAAAGTTCAAACATTGATAGGGTTAGTGAGTGTTTAGTGCTTTTTTGTGTTTTATTCATGATTCTTCATTCATTTCTAGTGATTTGGTGATGGATTTTGAGTAGTTTGGTGATTTTGAGTGTTGATCTTCATCTGGGTTTTACAAAGGTTTTGGTTCTTGTTCATACAGTGTTGTGTTGAAGGTTGAAAAAGATTCCTAGTTTGATCTTTGGAAGCATTGTCCGTGGTTTAAATTTTATGTTTGTGTTTCCGAGGTATTGTTGAACCAGTGTGAAGTCACATTGGGGAGATAGTCCGGAGACTGGTTACTGAGTCCATTGTGTCCGGATTTTACACCCTTATTAGGTCCGAGTTTAAGAACCGCTTATTAGGTCCGAGTTTTAGTGGAGTCTCCTTGTGTTTCTAATTAAGTCTGAGTTTTAAATCCAGAGAGGTCCGAGTTTTTGAGCTTATACCTTTTAACTCTGAGTTTCCAGCTTATCCGAGTTTTTTTTAAAGGTTCTTTGTAGTCCGAAGGTGTCCGAGTTTTTTAATTGTCCTAGCCAACTGATCCGAGTTTTAGGTTGAAGTTTGTGGGTCCGAGTTTCTTAATTGAAGTTTGTGGTCTGAGTTTTTTGTTGAAGTTTGTGGGTCCGAGTTTCTTAATTGAAGTTTGCGGTCCGAGTTTTTGTCCTATTCTAGTTAAAGTTTATGGGTCCGAGTTTCTTAATTGTCCTAGTTTACATATCAATTGATCCGAGCTTTAGGTTTTCTTTTGATCCGAGTTTCTTATAAAGTTCAACAAGTCCGTATTTTAGCATAGAATAGAGTGGTCTGAGTTTAATTCCTTAACAGTGTAGTGTGGAGTGTTAGTTTGTGTTATATTTCAGGTTGTTATCTGGGTTTGCTTTCTGTTAAAGCCTCAGACATTTCACTCCATGTTTTCTCTCCGGGTTTGGACTTAGTATACCTCCCAGTGACAGTTTTTTCTTGGAAACCTACTGTTAATTTCTATTTAAACTCACTCTTTCTTTCACAACTATCTCGAAATGGCAAACAACAATCTGACTGCAATGGTGCAAAACCTCAAGCACAATGCTGAGGTAGGGAGTAACGACAAACCTCCTTTGTTGATAAACGAGCTTGATTTTCCTGAGTGGAAGGAGCGTTTTGAAAGGTATGTAAGAGCGAAAGACATCAAGATCTGGTTGTGCATCGTTAAAGGATGTGGAGCTACTCCAGTACGAACGTTAACGATTGATACTTATTTGGCACTCACCGACGACCAGAAAAAATTTTATGATTGTGAAGAGAAAGCTATGTCAATGATTACGATGGCTATGACGCAATCTATACTTCATACTTTCCGTAAGAGAAGTAGCTCGAAGGAGTTGTGGGATAGCATGATCGAGCACTATAAAGGAAATGCAATGTACAAGAAATGACGTCTCGAACGTTTGAAGACTCGATTCGTTGTGTTTAAAGCTTTAAGAAATGAATCATTCGATGACACAGTGAACCGATTTTATCATCTGTTGAGCGAACTTGATAGAAGTCAAGAGGGTATCTACACTGAATTTGAGAAAGTTGAGAAGTTTCTAAATTGCCTTTCCAAAGAATGGAATATGTACACCGCATTGATTAAAGAAGGTGTTCTCTACAAGGAGCTCTCATTGGAAGAAGCTGTACAAAAACTAAAGGGTTATGCTTGGAATATGGAAGATCAAGCATCAGATTTTGAGAAGATCCAAGATCCTCAGTTATATAAAGCTTCAAAACCGACGGATAAAGGTAGTAATGGTGGAGCCGGTGTTGCCCTATATTCAGAGAATGAAGTTCCTGCAAGTGAACACGCCTTTATGAGCAACAATGTCAGTTCAAGTGGAACAACAAATTCCAATCAAGGAATGTACTCTTCTAGTGGAGCTCAGAAATCTCAAGCAACAAACTTGAACATTCCAAAGTTAGACGCAAGCTGCTTAAAGTTGACAGAAGAAAACATGAGCCTTTTGGCATCCTTCATGACTCCTACGAGAACTTCTGTCTTGGAAAGCTAGTTGAACCATCAAGTCTCGATGAGGACTTTGACCAGATAGACCAAGACGAAATGGAAGAACTTGATCTACAACTCAATATGGCACTCTTAGTCCGTAGAGCGAAGAAATTTCTGTTGAGAACGGGTAGGAAGTTCATCGGAGGTCAGACGAAGACTCGAATGGGAGTCGACATGTCAAAGGTGAAATGTTACAACTGCGGCATCTACGGGCATTTCGCACGTGATTGTCGAAAGCCGAAAATGGAAAGATCTGACAGAGAAAGCAACTCTCAAGGAAACAATTCAAGACCTCACAACAATGCATCAACTACTACTTCTAACTCAAGTACTCGTCCAAGTGGTTCTGAAAATCTTACACCCTCGACAAACAATGCTATGGTGGCTCAATCTCTATAAAATGTGACTGAGCCTTACGACTGGGGTTGTGCATTGGAATACATTTCAGGAGCTATTGTGTCACAAGCCTTTATAGCTAAAATTGTCAACGAAGAAGTGTGTGAAGATATTATCGAAGAGTCTAGCATTGAGGAACTTGCTGTTGTAGCCGAGGTTTTTGGGGAAGAATTGGATTCGGGCAATGTTGCTGAGAATGAAGATCACTTGAATGAAGAGTCTGTTGAAAAATCTAACAAAGCAGAAGATGGAGAAAAGGGAGAATACTTTGAGTTCAACATCTCCACAGCTGAAATGCAGCAATTTGCGGATGCAGAAGCTAAAAGGTTGGAAGAAAACTCCGTAGAAAATGAAGCGTGTGCATTCATGCCTGGCATTGAGGTAAAATCATCTTCTGTAGATAAACGATGTGCAAGATGTGTAGAGTTTGTCACCAAGATTGACAGATATGCACTTCACAACATAAACTTAATTGCAAATTTAGAAAAATCCAGAGAACTCATTGCTGTTTTGTCTAATTCGGATAAAGAACACCGAATTAAGATAAAAGCGCTGAAAAATGATATCTCTGAATTTGAGACTTGTGGCTCAGGGAACTCTTAAAAATCAGGAATTAAAATCTGAACTTGAAATGAACCAAAATTGTGTTTTGGAAAAGAACAAAATCATTTTGGAAAAGGATAATCTGATTTTAGATTTGCAACGAAAAATTGAAAAGTTCGGGGATTCATCAGAAGTGATGAATTTCTGTATTAACAGCCAACGTCTCAAAGAATCCGAGGAAGAAATGTTCGGCATCGGTTATAAGAAAGTGCCTCCACCGGTAAACCATAGTTATACATCGATGCCAAGCATTGATCCTGAATTGGCAAATTTTGTGCCAAAGACCCCTCTGACGGTTGAACCGCAAAGTGAGTCAGAATCTGAGCCAGATGAGGCTTCTGACTCAGAACAGTCGAAGGTGAGTGAAGTTACGAAGAAAAATGAGCTAAATTTTGATAACATTGAGAATTTAATAAGCAATAAAATTTTGGAAATTTTCAATCAAGTTCAAAATGCGAAGTCAAAACCAAAGTCACGTGGGAAATCCAAAAAGAATTTGAAAAATATCCCTAAAACTGAGTTTGTTAAAGGGGAAGATTTTATCAAGGAAGAAGAGAAAATCGAAACAGGTTCAAACTCTCAGTTTGTCAACCAAATTTTGAAAAATCCCACTAAAGCCTCATCATCTTCGACCAGTCATGAGGAACATCCAAAGAATGCTGCAAAAGTTCGCAAATGTTATAAGTGTCGTGGGAAAGGACACTTAGCAGCAGATTGTCCAGATGACAAGGGTAAATCCCTTGTTGATCCTGATCAAAAGAAGCCTTTTGTTGAAAAACCACAAAATGAAGCAGTTAATGTTGAAAAGAAAAACGGTAAAAATCAGAAGGTTGAGAAAACCAAAGTGATTAAACAAGAAGTAAAACCGGTTGTCAAAACAAATGTTAAATCACAACAAAATCAGGATCAAGGGGAGAAACCAGTTGTTATTAATCGTGGTGAAAGATCAGAAAGTTCATCTCAAAGACATGATACTCGTGAGAAAACCCCTCACAGACGTCAAAATCATGTTACTTTCCAAACATTTGAGAATGACCAACGTTCTAGAGGTTCGAACAACAACTATGTTAGACCTCATGCACAGAACAGATTCGTGAATGATCGAAATGCGTCACCCCCTCCATTTCCAAATCAAAGACAGCATTCGGATAATCATCCACGATCATTCTCAAGACACGATGATGTTCCTAGATTTGGTAGGAATTTTGAGCCACCCAGGAATCAAAATTACAGTTACCAAAACTATGGAAGCCGAGGTTATGGAAACTCTGGTTATACCAACAGATCGTCAACTCCGTATAATCCACGATTTACGGGGAGTCATTCCAACAATTTCCAAAATGGAAATGGAGGACACAGAGGCGATGATGGTTATTTCAAAGAGTTTTCTTATGTTGACGAATCGGGACTACCCAAGACCATCATGGCTTGGGTCCCACATTCTAACTAAATTTTCTTGTTGGGGAGTGTAGGAGCAGCTGAATAGGGCTATCTATATTTGGTATATCGATAGTGGCTGTTCCAGACACATGACAGGAAATAAAGAGTTATTGAACAATTTTAAACAAATTCGTGGTGGTTATGTGAACTTTGCCGGTGAGAAGGGTGGATACATCACCGGTGAAGGTTCGGTGTCAAATGGAAAAATTACCCTGCATAAAGTGAACTACGTTGAAGAACTGAAGCATAACTTGATGTCGGTTTCTCAAATTTGTGATAACAAGTATACGATGTTGTTCACTAATAAAGCTTGCTTCGTTTTGCGTCCAGGATTTGTTGTTCCTGAAGATTGGATCGTAATGAGGGCTCCAAGGGTGAATAACACATATGTCATGGACATGCGCCCGTTGGTTAACTCGTCTGCTCCAGTGACATGTCTACTTTCGAAGGCGACTGAAGATCAATCGTATCTCTGGCATAGGAGAATGGGCCATGTGCATCTGCGAAAAATGAACCACTTAGTAAAAAACAACTTAGTGTTGGGGGTTCCTTTACGTAGTTTCAATATGCACAACAAATGTGAATCATGTGAAAAAGGAAAAATCAAATGAAAGCCTTACAAACCGAAAACTGTTTACTCAATCCAAAAACCACTTGAATTGCTTCACATGGATCTTTTCGGCCCGATCCATGTTCCTAGCATTGGTGGGATGTCTTATTGCCTAGTTGTCACTGACGATTTCTCACGATACTCGTGGGTATTTTTCTTAAAAACAAAGGACCAAACAGCTGGTATTTTAAGAGACTTGTTCAAACAACTTGAGAAAAATTATTCACTTCCTATTAAGAAAATCCGAAGTGACAACGGCACTAAGTTTAAAAATCATTATATGGATGATTTATGTCGGGAAATGGGAATAGTTCATCAGTTCAGTGCTCCATATGTTCCTCAACAGAACGGAGTTGCAGAACGAAAGAATCGTACCCTAATTGAGGCAGCCCGCACTATGCTTTCTGAATCAAAATTGCCAATTTTCTTCTGGGCCGAGGCGGTAAACACTGCATGTTATGTGTTAAATCATGCGCTTACGGTCAAAAGAGAAGATAAAACGTGTTATGAATTGCTTGAAAACAGGAAACCGAACCTATCTGGTTTTCAACCTTTTGGGATCAAGTGTGTTATCAAACGCACCAAAGATACTCCTAAAATGGGGGAAGTTGGAGAAGTTGGGTTCTTTTTTGGATATGCCAATGGAACTCCAAACAAACGCGTTTATAACATTAAGAAGCGAACAATGGAGATCGTTTTTGATATAACTCCTTTGAGTTTCGATCCTCCACCGTTCGAATTCGGTCCCAAAATCGGTTATGATTATGATAAATTATTTGATTCATTTGATCTTCCTGATGTTTCAGAAGAAGATTCGAAGGTTGTATACACACATCTTGTGAACAAAGATGAAGTGGATGCGAGCTTGAGAGCAAGTATTCCTACTAATGTGTCTTCGAATGTTCCAGTCGCTGATTCTTTGGTCGTAAATGAAGTTGTTGCTGAGCAGATCCCCAATGCAGCTGCTCAAACTACAAGTGGTGATCTTTACGTTGACTTTTCCGCATATCCAAATGTTAATGCGTCTTCTGGAAATGATCAAGCTTCTAGTAGTAATGCAAATGCTGAGGGGGAGATTCAATCGAATTTGGGAAACAATCTTCAAGCTCCAGCAATCCCAGTTCCAAGAACAAATATTCATCATCCTGTTGATAATATTATCGGGAATCCAAATGCGGGAGTGCAAATGCGAAGGAGTATTTCAGAGATGCAGTGTCTGTTCTCTGCTATCAAGAATGAAGAAATCTACAATCTTAGCCTACATGAATGTTTTATCTCTCAGTTAGAGCCAAAGAACTATCAGATGGCTCTGAAGGATAATTCTTGATGTGAGGCGATGCAAGAAGAGTTAGCTCAGTTCGACAAGCTAAAGGTGTGGAATTTGGTCGATCTTCCAAAGGGCCAACATGCAATTAACACGAAGTGGGTTTTCAAGTGCAAGAAAGACGATAAGGGTGTTGTCATCAGAAACAAAGCACGATTGGTTGTTCAAGGCTTCAATCAAGAGGAAGGGATTGATTATACAGAAGTTTATGCACCGGTGGCAAGACTGGAAGCCATTCGTTTGTTTCTAGCTTTTGCTGCACACATGCGTTTCAAAGTCTATCAGTTGGATGTGAAAAGCGCGTTCCTTTACGGGAAATTGCATGAAACTGTGTATGTATCCCAACCACCAGGTTTCGAAGCTCCAGGGTCTGACAACAAAGTCTATCTGTTGGACAAAGCTCTCTACGGTCTCCATCAGGCTCCTCGGGAATGGTACGAGACTTTATCAAGACATCTATTGGAGCACGGGTTCTCGCGTGGCGCGAGTGACTCCACACTGTTCATATTGAAGAATTGTGCAAATTTGATCGTGCAAATTTACTTTGATGACATAATTTTTGGTTCTTCAAATGAAGAATTGTGTCGTGAGTTCGAGGCGGTGATGAAGTCAAAATTTGAAATGAGCGCGAGGGGCGAGTTATCCTTCTTTCTAGGTCTTTAAGTGAGTCACGAAAAAACCGGGACGTACGTGCATCAGACAAAGTATGTCCACGAGATTCTCAAAAGATTTGGTTTGGAAGATAGCTTACCTATGACATGCCTCTCCCGACAAATCACAAGCTTTCACCCGATAAGGAGAAAGATCCGGAAGTGGATCCGACTCTATATCGAGCAATGATAGGTTCGCTAATGTATCTTACTACCTCACGACCATATATTATGTTTTCTGTTTGTTTGTGTGCCAGGTTCCAATCAACTCCGAAGAGTCTCACTTGAAAGCGATCAAGCGTATCTTCAGATATCTGAAAGGGACGCCTAAGCTTAGATTGTGGTATCCAGCTGAAGGTGGTCTGGATTTGATGGCGTATGCTGACGCAGACTTCGGAGGGTGCCCGATGAACAGAAAGTCAACCTCTGGCGGCGCACAACTTCTTGGGAACCGTCTTGTCTATTGGCAATGCAAAAAGCAAGTTGCCGTTTCTCTATCCACGTGCGAGGCCGAGTACATTGCTGCATCAAGCTGTTGTGCTCAGGTCTTGTGGATTCAGCAGCAAATGACGGACTACGGTTTGAATTTTACTCGAACTCCTATTCTTATCGATAACAACTCTGCCATTTCCATAACTAACAATCCAGTTAATCACTCACGCACTAAGCACATAGATGTTAGGCATCACTTCATTCGCGACTGTGCTGAGAAGGGTTTAATAGAAGTGGTTAGGGTAGACACCTTGGATAATCTTGCCGACCTGTTTACAAAGACATTCGATCGGGCTAGATTTGAAAATCTGGTCCGAATGATTGGCATGATCAACCCCGAGTAAAATGCTTTTCAAAACTCGCATAGAAATTTTATTTTGTGTTTACTGTACAGTTCTTACCGCTTTCCACAAATTGAAAAACTCCAAAAATATTTTATTTAGTTGTAGGATTAATTTTAAGAAAAATACAAAAAACATTTGAAAAATATAAAATAAAGTCATGTTGAGATATAAGGGAAATGATAGTACATCGGTTAGTCGTATCTGGTGCAGGACTATGGTCATATATAAAATTAACCGTTAACAATAACAGCTTCATTATACGTTGCTTCGGTAGGTTTTACGCGTCAATAAGAACCTGAGATACGAGGTTGGTACATCTCTCGGATATATGGTCTTGGTAACGTAATTTCGTTTGATAGATTGCCGAGGTTCTGAGATACGTGGTCTTTATGTTGTTTATCATCTGGGTATCATGGTTGTTTCTTTTACCGAAAACAACGGGGACGCAAGTCTAGATCTTCCATGATACCATTCATACGTGTAAATATCTTCAATACATGTTGCATTCGACCTCAATAAGTGATAAACAATCACATGTCCCACAAAATATGTGATAATATATCACAGCTCTTATGCGGGAGTCAAGTTCGTCTCTTTGTCTGTACGATGGTACTAACATGTTCACGGACTTACTCCTGTGCCCTCATGCATCTGAAAATCAAGTTCCTCATCAATAAGTGATTCTATCACATAGGGCTTGTTTTCAATTCAAAATAAGTGAGTATCTCACATCAGTTTATACGTCAAAACAGATGCTAAATGGTATACTCACCAGTAAGATGATCTCTCGTGCATACCTTGATAGGGGAGTATATTCTGAGGTGGGTAAACATAGTTACAATCAGCTATTAATACACTTAATCACATATCTCGAAAACAGTGTTCGAAAGCGTGCTAAAACTTAAGTGGACCACAATACCGTTGAACGTCTTGAACTGTTAATATCATTCTAAAGGCTTAAACTAAAATTCTATGGTTCATGTGTCGGATACTGACAGAAAAACCTATATGATCCCTTTGCTCCGATTTCACAAAAAGATAGTTAGTGTGAATACGTTCGTAGGTTTAACCTCTTCTTCAGTCAAAAATTGAAAAACAACAAAAAGATTTTGCTTTCTTGTTTCTATGTGCGAGTTATCTTTCTGAAAAATACTCTACAGGTTGTGAAAATTATTTAATAAGATGTTAAACGTCATGTTCGGTAACTTAAAATAAGTCTTTCACATGAAAGTCGGTCGTGCAAGATACATCTAAGTGTGTGTAGGAAATTTCGTCATTTTGAAGGGTTCGATAAAATTTTGTTCCAAGTAATGATATTTGTCCGTTTCAAAATTTTTAGATTCGGAAGTGAAAGGATTGTTCTTTGAAAATTTTACCAATTCTTATTTTTCGTATTTATTTTATTTTATTTTATTTCGAAAATTATCGATTAAAAAAATAAATAAATAAATAAAATAATTTTTTTTTCAAGGTTTTGAAATTAGGGGGTTCAAGTCTGAGCTTCAGGTGGACCGAGTTTTTAATGGGTTAATGTCCAAGTTTTTCTAAACTCCTCGGGTCTGATTTTTTTATATATCCCTCTAGTCCGAGTTTTTGTGATGTATAAGGTTTTGTCTCAAAACCTCTTCTTCTTCTCTCATTCAATACAACATGTCAGAAGATTGAATCACGGTCGCCCCTCCCTTCTTACTCCATTCTTCTTACAAATCTCTTTACTTGTGATTAGAACCTCAAGTCTTCTTCTTCAAGGTATGTGTCTCTACATCCATAACATCTCCATTGTCTCAAATTAGGTAAGAATCTTGGTTTCTAGGGCTTGGATTTCCATCTTAGTTGAACTTAGTGTTCTTATTTCTTGTTGATCTTTGCTTCAATGCTTCTTTCTTGCTGAATGATGATGTTATTTGAACATCTTGAAGTTAGGGTTTTGTGAGAAATTTTGGGGTTTTGTGTTTGGCTTCAAGAACTTGGTGTTCTTGGGGTTGGGGGTTATGAATCTTGAAGAAAATTGAATGATTGAGTTAGTTTTTGAGCCTTGATTGGTTAAAATCTTGTTTGAATGTGTTCTTGAATATGGTTGTTTATGTAAAAATGTTGCTTGTTTGTATGATGTTTTAGTGGAATTTTGTGATGTTCTTGGCGGGGATTCTTGGGTTTAAGGAAGAAGATGAAAGAAATTTGAAATATAGCCTTTTGATCTTCAAAAATTTTGCGAGTTCTTGTTGTTTTGGTTGATTGAAGTTGCGAGTTTTTCATGTGTTTCTGTTCCGAGTTTTGATTTTGAATCTCACCTTCAAGTCCGATTTTTGATTTCCAAGTTTTAAGCAGTCCGAGTGTTAACAACTTTTAACACAGTCTGATGTACACAGCTTTTAAAGTCCGACTTTCAGTCCGAGTTTTAGTTCTGAGTTTTAACAGCTTTTAAAGTCCGACCTTTTCGGTCCGAGTTTTAGTTCCGAGTTTTAACAACTTTTATAGTCCGAACTTTTAAAGTCCGAGTATTAGCAGCCCGAGTTTTAACACAGTCTGATGTTCACAGCCTTTAAAGTCCGACCTTTCAGTTCCGAATTGTTCCGAGTTTTAATCTTTCAAGTTTTAACAATTTCGAGTTACTAAAGCTCCGAGTTTTTCAAAGATCTGTGTGATTAGCTCCGAGTTTCTAAGCTCCGAGGTTTCATCTTTGGTTCAGTACCGAGGTTTTCAGTTCCGGGGTTTCAAGTTTCAACTTGCTCCGAGTTTTTAAAACTTGACAGTTTTAACAGTTCCGAAGTTTAACATTCCGAGTTTTTTTTTTTAACTGGTTCAAGTTATTTCGAGTTTTAAGACAACAGCAACTCCAGTTCCGATCTGTTTTAGATTCCGAGTTTTAACAAATTTGTCCAGAGTTTTAAAGTTTTAACAGAGATTTCAGATTCTGAGTTTTAACAAGTTTGTTATCTGTTAACTGTTTCTTGTCCATATCTAAAACTGTTATGTGTTAACTGTGTTTTAACTATTAGATTGGTAATGTGTGATTAGTTCACTTTTTCTCTCTCTCTCGGATTCAGCTCTTTGGTACTATGTGATAGTAACTTTGCCAAAAATTGAACAGTTGAAGTTTACTATGTGTAAACTGCATACTGTTGTTTTCTATCTATTCTGAGATTATATCTGATGCATGTGTTTCATTTCTATTTTGATTTCCAACAGAGATGGCAGAACCACCTTATCCTGTTCGAGAATTTCATCGCCATCACAATCAAATTGCATTGTTAAACGAAAACGTTCGTGGTGGAGCCGAATATTCTGATATTATACGTTTTCTTCGAAATTCAAGAATTTGCTTCACGATTTCAGAAAATATTCACCAAGTGCAAGAGTATATTGAAGATTTTTGGCGTACGGCTTAGATTGTTGATGATTCTATCGAAGCTACTATTCATGGAAGCCCTATTGTTATCACGGAAGCAGTTATTCGTGCGGCTTTGCGGTTTGGTGACTTAGATTATGGAAACACGTGTTATGTGAAGCAAATTCGTGAACGTGGGGCTAGATCTTTCGGCTATGTGGGTTGTTTTACCAGGAAGGAGATCGCCAAGGGATTGATTCTTGGGCAGTGGAGATATTTCTTTCATGTAATAATGCAGTGTTTATCTGCACGAAAATCGGGATTGGATACGATAGCTCATGATCTTCTTTTTGCAATGATTGGGTTAACTTACAACCAGCCATACAATTTCTCACTGATGATTTTCCAAGCTTACAAACATCAGATTGGGATTGGTCTGAAAGCAAATGATAAGCGATTGATGATTTTGTATCCTCGTTTTCTTTCGCTTAATATTCGACACTTGTTGCCAAATCTTTCGTTCGACGCATCTCTACCTGCGTACGCTCAAGCGCCCATGCATACTCGTATTTTTATTGATTGTGCCAGGGTTAACGAGTCCAAAAGGACTAACGCTCGTCCTGTTACGACTCCTTTGCTTGGTGCAATTGTTCAAGGGAACTACAATCCGGAAAATGATCTAATTTGGTTAAACATTAGGAATGGTGTTGATCAAATCTTTAGTGGAGGAATGCAGGCAGTTGAGGATAATGTTCACGAACCCGTGGTTGTTCAACCTCAGGTTGATTTTCAACAACCACCGGTTAATTCTCCGGAACCTGAACCCATTGAAGAACCAGTTTTTGCTGAACCAATTGTTGATGCTTCTATTCAGGACAATGTGTTTGTTCAGGCTCCAGTTTCTACGTCTTCGGCAACGGGAGTTGCTATAGAAACTGATGAGGTGATCCTAGAGCTTGATGCGGCTCTAGAAGCAGGTCCGTCTTCCTGTGCAGTTGACAAAGGGAAGCGTCCTATCGAAGAAGTTTCTGTGGCTGAGTCTGTTATTGATATATTAACTGAAAAGCAATACCTCCTGTTAGTTATGAAGGACCTTTAAAATTGTATCACGCCTTCTGAAAGGGAAAAACTTGAGTTATTTCGAGCAAAGGTTGCTTCTTTCGGTCCCTCTTCCGACTGGAGTATACGCTTAGCTAGTTGAAATGATAGAGCGAACGATTTGGATTCAATCGCTTTTAGCTCTTCTTCTTCTGATGATGAGGATGAAGACCGTTGTCGTCCTGATACTGATACTCTCCGTGTGTCAGTTCCTCTCAAGACGTATAAGCGACGACGTGTTACTGTTTCGGATTTTTAGTCTTCGAGTCCGATAGTTGCTTCAGTTATGGTTACATCAAGCGCTGCTCCATCAAATTCCAGAGGTCTTCTAAATTTGGAGTTATCTGTCGCTCTTCCGTCACTGTCTTCTTCACTTCCATTCACTTCCTTTGTGAAAGCTACCGGCATGACTACTTCTGTTCAACCGGTAACGCCGATGTTGTCTTCTCAGATTCCTACAGTACCACTTTTTGGGTCGTTATCTTCTCCAATGGGTACGGGCAATTTGTTTGCCTTGTCAGGAAGTTCTTCCTTGCCACCGCGACCTAGTACTTTCACCAATATGCGAGCGCCAAAGACACAGAAAGTCCGTCCGAAGGTTGCTTTCGGTCCAAGTCCGCCAGTGCGATCGAAGAAAGGATCTCAGAGATCTCCAGTTCTGCCGGCTTCAGGTCCTAGGCCATCCGGTGCACAACCGTCTGGTTCTAGACCTGCTGCTCCTAGACCTTCGACAGTTTCTGCCTCGAGACCATCAAGTTCGGGTCAAGAGCAGAATTTTCAAGAGTTTGTTCGTGGCAAATTTCAGGATGCAGCTAAGGTCATGGTACAACATAAGAATCAGATCGCGAAGCAGCAGAAAGAAATTGTTTACTTGAAGAAAAAGGATGCAGTTCGAGATCAACAGATGGCGCAGCTCTTTCGTCTAACCAAAGACCAGAGTATTCAGTTGGGAAAGTTCATAACGCAAGATGCCTCGACTTCAGCCCGACAGAAGACTTTGGCTAGAACCACATATCGGCTTCTCGGTATTGTGACGGATCTCGTGTCACTCCTTGCTGCTAGGGGGAGAATTCGAATTTTCAGATTCAGGCTCAATGTAAGATAGATGAGCTAAAGAAAATCAGAGATGATCTTGACAGGGACAAGGATCCCAACGCAGCGAAGCAGGGGAGCAGTCAAGGAGCGCACGTGCTCCTGAAGCTGCAACCTCGGCTCAGGTTGAGGGGGAGTCCTCGGGTGCAGCCGCAGGGGGAGATAAAGGTCCTGTAGATGCTGATACAGGTGCCCTATCTGATTCTGAATTGGATCCTGCTGTTGATTTGGTTTTAGGAGTTGGTGAAGTGGTTGAGGAACTGGTTGAAGACTGGCGAACTGATGACGAACTAGCTGGTAAGTTCGAATTCATTGAGACTGCGCAAGGGAAAAGGATCGAGTACGAGTCCCTACCGGTTAACAGTGATGATATTAGAAGCTTTGTGTTTGGAAGTGAAATGCCTGAAGAAATCTTTAATCCTATTCGAGTTACCGAGGAAGTTAGTTTGGCAGCTCACAAATGGTTTAAACCTCTTCCCGACGAAACTCAAAGGAAGAGGTATATAAACACAAAAGGTGAGTATTCGGGTCAGATTCGAAGTTGGGATTTTTTTTGATACATGATTGTGGACGCGACTCGACCTGACGTGTCTCGGGTTAGCAACGACATTCCTTCGTCGTGTGCTTGAAGATCTCGAGTGGGCCTAAAGACATCAAGGGCCTTGATCATAGTCCTCGGGCTGAAAACAATTAAGGACACATCTTTGGGCTAACAAGATCGGCGAATCAAGAGCTGGGCCTTCATATGTTGGGCCTAAGCCCATGACGGCGAAACAAGAAAAGATGTCGACGAAACAAGACATGTTTCATCGACTTATTCCCTTTCGTCACCTGTTTCCTTTTGATTCGTCAATGTTTAATGTGTTTCGTCGAGATTATGATTCGCCAAGTCTGTTTCGTGGTGTCTGTGTCTATATATAGTCTGAAGTTAGACTGAAAATGTTAGACAAGGATAGAGAGAGCACAGAACACACACACACTGAGAGAGAGTTTACAGAATATATTTGTAAACATTGAGCTTATAACTGATCTTTCATATGTATTAATACAGAGGTGTTAATCGGTGAATATTGGGTGTCGTTTATTTGCGTGTTCTATCTCGGTTTGCTATCTTGGTTGGATTCCGCACAACCGGAGTGGTTTGTATACAAGGATTAGGCGACTAGATCCTCCTAGCCGGACCTACAAGTGGTATCAGAGCCTTGGCTCTTCTCCTTGTTAAAACCGAGTGTTTTCGGGTGTGTTTTTCGGGTTTTGAAAAGTTACATTTTCTGGAAAAACATCTTAAATCGGGTTTAATCTTGTTGTTTTGCTTTATGTTTGTTAAAAACCTTATTATTTCTCATGCTCATATGTTAGTTATTGGTTTTTATTGAACATTTTTAGCAAAATAGTGTGTTCGGAAAGTTTCGATTCACCGGAAACTTCATGAAGTTCATGGTGTTCTTCATATTGTTCTTCAAGTATTACACTTTTTGATCCTTGAAAGTTATTGGTGAAACTTGTTTGTGTGTTGGAAAGTGATCAAAGATTAAAATAATACAAACCATACTTGTTTGGTGAAACAAGCCGAAAGTAGTGTCTGTTGTGTCAGAAGGATAAGGTCAAGGTGAAAAGGTTTACCAACCCCAGACACCTTTTCGACGTAACAGACATTGGATGAAACAGATTTGATTCGCCATAAAGTAAACGACGAAACACATTCAACGAAACACAATATTTGTTTCGTCGAGATCATTCAGTTTTGTCATTAAAAGGGCCCAAATAACCAGTCTATTTCGTCAAGCCCATATTCACAAATCTGTTTCGTCGATAAACAAGAGTTGGGCCTGTTTCGTCAATATTGAAAGCCCATAGCATCTTTCAGTTTCGTCATACAAGTTTACAAAATTTGTTTCGTAGATAGTGGGCCTATTTTGTTAGTTTGGGCTTTTGTTTCGTCAATATTGTAAGCCCTAAGCTGTCTAGCCGAACAAACTTGTCAGATTCTGTTTCGTCCTCAATTCATTTCGTCGAACAATTGGGCCTGTTTCGTTGTCTGGGAGCCCAAGTTTATAAATCAGTTTCATCAACATTCCATTTCGTCGAAACACTTGTCTATTTTTAACAGAAGGTTTACCAAAGTGATTTAACAGTTTGATTTAAGTGTGATTTTCAGGTATTCATTTTTCTTTATCAAACATGAACCCAAGTTGGTGGGGAACTCCGTCTCCGGATGAGGGAAAGTACAGGAATACTAGTTTATCTCCTTCGTGGGCCGAAACTCCCGTATCCACTTCTTCGCAAGCAAATGCTATATCTACCGGTCAATGGGCGTTTGTATCAAATCAGACACCTAGTATTCAAAGCATCTTATTGAGCGAGAGCGAAACCAGAAGTTTCAATCGGCCTCCAAAGTTGATGCATTTAAATGAGTATCCGGGATGGGTTGATAGGTTCTACACATACGTGCTGGGGCAAAATACAGAATTGTGGTTACGTTTCACCACAGATTTCGATCAAACAATAGAGGTTGCCGTTTCATCTGCTGCTATGTTTGTCGATCTTCCTGAAGACCAAAAGAAGACGTATGATCTGGAAAAGAAGGCTTATGCCATTCTTACTCAGGCGTTAAACAAAGATATTTACCATCAGTTTGTCAGTTTCAAGACAACGAAGAAATTGTGGGATGCGTTGAAGACCAGAGGGGTAGGTAATGAAGCAACACGTCAATTGCGACACGATCTACTCAAGAAAGAATTCGATGGCTTCACGTGTATGGATAAGGAATCCTTGGGAGACATGACAAGTCGGTTCTATCACTTGCTTACAGAGTTGGGTAATTTTGGGGTTGTGACGACTCCAGTGGAGGTAGTGAAGAAGTTTGCTAATGCATTGCCACCTCAATGGAATAGTTTCTTGGAAATTCTGAAATACAACGGGGTTTTGGCTACTACAAACATCAACGACTTCGTGCAGCTTTTAGAGAACAAAGATCAGGAGGATACTCTAAAGGCAAAGAAGGTTCCAGTGCCACAGAATCCGGAGATGTATTATGGAACCTCCAGCACCTCTTCTGCAAGACAAGTGTCTCATGCTCCTCTTCAGACGACATTTTTCACGAGCACAGATCTATATGGCAATCAGATACAGGTCCCTGTCAAGCCAGCTCCAACAACAGACTTGTATGGAAATCCATTACAGCCAGTTCCTCAACAGCAAGTCTATCGGCCATCTACCGTAGCAACTGATCTATATGGGAATCCACTTCCAGCTCAACAACAAGCATGTTATGGAAGCACGTCATCTGCTGGTCAGTAATCAAAGCCAAATACAGTACGGCTCGACACATCAAGCTTTTCAAAAGTCAGTGTGGAAGTAGCTAAGGAACATATAGAGCTGCTAAACACCTTGGTGAGCGCGTATTGTGGGTTAGTGGAAGGTCAGATTGGCAACATTAATCTGACACAAGAAGACTATCAGCAGATTGATAAGGAAGAGATGGATTTGATGGATATCAAATGGGCCTTTGCAAGTGCTGTGAGGAGGGCAAAGGATTTCATGGAGAGAACGGACAGAACCAGCTTGGAAAGCAAGAAAGACACCAAGTATGGGTTCGATAAGCAGGCTGTAAAGTGCTTTAATTGTGGTGAACGGGGTTACTTTAAAAGGGAATGTACAAGGCCAGCACAGCATGGGAACCAGAACCCTTTCAGGAATCAAGGCAACCAGCAGAATCAGAACAGGAACAATGAGCGTACGTTGATACCTGTCAACAACCAAAGTCAGGCGGGACCATCAAATGCCAAACAGGCACTTGTGGTTCAAGTAGATGAAGGTTGTGATTGGTCAATACAGTTGAGTGGTGATGCTCCGGATGGAGTAGCATGTTTTGCTGAGGTTGTAAAGGATTTAACTCACGCCAGTGGTGGAGAATCTTCCGCCAATGGTGGTGAATCTTCTGAGGATGAAGACTCTTCTAGTTATAGTATAAGTTCAGATGAAGAATCCTCGAGTTCAGGTGATGATCATGTGGGTGAGACATCAAGTGCATCAGTTGATGCAGATATTGATGAGCTTTTGGAGGAAGCTACAGCAGGAACAAATAGAAGATCTATTTTGATGGATCAAGCTGCTTATTCTTCGTCTTCTCTCCATTCAGCCTTTATGGCTAATGTCGACAGTTCATCAAGTCAGGTATGTGTCGATGAACCCACTGCTGGTATTTGTGATAATTGTGATAGTTTGAGCGTTGAATGTGCTGATTTAGAAGCAAACATGTCTGAGTTGCAAGGCAAACATGATGCTTTACAAGCTAGTTTGTTTGACTTGCAAGACAAACATGTTTCATTGAATACCAAGTGGTGTGAATTGCAAAGCAAACACGAGGCTTTTTAAGAGAAATATGATGTGACATTCATCCACAATCAGAAATTGACCGTGGATCTTTCAAAGTGCACTGAAGCCAACATGTTTTATGAAAACCATGAAAAGGAGTTTAAATCGGTAATTGAGAAATTGAAGAAAGATAAAACCGAGTTAACAAAAATGGTTTCCAGAAAATAAACTGACATTAATTTGTATATAACTCGACTTGAGATAATGCAAAAAGAGATGGCTTGTGTGAAAAACTGAAAGTGAGGCGATCCAACTTAAGCTAGACAGTTATTTGAGCTCTAGCTATGTGTTGGATCACATCATTGACGTTCAGAAAGAGAAACGGGATGTCACATGCATAGGTTACAAGAAATGTCCACCACCTGTAAGACACAATTATGATGCCATGCCTGATGAGGAAGATAGAACCTACTTTGAGCCATCTGTTCCTCTAGACCTTAAGGAATTTGCAACAGGACTTGGATACAGGAAAGAAGTATCATCAGATTCAGATGTATCAGCAGATGCATGCGTGTCTTCTGCTAAACCGAATCAGGATCCTCCAGTTATTATTGAGGATGCTGATTCTTCTGATGATGAATCCGATGATACTAACGCAGCAAAGTCTGATGCGGAAATCAAAGAAGAGGACATACCTCTTGAGAATCATATTCTATGTGATCCTCCTGCAAAACCCGCTAAGACTATTACAATCGAGTCCTCGTCTGCAAACGAGTCGGAGAGTGTGAATTTGCTGTACACTCTTGTTGGTGATGATAAAATTTATTCTGACAAAGATTTTCCTATTAAGAATGTTAATCAATCTTTAATCAGTAATGTCTTTGAAAACTCGACAAGTAAGTTTTTGGGAAAGACAGGATCACATGTTACAGTAACACAGTGTCCTCCTATTCCAAAGGCTGAAGTTCGAAAATAATACGGCAATCAGAAATTACCGACAGAGAAGAAGCAGCAAAATCATACCAAACCCAAAGGAAAATCAACGACTCAAGCTCAAAAGAAGCCGAATCAAAAGAAGAACAAGAATGTGAACTTTGTGAAATCAAAGGGAACGGACAAAATTGAAACTTTTGAAAACAAATCTAACTTGGATTTTGTTAAACAAGCAAAAGTACTGAAAAGAAATGAACCAAGCAGTTCAAAACCTAGTACCTCGGGATCACAAAGTTCATCATCATCGGCAAGACGATCACATGATGCTTCGGGGTTTGTTGAACGAAGATCATGTTTTGAATGTGGTACAATTGGACATATAATTCGAAATTGTCCATATCTTCATAAACAAAAAGGAAAAGTTGATGATTCCCGTGAACGAAATGACCACAAGCGATCTGTTTCATCAAAACCAGATCCCCGTCGTGTAAAAGAAAGGGAAAAGAAATAGAAACACCAACAGGTCAAGAAAATTGAAAAGGCGATTAAGACCGATGTGGTTAACAAAACATCTGTTTCTGTCAAACCAGACAATTCAAAAACTTCAGACAACCATGAAGTTAAAATTTTAAAGAATAATACTGGTAAAACAAAACAGACCTGGAAACCAAAACGGTTATTGAATCAGGGGGATCATCACAATTTACGAATCATCAAAAAATAGAAGTTATTGTTGTTGATGAAAATGGAAGACCCAAGACCACAATGGCTTGGGTCCCCATCTCCAACTAATCAATTGAGTTCATGTGCAGCGTGTTCCAGGAGGAACTATCAGTAGTCATTGGATTGTTGATAGTGGGGCATCCAGGCACATGACAGGCAACATGAAGCTTCTCTACGACGTTAAATCTATTAGAGGAGGTTATGTTGCTTTTGCTGGAGATAAGGGCGGATATATTACGGGTGAAGGAATGATATCCAATGGGATTGTTAGCTTTGATAAGATCAACTTCGTGCAACAACTTGATCACAACCTCCTCAGCGTTTCACAAATCTGTGATAAGCAGTTCTCAGTACACTTTGATGCTAATGGATGTTATGTACTGAAACCCGGCTTCAAAATTCCAAAAGAATGGATTCTCTTGTCTGCTCCAAGGATAAATGATTTGTATGTCCTTGATATGAGCCAAGCTATTACTACGTCTGCACAAGCAACGTGTTTCATTTCCAAAGCCACAGAGAAAGACTCAATCTCTTGGCACAGACGAATGGGTCACATTCACTTACGCAAAATGAATCATTTGGTATCAAATGAATTGGTGAATGGTGTTCCTCTTAAAAATTTCCTTCTTCAAGACGTCTGTGTTTCGTGCCAAAAAGGAAAACAAACGAAGAAGCGACACCCTACAAAGAAGATCAACATGGTGGCAGTTCCTCTTGAACGTTTGCACATGGATTTGTTCGGTCCTGTCAAACACAAAAGTATCCGGAATGATCAATATTGCCTCGTGATAACTGATGATGATTCAAGATTTTCTTGGGTGGCGTTCATGGCACACAAGAGTGAAACCTTTGGTATTATCAAAAACTTAATCATTCAGATTGAGAATTTGTATAAGTTGAAGGTTAGGCGGATACGCAGCGACAATGGTACTGAATTTAAAAATCATGCCATGGCGGAGTTTTGCACCTCAAAAGGTATTCTTCACGAATTTAGTGCAGCTTATACTCCTCAACAGAATGGCGTCGCTGAACGTAAGAACCGCACATTGATCGAGACTGCTAGGACCATGTTGGTAGAGTCGCAGTTGCCCATTCCATTCTGGAGTGAAGCTGTGGCCTCTGCATGTTATACGTTGAATCGAGTCCTTACAGTCAAAAGGCACAACAAGACCTGTTATGAGCTTCTTCACAAACGGAAACCAGATTTTTCATATCTTGAACCGTTTGGAGCTACATGTACAATAATCGATCCTAATGGAAAGTTTGGGGCAAAAGCAATTGAAGGATACTTTCTTGGGTATGCCACCCCAAACTTAAGAGTCTGGAATCTAGAGACGAAAAGGGTCGAGGAATGGTCTGAGGTCATAGTACAAAGGCACACTTTGCCAGTCAAATGTCCTGGTCAGCCTTGGATGTTTTAGTACGATGACTTTTTCAATTCGATCAATGTTGAAGCCGTTGAAGAAAATGTTGCGGCAAGGATGTTTTTCGAGAGTGACAATGCAACAGTTTCACCGGTGGTTCGTCCAATTCTTGTCAATCAAGAGCCATCTTCAGTGAACAATAATGCTCTCGACAATGAGGATTTTCACGATGCTGCCAAACTGAACGAATCTTCAGAGGATGATGAATTTCTAGATGCAGATCAAGAAGCCCCTACAACAGCAGTTCATGGTACTTCAGAGGGTACTCCTCCAGTGGATGCCCCTAGAACAGCTGAAGCTACTGCATCATCCTCTTCGTCAATTCCAGGCATTGTTTGGTTGTTGATCTCAATCTCAACAATCTGGGTACAAATATTCCAGTTCAAGATAATCCAGAAACAAGGATTCACAATGCCCATCCTCAACAAAACATCATCGGAAATGTGCAAAGTGGCATTCAAACAAGAAACATGTTGCGGAACAACAAGAATGCAGGCTTGTATGCAGCGATTCGAGAATCCGGACAACAAAATGATTGGTCTTTCGCGTGTTATGTCTCACAGGAAGAGCCAAGAACTTGGAAAGAAGCTATGAAAGATAACTCTTGGGTTGAAGCAATGCAGGAAGAATTGCAACAATTCCAGAAGCTTGGTGTCTGGAAACTCGAAGAGAAACCTGCTGGTTACAAGAAGATTGGTACCCGTTGGGTGTTCAAATGCAAAAAGGATGACCGTGGAGTTGTTATCCGAAACAAAGCACGTTTAGTCGTTCAAGGTTTTCGTCAGATTGAAGGGATCGACTACAACGAAGTGTATGCACCTGTTGCACGTCTGGAAGCAATTCGGATCTTTCTGGCTTATGCCTCATTCAAAGGATTCAGGGTTTATCAGATGGACGTGAAAAGTGCATTCTTACATGGTGTGGTTGAAGAAGAGGTGTATGTCGAACAACCTCCAGGTTTTGAAGATCCTATCCATCCCGATCGGGTTTGGTTGCTCAACAAAGCTCTCTATGGTCTACATCAAGCACCGCGAGCTTGGTACGCAACCTTATCTAATTATCTGCTGGAGAATGGATTTTGCAGAGGTCTTATCGATTGTACTCTCTTCATCAAAGAACAAGATGGAGATCTTCTATTGGTACAGGTATACGTTGATGATATTATTTTTGGTTCTACTAATGATGTTTTGTGTAGGAATTTCGAACGCATTATGCAGGATAAATTCGAGATGAGTGCTATGGGGGAAATGACCTTCTTCTTGGGCCTACAAGTACAACAAACTGAGTCTGGGATATTCATCCATCAGACTAAATATGTTGGCGACATCTTGAGCCGGTTCCAGATGTCTGATGCAACGCCCATCGGTACCCTATTGCCGCAAAATGACGGAATTACTCCAGACTTGAAGGGTGAATCTGTTAGCCCCTCATACTATCGCGCGATGATCGGATCTCTTATGTACCTCACAGCATCAAGGCCAGATATAATGTACCCAACGTGTCTGCTTGCCAGATATCAAGTCAATCCGAAGGCCTCACATCTTACAGCTGTAAAAAGGATTTTTCGTTATTTGAAGGGTTGCCCTGACACCGGTCTATGGTACCCTAGGGATAATAACTTTGAATTGATCTCTTTCAGTGATTCTGATTTTGGCGGATGCAAAATCGACGGCAAATCCACAACGGCTGGATGTCAGTTTTTAGGAAATCGCCTAGTCACATGGCAGTGCAAGAAGTAGACTTGTGTCGCTACTTCAACATGCGAAGCTGAATACATTGCTGCCTCAAGTTGTTGCTCCCAAGTTCTTTGGATCCAACAACAATTACGCGACTACGGTTTTGAATTCCTAACTACTCCTATTTACGTTGATAATTCTGCTGCATTACAGATCACTAGAAATCCTGTGCAGCATTCAAAAACCAAACACATTTTAATCAAGTATCATTTCATACGTGATTGCTTTGAGAAAAGGCTAATCGATGTTGTTAAGGTCCACACCGATGACCAACGTGCCAACCTTTTTACAAAAGCATTTGACAAATCAAGATTTGACTTTTTATTATTGGTAAACGGCATTAAGGTCAAGCAAGAGTAAAACCAACATCGGAAGATCATTTTTGTAAATACCTTTGTGTTTTAAATTTGTCTTAGTTTATTGATTTTAGGGGGAGTAAATCCAAAATTTGAAAATCCAAAAACATCGAAAAATTCCAAAAACACAAAAATAATAGAAAAACAAAAATGAGTTTCCTGGCGAGCAAAAGAGAAAATGATAGTACATCAGTGGTCTATCCAAACCTCTTTAAACCTTAAATGAAAAACGATAAGCAACTCTATATAAGATATATCGGTAGGCTCACAATCATTTTAAAGTGTGCAGGATGATATAAATCTTAAATCGACTGAAGACCAGGTGGGAATCATTCATTGGCATATGGTCTTAGTACCGAAATTTCGTTTGATAGATTGCCGAGGTTCTGAGATATTCGGTCTTTATGCTGCTTATCATCTGGGTATCATGGTTGTATCTTTTTCTGAAAAATAACGGGGACGCAAGTCTAGATCTTCCATGATACTATACATACGTGTACATACTGCATACGACCTCAATAAGTGATCAACAATCACATGTCCAATCAAAATAAGTCATAAAATATCACATTTATCTGGGAGTCAAGTTCGTCTCTCTGCTGTACGAAAGTACTGACCTGTTCACGGACTTGCTCCTGTGCCCTCATGCATATGAAAATCAAGTCCCTCATCAATAAGTGATTATATCACATAGGGCTTGTTTTCAATCAAAATAAGTGAGAATCTCACATCATATACGGTCAAACAGATGATAATCGGTATACTCACCGGTAAGATGAACCCTCGTGCATACCTTGATACGGGAATGTGTCGTGATGTGGATGAACACCTGTCGGTAAGTATTAATCATACCTTAACATATCCCCTAAACATGATTACATCTGATAAGTTGAGCTTATGTGGACAACAATACCGATAATCGTTATAGGATGCTTATCTTAATGTTAATTAATTGAACAAAGAGAGCGTTTTGGCATGACCGTACACTGATATGATTCTCTTACCCTCGAAACTCGCAAAAATAATGTCTGTAAATATTTATTTACTGTTTTCAGTCTTTACATTTCGAAATATTCAAAAATACCAAAAAGATTTTAGGTGTGTTTTGATATAAACTTTCTAAAAGCCAAAAAGATTTTATTTCTATCTTATTTTCGATCGTATGATGTTGGATCTCAAGTCTTCATTGCCTGAAACCTGATTGAAAACCGAATTGACTAAATCTTCATAAACGGTCGAAATTTGCAAGTTTTGAAAGTTAAAAACTAAAATTGATAAATTTGTTAAAACTTTCAAACTGTCGGACGGTAGTTGGTTGAAATGTGGTCATACGTGTGTCGTTTGTTATGTTAACTATATTCCAAGCAGGTGTTCTCATTACGCGTTTAGATTTCTTGCATGTGCAGATTCTAAAGGCAAGGAGAACATGGTCGATGACAAACTTTGGAATAAAGACACGACGTGAAGGCACTCAAATGATGAAGATGATCGAGTTGCCGCTGACCATCATCAACACCACAAGGATCTCAAATTGTAAAGATCAAGTCATTCACGAGCATAACTCAAGGGGAAGCTTATGTTAAGGGGGAGTTTGTCAACACACTTCCTACATGAAACTGGGAGTTTGTTGATACACTTTCTGCTTTCAAGACGTGAAGACATTGAAGATCCTCCGACGTAGAAGACATCAAAGGCGAATCTCGCGAGTAGCGTCCAAGGGGGAGTTTGTTGATACATGATTGTGGACGTGACTCGACCTGACGCGTCTCGGGTTAGCAACGACATTCCTCCGTCATGTGCTTGAAGATCTCGAGCGGGCCTAAAGACATCAAGGGCCTTGATCATAGTCCTTGGGCTGAAAACAATTAAGGACACATCTTTGGGCTAACAAGATCGGCGAATCAAGAGCTGGGCCTTCATATGTTGGGCCTAAGCCCATGACGGCGAAACAAGAAAAGATGTCGACGAAACAAGACATGTTTCGTCGACTTATTCCCTTTCGTCGCCTGTTTCCTTTTGATTCGTCAATGTTTAATGTGTTTCGTCGAGATTATGATTCGCCAAGTTTGTTTCGTGGTGTCTGTGTCTATGTATAGTCTGAAGTTAGACTGAAAATGTTAGACAAGGATAGAGAGAGCACAGAACACACACACACTAAGAGAGAGTTTACAGAATATATTTGTAAACATTGAGCTTGTAACTGATCTTTCATACGTATTAATACAGAGGTGTTAATCGGTGAATATTGTGTGTCGTTTATTTGCGTGTTCTATCTCGGTTTGCTATCTCGGTTGGATTCCGCACAACCGGGGTGGTTTGTATACAAGGATTAGGCGACTAGATCCACCTAGCCGGACCTACAATTTTGATGAGCAACACAGCTTGGTGATGATCAAAAGGACCGATGGGGTACAGTATTTCAGGCCAAGGGCCAAGTTCCTTCAGACTCTTCCAGCTCGTGATCTCCATCACATTGCTCAGCTGGATCTCAACAACGATACGAATGTTGCTAGCATCAGAGGATTAATTCCTCATCTCGTTGCTGAGAGTCGAGAAAGTAAATGGAAGACTTTCAAGCCAGCAGTTGGTAGAGGAGTTAAGTACTTCAATAAGTTTACTGGCAAGGAAGAATGGAAGATGGTCTATCCTCCAGCGAGATGCCTCCATAAAATTCCTATGCGCAAGTTTGATCTCGATAAATTTGACAGCTTAGGTTATTGGTATCTTAATGGCAAGACTGGGGAAGCGGTGATTACCGAGAAGAAAGTGACTGTTGAGATTGCAAAAATTCTGGATCGGATTTGGCTTGTCAACCTAAGGGAAGCAAATCTAAAGAAGCTTTGATGCCTGCCTCTGAAACACCTTAAAGAAGATCGTGAGCTAGCTGATCAGTTCATCAAGGTAGTTCAATTCTGTGTGAAGAACAAGGTATGGCAGGAAGCGAGTACTCGAAGAAAGGATGAAGATCTCAAGACCAAATGAAGACCACGCACTGATCAAGGGGGAGTTTGTTAATGCACTTTTGGTGATAAGTGCATGCCTTCCTATTTGTAGGGTCTTTTTTGTTCATGTCTTGAAACTTAGTCCAAGGTTTATCCTTGGACATTTTGTCCAAGTTTTGGTCTAGACTTTTGTCAGGGGTTTGTGGTTAGGCAAAAGTCAGGGTTTTAGTGTATTTTGTTTTGCACGGGCTTCTAGTATGTCTTGGAGTCCGTGGTTTGTCTTGTATATATACCTTTATTTGGAATAGACAAGACGGCGATTCTTTGTGAAATTATGTGCACCTTTCTAACCCTAATCATTGTGTGTGTGTTTTGTCTGGTGGCTACTGTGTGTGACGTCATTCATCTTCCTTATCAAGAATACTCTGTGTATTCTTGATTTCTCTCACAAATCTTTGCATTCTAGTGCTTCATCTACAGTGGTTGATCATCAGGTAGATTCCACACACCTGTTGGTTGTATTAGCTGAGTGAGATCTTGAATTAGGAGGACTTACAAACTTTTTTGGCATGGAGCTAAGTAACCTTTTCACAATTGTTTTATCCTTGAGGGTAGTACCAAGAGTTTAAAACTTGGCTTTTATTGTAACACCCCCCAAAAACGAGTTTGTAAATTAAACCACGTTAATATTAAAGAGCGGGTAAAATATCGTTAGTGGTAAAAACTAAACCGGTGAACATTAAGATTTAATTAAATAAACTTAATGTTAAATAAAAGATAGATGAGTGCCTTTAGAATAAAGTTTATAAAAGGCCCAAGACTATCGGTACATGATCTAAGCCGGGTTGTAGCATTCACAAAACCTAGTAAATTAAATTATCATGTTTATTGATAATTGACGAGAAGTAAGCAACTAGGAGTAATTAACCTAGTTGATTATCCGTATTGTTAAGTGATAGATATTGGATTATAACCATTTATAATTGAAATCTCAAACTTGAGGGACCAAAGTTATCAAAAAGGAAACTTAAGTTTTAAAAGTAAAAATTTAGACATAACACACACATAGTGTGTGTATGTCGATCATTAGGAGGTGGAGACAAGGGGAAACCCTTGTTCATCCAATATCATCAAAATTGAAGGGGAAATCGGAGCTCAAACTCATGAATGAACATGAATTAATGATCACCTAAACAAGGGGATTATAAGGTATGTCTCAAAACCTAGATTGGTGAGAGTTATAATTTGAGACAAGTAGATTACTTACAATTAGATTGTTGGATAATGATCCAAAGATTAAATTAGGCGTAGATGTACGCTTAATCTCGTTAGACATAAGGAAATTATGAAATATTTGATGTAAGGTTACTTGTAAGTGGTTAACAAGTAGATTATGAAGTTGGTTTTGATAATGTGATTGAATTGATGATATATCTATGTTTATAACCATCATAAATAGTAGTAA
Organism: Helianthus annuus; assembly: GCF_002127325.2. NCBI lineage: Eukaryota > Viridiplantae > Streptophyta > Magnoliopsida > Asterales > Asteraceae > Helianthus > Helianthus annuus. The sequence goes on from NC_035447.2 coordinate 111,584,895, forward strand.
TAGAAAGATATGTGAACAATCTATGAGTTTGAGTTCATGTTCATACTTACCATGAATTGGGTTTTTGTATAACATGATGAAATTGATATATACTCATGTTAATAGATACTAAAAATCATCATGTGTATGTGAATGTTTAAAGTCTTCGGCTAAAATTGATGTTCGGGTAGATTTCATACATATGATGTAATGGGTTGTTTTGTGGTAATGAAACAATCCCAAGTTCTTTTATAATGATTAATAGATTAGCATATGATGGTAGAAACTATGTTAACTTGATGTTAAGAATTTCGTGAACTTGGTTGGAGAACGTAGTTATAATGGTGGCCTAAGAATAGTGTCTACCGGGTAATTAACGAACTGCCTAAATGAGTTATTGAACTTATTTGTGGGTTTTTATGTGTTAATAGGCAGTTGACTTTTAAAAGTCAAACTGGCCTATAATAAGATCGAATGATATTTTGATACAAAATCCGTAAGGTGGAATAGTCGTGATAAATGATGACTAATATAACCATCTTGCGAATGATGAATGATAGTTTGACGCTTGACAAGCTAGGTGGAAGCTTGGGAAAGAATCGGGTCAAACGGATCAAGTACGCGGGAAAAGCATAATTGGATGCAAGGTAAGTGAAGCTTACATCTTTTAAGTAGAACACCTACTTTTGTATTGGTTAAGAACAAAGTAATTTAGTATTTGAAATATGACGTTCTGACGCGGAATGATACAGGTCGGAACAAGTGAAAATGGTGAAAAACCATATTTGATGATAAAAAGGGGTAAAATGGTATTTACATGCCATCTCATCCATATATCTCACAATGATAAAATGGTCATTTAGGCCGAACGGGTCAAATGGCAATGTTATCACCATTTAACAATATTGACTAATGGTCGCTCGTTGAGTTTTTGTGCTCACAGGGAGAATGGCGTGTGACACACGGCAAAATACCACTAATTCCGTACAACCTGAACAACTATTGTAATATACGTTTACGCGTTTTCCGACTTGAATTATTTAATTAAGTCCTAAAATGTCTAGGATCGTATAAAATCATAGTATAGTATGATAACTGTTGATACATATTATGTGGACGTGACTCGGTTCGGTTCGACTCAGTTCGGTTCGACTCGGTTAAGCTCAGCTCAAACCCGATGTCACGACATTCCTTCGTCGTGCGCCCTAGAGTTCGACACGCGAAGCACGAAGAGCCGTGAGCCGTTTCCCGCTGACACATCATCATGACATCACCATGATGATGTCATATGAAGAATTTTCATGTGATAACATATGTGTGCATGGATTGCATGTGTCAAACATGAATTAATGTTCTAATTCATTAATTGTTTGATATATGACGAAAGTCTTGCATCTTGCTATTGACGAAACTCATTCTGTGACGAAACATCTGATACAAACCTGCATGATGAAAGTCCTAACCTGCTGATGACGAAACTCCTTATGGTGAAATACAAGTTTCGTCGGCTTAGGGAGTGTGACGAAACACTCCTAGTTTCGTCACAATTGGTGTTTCGTCGAGAGAACTGAGAGTATCGTCGACCTACATCCTGTTTCGTTGTCTTTATCCTTTTATAAGCAGCAGACAGAAACAGAAGAAAGGTAGAAGACACGAGAGACAGACATAAGCACAAGAGAGAACTGTGAGAGAGCTTAGTGTGTGAAACTTATATTGTAATCTTGTAAACTGGACTCTTCTCATATATACAATCGTATGTGTTAAACGTTGAACCGTTGTGTTTTCGTGTCTCGATCTCTGTTTGCATCTCCAGTTGGATTCCGCACAACCGGGTTTGTTCGTATACAAGGATTAGGCGACTAGATCCTCCGCTAGCCGGACCTACAAGTGGTATCAGAGCCTTGGCTCTCATCCTTGTTAAAAGCGAGCCATGTGTCGGGTTTTTCAAAGTTTGTATCGTGGTAGTTTTCTGGCTTTAATCTTGAAAATCTATGTCTTTTTGCTGAAAGTTCTTATAAAAACCATGTTAAACCTCTAATATACATGTTAAAATTTGGTTTTTAGTGAAGTTTCTCACAAAATTGTGTTTCGGAAATTTCTCCGGTCACCGGAAAACTCATAAGTTTACCGGAAAACCCACAGTGTTCTTCATATATTCAAAGTGTTCTTCAAAAATTTCATGTTTAGATCTTTCTTTGAAGTTTGCTGAAGTTGTTGGACAGGTGGGTTGTTTTAAAATGATTGTTATTTTTCTGAAAAGCATGGGTGTTTGTTTGAAAAAGGAGCTCAAAGGCATGGGTGTTTGAAAATTAGTTCACCAACTTGTGTCAGAGAGATAAGTCTAAGATTGCATTTTGAAAATATCTTCTTTGTTTTGTGTGTGTCCCTTTAGTCAACGAAACTCCACTTTTTTTTCAAAATTGGTTTTGACGAAACTCTAATTTTTCATCACAATTGTTCTTTGACGAAAGATCACATTTTTCATTTTGTCTTTTATGAAAAACCCTTTTTCGTCATAAAAGGAGTTTCGCCAAAAACTAAGTGTTTCGTGGAGTACTTTTGTCAAGTACTAACAGAAGCTTTCAAAAGTTATTCTAATGGTTTGTTTAAGTGATTTAAGCAGATATTCATTATTATATATCCAAAATGAGTTCAGATTGGTGGGGTATTCCATCCAATACGGAGAGCAAGTATAGAAGCACGGGTTTATCGCCATCATGGGCCGAATCTCCCACTCCCTCGTCCTCATTACAAGCGAGTTCAATTACGGCAGAGCAGTGGGCATCGGTTACTAACCAAAATCAAAGTGAACCAAAAATGGCTAGAAATATGTATGGTGATCTGGTACCAGTTGCTCAGCTACCAGTAACATGTGTCTCAAACACCGATTTGTATGGAAATCCACTACCACCTGTTGCCTCACAACAAAGCTATAGGTCTACTGTAGCACCATCATCTCTTGATCCAAGGAACTGTAGTCAGACAGGAACCGCGTGTTATGCCGAAATTGTTAAAGATGCCAGCAATGGTGAATCCTCGGGAAATGATGACAGTTCTGAACATAACGGTAGCTTAGTTGAAGATGGTACAAGTTCAAGTTCAAGCGAGGATGGATCGGAATATGAATCAACAAGGGAGGTTGTTGATTCTGAGGCAAATGAGTCACTATCTAAGAGCGAATCCAGTCAGGTATGTGTCGATAAACCAAGTTCTGATAGGTGTGATAAATGTGTTAGTTTAGGAAATAAATTTCCGGACTTGCAAAGCAAATATGACGATTTGCAAAGCAAGTATGACGTGACATTTATCCACAATCAAGGTTTGATCGTGGATCTTTCGAAATACAAAGTGGCTAACATGTTTTATGAAAACCATGAAAAAGAGTTTAAAACGGTGATTGAAAATTTAAGAAAAGATAAAACCGAGCTAACTAAAATGGTTTCAAGAAAACAAACTGACATAAATTGTTATATCAATCATCTCGAGGTCATGCAAAAAGAGTTAGCCTGTGTAAAGTGTGAAAGTGAGGCGATCCAGCGTAAGCTAAATAGTTATTTAAACTCTAGCTATGTGTTGGATCACATCATCGATGTTCAGAAAGAGAAAAAGGATGTCACGTGCATTGGATATAAAAAATGTCCACCACCGGTTAGACACAATTATGATGCAATGCCTAATGAGGAGAATAGGACTTATTTTGAGCAATCTGTTCCTTTAGACGTTGAAGAATTTGCAACTGGGCTTGGATACAAAACAGAAGTATCATCAGATTCGGATGTGTCAGCAGATACAGATGTATCTACTGCTGAACAAAATCAGGATCCTCCGGTCATTGTTGAGGATGCTGATTCTTCAGATGATGAATCCGATGATACTGACTCAGCACAGTCTGATGCGATAATCAAAGAAGAGGACATACCTCTTGAGAATCATATTCTATGTGATCCTCCCGCAAAACCTGCTAAGACTGTTCTGGTTGAGTCCACGTCTGCGCAAGAGTCTGAGAGTTGTGAAAGCGTGAATTTGCTGTACACGTTGATTGGATCTGATAAAATATATTCAGACAAGGATTTCCCAATCAAGAATGTCAATCAATCCTTGATTGATAAAGTTTTTGAAGATTCTACCAGTAAGTTTTTGGGAAAGTTGAGCCCAAGAGTTGTAGTAACTCAGTGTGCTCCTATCCGAAAATCCGAAGTTAGAAAGAAATATGGGAATCAAAAATTGCAACCACAAAACAATCAACGAAAGCAAGGTCACGTTCACCAAGGAAAGGGAAAAGACAAACAAAGCCAAAACAAGAAGAAGGTTCAGAAGGTTAACTTCGTGAAATCCCGAGGGACGGAGAAAATTGAATCTTTTGAAAACAAATCCAACACAGATTTTGTTATGCAAAAGAAAATTTTGAAAAGAAACATTCAAAACAACTACACACAATACACAAATTGTTGTGATGTAGGACCAAGTACCTCAAGATCACGAAGTTCATCATCAAGCTTTTACAATTATGATACTCCGAGGTTTGTTGAGCGGAGATCATGTTTTGAATGTGGTGAGTATGGTCACATTGTCAGAAACTGTCCATATCTCACGAAAGGAAAGGCAAAAGTTGATGCCCCCCATGGTAACAGTTACTATAAAAGATCTGTTTCACCAAGACATGACCCTCGTCTTGTTAAACAACGAGAAAAGAAACAGAAAAAGCAACAAAGAAAAGAAGTTGAAAAGGCTTTAAAACCAGAGGTTGTCCAAACGCAGTCTGTTAAATCAGATGTTAAAAATGAAAAACAAAAACAGATTTGGAAACCAAAATCGAAAACTATTTCAGGGGGAGCTACATTAATTCCGAATCATCGGGAAATGGATGTCACAATTCTTGATGATGACTGACGACCCAAGTCTGTGAAGGCTTGGCCCCCCTCTCCAACTAATCTTTGAATGAGTGTGCAGGATGTTCCAGGAGGAACTATTGATAGTCTTAGGATTGTTGATAGTGGAGCGTCCATGCACAAGATCGGCGACATAAGGCTCTGAAATTTTGTTACAACTAGGAGAATATTGTTGCCATTGATGGAGAGAAAGGAAAAGAAAAGAAGACAAAAATTCCGATGAAGGAATGATGGTGAAAGAATGTGGTTGAATGAAGTTGAAAAATTCGACAAGTTGAAAAATGTGCCAAAATTTGTTTGTTATGGTTTTTGATCGGGTCGACAGGAAAGATTCCAATGAAAAGTACGTGCCTGCAGCATGTCTGAAGCTTTTTGAAGATTCATGGATTTTTCTTCTACAAGAAGTTTAAAGTCCACAAGATGAACGTGTAGGGTACTTTTCTCTACGGTGTGATTGAAGAAAATGTGTTTGTTGAACAAACCACACCGGGTGTGCGGATACCTTGGAGTGGATTAAACAACCGCACACTACTTCTAAAGGAGAAAGACGAAAGACCTTTGCTGGTGCAAAAACATGTGGAATACATCATGCATGGACCGTCCAATAATGATGTGTACAAGCTTTCCCACATGCTCCCTTTCCCACTTACAAGCCGGACCCGGAGGTTTATCATCTCGTTGCTATAAAGAGAATTCTCGGTTCATTGAAGTAACTACAAAATCGACCTTGAAATCCACACCGGGTGGATATCCAGATTAGGAGAGCACTCAGATTCCTGCAAATGCACAAAGAAGTTGTATGATTACGGTTTTGAATTTCTAATCTCCCCTATCCTTGTCGAAATTTAAGCTGCTTTATGATTTACTAAGACTTTGCACATCACTCCTTGACCAGACACATTGATCTCGATTATCACTTCACATGTGACTGTTTCAATATGAAACTCGTCAATGTTGTTAAGGTCCACACCGATGACCAACGTGCCGACCTTTTTACCAAAGCATTTGACAAATCACGATTTGACTTTTTATTACTGGTAAACGGCATTAAGGTCAAGCAAGAGTAAAACCGACATCAGAAAATCGTTTTTGTAAATATCTTTGTGTTTTTAATTTATCATAGTTTTTACATTTTAGGGGGAGTAAATCCAAAATTTGAAAAATTCAAAAACATCAAAAAATTTCAAAATCACAAAAACAATAGAAAAACAAAAATGAATTTCCTGGCGAGAAAAAGAGAAAATGATAGTACATCAGTGGTCTGTCCAAACCTATTCAAACCTTAAATGAAAAATGATAAGCAACTCTATATAAGATGTATCGGTAGGCTCACAATCATTTTAAAGTGTGCAGGGTGATATAAACCTAAATCGACTGAAGACTGTGTGGGAACCACTCATTGGCATATGGTCTTGGTACCGAAATTTCGTTTGATAGATTACCGAGGTTCTGAGATACGTGTTCTTTATGCTGTTTATCATCTGGGTATCATGGTTGTTTCTTTTACCGAAAACAACGAGACGAAGTCTAGATCTTCCATGATACCAAACATACGTGTACATATTGCATACGACCTCAATAAGTGATTAACAATCACATGTCACAAAAATAAGTGATAATATATCACATTTATCCGGGAGTCAAGTTCGTCTCTTTGTTGTACGTTTGTACTGACCTGTTCACGGACTTGCTCCTGTGCCCTCATGCATCGAATATCAAGTTCCTCATCAATAAGTGATTTTATCACATAGGGCTTGTATTCATCCAAAATAAGTGAGTATCTCACATTTTCATATACATCAAAACAGATGATAAATGGTATACTCACCAGTAAGATGAACTCTCGTGCATACCTTGATACGGGAATGTGTCGTGTGTGGATGAACACCGGTCGATAAGTATAAATCATACCTTAACGTATCCCCTCACCATGATTACATCTGATAAGTTGAGCTTATGTGGACAACAATACCGATAATCGTTATAGGATGCTTATCTAAATGTTAACTAATTGAACAACAAAAGCGTTTTGGCGTGACCGTACACTGATATGATTCTCTTACCCTCGAAACTCGCAAAAAGAATGTCTGTAAATATTTATTTAATGCTTTCAGATTCTGCATCTCTGTATGTATTTATTTACTGCTTTCTGTCTTTACATTTGAAATATTCAAAATTTCCAAAAAGATTTTAGGTGTGTTTTAATATAAACTTTATAAAAGCCAAAAAATTTTTATTTCTATCTTATTTTCGATTGTACGATATTGGAACTCGAGTCTTCATCACCTAAAACCTGAACGAAAACCAAAACGACTAAATCTTCATAAACGGTCGAAATTTGCAAGCTTTGAAAGTTAAAAACCAAAAAATTGAACAATTTGTTAAACTTTCAAACTATCGGACGGTAGTTGATTGAAAAATGGTCACATGTGTGTCGTTTGTTTATGTTAACTATATTCCAAGCGGTTGTTCTCATTATGCGTTTAGATTTCTTGCATGTGCAGATGCTAAAGGCAAAGAGAACATGTTCGATGACAAGCTTCGGAATGAAGACACGACATGGAGGCACTCAAAAGATAAAGATGATCGAGTTGTCGTTGATCTATCATCAACACCACAAGGATCTAAAGAATTGAATATCAACAGATTCACGAGCATAACTCAAAGGAGAGCTTATCTTAAGGGGGAGTTTGTTAACACACTTCCTAAATGAAATGGGGAGTTTGTTGATACACTTTCTACTTACGACACGTGAAGACTTTAAAGATCCTCCGACATGGAAGACATGGAAGACGAACCTGAAGAGTAGCGTCCAAGGGGGAGTTTGTTGATACATATTATGTGGACGCGACTCGGTTCGGTTCGACTCGGTTAGGCTCAGCTCAAGCCCGATGTCACGACATTCCTCCGTCGTGCGCCCCAGAATTCGACACGCGAAGCACGAAGAGCCGTGAGCCGTTTCCCGCTGACACATCATCATTACATCACCATGATGATGTTATATGAAGACTTTTCATGTGATAACATATGTGTGCATGGATTGCATGTGTCAAACATGAATTAATGTTCTAATTCATTAACTGTTTGATACATGACGAAAGTCTTGCATCTTGCTGTTGACGAAACTCATTCTGTGACGAAACATCTGATACAAACCTGCATGACGAAAGTCCTAACCTGCTGATGACGAAACTCCTTATGGTGAAATACAAGTTTCGTCGGCTTAAGGAGTGTGACGAAACACTCCTAGTTTCGTCACAATTGGTGTTTCGTCGAGAGAACTAAGAGTTTCGTCGACCTACATCCTGTTTCGTCGTCTTTGTCCCTTTATAAGCAGCAGACAGAAACAGAAGAAAAGGTAGAAGAAACGAGAGACAAACATAAGCACAAGAGAGAACTGTGAGAGAGCTTAGTGTGTGAAACTTATATTGTAATCTTGTAAACTGAACTCTTCTCATATATACAATTGTATGTGTTAAACGTTGAACCGTTGTGTTTTCGTGTCTCGATCTTGGTTTGCATCTCCGGTTGGATTCCGCACAACCGGGTTTGTTCGTATACAAGGATTAGGCGACTAGATCCTCCGCTAGCCGGACCTACAATAACAATCCAGTCATGATTGAAAACGAATAAAACTATATCCTTGGCTAGCGACAGAAATCCCAACAAACAATACCTGTCAGGTCAATACTTGTCGCGGTATAGTCTGGCATGACAAAAACGAGACATAAAGATATGTCTGCACAAACATTCCATAAAAACTTCGTCCAATTATATTATTTAGAAAAATCCATTTAAAACTGATGATATATCGCCTTCTTGTAACAGTCTTCTCTGAAAGGATTCTCTGACTCATCAGCATATGCGTTTCTGCATTCTCGCTTGAAGTGACCTTTCTTCTTACACTTGAAGCATGTCACCTTGGACTTATCAAAACCCAGCTTGGTAGATGGACCACCAATTGTCTTCCTACCGGTTATTTCCATGAAATGCTGTGCTCGACGAACAGCACTGGCCATGCACCAACGAATGTCGATTAATTCCATTTCTTCAGGATCTATTTGATCATAGTCCTCTTTCGTTAGGTTGGTGTTGCCTATCTTCCCTGCTACTAACCCTTCATACGACTCCAACACAGATGCTAGAAAAATCATCTACTGTTTAGCCGACTCCTCATCAAAATTCTGAGCATTCTTTAAGTCTATTGCGATGTTGCATTGAAACTTTGCATCAGAATGACTTGCAGATGATGAAGATCCACTGTGATAACCACTATGATTTCCACTGCTTTGACCACTTTGACTTTCTTTGCTTGCTGTGGACACATTCTCAGCAGAAAATGCCGTTTTAGGAGAAGTTGCTTTTGGCATCATGCTTTTTGGATAATACAAATCCAAATTCTGCTGGTAGGATGAGTGATTGACTTTGTATGTCTTCTTCAGTTCCAGCTTGTGACTTTCAAGTCTCTCAATCAACAAATCCACAGTCAACTTTGCAGGCTCGATAGTGTTTTTCAGCATCAGCGCATAATATCTCCAATCCATCTCGTCTGGTAATGAATCGAACAACTTGTCTACTAGCTCATCGTTAGAATATGTAATTTCATGTCTAGCTAGCTCTAGTTTCAAATGCCCAAACCTCTCTATCATCTTTGACACTGATTCATTCTTTAGACATCCGAATAAATCAAATTCTTTCCTAAGAAATTTCTTTTTACTTTTCACAATTTCAGCACTTCCTAGACATTTAGTTTCTAGCTTTTTCCAGAGATCTTTTGCATTTGAATAATCGATCAATGAGATTATGTCCTCCCGGACGGACTGAAATAACAATGCCACACATTTTTGCTCAGCCACAAATGATTCAATCTCCTCAGCTGATGTTAAAGTTTCACCATTTTTGTTTCCATCTTGATAACCAGTTTTCAGACTCCTCCAGCTAGGAAATGCAAATGCCATCAACCAATCTTCAAACTTTCTTGACCACCGACTGTATTCCTCGATAGCCATTAGCTTTGGAGGTTTATTGAAGGTTCCAAAGGCACTTTCCGATTCCCAAGCTTCCTTTTTCTTAACATTCGACGGATTCTCATTGTTTTTGCTTGTAGATGAATCGTCTCCCGAATTTCCAGAAAATGCATACAATCGCTGAACGGATTTAAGAATATGTCATCCATCTTGAGTGTACCTGCAAAATCAACAATCACTTAGAATAATTTTCGAAATTTTTGAATACTGTGACAAATGAGCGAAATCAGGTTGTATGTCCACAAAAGCGAAATCACTAGTATGACAAATAAGCGAAACCAGTAAATGTGACAGATAAGCGAAATATTAATGTCCGTATAAGCGAGACCGATAATGTCCGTATGAGCGAGATCAGCAAGATGTCACTATGAGCGAAATACCAAGTCCGTATGAGCGAAACCGGGGTAATTTCGAGCGAAACTAGGTATTTCGAGCGAAATCTTCGATGTCCGAATAAGCGAAATATGGTTTTTAACTGATTTTTACCATTTTTAAGCCGTGTTTTAACCTGAATCTTTCTAGGGTTTGTTAATTGTATGTTTTACACGTTATACTCAAAAATCAGGTCATTTCAACCGTAGGAACCAGTTCAAATCGAAAAAGTATGAGAGAAAGTGAGTAGAAATGAGAAAATCTGGTAGAATCAAGCTGTAGTAGTATGAACTCCTCGTCCTGAGCTCTGATACCACTTGTTGGACCGTTCTATGACCCTGAAATGTCAGTCAAGGTAGTTCATCTCCAAATACAAAGGCGGAATCAATGTAGATGAAGTAACACAACAGTTCCTTTCAATTCCTTCTCTTTTTATGCTTTCTGGAATGATTTTGACAGAGTTTCGTTACAAAGCAATGACTAGGTTTCGCTCCAACGTACAGACATGAATGACCTGGTTTCGCTCATGAAGACTATATATATTGCCTGTGGTTTCGCTCCAATGTCATGCCACATGAGCGAAACCCCCTGGGAAACCCTATGAGCGAAACCCTAACTACCCTATACGCGAAACCATCTAATCTAGATGTTCATATAAGCGAAACCTATACATTAAACACTAATTTGACTTTCAAGCTCCTATTTTGACCTAACTTGACCTAAGACTTGATATACATGTAGTCAACAGACATCTCATGCACCAACAAAACTTCTCTTTGATTAAAAACAATGTAATTAATAACATACGTACGTTCATTTAACAAAATTTGGGCATGACCCGTCCGTAAAACGAGCATACCCCTGTTTTAAACATAAACCAACAAAATACAATTCTACGATTCGTTCGACAAAGTACTACTAAAAACCAAGACAACAAGTTTCGATAAGTTTGATTACTAACAAAGTTATGCAAAATAAACAAGTTTTGGACCAAAACATTTAAACAAGCTAGCGGAAGCGTTTGGTTTGGTGCAACATGAACACGTGCTCGCTCCAATTCTCCAAGTCGCCTAAATTGAGGATTTACCTACATTCAACAACAAAGCTTTAAAAAGTTAGTCATCATACTTGTTTGATCATAATTCCTTCATTTTAGTTCCATTCGTGTATGTGCTTTCATCTTTCTTACGCGTTCGACTACCCAATTAAATGGGTATGGCATATACACTCTTGATGAGATTCAAGCATACACTTACGACCCGGTAACATCGGTTAATTACTTTCAACATAATCTTTCGTTCAATCTGTGTAACGGATTGAACCTCATACATTCGCTTTACATTCATGGCCACCCGTTCTAAACGGATGGTACATTGTTCATACTCGACTTGTTCAACTCGAACCGGTCGACTTGCATAGCTTATTATGACCTTCGTTAACATAACCAAATCCGCAAGGGATTTGCTATCTACTTACTAATCGCCATAACATTATAACAAGGTTGTTTTTCCTAATTATTGAAAAAATTTAAATAAAGTTTGTATGCAACGGATCATACATCGATCTTGCGCGCCTTCTGTTTTCTTGGTGCTTGTACCTTCTTCCTTTACGCTTACATTACAACATTCATTCTTTCATTTAGTCTATCAATTCATTCTACCATTTTCCATATTACATATACATTCATCTTTTAGGCATTTCATCAAACACTTGGTAAGCATCATAATTAAGGTACAAGGTACAAGTCCAAAAAGCATATCTCTACTAGTTCATCATCACACAACAATCACATTCATTCGAATTTACATAGCTATTTCATCCTACATCATTTTATCTAGCATTCAAGTGTTACAAACAAAATCATATATCAAGCTAACATACAATCATAATCATTATGAGCTTCCTAATCATAACACAATTTCACCAAGTGGGTTTTCACTACAACCTTTCATGCAACCTAAAATCAACATGATTCTTGTTCTAGAAAGCAATTCTAACTCAGATTTCCCATATTTGATACAAGATATCGAGATTGGGTTGAACCCCTCTTTCTACAAATCATAATTTCAGAAATTAAACTCACCTCTTCACTAACTAGGGTTAGATTTTCGAAAAAGAGGGCTCATGCACTGAATTAGCTTGTGATTTAGGCTTCAATTGCCTGAATTTCTTGAGCTAGGGTTTCCCCCTCTTCCTGCCTTGTTCGATCGTTCCCCCAGACACACTTACTGTGTGTTTGGGGTTTTAATTGTTTTATTTATTTAGTTTAAATACTTTTACACTTTTACCCCCCTTTACTTAATTGCTAATTACAACTCTAATCTTTAACCCACATTTAGCTACTATCTTGCCATAAATCCTTAACTATGTTAAGTTTATTATTTATCCTTACTTATTATTTATCATTTTTGGGGCGTTACAAGTCTACCCCCCTTAAAAGAGGTTTCGTCCCCGAAACCTGGACATATAACAAATTTAAACGTGTACATACCAAAAAGAAATGGATAGTGCTTCTTCATTTCATCTTCCGCTTCCCATGTGAGTTTTGACCCTTTTCGGTGCTGCCATTGTACCAACACTTGTCGAATAGCTTTGTTGCGGAGATTCTTCACCTTGACATCTTTAATGGCTATTGGTCTTTCGACATAATTCAACCCCTCGTCCAATTCGATGTCATCGAGAGGTACTAATGCGGTTTCCTCCGCAAGACACTTTCTCAACTGCGACACGTGGAAGGTATTGTGAATCCCGTCTAGAGTAGGCGGTAATTCTAATCGATATGCAACCCTTCCAACTCGAGCCAAGATTTTAAATGGTCCAATATAACGAGGACTTAGCTTGCCCCGCTTGTGAAAGCGGATTATACCCTTCCATGGCGACACCTTCAATAAAACAAAATCCCCAACTTGAAACTCGATAGGACGCCTTCTCTTGTCCGCATAAGCTTTTTGCCGATCCTGGGCTGCTTTAACCTTTTCATTCGTTACCGCTATTAAATCACTTGGCGCAAGCTATCTTTGCCCTACTTCTCCCCAGCATACGGGAGTTCTACATTTCCTCCTGTACAGTAATTCATACGGAGCCATTTGGATACCACTATGGTAGCTGTTATTATAAGAAAATTCCACTAGTGGTAAATGGTCATCCCAACTTCCCCCAAAGTCTATGGCACACGCTCTTCACATATCGACAAGCATTTGAATGGTTCTTTCCGACTGGCCGTCAGTCTGAGGGTGGTAAGCAGTGCTTATGTGTAACTTCGTACCCACGCTCTCCTGAAACTTTTGCCAGTAGCGGGAAGTAAATCTAGTGTCCCGATCCGAGACGATTGACACGGGCACCCCGTGTCGAGATATGATCTCTTTCATATAAATTTCTGCCATTCTCTCGGAAGAGTAAGCTTCTTTGATGGGTAGAAAGTGAGCGCTTTTCGTAAGTCGGTCTACGATTACCCATATTGTATCATGCCCCTTTTTCGTTCTAGGAAGTTTGGTTACCAAGTCCATCGTTAGTTCCTCCCATTCCCATACCGGAATTTCCAAAGGTTGCAATTCCCCGTATGGTTTTTGATGCTCGACTTTCACTTGGGAACATGTTAGGCATTCCGCAACATACTTAACAATATCACGTTTCATACCCGGCCACCAATAATTGGTCTTCAAGTCTTGATACGTCTTTGTAGCCCTAGGGTGGACCGAGTATCGTGATTTGTGAGCATCCTCAAGTATCGCGGTCTTGACTTCGCAAAAACAGGGTATCCAAATTCGGCCGAATCTCGTCTTAAGTCAGATCGAATTTTCTTCTAGTTTGTCGGCTACGCCTTTCAATCTTTCTTTCTTTGAATCTTCCGCTCCAAGACACTTTATTTGGGAATCTCTTATCATATCAAACAATCGTGGTGTAACTATCATCCTCATGGATTTCACTCGAATCGGAGGTGTGAACTCTTTTTGGCTTAACGCGTCCGCCACCACGTTCGCCTTTCCCGGATGGTAGAGGATATCGCAATCGTAATCTTTGATCAGTTCTAACCATCTTCGTTGCCTTATATTCAAGTCCTTCTGTTCGAAGAAATATTTGAGGCTTTTGTGGTCCGTGTAGATTGTGCATCTAGTACCATATAGGTAATGCCTCCAAATCTTTAAGGCGAACACCAACGCGGCCAATTCCAAATCGTGCGACGGGTAGTTCACCTCGTGTGATTTCAATTGTCGTGAAGCATATGCGATAACCTTTCCCCTTTGCATTAAAACGCAACCTAAACCTTGATGTGAAGCGTCTGAATAGACAACTAGGTCTTCAGTCCCGTCTGGTAATGTCAAGACCGGAGGACTCGACAGTTTCTCCTTTAAGATTTGAAAGGCTTCATCCTGTTCTTTACCCCATACAAACTTTTCTTTCTTTCTCGTTAGTTTGGTTAAGGGTAAGACTATCTTCGAGAAATTCTGTATGAACCTTTTGTAGTACCCCGCGAGGCCTAGAAAACTTCTTATTTCAGTTGGATTTTTCGGGGAAACCCATTTCATTACGGCATCAATCTTTGATGGATCCACCAAAACACCTTCCGAATTGATTATATGACCCAGAAACTGCACCTCCCTGAGCCAAAAGGCGCATTTTGAGAATTTTGCATAAAGTTTTTCTTCACGGAGAATTTCGAGTACTTCACGCAAGTGTTTTGCATGTTCGGCCTTGCTTCGTGAGTAGACGAGACTATCGTCTATGAACACGATCACAGACTTATCTAGCATGGGTCGACATACCCGGTTCATCAGATCCATGAACGCAGCCGGCGCATTCGTCAATCCGAAGGACATGACTAAAAATTCATAATGCCCATAACGGGTCCTAAACGCGGTCTTTGGAATATCTTCTCCCCGTACTCTAACTTGATGGTACCCCGAACGCAGATCTATCTTGGAGAACCTACTCGCCCCTTGCAGTTGATCAAAAAGATCGTCAATTCTAGGTAGAGGGTAGCGGTTCTTTACGGTCAGCTTATTTAATTCTCTGTAGTCGATGCACATGCGCATCGACCCATCCTTCTTCTTAACGAATAAGACAGGCGCTCCCCAAGGTGACACACTCGGACGTATAAAGCCCTTATCTAGCAGATCTTGTAATTGTGTCATTAGCTCCCGCATCTCTGTGGGAGCCAGTCTATAGGGAGCTTTCGCAACCGGCTTCGCACCCGGATTCAATTCGATGCGGAACTCTATTTCTCTTTCGGGGGGAAGTCCTGGCAATTCCTCCAGAAATACATCCGCAAATTCATTTACTATCTCCACATCTTCAAGCTTCGGGAAACCTTGTTGGGCATCTACCACGTAAGCTAGGTATGCCCTACCCCCGTTAAGTGTATACTTAGCGGCTTGGACGAGGGTACAAAGTTTCGCTTCCATCCTTCTCTCTCCTTGTATAGTTAATCGTTTTCCACTTGGGGACTGGACATGTATTGTTTTAGTTTCACAACTAATCCCTGCTTGGTGTCGGGTCATCCAATCCATACCCACTATCATTTTGAATTCCCCCAAAACCATAGGTATGAGGTCGATATTGAATTCTTCATCTTCTATAGTAAATTTGCAATTTCTACAGATCTCGTTTAACATATAGGTCTTACTATCGGCTATTTCTACTTCTAAAGGCATCGGCATTCGTTCAATCTTAAATGTAGGATGTTGTACGATTTCATTTGAAATAAACGACATTGTGGCTCCGGTGTCAAACAAAACGTGAACCGGCATAGAATTTAATAAGAAGATACCTGAAACAACATTCGGACGAACCTTAGCCTCCTCGGATGTGATTTGGAACATCCTTCCTTTAGCCCTAGAACTCTCTTGCTTTTTGTCTTCCTTTTTCGATTCTTGCTGAAGTTTTGGGCATTCCGACTTAATGTGCCCCTTAACAGTTGAAACAAGTCTTCGGGCTATTTGGACATTGATAAGACGAATGTCCCTCCTTACCACATTTGTAACACCCCTTCTTGCCTAACAGACACTCTCCAGTATGAAGTTTCCCACAAGTCTTGCAAGGAGTGATACCACCCTTCGACTTGTCTTTCCTTCCTTGCTCTTGATGCTTTCCCTTTTTAGATGGACTCGAACTTGCACCTTTCTCACTTGGTCTCTTTTCACAGCATTCTTCTTGCCTCTTAATTTCAATTTCCCTATCCCTTGCCAGATTGATAAGCTTATCAAGGGTCTCGTATTTCGAGGGAGTGATAAACTCCCTAAATTCCACCTTTAATACCCCGTAAAAGCGATTGATCTTCATTCTTTCAGTCTTCACAAAATCCCCAGAACTTCATCTTATCCATAAAAGTATTAGATATTTCATTTATTGACTCGTTTCTCTGTCGGAGGCGCAAGAAATCCTCCTGAATCTTATCTATAGCCGACTGAGGGCAATGGTATCTCATAAAGGGCTCCTTGAATTCTTGCCAAGTCATCATCTGGAGTCTATCCTCCCCTATTTCCTTGTTATGTGCATCCCACCAATCTTTCGCCTGGAGAGTGAGTTGGCCAGTAGCGAACATCACCTGATCTTCCTTATCACACCGACTTCGTATGAATACCGCTTCTATATTTGAAATCCATCTTTGACATGCGATCGGGTCGATTTTACCATCATACGTTGCAGGATTGCATGCCATAAAGTCTTTATACGTGCACCGTCGTTCTTTGCTTTTACCTTTAGATCCTTCAATTAATTCTTTCAACTCTTCAATTTTACTAGTCATCATGGCATCCACGACTCCCAACACCTGACTTTCTACTTCTTGAGCTAATTGTGGAAGATTAGCTTGCATAACCCCTTCCGCCACCTCCGTGACTCTACTGTTAAATGCTTCTTGATGAGCCGTGTCATCATCTTCATTAACGTTTCTTGCATCAGCCATCTATAAAAATAACATTTACATTCATCATTAAACACAAGCTCTCAATTATACACATACTTCGACTTTTGATTATTACAATCGTAATCATGCATTTCCTGGTTTTTAACCACCAAAATTTTCATCGTTCTTTTCGGATTATTCATTCCATTGGTTACCACACTTACGAACTCTTTTTCGTTTTGATCTCAATTTATGATCGTAAGTGTCTTATTAGTATGCTTACAAGGATCTTATGTCATTATCGATAGTCATTTAGCTCATACGGGAACCCTAGGCGTGAAAAATAAACAAAACAAACATTATTCAGCAGAGTCAGTTTCCACTGGCCGTCGGCGACGGCTCTTCACCCGTCGGCGACGGGCCTTGTAAAGTGGCGTCAGCCACAAATTCCGTAGACAGTCACATAGGGCGTCGGCCCGAATGAAGGGGGCGTCGGCGATGGCCTGATGCCCGTCGGCGACGGCCTTCGTTTGATGATTTCGCTGCAGATTTGTTTAGGCACTTTTAATCGCATTTTTGGGTCGGTTCCAGCTATACGGTTCCTGGAACTTCCCGTTTCACCTCCCCTTATTACTTACAAACATACTTATCTTCAATATTTACATTGTAAGCTCACTATGCATACTTGCGTTTACCGAAACTTAAATTTTTACCTCATTGGCGATCTTGGAGCGAGCACTTTTTCGAGCGAGCCATAGGTTTGAGTTCAAGCACTATTACTCTTGCTCGAATCCCTCAAACCTAGGCTTTGATACCAACTTGTAAGGTCCGCATTTTTACGTATAATAAAAGATGACTAAAAGACACTAGAAATATAAGGTTTTTCATAAAAGTGTCCAAACTTCTCTTTGATTAAAAACAATGTCATTAATAATATACGTACATTCATTTTACAAAATTTGGGCATGACCCGTCCGTAAAACGAGCATACCCCTGTTTTAAACATAAACCAACAAAATACAATTCTACGATTCGTTCGACAAAGTACTACTAAAACCAAGACAACAAGTTTCGATAAGTTTGATTACTAACAAAGTTATGCAAAATAAACAAGTTTTGGACCAAAACATTTAAACAAGCTAGCGGAAGCATTTGGTTTGGTGCAACATGAACACGTGCTCGCTCCAATTCTCCAAGTCGCCTAAATTGAGGATTTACCTACATTCAACAACAAAGCTTTAAAAAGTTAGTCATCATACTTGTTTGATCATAATTCCTTCATTTTAGTTCCATTCATGTATGTGCTTTCATCTTTCTTACGCGTTCGACTACCCAATTAAATGGGTATGGTATATACACTCTTGATGAGATTCAAGCATACACTTACGACCCGGTAACATCGGTTAATTACTTTCAACATAATCTTTCGTTAAATCCGTGTAACAGATTGAACCTCATACGTTCGCTTTACATTCATGGCCACCCGTTCTAAATGGATGGTACATTGTTCTTACTCGACTTGTTCAACTCGAACCGGTCGACTTGCATAGCTTATTATGACCTTCGTTAAAATAACCAAATCCACGAGGGATTTGCTATCTACTTACTAATCGCCATAACATTATAACAAGGTTGTTTTTCCTAATTATTGACAAAATTTAAATAAAGTTTGTATGCAACGAATCATACCTCGATCTTGTGCGCCTTCCGTTTTCTTGGTACTTGTACCTTCTTCCTTTACGCCTACATTACAACATTCATTCTTTCATTTAGTCTATCAATTCATTCTACCATTTTCCATATTACATATACATTCATCTTTTAGGCATTTCATCGAACACTTGGTAAGCATCATAATTAAGGTACAAGGTACAAGGTACAAGTCCATAAAACATATCTCTACTAGTTCATCATCACACAACAATCACATTCATTCGAATTTACATAGCTATTTCATCCTACATCATTTTATCTAGCATTCAAGTGTTACAAACAAAATCATATATCAAGCTAACATACAATCATAATCATTATGAGCTTCCTAATCATAACACAATTTCACCAAGTGGGTTTTCACTACAACCTTTCATGCAACCTAAAATCAACATGATTCTTGTTCTAGAAAGCAATTCTAACTCAGATTTCCCATATTTGATACAAGAAATCGAGATTGGGTTGAACCCCTCTTTCTACAAATCATAATTTCAGAAATTAAACTCACCTCTTCACTAACTAGGGTTAGATTTTCGAAAAAGAGGGCTCATGCACTGAATTAGCTTGTGATTTAGGCTTCAATTGCCTGATTTTCTTGAGCTAGGGTTTCCCCCTCTTCCTGCCTTGTTCGATCGTTCCCCCAGACACACTTACTGTGTGTTTGGGGCTTTAATTGTTTTATTTATTTAGTTTAATTACTTTTACACTTTTACCCCCCTTTACTTAATTGCTAATTACAACTCTAATCTTTAACCCACATTTAGCTACTATCTTGCCATAAATCCTTAACTATGTTAAGTTTATTTTTTATCCATACTTATTATTTATCATTTTTTGGGGCGTTACATACGTGCAAGATGGATGATCTATTCATGAATCCGTTTAGTGATATGTATGCCTTTACTGGAAATTCTGGAGATGACACTTCTTCGAGTAACATCAATGAGAACACGTCAAGTACGAAGAAAAGTTATTCGGATACCTTGGGTATGGAAAGTCCTTTTGGAACCTATAACAAAGCTCCGAAGTTGATGGCTATCGAAGAGTACAGTCGGTGGGCAAAGAAGTTCAAAGAATGGTTAAAGGCTTTCGCTTATCACAGCTGGAAGAGTCTAAAGAACGGATACAGTAATGGAGGCAAAAAAGGTGAAAATTTGACGACAAATGAAGAAATAGAATCGTTTGTTGCTGAGCAAAAATGCATCGCACCGCTATTTCAATCTGTCCGAGAAGATATAATATCCTTGGTCGATTACACCAATTCTACAGATCTCTGGAAAAAGTTGAAAACTAAATGCTTGGGTTGTGCAGAAATTGTAAAAAATAAAAAGAAACTGCTAAGAAAAGAGTTTGATTTATTTGGTTGTCTAAAGAATAAATCAGTTAGTAAAATGATTGAGAGGTTTGGGCATCTGAAGCTGGAGCTGGCAAGACATGAAATTTTATATTCTGAAGATGAGCTAATCGATAAATTGTTTGATTCATTGTCAGATGAGATGGATTGGCAATACTATGCCTTGATGTTGAAGAATACTATCAAGCCGCCAGAAGTGTTAACTGTAGATCTGCTGATTGAGAGACTAGAGAGTCACGAGCTGGAGTTAAGGAAGACACACAAAGTCAATCACTCATCATACCAGCAGAACTTGGATTTGTATTATCCTAAAAGCATGATGCCAAAGAATACGTCTCCCAAAACTGCATTTTCTGCTGAGAATTCGAATCCATCAAGCAAAGAGACTCAAAGCAGTGGTTTTCACAGTGGATCTTCGTCATCTGCAAACCAATCTGATGCAAAGAATTTATTTCAATGCAACATCGCTGTAGACTTAAAGAACGCTCAAAACTTCAGCGAGGAGTCGGCAAAGCAACAGATGGTTTTCCTAGCTTCTGTGCTAGAATCGTATAAAAGCTTAGTGGAAGGCAAGATAGGCAACACCAACCAGACAAAAGAAGACTATGATCAGATAGATCCTGAGGAGATGGAACTGATCGATATAAGGTGGTGTATGGCCAGTGCAGTTCGACGGGCGCAGCGTTTCATGGAGATAACTGGAAGGAAGTCAATTGGTGGACCATCTACCAAGATGGGCTTTGACAAGTCTAAAGTGACATGCTTCAAGTGCAAACAGAAAGGTCACTTTAAGCGTGAATGCCGAAATGCTTATGCTG
Source organism: Helianthus annuus (assembly GCF_002127325.2). NCBI lineage: Eukaryota > Viridiplantae > Streptophyta > Magnoliopsida > Asterales > Asteraceae > Helianthus > Helianthus annuus. The sequence goes on from NC_035447.2 coordinate 111,605,891, forward strand.
ATGAGTCTGAGAAGCTGTTCAGAGAAGACTACTACAACAAAGCGATTTATCATCAGAATAAATCGGAGCCGCCGAGAATGAAGCAGCTTAAGGATAACAAAGATAAATCTAGAGCTCTTGCGGTAATTCATGACGATGAAGGTTTCGACTGGAGCGAGTTGTTACCTGAGGAGGATGCGGTTGGATATGCTTTTATGGCAAAGTCTGTTGAACCTGTTCCTTATAAAGACAACAGAAATAAACAACAGAAGTATGTGAAGAGAAAGATGTTAGCAGAATACAGAATGATCAGAATATCGAATATCTGGTATCTTTTCTGAAGCAAAAAGAGCGAGGAGATGGGATCCAGACAGAGAATGTTATCTTGACCCCATGGGAAACATTGCTATTGATCATAACACTCTCGATCTTGAAACTATAATTAAAGAAATTGCTGATGAAGAAGAATTTTGGCAAAGAAAATGGTGGGGAAGCGGAGAAGAGAAAGAAGAAAAAGAGAAAGAAGAGAAAGAAAAAGAGAAAGAAGAGAAAGAAAAAGAGAAAGAAAAAGAAGAAAAGCCATAGAAGGTTGATAATGGGATCATAGACACGACACAGGAGTTAAATGCTGAAAACTTTGGAAAAATGGCTGACAAAGTGCTGGCTGCTAAGGCACTTGAGGTAGACTCTAAATCCGTCTCTGAGTCTGTAAGCCAGGTCAGTTCAAACGCGTCAACGACTGAGTCAGGTAAGAAGGTCAATGGTGATGTTGACTGCAAAAATTGCATCAAAGAATGCAAAGTTTGTAGTACAATCACCTATCTCAAAGGTAAGAAAATTGATGATCTGACTGCAACAGAAGTGTTGAGGATCAGATCCTTGACCGTCATAAAATGTTGAAAGCTTCAAATGACAGATTAAAAGAATTAACTAACAAAATTGAAAATGATAAAACTGACCATGAAAAGGTTAGGAAAGAAAATGAGAGGTTAGTTCTTGAAAATCGTCAGATCACTGAAAAATTTGAGAAGCTTAAAAGCACGGTTAAAGATGCTGATGACAGAAATGGCAAGACATATAAAGAAAATGTTCATCTGTCAGGAGTGCTTCGGGTTAAAGAAGAATTAATTAACCAACAACTGGATGAAATTGCAAAGTTGAAACTTAAATTTCAAGAAGCTGAAATTGAAAATGAGCGAATCCAGTTGAAGATAAAAAGTTACAACTCCGCAAGCTTTGTTTTGCAACACATTATTCCAAAACCCATAGGCAAAAACAAAGCTGGCGAAGATGTCTTTTCGGATGGAACCGGGGTGGGTTTTCATCAAGTTCCACCACTAGTTCTAGAAAATTATTCGAAAAAGCAACCTGGGTTGGTTGATCTTGAAGATGAAAATGAAGTGAAACTTCCTGATTCAATTGATGTTACATTTTCTTCTTCATCATCTGATGATAGTGTTCAGACAGTGATTGTTAAAAGCACAGCTGAAAGTGTTTTGATGTCTGAAAGTGATTCAGCTGAAGTCGATGTTTCCGCCGCATGCTATACGCTCAACAGAGTTCTCACTGTCAAGAAATTCAACAAAACGTGCTTTGAGTTGATCAATAACCGCAAACCAAATCTGAAGTATCTTGAACCGTTTGGGTCACCCTGTACAGTTCTAGAGCCTTCTGGTAAGTTTGGTCCGAAGAGTGTCGAGGGAATATTTGTGGGTTATCAAAGTCCTTTGAAACGAGTCTTTGTTCCAAGTCTGAAGCGGATTATTGAAGCAGCAAATGTTGAATGTCAAGGTAATACAATGCCGCCACAGAATCCTAGAGATTCATGGCGTTATAATTACGACAAGTTGTGGGATTCGTTTGACATGATGGAAGAAGAAGAAGAAGATTTCTTTGATGAGTTGGATATTTTGCGAGAGTATGAGTCATCGCAGGAAAGGTTCCCAGCCGAGTATTCAATGCGACCACGACAAACTTCAAATGATGATGAAGCAGGTCCTAGTAATGCTGGTGAACATGATTATGTCCAACAAGATGAAGTTGCTCAAGATAATCAGACGGTTGCGAATGATAATCAAGAATCTGAGAATATGCCGATATTTGATCATGGTGATTCAGATTCTGAGGGGGAGCAAATTCAGCTTTCAAGTCAAACAAACCCAGTCAGTGAACATGGTGCAAATCAGAATGTTACTAATCTGGAAGACGATGTAGATGTTCCAAGCGAAGTGATGCCACAAACTCTTTCATACCATCCAGAGGAGTTGATCATAGGAGAACTACAATCAGGCGTTCGCACTAGACATCAAATTGACCAAGGCTTTACATGTTTTTATTCTACAGTAGCACCCTTACAAACTGAATTTTCATTGAGTTGTTTTATTTCGCAGATCGAACCGCGAACATACAAAGAGGCGCTAACTGAAGATTCTTGGGCCAATGCTATGCAAGAAGAATTGAGTCAGTTTGAGAAATTGGGAGTGTGGAAGCTGGTAGATTTACTGGAAGGTCATAGGAAGATAAACACAAAGTGGGTGTTTAAGTGTAAGAGAGATGATCGAGGTGTAGTTGTGCGAAACAAGGCTCGACTCGTAGTCCAGGGTTTCAGTCAACATGAGGGTATAGATTTTACTGAAGTGTATGCTCCTGTAGCTCGAATAGAAGCGATCAGAATCTTCCTGGCATTTGCATCGTGGAAAAACTTCAAAGTATATCAGTTAGATGTAAAATCGGCGTTTCTCTATGGGATGGTTAAAGAGGAGGTTTATGTCGGACAGCCGCCGGGCTTTACCGATCCAATACACAAAAACAAGGTTTATTTGCTGGATAAAGCGCTGTATGGTTTACACCAAGCCCCGAGAACTTGGTACGAGACTTTGTCTCAACACCTAATAGTCAACAGCTTTATCCGAGGGAAAGTGGATGCCACTCTCTTCACCAAAGAGGTCGACGGCCATCTTCTGATCGTACAGATTTACGTGGACGACATAATATTTGGGTCAACGAATGAGAAATTGTGCAAAGATTTTGAATCTGTTATGAAGCAAAAGTTCGAAATGTCATCGATGGGGGAGATGAAATTCTTCTTGGGACTTCAAGTTGATCAACTACCTGAGGGAATTTTCATTCACCAGACGAAGTACGTTCATGATATTCTAGAGAAATTTGGGATCTTAGGCTCTACTCCGGCGTCAACCCCACTAGCGACGAATCATGGGATATACCCAGATCTCACCAGAGACAAGGTAGATGAGACGCTTTATCGTTCCATGATCGGTTCGTTGATGTACTTGACTGCTTCAAGACCCGATATCATGTAGCCAACGTGCCTCGCAACAAGTTTCAATCTAACCCGAGAGCTTCGCATATGGTTATTGTGAAGAGGATATTACGCTACCTGAAAGAAACTCCAACATTGGGGTTGTGGTATCCAGAAAAGGCGATTTCACGCTCGAAGGGTATTCCGATTCGGATTTCGGATGCTGCAAAGTTAATGCAAAATCAACAACAGCAGGATGCCAGTTCTTTGGACCTCGTCTGGTCACCTGGCAGTGTAAGAAGTAAACGTCTGTGGCTCTATCCACATGTGAAGCGGAGTACGTGTCTGCTAGCAGTTGCTGCTCTCAGATCTTGTGGATCCAACAACAGATGCGCGACTACGGTTTGCAGTTTCTTAACACACCTATCTTTGTTGATAATGAGGCCGCAATAAATATAACGAAAAATCCAGTTCATCAAGCTAAAACTAAACATATAGAAATTCGACATCACTTCATCCGAGATTGCTTCGAGAAGAAGTTGATTCGAATTGAGAAAATCCACACTGACAATCAGAAAGCTGATTTACATACCAAAGCTTTTGACAAAACACGTTTTAAATTTCTTTTAAAACTAAATTGTATGAAGCTTCTCTCGGTGTCGGATGGCATTATTAGCGTTGATGAAGGTACTATTGTGGATGATGATGAGAAACAATCTGCAATGGTTTGTCGATTTTTTACTTGTTTTGGTATTTAGGGGGAGTAGATATATTTTCAGAAAATACAAAAAAACAGTAAAAAATTCAAAAATATAAAAACATGAGAAAATTTCAAAAATCCAAAAACAATAGAAAACTGAAAAAGAGCTTGTGTGAAATAGGGAAAATGATAGTACATCAGTTTGACAATTACTGTAAGCTAAAGATTTGTAAAGTATAAAGCGTTAAACAGTCTCACTGATGATGTGTCGATAGGTTTTTACACAGTTAGTAAGTTTGTTCGGGATATAAACTTAAAATTCATACATGCTTATTTTGTGGGGAACACTACTTGGATATATAGGTAACCCCTGAAATCTTGTTTGAAAGGTCCCTCTTTCTGAAATACTAGGTCTTTATACTCAGTGATATCTGGGGTATTATTCCGGGACTTCCGCTGAATGGAAGTTCTGACCTAGTCCCCGAATAATACTTTCCGCTTGCTTGAAACATAGCGCAGCCCTCAGCAATCTGATGAAACAATAAAATTGATAGTCATTCCTGTTGAAACAAAAGATCCTCTAGAGGGGACACACCGAAAGTCGAATTGTCATCTCTCTGCTAAACGGAAGTTCTGACCTGAGCTCTCACGATTTCGCATCTAACCCCTTACAGATATCATCTGTGGTATACTCACCTGTAAGACTGAATATTGGGATCTGGATACGGGAGTATATTCAAGAGGTGGGACACATGAATGAGCTTAAGTTTTTAATTCACCTAATTCGTATCCTGAACAGATTGAAAATTGTGTGAGGATTTAAATGGACCAGTATATCGACAATCTAAGTAAATTCTTTAATTCTGAGTATGAAATTAAAGCTTAACGGTACTAGTGACTTGTCTGATAACTGATATGATTCCCTAACACGCTCAACCAAAAATATGTTTGTAAATAGTTTATTTTCATTACATTTAAGTTTCTGTATTTCATTTCTAGTTTAGAAACTTTTTTAAAAATCCGAAAAGATTTTTCATTTATGCTTTATTTTCCGACAAACCATAGTAGAAAGTTGATTGTCTGAATCTCGAAGTCGAAAGCAGATGCAGGAAGTTTCTAGACTGGAGGATGAGGAGAGCTTATCTTGATAAATTCTTATTGATGAAAAGTTAAAATCAAGTTCATTAATTTGAAACTTGTTATTTTTTGAAATTGTTTGAAATTCTTGAACTAAATCAGTTTGATTTGTCCGAAATCAGCCAAGGTCATTAAGTTGGACTTGGTAGATTAATTGAGTAATCAGGGTCATTAACTTGGACCTGAATACTTGAGTGGATTTTTAAAGATGATAGATAATTAGATTTATTGTTGAAAATCGATAGATTCTAATGTTATATGTTTCAGAAACAGGTTGTGGATTTCAAAATCCCCATGGCAGCAAAATGACAAAGTTTGAACCAGAAATTCAAGTCCCAGCTTACCGAGAGGGGGAGTCTGTGAAAGGGGGAGTTAGAGTTCTGGATCAACAGTCAAAGGGGAGATTGAAGACAGAGATAGGATGAGATCGTGAACCTGTGAAGAGAGAGTTTTTACAATGAGAAGACAAGTTGGAAAGAGACAAAGACTGAAGACTCGACGCCGAAGACTTCATCAACATCCAAGGGGGAGTCTGTTGGTGCATTGAATGTCTGCTGACTACGTCTTAATCGAGTCTTAGGTCTAGACAGGTTGTTTGCGAGTTGGAAACAAGAAAAGTGGATATTGCATGTAATTCCGCTTGAAATGACAAGATGTCATTTCAAGCGAAATCGGGTTAGTATGTGATTCCGCTCCAAATGCTGTAATTGTGATTCCGCTCGAACAGGCAATATAGGTATTCCGCTTGAAGTTGTTATGTTGATTCAAGCGGAATCAGGAGCTCTATATATAGGTGTAGGTTCATTTCACTTGTAACAGTTGGAGCGGAATTAGGTCTTGTGTTTAGAGACGAGGTGCTGCAAAAATTTGTTCAGAAACACGTGTGAAGTCTTAGAAAAGCAATAGAAAGAAAGTTAAAAGGATCGGAGCTGCATTGACGTTGTTTACTTTGATTCCGCCTCTGTAAACAATGATGAACTGCCTTTACTGACTGTTTAGGGTCACGTACACGATCTAACAGATTTGGATTTGGAATTTAAAGTATCAAAAAGTATGTATAGATGAAAGTAATATCCAAGTTCTAAGAGTTTGTTTATGACACCATAATTATTGGTTTCATGGGTCCCAATTAATATAAGTAGTTGAGGTTTAAATAAATAAAAAAGACACTTAAAAAGTTTGGCAACATTCCGATCAGACTGCTGTTGTCTTCAATTCCTTTTTTTTTTTTTTTTTTTTTTGTTTGGTTGATAATCTTAGCATACATTATTTTATGATATGTTAGCTTATCCTACAACTAATTATATTATGATCTGTTAGTGGAAGGTTACATAAAATTTAAAACAAAACAACTCAGCCTTACACTTGCGGCCGTAAGTAGGCTGTTTTGTATATTTTGTTTTCTTTTTTTTTTGTTTGACGTATAAACTAGATATTCGTTGAGTGTGATATGTATTTATGAAATTTAATATGTAACTAATATGTCACATAGTTAAAAAAAAGTGTATAAGAAACATGTCTTAATTAAACAAAAGTGTGTATAACATGGTTGCAAGTATGGATTTATCAAAAATAAGTATATATAATTTAAGCAATGTAATAGTGATCACGTTTAAGTGTTAAAATAAGTATACCATTATGTAGCGTGAGAATGAAGTGAGGTATTTGCACACAAGGAACGATTAGGGTTACGTATTTATGTTGTTTGCAAGTTGACATGCCTTTACATATAGATTGGGCATCCGTTTTGAATGTGTTAATAGGTACGGATAAGCAACGTATTTTTTTCATATAAGATCCATTTCCCTTACGATCAAAGCCTCGTATTTAAAATGATTTGAAACGAATTATTATTACAAGGGAACAAGATTCTTAAAATATAATTACGATATAACCTTTCTAAGAACTGAAAGCTGCGAAAAGAGAGGCGCTACACCCTTAAGGGTAGTTTAAATATGAATTTTATAATTCGGTCAATCCTTTTGGCAGTATAAATGAAGGCTTAAACCATTCTAGCTTAAAGCTACGTAATGGGTCATTTTTGTAAAAATGTCTAACTTGGTGGGTAGAACGGGAATAAAATGATTTTTCCCATTCACGATCCATCACATTTGAAGTTGTGTAGATATATAAATGAAAATCATAAGTGGGAACGCGAACTATACATAAACGCACTTGGTTAATGAGTCGTGATTGAAAGGTTTGGAATTCTTAAAAATAATTCAGATTAATCAAAGTTCGGCCTTTTAAAGGTCGAACGGTTCAATTGGCATAACTGCAAACCGGATAACGGATGTATAAAATGCAAGAATAATAACCCTAGTTATGGGGTATAGTCGTAAAAATAATGTTCTTGCAAGAAAATGTAACTTCTGTGAGATCGTTTGCTTAAATATGCAAATGGGTCAATTATTTAAAATATATATATATATATATATATATATATTGAAATCAATAGCGTAAAACAAATTTTGTGAACCAGGATCATGGGTTCACAAGTTAGAAATGTGGGCAAATGTTTTACGAACACGTAGGATAAAGTTCCGTGCGAAACGGACGAGTAAACGGAAAGATATGGAAAATTTAGTATAAGGGCAAAGCTGGAATAAAGCTGCAGATCTGCTTAACTGTAACCTACGTTTGCCATTTACTGCCCAAAGTTTTACAAGTGTGCCGTAAGCTACGACACATGAGTCGTAGCCTACGACGAGATTCTCCAAAATTGATTTTGTTTGTTTGTTTGATATTTTTGGGTTACAAATCCATGTCTAAGCACCATATAACTAACATATGAGTTGTTATTGGTGTGTAGGTGATAGCTAAGACCTTACAGATGATGATCAAGCATAATTGACGAACCGAACACAACCGAAGTTCAAGCTTCCGCTTAGTTTCGTTATTTTACGAACCGAAACAATTATGAACTTTGTAAGTGTTTTAGATTTTATTAATGTGTTAACGTGTCTAAAGTGTTAAAAAGTTTAAATACTTATGAATTTTTAGTAAATCCGAATTATTGATATGCAAAAGTTTTTATAAATTCTCAGTTATGTAAGCTTGGGTCTTACATTTATAGTGCCTAATTTCATGTGAAGTCACTTACGTTTTCATTTGGTAACATCCTTAACGTCTCTAACTCACTTCTTAAGGTTTGTAGACGTGTTTTCTGAACTAAGCCTGCTCCTAAGTACCGAACTTTAATCGAGTCCCACACTTCCTTTGTTGTCGGATGTTGTGCGACTTGCATTAAAATATCTTCAGGCAAAGTTTGGAGGATCATTGCCTTGGTCGTATGTACCTTCTTTTCATCTACTCCTCCTGACATTTTTTCGTACTTCTTACTTCTTGCTTCTTTCTTGATCTAACCATAAAAGTTTGATCATAACACACAGGGATTTGTTTGCAACACAGGTCTTAGTTTCCATACAAGTCTTAGTCGCCATACATGTCGAATTTGCCACATAGGTCTAATTTTTCAAATGGGCATGGTCATACCAAGCTATGGGCATAACTGTGCATCTCAACCCAACAATACAAGTCAAAAAGTCAGCCAAATTTTGGTAAACAAAAGTCCACCATATGCGAACGCATGGCTATGGAGGATGAAGACACGCAATAGAAGCTTTGATCCGATAAGACTGACACATTTTGAAGCCATGTCTTGACACCTATCCATGCACGGGCGTGCATCACCTGAGGCACGGTCATGCCTCTAACTGAAAGGAACAGAAAGGACTGTGAAGGACAAGAAGCCTACTGGTTTTCGGACAAAGATACGAGACACACCTTTGTCAATGTATGCACGGTCATGCATATCTGCACTTAGACAGCTTATAAATAGAGGCATTGGTTGCCCATTTCCATTATCCATATCCACTAATTCCTCTCCCACTTTTAACACACATACTCTCTGGTGTAGAGTGGTCACTAGGACTTTGGGATCACTCCAAGAAATCACTTGTAATAGTTTAGTTTGAGAGAAAGAGAGAGAACTTGTAATTATCAACCATCAAGAAATTGTTTTAATAATGGCTATAAAGCAATGGTACCATTATCTCATTGTCAAGAAATTCTTAATCAAAACTGATTATACACACTTAAATACATGTTGACTCAGAAGATTAGTGTTGGAAGATAAATGTTGACACCAATTACATCATTACCTACACATACAAAGAAGATGGCCGGCAATAGTTCCGCCATCACATTGGTTGGAAAGGGCGGCTGCCCTCCCCCATCTTTCTTCTTTTTTTTTTCCTTTTTTCCATTTTTAAGCTTAGTATAATTTTCAACATATACAAATTCAATGGGTGGTATCAGTTGTTTTCACCTATTGAGTGAAATGGGCGGTGGAGTAGGCAGCTGCCTGGCACTCTCCTATTTGACAAACAAATTTACGATTTTATCTTGCTTTAAACTTACGATTTTGCTATTAGTTCAAAATTATGTTTTTGCCCCCACTTAAAAATAAATTTACGCTTTTACTCCTAGCTAAAAATTTCAGTTTTGCCCTCGGTTAAAAATTACGACTTTGCCCTGTTTAAATTTACAGTTTTACCATTAGTTTTTTTTCTCACAACCAAGTTACGATTTTGCCCTCAAATTAAATTTACATTTTCTTCATCGTTTTTGTTTGTTTTACTATTTAAATTACAATTTTCCCCCGTGTAAAATTACAATCATGTCGGCAGCTGCCTAACACTTCCCCATTGGTCCATTTAATTGACGATTTTATTCCTAAAGTAAAAGTGTGGTTTCGCCTTCAATTGAAAATTACGTTTTCCCATTGTTTCAGTTTTTTTAGCAAAAGTAGAAAACTTTTTTTTTAATTGGTTGACTCGATTTAATTTTTTTCTGTGTCAAGGAGCCGCCTAACACTCGCTCATTAGTTCTGAAAAATTACAGTTTTGCTCTTATACGAAAAATATTGTTTTAACTTTTTTTCCTAGCAAAATTATAGTAGTGTTTTTTTAATTGATTGAGAATTATTCGGTCATCGCCCCGCAACGCGGGCGGGGCACCAACTAGTTATCTACATATTCGAAACACTTTTTTTATTCTATATTTGTGACATCATTATTTAATTCTAACTTAACCTAAGAATCATTAGGATAGGGCGGGTTGTTAGTTGCTTCACTGCCAAGCAACTTGATGAACATTTACTTGATTAACCCCCAAATCCTACATATCTTTAAAAACCTTGTGTATTACACTGGTTGAATAAATATGATTTTACATACTAAATAATAAGAAAATTACATTTAAAATAACTGATGTATATACTCGGTATGCGATAGATATGGTGATTACAGAGATGATTATTGAAAAGAAGATACAATGATCAAGCATGTTATTCAAGAAGCAAATAAGCAGCCATTTGATTGATAAAATATAAATTATATTTAAAAAAACCCGTAATAAATCTAATTATATATATAAAGTAATATTGAAAGTTATATACAATTTGTTTAAAGATTATGTAATAAAATTGATATAATATTTTTTAATACTGAAAATAAAAAATAATATATTAATACAAAGTTTGGTTTTGGTGATAAATAATTTGGTTATTTAAAAATATATTAAATTAACGATTTAAATTTAAGGATAATATTTTATTAGAAAAATAGAAGTATTATATTCGACATTTAAAGTATGAAAAGATTTCATGTTAATTTTTATTTATTTCGTTAATATAAGATAGAAAAAAAAAATATGATTGAATAGTTGGGAGGTTGTATGATGATAAATCGGTTAACTTTCTTATAATGTCATATGTTTTTAGTTATATATATTTTTATAATTATTTAAAAAAAATAATACTTTGTTATTGTTAGTAAAATCAATGATTTTATATTTGTAATTTTGTTTGGTATTATTTTATTAAAAAATGAATATTGTACATATAATTATATTGTATCTTAAGTTACCGATGTCATCTATAATGTTTTTTGATTTTATGTCTAGCATTGTATATACTATGGTAAAAGTTTAAGTTTATTAGAGATAATTAAATCATCAAAAAGAATAAGAGTAAATTTGTATATTACAAATAAAAAGTAGGTGTCTGTCAAAAAGAAGTAATAATTTGGGTAAAAGGAACCTAAAAATTGTAGTTGTTATATATATATATATATATATATATATATATATATATATATATATATATATATGAGACACATTAATGAAGATAATATGATATAGAATATCAAATAAATAATATTATAAATGAGAAGTTTACGTTAAATTTAATATATACAAATGATCTGATCATTTGTAAAAAAAAAACAAATTAAACTAAATAATAATTATCTATAATTAAGTAGAAGAGATTAAATTAAATAATATTTAGTATGAGAGTTATCTATAATTAATTAGAAGAGATTAAACGAAATAATAATTATCCATAAGATATTAAACTAAATAATATTTAGTATGAGGGTTATCTATAAATAATAATTATTCATAAGAGATTAGCGGGAAAATCAAAAGATACAAGGCCTAATATGACGATAAGTGTCTCATGAATGGTTTTTTATTATATAGTACTAGCGGTAAGACCCGTGTGCAAACACGGGTCATTTCTTAGAAAACCATGCATAACACATATTGACAGAGAGTAAAAAAATAATTAGTGCAGACTTACAAAATTGATATAAACTAATGGAAAATAGGTTTATTCAACAGCAATTCCATTATGTTGATAACAAACCACTGTTGTCTATTAATTGTTAAAAACCTCTGTTGCTTTCCAATAGACTTTCCTAAAAACTATCATCCATTATCTCCAACAGAGCTTGCCAGATGGATAGATAGTAAGTATCAGATGTTAGTCAACCCATGTTAAAAAGGCCAGTCAACAGAAATTACAAAGGTTAGTAAACAGATGTTAAGAGAATAATGTTATTAACAAAGAATTTAGTACTCTCATTAAAAATGAGAGCTGCAAACTTGTTACTACAACGCCAGATATAAACATTTTTCGAAGCATGTGTTCTCAGGATAGGCTTAATGCAGAGCAAGTATCAAAGCTTCCGAAAAGTTGTATTTAGAAATTTTACATACCAAATTTCACGTTACATCCTTTATGAAGTAAAAATTGGGTCCTTTAAAAAATAATAGTCTTGCGACTCGATATAGTTAGAAATTAGGTAATGGAATTTATGCGAGACGATGCTTTAGCTACTACAACTCAAACAAATTTTTAATAATGTCAATCAAGATTATATTTGTAAACAATAATTAGATTAAAAAATAAATACATGTACTTGATTTTGAGCCAGAGAAACCAAAGAAAAGGAAATACAAAATATGCAGATGCCTTAGAAAAGGGGCTCCAAAGCAAAGTAAACCAAACATATGTGTGAAAGTTGAGTTTCGAACATTAAAAAAGCTACTGATGCCAGGTTTTGCGCCATCATCTCATCTAGTTATAACAAAACACTGATCCAACTAAGCTACACCAAATAAAACCTGCATATTACAACAGACAATTAGTTAAGGAAACTGCATATTCATGTTCTGATGAAAAGTATCATACAGACAATTAGTTAAGGAAATTGCATTAGTAATTTTGATAAATATGTTGGTCTAAGACAATTAGATACATTCTATCTAAATCTATATATAAAAAACAAATGTATTTTTTGAGCTGGAGAATGACAATAGTATTTACGGATAGAAAAGCCAGTGGCCGCGACCCAAAGAGCCATTAGACATATACAAGTTACAACCAACTGGAAGATATAAGTAACATGTTCATCTACTCGTTTCTTCTTTTTATGTAGTTAAATCTAGCATTAATTTCTGAAACATTCAAAAGTTTATTTTTAAAATGAAGTCCTAACCTAACGTGATCGACATTTCCAAAACTCTGATGAAAAACAATATACCTCCACAAAATTAATAAACTTCAGATTATCTTCATCTTTCACGGCTTCAGCTGAATCTACTCGAATCGACCTTTCAACGGCACATCATTTACGACGTCATAATTGTACCAGTCAATTCATCACATATTGTATTCATCAGAATTCAGATATGTATTCATAAGCAGATAATTATAAACCTAACTGGCTTACTTCTCTTTGAAACAGTCCTGGCGGAAAATTCTTCAAGTTCAACGGCAGGTGGCATCATCTCTTGCGGAACTTTCCGTTTTCTCCACAGTAGTTTCAAACCACTGTTTTAACCCAACAGTGGTTTCAAACATCTGTATTCTCTACAAAACACTATTTTAACCCAACAGTGGTTTCAAACCACCGTTTTAACCCAATAGTGGTTTCAACCACTGTTTTCTCCACAGAACATTGTTTTAAACCAACAGTGGTTTGAAACATCTGTAGACCCAACAGTGGTTTCAAAACACTGTTTTAACCCAACAGTGGTTTAAAAAACCGTTTTAACCCAAAAGTGGTTTCACTTTTTCTACAAAACACAGTGTTTTAATCCAACAGTAGTTTCAAACATCTGTTTTCATCCATCTATTAACCAAATTCAACAGAAGTATCAACCATTGTTGGTACTGTTTTATTTTCTAACATCTGTTCACAAAAAATATAATTAAGAACAAATTCAATGGTGAAGCACATTAGGTCAATTTACAACAAATCTGACTAATTGAAATTCACACCAAAACATGCGAACTCATCTGCAGTTCTGCACTCATAATCAAATTCTAATTTCTAAATTCTCACATTAAGCAAAGAGTTTAAAAAGGTATTAGAAGCTATTATAAGCCTTCCACCATCATTCGATAACCTTTGCACCAAAACCTAATTACCATGGTTACCTTGACTTTCTTTATATATGGTATGGTATAGTATTGGAACTATAAATTTTCCAACATCCATGTGTTCGATCGATCGAGAAAGACATAAGGCTCGCCTAACAACGAAGAAGACCAATCTGTCAATATATATTTAGAATTAGGTTCAAATTTTAGACAAATATCATGACATAAGAATAAAAGAATTTAGAGAAAATGCTCACCACTGTTATATCTAACTTGGTATTCATCAACATCAACACCCGGAAGAGTGAACCCTGCCCTAGTCAACAGATTGCCTGCATCTCGCACCTACAAAAGGAACCAAATAAGTCACCACACTGACAGGTTTATGCTTTTAATTATGATTACAAAAACAATATCATGATGATAATAGTCTTTTGACAAAATTTAGATCCACAAAAAACAATCGAAATAAGTGAAAGCTTTAAAATCAAGACTTGTGATATGTGATTCATGAAAGCAAAATTCCGTGAATAATTGACTGAGATTAGTATATCATAGGGCAATATTTTCTTAAACTGATAATTAGTATGCGAAGGCAATCAGGCATGTGAAAGACTACCTTTTTCGTCGGCAATTCGTAATTTATCGAAACAGTGGAACTAATGAGAGATTCTTCTGGAGCAAGGATAGGAAGACAAGCATCAGTTGCAACTATCATATACGACTTTTGTTCTTCCTTTACACATTCTACACTTCCAGCCTGCACAACAGCATTTCGCTTCCAGTTGATTGTTGTATGGCGAAATTTATCTAAAACTAATGCGTGTTTTGCTTCAGAAAGGTCACTGTACTGGGAAACATATTAACAAAACACTGATGTAATACTAATTATTGGTCATGTCTGGACTACGAAACTGTCAGCTACAAGAAAACTCTGAATACGCGCCTACATAATTGGCACATACAGAATTTTCAGGTGAAATCTACTTTTTTAGTTAGATGTCAGCCTCTTATTAGAAATATAATGTTTTAGGAATTAGAGTGCATCAAGATTACAAAAAACGGAAAAGTACCAGCAGTGTAACCGAAATGTATAGGAGATACTGGGAACTGCAGAGCAAAAAGCGTCAAGTTCATCACGCATGCTACAACAAACCATCATTGGCAGACTTGAAAGAAGGCTTGCAATTCATATTAAAACCACCAAGCTCTCCTGCCACATTTCCAGTGTTCTCTAATTGATAATTCACTCGAATCAACAATTCAACAACTTTGAAATTTTGTTTTCAACGATAACTTTCCATCTCAAGTAAGATGATTTATGTAAACAGTGTATTCATATGACAAAATCGAGTTAACTGGATCTTAATATTTGGTCAAGTTTCAGATCATTCTAGAGTACGTTAACATAAGAGATGATACGTCTATAGCTATCAGCTAATAATAAACCTAAATGAAAAGTCGTCATCAGTATTACCAGTCTCAAACCTGTTACCGTCATCAGTATTACCAGTCTCAAACCTGTTACCATCATCAGTATCTAACACTTGGTCATCCAAAATACTGAAAAGCCGTCTCCTTTCGCTGTTTCGTATACCCTCGTTAGAAAGAATCTCGTGAAGCCAATCATTTGGGCGATGAAGAAACACTAGATAAATGACCGGAATCAAATTATCTAGGGGGTTTGGATCTGCATAAAGGGGGTTGTTCTCTCTCGTTTGATTCGATGTAACTGACCTCCTTCTCCGATGAATACTGCAAAACAGAACATCGTTAGCCTCGTCACGGGGAAAATGGAGGTTATCTCGTGACCCGACTCCGGTGTGAGAATAAGTATATGTTTATGAAGAAGAAGAAGTATTGACGAAGTGTGTGTAACTTGGTTTTCATACCTGAATTGTTCTCATATTTATAGCCGAGAGTTTGGGCGGGAAAACTCGTTGATGAAATATTAACGGAAGATGCTAACCCCGTAAGCGGTTATATTTCTTTCCGTTAATCTTCTTGATCCGACGTGAGAGCACACGGATCGCTCTTTTGATCCACGGCTAGGGAATTGCCACGTGGAAAGTGGATAAGTGGAGGTTTTCCTCCAATCCCATGCCATCATCGTGGTTTCAAGGAGGCCTGAGATGACGACACGTGTCCAACCGTCTGGTGGTGCACGATTGAGTCTTTCTAGAAGGTTATTGTCATAATCCAGTGTGACTCCTTATCGTGTGGCACCAGTTGAGTAAATAATCCCTAAGTCTGGATATTATTTAAGCGGAAGTGTCTAACTTAGGATTTTCATCCCTTGTTTATGGAAGGAGGCGCAAGGATTTATGATTTCCTTTTCATCGCGTAAGTGTTATTTGTTACCTTTCTTCTTGAGTTCTTTTTGTAGGACCGGTTGCGCGACCGCGCAAGGTCAGGAAAAGGGGCTTGAGATGTGAGGTTGTGGTGTAGTCCTTAGTACTCGATATGAGGTTTTTGGGACCATACCCCTTCAAGTCCCCCCAGTCTAGTGTTGTTCTTATGCAAATAAGTGGAGCACTGGACTTTATGAGAAAATGCTTTGAGCGCGAAAGTAGGGAATCTTCTGTGAGAAGATTTACTTTGCTTATGATTTTAAAATCTTTGACTTTGGGTGGGGACGGTACAGTAAGGACTGTATGACAGGCTGTCACTATCAGGTGCACCTTGTTGACCGTGCTTTACACGCGCACGTGAGCTCACGTTTGTGTTGATTCTCACTCGCCCCTGTCGCTTGGGTAACTGTGATATCCCGAAAAAGGTGTTGTGGCGGTTACCAATGCTATTTTATGGCGGTGAGTATATAAGTTTGTTTGAGTTCCTATCATTACTTTGTCGAAAACTTTTCCCCTTCCTGTCTTCTTTTTCCGTTAAGAGAGAAATTGCCCTTTCTTCCTCTTATGTCAACCGGAGAACATCACGAAGACTTATCTGAAGAAATGTCTGCTGAACTTCCACCGTTAAAGTGGCCTAGGGCAACTTTTGATGGCTTGGTTCAAAATCTTAGATTCCTGGAGAACTGGGGTGACCTGTACCCTGAGGAGGGTCAAACAGCGGCAGATGCTCCGGCTGGGTATATTACCCTATTTTGGGATTTCTTTTGTGAAGGCAACTTTCGTCTGCCTGTAACAAAATTTTTTCTTGAAGTTCTTGGGCATTACAAGTTTCATCTCTCCCAGATGCACCCGATTGGTATGCTTAGGGTTCGGCATTTTGAGTTTGTGTGTCGTACGATCCATATTGAGCTGACAGTTTCTCGATTCCGGGTTTTTCACCAAATGCACTATACCCAAGGGTTTTATTCTTTTGTCCAAAGAGCGTCAGTGAAGAAAATTTTGTTGCAGCCCCCAAAATCCTTCCATGATTGGAAGCAGAAATTTTTCTTTATTAAAGCTGGTGTCGTTCCGATGAGGATGATATTTAGGGGAAAGGAAGATGTTCCTACTGAAACTATCCAGACCCCTGTTGACGAGAATTGGTATCAGGATCTGAAAGACGTTCCTAACATAGCTTTACCGGAGAAAGCCCTTGTTGGTGCTAGTATGAGTTTGAATTGGAAGACAGACCAGGAAGACAAACCGGTATATATGGAGGATGGTAAATGTAAGATTGGGGTTTTGCCCCCTTCTCTTCTTTTTTTTTCTTTTTTTTTTTTTTTTTGAACTTCCCCTTCTTCTCCTGTAGTTGTTTCGTTGTATGTTGTTGCATTTAAGAGAGAAGGCGGAAAGATGGGTACCATTAAGAAGAAACCTGATGAGGCCCTTTGGTATCGCCAAATTGTGAAGAATTTTGTCCTTCCGCGGGATGCGGATCTGTCTTTTCAGCCTGCTGCTGGTGCTGGTAAGCTATTATCTTGTTTTTTATTATTTACTTCTTTTTGCGCGTCTGGAAAAGTTTCGTTCTGCGCGTTAGTAGGTGAGTTGTCAAACTTGGGCATAGGCCCTGAGAAGAAAAAACACGCGATAGCAACTACTTCTGCGCCGAAGAAGAATGATGCTGAGAAAGCTCAATCTTCTAAGGTAAAAAATGTTGGGGGATGTAACACCTCGAAAATTTGTGTCCAATAAATAAATGACACGTGTCACATTCGACAAAAGTATTATAAACCCGGATCTAATTAAAAGATGTGTGGTAGGATTTTTAGACATGTCGACATGTTAATTTATACCTCTGAACGACTTCTTCATTATAAATCCCAAGACCCTAACGTGATTAATAAACATCTAATATACCTTAATCCGGTGATTAGTAAAAATGATGGATGCCAAATTGCAAGAATGGATCCTATGAAGATAATGCACGTTAAATCTCCATTCATAAATCCTATCATTGTTTAATTCATTTACATTGCATAATGGGGTAGACAACTATTCAAGCATGGGTTAAAGGCATGGTACTGATAATTCATGGCCAGAAATCATGCATTGACAGTTGTCTGTTCAATGCATGAAAGGTTAAATTTTTTTGCCTCTGACAATGGCTTATGGACTGCAAGAGTCCTACCTTATGGTCCGTAAGGTGCGAAAGGGTAAAACGTTTTCTCTGTCAAAGGCTTACGGACTGCAAGGGCCCTGCCTTACGGTCCGTAAGGGATGCCCGGCGACAGCAGCTTGGCTGTTGGTTGTTGTAAACGGTAAAACAAGCATGGTAAGATATTTTCAGAGACATGGGCGACCCCTAACCCATCCTAAACATTAGGAGACACTTGTAAGTGATCTGGACACAATCATAGACCTAGTTGTCATGATCTCAATGGATTAAATTCACTATAAAAGGCCAATGAATTGCACATTGTGTTCACTCATCACTTCTACATTCCTGGAGCTTTTCTGGAGCACAAGTGCCATTCCTAAGCCTTCCTAATCTTGCATTAGACTTCTGTAAGTATGCTCCACCCTTCTTAGTTTAGTTTGTGCTTAGTTTAGCCTAAAAGTCAATCTGTCGTAATTAACGATTGACTTAACGATTAATCACAAATGGTCCAGTGATTAGCCGAATCAAAAATAGTTATATGTTGGTAATCATGTGGGCTTTAAACCCTTAAAAGGGAACCCTCTGATTCCTGTTCTAACTAGTCCAAATGTCGAGTCAAACTTGCTTAGAAAAAGTCAACAAAATGCTAAATTGCGATTTTACGCATAATCAGTAATGTAGATGGCATGTAATCTGTTTTAACACTCACATAACATGATAATAAGTATATTAGCTAGTCTAAGCTTGTTTGATCCGACCGTTTACTATTTTGACCCGGTTCGGAACCGAAAGTCGCAAAGCTTTGACTTTTGCTTTGACTTCAGTTCTGACCCGTTATGGTATGATTTAGGTATGCCTTAGGACTCTCTTAGGACCAGGTTACATGATGGTATAACCCTCTGTGACCGGTTCGTTGTTTGTCCAAGTCTTTAGCACATTTCCGTTAAAAGCTTAAAAGTTGACCATAACGCCCTTTCTACTTTAAAGCGAGGATTTTGGACATGTGAAAGTACAATAACCTTAGTTACTGATTTCTAAGCATGTCCCTAAAATTTCATGTCAATCCGAGGTCTAGAATAGGAGTTATGCTAAATAGCGCAATTACGGAAACTTTAGTAATTAAACGGCGCAATTAGCATAAATCCTATCTAAACCCAAATTTCGACACCAAATCTTTTACACACTGATGTAAAATAATATTTTGGGATTTTTAAAGATTTTTAATAATTTTTAACCTGCTCATAACCTGCGGTTATGGCATCGGTTCGGTAAATACCGAATATACCCTTTTCGGGCATAACTTGAGTTCTACATGGTATTTTGACCCGATTCCAGTTGCTACTGATTTTGAATAATAAATAGAGTATTTTGGACTTTATAAAATGTTCGGAAAACTCAGATTTCCTGTAGAACTCGGAAACCTCTTTTATAATCTTTAAAAATGACCGAAATACCCCTACGAGGCATATATTGGATTTAAACTCATTACGGGCATTATGGAAGGTATCCTACTGATACCACAACCTCTTTAGAGCATATTAACTTAGGAAACCTGTGTAGGACTCTCGCGGTTACCCGTTACGCCTTTTTGCGCGCACGGTTCGGTTTATGTAACTAGTTTACATAAACTAGCCGAAACGGGTCAAACCTTATCGTTTTTACTTCAAAATCCAGAGTGTGGTTATATTACCCATATTAAACAAGTCTTCAAACTTGTTGGGTCTAAACCACATTCCATTCCCGGTTTTCGCCTTTCACGCGATTAAGCCGTATTTATCCTTCGAAACTGACCGGTTTAAGCTAAGGCTAAATTAAAGACCCGTTAGGATTCTAATAGGTTGTTTAAACCTTCGTTCCAGAGTAGAAGACCAGTAAAAGAAACTTGCATTTATTTGATTGAGATTATTACTTGCTCAGGTCAATACTTTTAACTTATTTTCCGTTATACGGGCTTGGGTTACGGTATATAAAAATACCGCTTGGTCGGGCAATTGACCCCAACTCATTAGTAGTTGGGTATTATCAATGTGACCCCTTTAAAACTTGTTTTGTTGGCTTTACGCCTTTGGGAGCTTAATGACCATGTCCCGGATATCCTTGGCATCATTTTACGAAATGGCCACAACCTCGACACGCGGGTGTAGGCGTACACCCGACAATGTGTCTATAATTATAAAGGTATGACCGTTGGTTTTCCCGCCACGGCTTTATGCTTTGTGGCGTGTCTATTAACCTTAAACCCGGCACGACCCGGGCGACCGAACGCATAGTGAACATGTAATTCTTTTACAAGATTTAATTAATAAATTATCCCAAGTTATAAAGAGTTTGTGCCTTGTGCATTCAAATCAATTTTATTAAACATTTTTACAAAAGTGTCGGTTGAATGTATTTACCAGTGTAAACTGACGTATTTTCCCCAAAAGATTAAATGCAGGTTCTGTACGAAATAGGTTGGCCACTCCTTAAGCATCGCTAGAGTCTCGCAAGCTTGGGATGCCATATCTGTTGAACAATATTTATATTTTTATTTTGATCCCCTGTGGATTTATATTTCGACGATTGTGATACTTGGATATTACATTCGATAGTTGAAATATATTTATCTTTATGCTTCCGCTGTGCATTTATATATTGTGTGGTTTGACTATATTGTTGCCAACTTCGTCACGGTAATCCCCCACCGGGCCCACCGGTGAAACACGTGGAAAACGGGGTGTGACAGGTTGGTATCAGAGCCAACGTTGAGTGAATTAAACACTATCCTTATGTGTTTAATCTCAATGACACAATTGCACATACTCGAGTCTAGACAAGAACATAGGAAAAATTCGAATTGTTATTCCAGTTTGTCTTTTATTGTTTATTGTGACCTAAAAGTTTGTTAAGCGGGAAATATGCCACCAGCAATTAGAAGAGGAGGAAGAGGCAAAGGGCCGATCACTACTCATAATGATCACGAGGCCGGACCTTCAAACATGCGAGCTCCTTCCAGTACAAGGAGTGAAGAACCTCAGAGGCGTAGGAGGAACCTCTTTGAGCCAGCAAGGCGGTCCACCTCACACAGTTCGACACCTTCATACCGTCACTCTTTTGGACCAAATTCGGAGAATGATCCCAGTAACCCTCAACCTTCGTTTATACCTCTCCAGCGATCTGCTTCGCACCGTTCCTATGGCGATCCTACTCCTTTCTTCCAAGGCCAGTTCAACCCGGCCGATTATGTCCAAGAACCAATAGGTTATAACCCTTTAGGACCAGAAGACCATTTCTCCAAAGATAATGCGGTAGATATGGATGAAGACACGGATCCCATAGAACCTGACGAGGTACTCCCAACCACCCTATCGAGATCTCTGATGGGTCATCCGTTCATGGAACACCCTATCAAGGTCCCGACAGTTACCAGGAGAGGTTTAACCAGTGTGATTGGTACTTCACACCTTCTCACCACTTCTCGCCTCATGAGCAGCAGCAGCAGGATCCCTCCGAGGATTCGCGTTTCGTGGCAGTTACGCCACCGCCTCCACCGCCACCAGTACAACAAGCACCTCCTGATCCACCAAGGCGTAGGAGATCAGGCGCGCGGATGTCCACCCGAGGAGGGGAATTCCACTTTAGCACCCCTCGCCACTCGAGTGCAAGTCACTTTCTGCCAGTGCTTGAAGAACCACAGTTAGGGGAACCTTCGAGTCACCCTGCAGAGGTGAATTCTGCACCAGTTGCACCACCTCCGCCACCATTCAGCTATGACAATCCGATACCAGCGTACGCCGGTTCCACCGCGTACAACCCGTTTGAGCAGCCGACTCACATGCACTACAACTATAATTATGATGCCGACCCATACGTGGTAGCGGCCAATTACAACGCCCTCCATCCCGACAGACCTTATGGGGATCCTTGGGGATTAGGATACGTAGCTCATGGGTATCCAGCACCTCCCAGACCTCCGGTTCAGCAGCCGTCGCAGCAGCCACGTTTTTCTCCACCGGAGCAGGAAGAAATTCTCCACCGTTTGAATCGTGTGGAACGAGACTTTGAACAAGAACGTAAGAACAATCGTGGATTCCTTAAAGGCCTAGCAAACCTGTTAAAGGGGAAGAAGAAGCGAGATCATTAGTCTTTATATATTCTAATTAATTTCTATTTTAAATCAAGTCCCTGTGTGGACATCTGTTGTTTTAGTCCCTGTGTGGACATTTATTATGTTTAGTCCCTGCGTGGACAACTGCTTTCAGTTCCTGCGTGGACCTGTTTTCTGTAAACCTCTGCGTAGGTATTTGTCTATTAAAAGTCCCGTTTAGGGCAGAGTGTAATCGTTACTATGATTAATGGAATGTTAAGTTATAAATTTCATTTTTGTGATTAGATACATTCTTATGTGAAATAAATCAAAAATCATTCCTTTTAAATTAATCTGCCTACTAAATAAAGAATCTTAATGGTGAAACCTAGTCTGGTGTCATTATAAGACCCGGCCAAGATGGTAAGACCTGATTAAAAGATTCAGATTCCTGTTAACCTCTGTAAACATGTTAACGTTCTTGGCAGATGTGATTCGTTAAAATCGCACGCGCCATTCTTATATAAGAATCCTTCAAAGGATTCCAAAACCCAAATTAATGATTTGTAAATCAAGGGGTTAAGTCGTCAATAAAGACGACCAATTATCAAACATCCATTAGTGATGAAGTGCCTACGGGCCATACTTATTGTCATATAAGATAAAAGGCAGTTGTAATCTATGACTCCCTGTCAGAAAAGGTAAAAGGACTACGGTTCAAACCTTCATGCCTTGATTCTCTGTGATCCCGGTTTATATTATAAAAGCGTCCTTGTGACTAGGCTTTTGTGCCACTAACAATATTATTTGTAAATAGGATAAGATATATTCAAATCCTAAATAAAAGTGAGTAACAAATTAACCAGATGTGGTCTATGTTTACCATGGTTAATGAATTGCCATAAAAGATAATTCTATAATAAAACTCCTAAAATGAATTCTGTCATATTCCTTGTAGCAGATCAAGATCTCGATGGCTGACCCAAGTGGAGTTAATAGTCAATCAAAAGAGGATGAAAATGATAATGCCCAAATTCATATAACGGGCACTGAGTTGAAAGCTTTGGTAGACAACGCTGTGAAGATGGCCTTAGATCGTCAATATGAAGAGTAGAGCGAGTCTCGAAGCAGGACCTTATCTACACCACACTCAAAGCCAAAAACCCACTCTAAATCTCACAGCAAACCACCCTCGACTCCGTCTAAGCCTAAGAAGGACGACGATAGGCACTCATCCAATGAGAATAGTGTCCACTCTAAGAAGAAAGTGGTCAATGACGCACCTCGCGCCAAGGGTTGCACGTATAAGTACTTTGTCTCCTGCAAGCCCAGAGATTTTACTGGGGAGAAAGGTGCGGTAGATTGTATGACCTGGTTAGACGAAATGGACACTGTTGTGGACATCAGTGGTTGTGCTGAGAGAGACGTGGTGAAGTTTGTATCCCAGTCGTTCAAGGGTGAAGCCCTAGCATGGTGGAGATCTTTGGTTCAAGCCTCTGGGAAGGCTGTTTTGTATAGCATGACATGGGAGGAATTTATTGCTCTCATCAAGGAAAACTACTGCCCCCAGCACGAGGTTGAGAAGATAGAGTCTGACTTCTTATCGTTGGTCATGAAGAACCTGGATTGCCAGGCATATCTCACGACTTTCAACACTCTGTCGAGATTGGTTCCGTATCATGTAACACCGGAACCCAAACGGATCGCGCGCTTCATTGGGGGTTTGGCCCCAGAAATAAAAGCTAGCGTGAAGGCTTCTAGGCCTGCTACCTTCAGATCTGTGGCAGATATATCTCTGTCTCTCACACTGGATGAAGTGAGGCAGAGATCGTTGAGAAATGCTGATAGTGAGAAGAGGAAACATGAAGATGATGATTCACGTAGATCTAACAAGAAGCATCGGGGCAATCATGACCACAAGAAGGGGTCAGAGAACAAGAAGAATGATCGACAGTCGGGCGATAAGCCCTTGTGCAAGGTTTGTCAGAAGCACCACTTCGGAAGGTGCAGATTTGAAAAGAAATCCCAGCCAAAGGCCTGTGGGATATGCAAGTCCTCTGGGCATAGGACTCTTGAGTGCAAGAAACTCAAGGATGCAACTTGCTATAGTTGCAACGAGAAAGGGCACATCAAGACTAACTGCCCGAAGATAGCAAAGAAGACTGAAGAAGGTAAAAAGACCAATGCGAGGGTCTTTCAGATGGATGTTAAAGAGGCTATCCAGAACGACAACGTCATAACCGGTACGTTTCTTATTAACAATGTATTCGCAAGAGTGTTATTTGATTCTGGAGCAGATAAATCCTTCGTGGATGATAAGTTCTGCGAGTTGTTAAAATTACCTGTTAAAGCCTTGAATGTGAAATATGAAGTAGAACTAGCTGATGGGACTATGGGGACAGTTTCAACTGTTTTAGATGGATGTGTTATATCCATTAGGAATCACTCATTTCCTTTATCCCTATTACCCTTTAAACTAGCTGGTTTCGACGTAGTATTGGGTATGGATTGGTTATCGCATAACCAAGCCCAAATCGTGTGCAACCAGAAGCAAGTGGTAATCAAGACTCCGTCTGGAGAACCACTTACCATCCAAGGAGATACTCGACATGGATTGCATGCACAAGTATCTATGCTAAAGGCATCCAGATGTTTGAAGAAAGGATGTGTCATTTATTTGGCACAGGTGACTATTGGAGAGGAGAAACCCAAGATTGAAGACATTCCAGTCATCTCTGACTATCCGGAAGTTTTCCCGGAAGAACTGCCTGGCTTGCCACCAGACAGGCAAGTGGAATTCAGTATCGACATCATTCCAGGAGCCGCGCCTATAGCGAGAGCACCTTATAGATTGGCACCCACGGAAATGAAAGAACTGAGGACGCAGCTAGATGATCTGCTAGCCAAAGGTTTTGTTAGACCAAGTTCATCTCCTTGGGGAGCACCAATCCTGTTCGTCAAGAAGAGAGATGGTTCGATGCGTCTATGCATCGATTACCGCGAGCTGAATAAAGTTACAATCAAGAATAGGTATCCTTTGCCCAGGATTGACGATCTGTTCGATCAGTTGCAAGGAGCGAGTTACTTTTCCAAGATTGACCTGAGGTCAGGGTACCATCAATTGAAGGTCAAGGATGAAGATGTGCACAAAACTGCATTTAGGACTCGTTATGGTCATTTCGAGTTCCTAGTGATGCCTTTTGGGCTCACCAATGCACCTGTCGCATTCATGGATCTCATGAATCGCGTTTGTAAGCCTTATTTAGATAAATTCGTCATTGTCTTCATCGATGACATCCTCATTTACTCCAAAAGTCAAGCTGACCACGAGAAACATCTTCGATGTATTCTCAAACTGCTTCATCAGGAAAAGCTTTATGCCAAATTCTCTAAATGTGAATTTTGGCTACGAGAAGTTCAGTTCCTTGGACATGTAGTCAGCGAGCGTGGTATCCAAGTGGATCCCGCTAAAGTTGAAGCCGTCATGAACTGGCAGGAGCCGAATACGCCTACAGAGATTCGCAATTTCCTAGGTTTAGCAGGATACTACAGACGCTTCATCGAAAACTTCTCAAGAATTGCTGCACCCCTAACTTCCTTGACTAGGAAGAGTATAAAGTTCAATTGGGGCCCTAAGCAGCAAGAAGCTTTCGATACCCTCAAGAAAAAGCTAAGCAATGCTCCAGTCTTGACATTGCCGGAAGGAATGGAAGAATTTGTCGTATATTGTGATGCATCGCACACCGGTATGGGTTGTGTGCTTATGCAGAGGGGCAAGGTGATTGCCTATGCTTCGCAACAATTGAAAGTGCATGAAAAGAATTACACCACCCATGACTTGGAGTTGGGTGTCGTTGTATTTGCACTAAAGCTATGGAGGCATTACTTGTATGGCATTAAATTTGTGATCTATTCTGATCACAAAAGCCTCCAGCACCTGTTCAATCAGAAAGATCTGAATATGAGGCAGCGACGTGGATGGAAACTCTGAACGACTATGACTGTGAAATAAGATACCATCTGGGCAAGGCCAACGTAGTCGCAGATGCCCTAAGCAGGAAAAAGAGAATGAAACCGATAAGGATCAATGCCAAGAGCATTGAAATTAAGAACAATCTGAATGAGCGATTGTTGGTTGCACAGAAAGAAGCTGTGTCAGAAGCTAACTATCCCAACGAAAAGCTAGGGGTAACTGAGGAGCAGTTATCCTATGGCAAAGACGGAATTCTGAGATTGAATGGAAGGATATGGGTTCCTGTTTATGGAGGTCTTCGTGACGTTATCCTTCAGGAAGCCCACAGTTCCCGATATTCCGTTCATCCTGGAGCTGATAAGATGTACCAGGACTTGAAGGCAAATTTCTGGTGGATAGGCTTGAAGAAGTCTATAGCCACCTATGTAGCAAAGTGTTTGACTTGTGCGCAAGTAAAAGCTGAACATCAAAAGCCGTCAGGCTTGCTACAACAGCCTGAACTTCCCGAATGGAAATGGGAAATGGTAACAATGGATTTCATCACCAAGTTACCAAAGACAAAGAAGGGAAACGATACAATATGGGTAATAGTTGATAGACTGACCAAGTCAGCACATTTCCTACCCATGAAGGAGACTCACAGCTCCGATATGCTAGCCCAGTTGTTTGTAGATAAGATTGTAGCCCTTCATGGCGTGCCTGTATCTATCATCTCTGATAGAGATACCAGATACACGTCTCACTTTTGGAAGAGTTTCCAACAATCTTTGGGCACGCAGCTAAACTTCAGTGCGGCTTACCACCCTCAGACAGATGGACAGAGTGAGCGTACAATACAGACGTTGGAAGACATGCTTCGTGCATGTGCGATCGACTTAGGTGGTAGTTGGGATAACCACCTACCATTGGTCGAATTCTCCTATAACAATAGCTACCATACAAGCATTAAGGCTGCACCTTTTGAAGCTCTATATGGTAGAAAGTGTAGAACGCCCGTTTGTTGGGCGGAAGTTGGAGATGTCCAAATAACAGGACCTGAGATAATTTTTGAAACAACGGACAAGATTGTCCAAATTCGCGATCGATTGAAAGCTGCCCGAGACAGGCAGAAAAGCTACGCAGATTTAAAGCGTAAGCCTTCCAATTTCGAAGTAGGCAACAAAGTGTTGCTTAAGGTATCACCCTGGAAAGGGGTGATGCGATTCGGTAAGAAAGGCAAGTTAAGCCCGAGATATATTGGACCCTTCGAGGTAATCGAACGTGTCGGATCGGTTGCCTATAAATTAAACTTACCAGAGGAGCTCAGTGATATCCACAATGTGTTTCACATCTGTAACTTGAAGAAGTGTTTCGCTGATGAATCACTGGTTATACCGCATACAGATGTACACATCGACGAGAGCTTAAAATTTGTTGAAAAACCTGTGTCAATCGAGGATCGACAGGTTAAGAAACTTCGTAGGAAGTATATACCGATTGTGAAGGTGAAATGGGATGCCCGTAGAGGTCCCGAGTATACGTGGGAAGTAGAATCCACGATGAAAGAAAAGTACCCTCAGTTATTTCAGTAAATCTCGAGGTCGAGATTTCTTTTAAGGGGGTAAGGATGTAACACCTCGAAAATTTGTGTCCAATAAATAAATGACACGTGTCACATTCGACAAAAGTATTATAAACCCGGATCTAATTAAAAGATGTGTGGTAGGATTTTTAGACATGTCGACATGTTAATTTATACCTCTGAACGACTTCTTCATTATAAATCCATAGGCCCTAACGTGATTAATAAACATCTAATATACCTTAATCCGGTGATTACTAAAAATGATGGATGCCGAATTGCACGAATGGATCCTATGAAGATAATGCACGTTAAATCTCCATTTATAAATCCTATCATTGTTCAATTCATTTACATTGCATAATGGGGTAGACAACTGTTCAAGCATGGGTTAAAGGCATGGTACTGATAATTCATGGCCAGAAATCATGCATTGACAGTTGTCTGTTCAATGCATGAAAGGTTAAATTTTTTTGCCTCTGACAAGGGCTTACGGACCGCAAGAGTCCTACCTTACGGTCCGTAAGGTGCGAAAGGGTAAAACGTTTTCTCTGTCAAAGGCTTACGGACCGCAAGGGCCCTGCCTTACGGTCCGCAAGGGATGCCCAGCGACAGCAGCTTGGCTGTTGGTTGTTGTAAATGGTAAAACAAGCATGGTAAGATATTTTCAGAGACATGGGCGACCCCTAACCCATCCTAAACATTAGGAGACACTTGTAAGTGATCTGGACACAATCATAGACCTAGTTGTCATGATCTCAATGGATTAAATTCACTATAAAAGGCCAATGAATTGCACATTGTGTTCACTCATCACTTCTGCATTCCTGGAGCTTTTCTGGAGCACAAGTACCATTCCTAAGCCTTCCTAATCTTGCATTAGACTTCTGTAAGTATGCTCCACCCTTCTTAGTTTAGTTTGTGCTTAGTTTTAGCCTAAAAGTCAATCCGTCGTAATTAACGATTGACTTAACGATTAATC
Organism: Helianthus annuus; assembly: GCF_002127325.2. Taxonomy (NCBI): domain Eukaryota; kingdom Viridiplantae; phylum Streptophyta; class Magnoliopsida; order Asterales; family Asteraceae; genus Helianthus; species Helianthus annuus. The sequence goes on from NC_035447.2 coordinate 111,634,770, forward strand.
ACAAATGGTCCAGTGATTAGCCGAATCAAAAGTAGTTATATGTTGGTAATCATGTGGGCTTTAAACTCTTAAAAGGGCACCCTCTGATTCCCGCTCTAACTAGTCCAAATGTCGAGTCAAACTTGCTTAGAAAAAGTCAACAGAATGCTAAATTGCGATTTTACGCATAATCAGTAATGTAGATGGCGTGTAATCTGTTTTAACACTCACATAACATGATAATAAGTATATTAGCTAGTCTAAGCTTGTTTGATCCGACCGTTTACTATTTTGACCCGGTTTGGAACCGAAAGTCGCAAAGCTTTGACTTTTGCTTTGACTTCAGTTCTGACCCGTTATGGTATGATTTAGGTATGCCTTAGGACTCTCTTAGGATCAGGTTACATGATGGTATAACCCTCTGTGACCGGTTCATTGTTTGTCCAAGTCTTTAGCACATCTCCGTTAAAAGCTTAAAAGTTGACCATAACGCCCTTTCTACTTTAAAGCGAGAATTTTGGACATGTGAAAGGACAATAACCTTAGTTACTAATTTCTAAGCATGTCCCTAAAATTTCATGTTAATCCGAGGTCTAGAATAGGAGTTATGCTAAATAGCGCAATTACGGAAACTTTAGTAATTAAACGGCGCAATTAGCATAAAGCCTATCTAAACCCAAATTTCGACACCAAATCTTTTACACACTGATGTAAAATAATATTTTGGGATTTTTAAAGATTTTTAATAATTTTTAACCTGCTCATAACCTGCGGTTATGGCATCGGTTCGGTAAATACCGAATATACCCTTTTCGGGCATAACTTGAGTTCTACATGGTATTTTGACCCGATTCCAGATGCTACTGATTTTGAATAATAAATAGAATATTTTGGACTTTAAAAACTGTTCGGAAAACTTAGATTTCCTGTAGAACTCAGAAACCTCTTTTATAATCTTTAAAAATGAGCGAAATACCCCTACGGGGCATGTATTGGATTTAAACTCATTACGGGCATTATGGAAGGTATCCTACTGATACCACAACCTCTTTAGAGCATATTAACTTAGGAAACCTGTGTAGGACTCTTGCGGTTACCCGTTACGCCTTTTTGCGCGCACGGTTCGGTTTATGTAACTAGTTTACATAAACTAGCCGAAACGGGTCAAACCTTATCGTTTTTACTTCAAAATCCAGAATGTGGTTATATTACCCATATTAAACAAGTCTTCAAACTTGTTGGGTCTAAACCACATTCCATTCCCGGTTTTCGCCTTTCACGCGATTAAGCCGTATTTATCCTTCGAAACTGACCGGTCTAAGCTAAGGCTAAATTAAAGACCCGTTAGGATTCTAATAGGTTGTTTAAACCTTCGTTCCAGAGTAGGAGACCAGTAAAAGAAACTTGCATTTATTTGATTGAGATTATTACTTGCTCAGATAAATACTTTTAACTTATTTTCCGTTATACGGGCTTGGGTTACGGTATATAAAAATACCGCTTGGTCGGGCAATTGACCCGAACTCATTAGTAGTTGGGTATTATCAATGTGACCCATTTAAAACTTGTTTTGTTGGCTTTACTCCTTTGGGAGCTTAATGACCATGTCCCGGATATCCTTGGCATCATTTTACGAAGTGGCCACGACCTCGACACGCGGGTGTAGGCGTACACCCGACAATGTACCTATAATTATAAAGGTATGACCGTTGGTTTTCCTGCCACGGCTTTATGCTTTGTGGCGTGTCTATTAACCTTAAACCCGGCACGACCCGGGCGACCAAACGCATAGTGAACATGTAATTCTTTTACAAGATTTAATTAATAAATTATCCCAAGTTATAAAGAGTTTGTGCCTTGTGCATTCAAATCAATTTTATTAAACATTTTTACAAAAGTGTCGGTTGAATGTATTTACCAGTGTAAACTGACGTATTTTCCCCAAAAGATTAAATGCAGGTTCTGTACGAAATAGGCTGGCCACTCCTTAAGCATCGCTAGGGTCTCGCAAGCTTGGGATGCCATATCTGTTGAACAATATTTATATTTTTATTTTGATCCCCTGTGGATTTATATTTCGACAATTGTGATACTTGGATATTACATTAGATAGTTGAAATATATTTATCTTTATGCTTTCGCTGTGCATTTATATATTGTGTGGTTTGACTATATTGTTGCCAACTTCGTCACGGTAATCCCCCACCGGGCCCACCGGTGAAACACGTGGAAAACGGGGTGTGACAGGGGAGAGAAGAAAGGTATGCGTCGTTCCTCTGACTCCTGGTGTGATTATGTGGTGGTTTCTGATTCTTTGGAGGGTCTTGCGCTTGCAGTTGTTATTAGAAGACCGAAACCGGAACCGAAAGATACTGCTGACATTCCTCCTTCTAACCCAGATGATCCCATTGATTTGGAATCGAGTCCTGAGCACTTGGTGCGGACTAAAGCAGGGAAAAGAAAACAGACTTGCGCTGAGGCGGAAGGTCAGCCTGTAAAGAAAATTCAGAGGAAGAAGATTACCAAGAAAGGCAATTTGGACGCCTTTATCTCGGAGTCCGCTCCAAGTAAGTGTCATCTTTGCTGTCTTCCTCTTATGCGCATTGAATACTTATAGACTTTGTTTTTCCAGAAGTCCCAACTTCTCCTATTTCCCCAAAGCCTCTGCCTGTGGTTAATGAAGAACTCCCACCCTCTCCTCCGTGCGCGACTGTTGTTGATCAGTTAAAGGCTACTGGGGTTCCTAAGGGTGGTGTGGAGAAGGTTGTTGAGGCTAACAAGCCTGTTGATGTTGCTGTGGAAACCGAAAAGGTTGTGAGCCCAGAGGTTGTTGATGATGTTGGTAACCCCCAGGTCCCTGAACCTGCTACCATGAGAAAGAACAAACTGTGGAAGAAATTCCTGTTACAGTGTCCCCTTCTAAAGTTCCTGGTTCTATGCCTGACAATATCGAGAAGGTTTCTATTGAAAATCAAGGCTCGTTCTCTGATGTTGGCAAAAATTCCCTGATCCCCCCAGATGAGACTCTGGGGGATTATTATTATAGAACTTATTCAGAAAAAGATGCTTCTGATATCCATGCCCCTGTTTGGAATCTGAAGAAAGGTGATACTTTCTCATATTGGCGCGTGTGCCGGGACTGGTTGCAGGGGATATTTCCGCCAGGGGAAATCAAATTTCAAGAAAGTCGGTCTCATGAGCAAACTTATCATGCTTACCTTGAGGAAGCTGCTTCTCATGCATCTACCACTCATCGCATAGTGCGTGAGTGGCATAGTATGCATAAAGAGTGGGGTGCTTTTAAGGCGTCTAAGAAGAAAGTTGCTAAGGATGAAAACCGGATTGCCCAGTTGAAGGCTAAGCTGGAAGCTGATCAGGCCAAGTTTGAAGCTGATCAGAAAACTGAAGAATGGTCCGTTGTGGGCTGGAAAAGAAAAGCGGAGGCTGAAGCTGCTCTTCTTTCCGAGGAGCGCAAAAACTGGAGGAAAATATGTGAAAAAGATAACTCTGAGAAAATGAATCTCCGCGATGTTATTAATAATCTCAAAGCTGAGGTTGAGGAGTTGAAAAAACAGGACGCGGAGATTGAGAAGCTGAAGAAAGAGAAAGCTGACGCTGAGGCTGCGCGTGATGAGGCACGTTTACACAGGGAGCAGAGTGAACAACGAGAGGTACAAGCTTGCGCCACCCTTGCTCTTAGAGATAAAGAGTTAGAAGAACTCGCTGCTTTGATTTCTGATCAGGAACAACTCAAGAAAGACTTGGAACTTGCGTGTTCTGAGAAAACCGAAATCTCACGCAGTTTGACTGAGACTGAGGGAAAACTGGAGGCTTCTGAAACGGCGCGGGCAACAATAGAGAGCGAGTTGGAACCTTTGAAAAGCGATATGTTGTGGTTGAAGGAACGTAGGATCGCCTGTGTAAGTTATTTTTCCTTTCGCGAGAATGTTTTGCGCCTTTCTTTTATTTATCTTTTGCACTTGTAGGTTGCTGAATCAGTGTTAAATTCTGAAGAGCTGGATAAGACTGTAGCGCGTTTGGTGGTTGCTGCGCGGAAGGATGGATATTCCCAAGGCTATGTTGAATGTTCTCACCATGTGAATAGTGCTCTGAAGGTTGATTGGGATCTTACCAAGTCTGCTACTTATGGTGTTAATACTAGTGCCGCTCTTGGTGCTTTAAAAACAGAATTTGACAATCTGCAGCTTCCTGTTATGGATCTTATTAATGTTGCTTTGCAATCTGAAGATCCTGTGGTGCAACTGAAGGAAATCTTTCCTGATGAAGGCGAAGATTTATCGTAGACTTTCTTTTTTAATTGTTTTGAACAATTTTATGTAATATTTGGGATGTGTGTCCCCCCCCCCTTTTTTGATGCGCTGCTGCGCAAGTAACGTACACTAAAACACTGTCTTGTTTGATAGTTTTTTTAGGCGTATTTGTGCGCCAAGGATAATGTGATGTGTTTTTTAGTTTACAATATTTTGCATGGGTACAATTACTTTGATCAGGTAAGGCGAATAAAGTTGGTATAAAGCTCATGTGTGAACGTATGGTCTTCTGTGATGTAATCATTGACCGTTCATGAGGCTTGTATTGTATTTACCATAATGTTTTTGCGCTTACCAAAAGAAATTGCACGCACTTTGTAAAAAGAAACACAAGAATAGTAGAAACTTTGCTGTTTATTTCGGGATAAGGCGCAGAGCTCGTTACAAAGTCTATTAATATAAATATTCGAGACTTAACTTACTCTATTTCTCGCCTTAACTTGATAAACTGTGTCTTTCCGCGAGGAGATCATAGAGTTACTTCTCAATTTTTTGCTTTCTTGCTCGGGCCTTCTTCGCCTCGAGTTATCTGCTTTATTTCCTTGCGTACGTTTTGTAGTAGATGAGTGAGCTCACCACTTTTAAGGGCCTTTTCTATCTCGGTGCGCAAGGAAATGCAATTGTTGGTGGTATGACCACTGTCCTTGTGGTATTCACAATATTGGGCAGGGTCTTGTCCACGCTTGCTCTTCATGGGCATTGGAGGTTTAAACTAATAATCCTCGGTGCTCAAGACTTCTGCATGAGTTTTGGTTAAGGGAGTCCACTGTCTCTCCCTGTTCTCTTGTTTGGCATCTCTCTGCGCGGACAGTTTGTTGATTGTGGCTCGAGCATCCTCGGATGAATGGTTCCCTGAGCTGGAATCATGCCAACCTTCCTTAAATCTTTTCCCGCTACCCAAGCCTAAATCTGAAGGTCGGTTGTGCGGTGGCGGAGGCCTGTTGGTAGTGAGATTCTTTTCTGTTTGAGCGTAAACCTTTGCCGTTGCCATCACTTTTTCCCAGCTCTTCGGGAGTCCTTCTGTCCCAGATAGGACTTTTATCATATCGTCGCACCTGACTGCATATTTGAATTGGGCACGAATCAGCTGCTCATGGACGCCTCCAATCTCCAATACCTCATTGTTATACCGGGTAATAAAGTCTTCCGGACTTTCATCATCGTGACGCCAGATGTTCATTACATCCGATGTGTCGCGGATCGATCGCCTTTGTTGGCTGAAATGGGTCAGAAATTTTTCGCGTAGATCTCTCCATGACGTGATTTCTCAAATGGGCAAGTTATCGAACCAGATTCTTACAGCGCCAGTAAGGGTTTGTACGAAAAGGTGGCACCATAATGGTAAGGTCCAGCCTCCGACTAGCCCTGCGCTTGTGAAAACTCTCAGATGATCGTCAGGGTCTGTCAATCCGTTGAACTTGCCTTCGTTAGATGACAGTTTTGCTTTCTCTAACAGAACCAGAGCTATTTCAGTAACAAATTTTGAGTGTTCAGCCGCCTCCGCAGGACGGTAAATCAGATCATAATTGTGCTCAGCTTCGGGATTGTAAACTGCACGGGGTCTACACTTGTTGTAATTTGGTTGTAACCGCCTAAACGCGCTGGCACTTTCACTTACATGGTAAGTTGGATCAGATTCATTGGTATGGGTGTTTCGTTGAGAACCCAACCTGGTGTGAACTGATTGTCTTCGGTGAGGGTGTGACTCATCTCGATACTCTCTTTGATGACTTCCTGACTAGGTATACTCGTATCTCGATGTAGATATATAGTAAACCTTTGTATTTTCGTGAGATGGACCCTCACATTGGGAAGCATTAGCACGGGATCCTGGCCTCCGTGATTGAGTTAGGGGAGCAGTTTGTGCACATAACTGTGTGTATACTGCATTTAGTGCTCCCTGAGACCTGACGTACCAGGAGATTGGGGTTTCTCCTGGGGGTAGAATTGAGTGCACAGGGATCTCTGGTTGTACCCCTGGAGTGATAGGTTCATTCACACGATTGGACTGCACCTCGTTGTCATCCGAGGCATCCTCTGGAATACCCTCAACCTGAAAGTTGTTACCGACATTTGGCCGAGGGCCGGTTTGCCGATGAGACAAAGTTTCTTCCATGTGCAAATTGTTGGTGCACGGAATGTCTGTTGACTTCGTTTGCATTGAGTCTTAGGTCAAGATAAGTTAGATTGGAGCTTGGAAATCAAGATTAGGGTTTATTGGTATAGGTTTCGCTCATTTGTACATATTTAGTATGAGGTTTCGCTTTTAGGGTCTTAGGGTTTCGCTTATGTGGTTACTTGGAGGTTTCGCTGATATGACACATGGGGTTTCGCTCATATGGTCTGTCATATGAGCGAAATCAGCTGCTGTATAAATACCCTGATGTGTGAGTTAGTCTGTAACTTGGAGCGAAACCTTGTCATATGCTTTGTAACGAAACTCTGTCAAAATCTCAGAAAGCATCAATATAGAAGGAAATTGAAAGGAACTGTTGTGTTACTTCATTTACACTGATTTCGCCTTTGTATTTGAAGATAAACTGCCTTATACTGACTGTTTAGGGTCGCAAACCGGTCCAACAAGTGGTATCAGAGCTCAGGACGAGGAGTTCATACTACTACAGCTTGATTCTACCAGATTCTCTTACTTCTACTCACTTTCTCTCATACTTTTTCGATTTGAACTGGTTCCTACGGTTGAAATGACCTGATTTTCGAATATAACGTGTAAAACATACAATTAACAAACCCTAGAAAGAATCAGGTTAAAATACGGATTAAAAATGGTAAAAATCAGTTAAAAACCTAATTTCGCTCATACGGTAATCGAAGGATTTCGCATACGGACATCATTTTACTGATTTCGCTCATTGATACAATCAGATTTCGCTCATAGGGTTTCGCTCATAGGAACTTATCTGATTTCGCTTTTCAGTCAAAGTGCTATTTCGCTTTTGTGTCAACATACTGCTATTTCGCTTATCAGTCATTGACTGATTTCGCTTATTTGTCACAAATTGGTGATTTCGCTCATTTGTCACTATTTTTCAAAATTTCGTAAATTTTTCTAAGTGTTTGCTGATTGTGCAGGTACACTCAAGATGGATGACATATTCTTGAACCCGTTTAGCGACATGTATGCATTCTCTGGAAATTCTGGAAACAATGATACTTCGTCAAGCAATGAGAATGAGAATCCGTCGAATACGAAGAAAAAGTTAACGGAAGCTTGAGAATCTGAAAGTGCTTTTGGAACATTCAATAAACCTCCAAAGCTAATGGCTATCGAGGAATATAGTCGATGGTCAAGAAAGTTTGAAGATTGGTTGATGGAATTTGCATTTCCCAGCTGGAAGAGTCTGAAAAAACGGTTATCACAATGGAAACAAAAATGGTGAAACTTTAACATCAGCTGAGGAGATTGAATCATTTGTGGCTGAGCAGAAATGTGTGGCATTGTTATTTCAGTCCGTCCGGGAAGACATAATCTCATTGATCGATTATTCAAATGCAAAAGATCTCTGGAAAAAGCTAGAAACAAAATGTCTAGGAAGTGCTGAAATTGTGAAAAGTAAAAAGAAACTTCTTAGGAAAGAGTTTGATATGTTTGGCTGTTTAAAGAATGAATCAATGTCAAAGATGATCGAGAGGTTTGGGCATTTGAAACTAGAGCTAGCTAGACATGAAATTACGTATTCTAACGATAAGCTAGTAGACAAGTTGTTCGATTCATTTCCAGACGAGATGGATTGGAGATATTATGCTCTCATGCTAAGAAACACTATCTTGCCGAAAGATCTTACTGTGGATTTGTTGATTGAGAGACTTGAAAGTCACGAGCTGGAACTAAAGAAGACATTTAAAGTCAATAACTCATCCTACCAGCAGAATTTGGATTTGTATTATCCAAAAAGCATGATGCCAAAAGCAACTTCTCCCAAGACTGCGTTTTCTGCTGAGAATGTGTCCACAGCAAGCAAAGAAAGTCAAAGTGGTCAAAGCAGTGGAAATCACAGTGGTTATCACAGTGGATCTTCATCATCCGCAAGTCATTCTGATGCAAAGAATCGTTTTCAATGTAACATCGCAATAGACTTAAAGAGTGCTCAGAATTTTGACGAAGAGTCGGCTAAACAACAGATGATTTTCCTAGCATCTGTGTTGGAATCGTATGAAGGGTTAGTAGCAGGGAAGATAGGCAACACCAACCTAACGAAAGAGGACTATGATCAAATAGATCCTGAAGAAATGGAATTAATCGACATTCGTTGGTGCATGGCCAGTGTTGTTCGTCGAGCAAAGCGTTTCATGGAAATAACCGGCAGGAAGACAATTGGTGGTCCATCTACCAAGCTGGGGTTTGATAAGTCCAAAGTGACATGCTTCAAGTGTAAGCAGAAAGGTCACTTCAAGCGAGAATGAAGGAACGCATATGTTGATGAGTCGGAGAACCCATTCAGAGAGGATTACTACAAGAAGGCAATTTATCACCAGAATAAATCTGAGCCGCCTAGATTGAAGCAGGTTGAAGACAACAAAGAGAAATCTAGAGCTCTTGCAGTAATTTACGATGACGAAGGGTATGATTGGAGTGAAGAGGTTCTACCGGAAGAAGATGCGGTTGGTTATGCTTTCATGGCAAAGAACGAACCTATTCCTTAGAAAGATAACCGAACTGAAGAGGAGAAGTATAAGTACAGAAAAATGTTGGCTGAAAACAGAATAATTAGAATATCTGGTATCTATCTGGAAGCGAAGAGAGCAAGAAGATGGGATCCGGACAGTGAGTGTTATCTTGATCAAGATGGAAATATTGCGATTGATGACAAAACTCTGGATCTGGAAGCCATAATCAAGGAGTTCAAAGATGAGGATGATTATTGGCAGAATAAATGGTGGGGAACAGGAAACGAGAAAGACAAAGATGAGAAAGAGAAGAAGGAGAAAGAAGAGATAGAGAAGTCAAAGAAAGTTGATACTGGAATCATTGACACTACTCAGGAGTTGACTGCTGAAAATCTTGGAAAGATGGCTGATAAGGTGCTGGCAGCTAAGGCGATTGAGGTAGACTCTAACTCCGTGTCTGAGTCTAAAAGCCAGGTCAGTTCAAACACGTCAACGACTGAAACAAGTAAGAAAGTCAATGGGAATGTTGATTGCAAAAATTGCATCAAAGAATGCAAATTTTGTAACACAGTCACGTATCTCAACGGTAAGAAAGTTGAAGATCTGAAAGCAAAAGTCAGAAACGTTGAGGATCAAATTCTTGATCGTGACAAGATGATTAAAGCTTCAACTGAACGGATAAAAGAATTAACTAACAAAATTGAAAACGATAAAATTGATCATGAAAGAATTAAACAAGAAAATGAAAAGTTAATTCTTGAAAACCGTCAGATTTCTGAGAAGTTTGAAAAACTCAAAAGCACAATGAAAGATAATGATGATCGAAATGGTAAAACTTATAAAGAAAACATTCAACTAAAAGCAGTGCTTAGAGTAAAAGAAGAATCAATCAACCAACAATTGGATGAAATCGCTAAACTGAAACTTAAATTTCAAGAGGCTGAAATTGAAAACAAGCGAATCCAGTTGAAGCTTAACAGTTACAGCTCCGCAAGCTTTGTTTTGCAACACATTGTTCCCAAACCCATCGGGAAAAACAAAGCTGGCGAAGATGTTTATTCTGATGGAACCGGGGTGGGTTTTCATAGAGTTCCACCGCCGATTTTGGATAATTACATGTAACACCTCGAAAAATTTCGTCCAATAATGTCTTGACACGTGTCATAAGGTTCCGGTATGTGAAAACATACCTTAGAGGGACTAAAAGTGACAAACAGTGAAAACTATGGAACATAAGGGTCCAAAGTGTCAACAATGGATAAATAGGCTCTATGATAACCCTACATAATGTTTATAACCTTAAACGGATGGTTCATGGATCATACGACGCGGAAATTGCACAAAAGTGAAGTATTGCAAACTATAGGGGCCAAAAGTGTCAACATGTTTAATTTATACCTCTGAGTGAACTTTTGGCAGACCCGAAGCTTCCTAAAACTAAAATATACTCACTAGAATGTGTGGTTAAAATTTCATGAAGTTTCGTCAACGTATGAGAAAGTTATGGCCAAAACCGTAACTATAGGGGCTAAAAGTGTCAACATGTTGAATTTATACCTCTGAGTGATCTTTTGGCAGACCCGAAGCTTTGTAAAGCTAAAATATACTCACTAGAATATGTGGTAAAAATTTCATGAAGTTTCGTTATCATATGAGAAAGTTATGGCCAAAACCGTACTTGAGGGGTTAAAAGCGTCAACGTCGAATTTTATGGCTTTTCGGGCGAGCGCAAAGTTAAACGAGGACATTACCATGTTGGTAAATGTCCAAGGGTTCTTAAAAACCAGATTCGGGGGTTTACGAGTCAAGATTCATGGCCAAATCATCGCAACCAAAGTACAGGGACCAAAACTGCAACAAATGGGCAAACTTTGGAGCTGCCAATAAACCCAGGTGCAGAATCCGCGAACAGCAGCGATTTGGGTCCGAAATTAAGTGGGTAACAGCTGTTTTCACCTCCCAAAAGCTCCAATAACATTGCATGCATGCCTAGGCCACAGTAACCCCTTGCAAACATCAACAATTCAGCTTTAAATCTGATCCAAAGCTCATTTTACTAAACACTTGTGTTGTGAACAAGAACTTCCAAACTTGCAAAAGCTCTCAAGCATCTCTGAAGCATTTCTATACATCAAGGCCGATTTCTAGTGTTAGCTTAACATCAATAGGACCTTGGTAAGCTTCTAATTCGATCTCCAATCCGTTCTTGCTTTGATTATTGCTAAAAGTCAAACTGTTTGTTCATAAGCTTTGACTTTCTGATTAAACAAGTTTCAATCAGTCATTTCTCGAATTGAAACCTGATATATGTTGGTATTTATGTGGGAAACAAACCCTCTAAAGGGTATTATCTGAATCCCACTACATGCATGCTAATTGTCGAGTCAAACGTGATTCTAAAAAGTCAACAGAAGTGATTTTTGAGAAAAATAGCTTAAATGGTAAAATAAATGACATGCAATCTGTTTGATCTTCATAGATAGCTTTATCATGAATATAAGAATGTATTTTACCACGATCAACTCGACAATCTATAGTATAAATACGAATCGGAGCCGAAAGCCCTATAAAACGACTAATTCGTAGACTATCGATTCGGATTCGTACATGCATGTTTGAGATCTGTATTGGAGAGTATTTTTGACTATTTTTATTTTAGTTAAACTTTCTGGAATTTTCGTTGATTAAGTCTATGCTTAGCCGATTCGAATGCATGTTTCCGATTTATGCATAAAGTTGACTATTTTGCCCTTTTTGATATAAAACGTGATTTTTGGAAAAGTGAAAGAGTAGAAATCTTTATTTCTAATATATAAACCTGCACCGAAAATTTCGGATCAGTTGGTGGTCCAGATTTTGAGTTATGGCCATTAGCGTAAAACTATGTTCTTAATTTACATAAACGGCCCTTTTCGCGTATAACCTATTTCTGGCCACGTTTTGATGCAAAACTTTTTACCAACTGATGTATTATAATATTCTGGGAATTTTGATGATTTTTAATTAATTTTTGGCTGAACGGATCCTAGATCGCCTAGTTATTTCGGGTTATATCGGTTTAGACCGTTTAGGCCATAAAATGAGTTTTACACATTCTTTTGACCCGAAACCTTTTTCTACTGATTTTATAAGTTAAATAAATTATTTTAAGTATTCTGGAAATATAAAAATCTCAGATTTATTGTGAAAACCCGAAAACGCCCTTAAATCGCATTTTTAGCATTTTAAGCGCATAGTAAGCGTTATACTCGTTTTAAACATATAAGACTTATACCTACTGATGTAATTTGCATATTTTCATATAATAACAGTAAGTATAAGTATATGAACTCAGATTTCCAGTTTTGGCATTTTTAGCCCTTGTGAAATTACTAAAATACCCCTACGGTGCATAGTTTGGTTTTAAATGATAAATTTGATATATGGGCCATACCCTACTGATATAATATGTTATATTAAGTATATTTACTGTATGAACCAGACCCGAAACTCAGATTTCTAATTTGACTCTTTTATAATCTTTTAAAAAGACCAAAATGCCCTTCTAAGGCATAAATTGAGTTTAAAATTATTCCGGGCAATATAGAACATAACTTACTGATATTATATCATAATTAAAGCATATTATATCAGGGAACTTGCATTTGAATCATTTGTCTACCCGTATCGCCCTTTTCGCGTTCGGTTCGGTTTACGTAACTAGTTTGCGTAAATTGACCGAAACGGGTCAAACGATATCATTTTTATTTCAAAATCCAGAATGTATTTAGTATATCCATATTATACAAGTATTCAAACTTGTCGGGTCTAAATCACATTCTATCCGGTCTTTCGCTTAATCGTGCGTAAACCGTATCATTCTTAAAACTAACCGGTCAAAGCTTAAGCTTAAATAAAGGACCCGTTAGGAATCTAATAGGTTAATTATAAACCTTTGTTCCAGATTAGGAGGCCCAGTAAAAGCTACCACTCTTACCGTTTGTGTTACATACTTGCTCAGGTAAATACATTTTGACTTATTTTCCCTATACGGGCTTGGGGTACGGTATTTAAAATACCGCTTGATCGGGCGCACAAGTCCTGCGCCTTATGGGTGTACAGTCTTGAATAGCTTGTGCGACTTCGTTTAAACAGTCTTGTCTTACTTTAGGCTTTGGGGGGTTATTGATCGTGTCCCGGATATCCTTGGCATTATCTTACGAGATGGCCACGACCAGAGCACGGGGTGTAGGCGTACACTCGGCGTGTATAACTCTTTAATGTGGTGTGTCATTTAATTCTTTGCCCGGACAGCAGATCCCGGGCCACCAAAGATACGAGTGCATGTAAATCGTTCACAAGTTTATATTATATAATTATCCCAAGTTAATAAAAATATTTATGCCTTGTGCATTTAAATCAATTTTCAATCATTTTCAAAATGAGTCAGTCGATTTGTATTTACCAGTGTAAACTGACGTATTTTTCCCAAAAGGTTAAGTGCAGGTACTATACGAAAATAGGCTGGCTGTTTCCTAAGAGCGTCCACTATAGTCTCGCAAGCTCGGACGACAAATATCTGTTGAACAATATTTTATCTTATTTGTATTTGATCCACCTGTGGATCCGTTTCAACTACTGTGATATTTATTATTGCAATTTATTTAAAAGTTGAAATGTATCTATTCTGCTTCTGCTGTGCATTATTATATTGTGTTGACTGTCTATGACGATGCCAACTACGTCACTGTACCCCACACCGGGCCCACCGGTGACACGTGGAAATCGGGGTGTGACAGGTTGGTATCAGAGCCAACGCTGAGTGAATTAAACACTAGTCTTTTGTGTTTAATCTCAGTTACACAATTGCACATTCCTCGATTTTCGAGTCTAGACAAAGAACTTAGGAAATGTTCAACATTTCGTTTAATTTATTTTTTTTTATTTATTATTGCATTGTCTTATATATTTTGTTGTGCAACTTGTTTGACTTTTGACAGGATCACTATGCCGCCCCGTATGAGAGGTCGAGGAGGATTTGCTACATCTCACGACCATGAGGCAGGGCCCTCACATAGGCGAGCTCCATCCGCCACGCACAACACAGCCGCCAACGACCTTTGGAGGTCTTTCGCCGAGCCTGCTAGACACTCGGTATCCGCGAGCACTTCACCGTCATTACCCCAATCGTTTGGGCCCCACTCGGAGAATGGGCCCCATGGTTCGCATGGATCTTACATACCTTTGCATCAGTCGCCTCACCAATACCCAGCACCAGTTTACCAGGGTCTGTATAACCCTGATGCTTTTGTGGATGAGCCAGTGGGTCATAACCCACTAGGACCGGAGGACCACTTCCCTGGTGACCACGAGATGGAAGTTGATGAAGACACGGACCCTTCTCTGCCACCGTCATGTACGCCCAACCATCCCATCGAGATATCGGATGGGTCACCATTTAGGGGATCACCCTACAATGGTGTTGATAGCTTTCAGGAGAGGTTTCGGCAACATGATTGGTATTACACCCCCAGCCGCCACAACTCTCCGATGCTCCAGTCTCACCATGGATCGCCGGTGCACTCGCAGCACCACTCTCAGCAGCAGCAGCTTCAGCAGCAGCCGCCTCTGCAGCAGGACCTATCTGAGGCCCTCTGGCGCGACGTGATCACTCCGTCGCCACCGCCGCCACCAGTTTTACCTCCTCCGCCTCAGAGGCCTAGGAGGAACGCGCGCATGTCTACGCGCGGAGGGATTCGCATAGGCACCCCTCCACACGTTGGTAACAGCCGCTACACGCCTCTTCACGAGGAATCCGAGACGGGAGAGTCTCCGCATCCCGTATCGGAGGTCACTTCGGTACCGATCCCGCCTCTGCCGCCGCAGAACTATGGAGAGCCGATTCCGGCTTATGCCAGCGCAGCTCAGTTTAACCCGTTCGAGCAGGTTTTCCCTCAGGGTTATGATTACACAGGAGACCCTTATTGGCAAGCTGTGAACTACAGCTCACTCCCACCTAGTGGTCCATTTGGAGACACTTGGACTGCTGGGCAGTCTACTTTTGGTTACCCTCCGGGTTACCAGCAGCCACAGCCGCCGCAGCCGCAGCAGTACCAGCCACCGCCGCCGGCGCCTATGATGTCGCCGCCGCAGGTTCAAGAAATCCTGCATGGGATTAACAGCATGCGACGTGAGTTTCAACACGAGATGCGAGCTGATCGCCGACGCACCAGTGGCATGTTCAAGAAGGTGTTTGACCTGCTCAAGGGTAAGAGCAAGAGGGATCATTGAATCCTTTAATTATTGTCTCATTTACTCATGTCCCTGCGTGGACATCTATCCTTGTACTCTACCCCTGCGTGGGTATATCTATCTTATTCTACCCCTGCGTGGGTATGTTGTTCTGTTAACCCCTGCGTGGGTTTGTTTTATTTTATTTGTTGTTGTTGTTAGTTGTTTAGCCCCTGCGCGGGCATGTTATTCGTGTATTTGAATTAAAGTCCCGTTTAGGGCAAATGTGTACTAGTACTTTATTTGAAAATTTGAAATGGTTAATTTGAATTTCTCATTTTATTTATGTACATGAATTTAATATTTAAATAATGGAAAATATCAATTTTTATTTGATTTGCCATTTTATAAGAATCTTAGTAAGGTATAACCTAGCTTGAATGCCTTATTAACAGGCCTGGCCATGATGGTAAAACCTGGTTGAAAGGATTCAACTCCCTATTAACATCTGAAAACATGTTAACATTCCTGGCCAAACGTGATCTGTAAAATCACACAAGCCACCCTTTTTAATAAATTATCTACAGATTTTATCTGTATACAAGTCTATTAATGACTTGATACCTACGGGTTATGACTATGTCATATAGTGACAGTTGTGGTTTATGACTCTCTGTCTAGTAAAGGATTATTTGTTTCATTATACAATTTATAATCCTGTAAAAATCTAAATTTATAATTTAGTAATTGTCCATGTGACTAGGCCTATGGTGCCAATATATATATTTTCATTCCTTGATTGCTAATAAGAGCCTGAATGAAATTTATTAAATTAACTGCTAAGGTTCTTGATACCATGGTTAATAAATCGTTTAGAACAATGATACTGTTAGGTTCTAAATAGACCTTGTCCTTTATTGTAGCTTAAAGCTACAATGGCCAAATCGGAGGAGACCAACAGTCATTCTGGGGAACACTCAGATAATGCAAAGATTCACGTTACCGGTGCAGAGTTGCAAGCACTGATAGATAACGCTGTTGCCAAAGCTATGGATAGGCAATTCAGGGAATCTAGTGGTACTCGGAGTAGGACCCGAACAGAACCGCACGCAAAGCCCAAGACTCATTCTGAGGCTCATAGTAAGCCACCTTCTAAAAAGAGTGAGCCGAAGAAAGCTGAGGATGATAATCACTCCTCCAACCACAGCAGCATCCCAAAGCAAGAAGTTAAGATGAACCATGATACGCACAGCAGGTCCTGTACGTACAAATACTTCGTATCTTGCAAGCCCAGAGATTTCACTGGGGAAAAGGGAGCCGTCGATTGTATGACGTGGATTGATGAGATGGATACTGTGGTCGATATCAGCGGGTGTGCTGATAGGGATGTTGTGAAGTACGCGTCCCAGTCGTTCAAGGGAGACGCGTTAGCATGGTGGAAGTCGCTTCTACAAGCTACTGGAAAGACCGCTCTGTATAGCATGACTTGGGATCAGTTTGTAGCACTGATCAAGGAAAATTTCTGTCCGCAGCATGAGGTCGAGAGAATTGAATCGGATTTTGTGTCTCTAGTTATGAAGAATCTCGATTGTCAAGCGTATCTTACTACGTTCAACACCTTATCCCGGTTAGTGCCTTATTTGGTGACCCCGGAGCCGCGTAGGATTGCTCGATTTATTGGGGGTCTGGCACCGGAGATAAAGGCAAGCGTCAAGGCTTCAAGGCCTACTACATTTAGGTCAGTAGCTGATCTATCCCTCTCCCTCACTCAAGATGTCGTCAGACTAAGAGCTATGAAGAGCTCGGAGGAAAACAAAAGGAAACGTGAGGATGACACCTCACGAAGATCTGAGAAACGACACAAGGGAAACAACGACCATAGGAAAGGGTCAGGGTTCAAGAAAGGGGATCAGTCGGGTGAGAAACCCAAATGCAAGGTTTGTAAGAGGCATCATTTTGGGAGATGCAGGCAGGAGTCTAAGTCCCAGTCTTTCGAGAAACGTTGTGGGATCTGCAAGTCCACAGATCATAAAGCTGTGGATTGCAAGAAAATGAAGGATGCAACTTGTTTCGGTTGCAACGAGAAAGGGCACATTCGGCCCAACTGCCCAAAGAATGCGAAGAAAGCAGATGATGGGAAGAAGACTAATGCGAGAGTCTTCAGAATGGACGCTAAGGAAGCAGTCCTTGACGACAACGTCATTACCGGTACGTTTCTTGTAAATGATGTTTTTGCTAGAGTCTTGTTTGATTCAGGAGCCGATAAGTCGTTTGTAGATGATAAGTTTTGTAAACTGTTGAACCTTCCTGTTAAAACCTTAAGTGTGAAATATGAGGTGGAATTAGCCGATGGAACCTTAGAAACCGCCTCGACTGTTCTAGATGGATGTGTTATATCCATTAGGAATCATTCTTTCCCGTTATCCTTGCTTCCCTTTAAGCTAGCTGGATTCGACATAGTGATAGGCATGGATTGGTTGTCGAGTAACCAAGCCCAGATTCTGTGCAATAGAAAGCAGGTGATAGTGAAGACTCCGTCTGGTGAGTCACTTACTATTCAAGGAGATACCCAGCATGGATTGCCTGAGCAAGTGTCCATGCTCAAAGCATCCAGATGCATGCAGAAGGGATGTGTCATTTATATGGCACAAGTTACCATAGATGAGCCGAAGCCGAAGATTGAGGATATCCCTGTTATCTCGGAATATCCTGAAGTTTTTCCTGAAGAGCTACCCGGGTTGCCACCGGATAGACAAGTGGAGTTCCGGATAGACATTATTCCAGGTGCAACACCTGTAGCAAGAGCACCATATAGATTGGCACCAACGGAGATGAAGGAGTTGAGGACGCAGTTGGATGATTTATTAGCTAAGGGTTTTATCAGACCTAGCTCATCCCCTTGGGGAGCGCCAATCTTGTTCGTTAAGAAGAAGGATGGTTCGATGTGCCTGTGCATCGATTATCGTGAGCTTAATAAGGTCACTATCAAGAATAGGTATCCGTTACCCAGGATCGACGATCTGTTCGACCAGTTGCAAGGAGCAAGTTACTTCTCCAAGATTGACCTGAGGTCAGGTTATCATCAGTTGAAGGTCAAGGATGAAGACGTACACAAGACCGCGTTTAGGACTCGTTATGGACATTACGAGTTCCTAGTGATGCCGTTTGGGCTCACTAACGCACCAGCCGCATTCATGGATCTCATGAATCGTGTCTGCAAGCCTTATCTAGATAAATTCGTCATTGTCTTTATTGACGACATCCTTATCTACTCAAAGAGCCAAGCTGAACATGAGAAACACCTTCGTTGTATTCTCAAACTTTTGCATCAAGAGAAGCTTTATGCCAAATTCTCGAAGTGTGAATTTTGGCTTCGAGAAGTCCAGTTCCTTGGACATGTAGTAAGCGAGCGTGGTATCCAAGTAGATCCCGCTAAAGTAGAAGCAGTCATGAATTGGCAGGAGCCGAAGACTCCTACTGAGATTCGCAGTTTCCTCGGATTGGCAGGATATTATAGGAGATTCATCGAGAACTTCTCAAGGATTGCTGCGCCCCTAACCTCATTGACCCGTAAGAAGATTAAGTTTGATTGGGGCCCTAAGCAACAGGAATCCTTTGACATTCTGAAGCAGAAGCTGAGCAATGCGCCAGTAATGACGTTGCCCGATGGTATAGATGAATTTGTGGTGTATTGTGATGCATCACATACTGGCATGGGCTGTGTACTCATGCAGAAAGGCAAAGTCATTGCCTACGCTTCTCGACAGCTCAAAGTGCATGAGAAGAACTACACCACCCACGATTTGGAATTGGGTGCAGTTGTATTTGCTTTGAAGTTATGGAGACATTACTTGTATGGAACCAAGTGCATAATATATTCAGACCACAAGAGTCTTCAGCATCTGTTCAATCAGAAGGAATTGAACATGCGACAAAGGCGATGGATGGACACCTTAAACGATTATGACTGCGAGATACGATACCATCCAGGCAAGGCAAATGTGGTTGCCGACGCCTTAAGCAGAAAGGAAAGGGTGAAACCGATCAGAATCAATGCCAAGCGCATTGAAATAAGGAATAATTTGAACGAAAGGGTATTAGCTGCACAGAAGGAAGCTGTGTTGGAAGCTAACTATCCTGCAGAAAAGTTAGGAATAACTGAGGAGCAGTTATCCTACGACAAAGATGGTATGCTACGACTAAACGGACGAATATGGGTTCCAGTCTATGGAGGACTTCGGGATGTTATCCTCCAGGAAGCCCACAGCTCTAAATATTCCGTTCATCCTGGAGCTGATAAGATGTACCAGGATTTGAAAGCAAACTACTGGTGGATTGGTTTGAAAAAGTCAGTAGCTGAACATGTAGCAAAGTGTTTGACTTGTGCGCAAGTCAAAGCTGAGCATCAGAAGCCGTCAGGTTTGCTTCAACAACCTGAAATTCCCAAATGGAAATGGGAAATGGTGACAATGGATTTTATCACCAAGTTGCCGAAGACGAAAAAGGGAAATGATACCATATGGGTCATAGTAGACAGACTGACTAAGTCAGCCCATTTTCTACCCATCAAGGAGACGTATAGCTCAGATATGTTAGCACAATTATACGTCGATAAGATTGTAGCGCTACATGGTATACCTATATCTATTATCTCTGATAGAGATACTAGATATACGTCACATTTTTGGAAGAGTTTCCAACAATCGTTGGGCACTCGTTTGAATTTTAGTACGGCTTATCATCCTCAGACTGATGGTCAGAGTGAGCGTACTATTCAAACTCTGGAAGACATGCTTCGCGCATGTGCGATCGATTTGGGTGGTAGTTGGGATAAGAACTTACCACTGATTGAATTCTCCTACAACAATAGCTACCATTCCAGCATAAAGGCTGCGCCTTTTGAGGCCCTATACGGTAGGAAGTGTAGATCGCCCATTTGTTGGGCAGAAGTTGGGGATGTCCAGTTGTCTGGACCAGACATTGTCTTTGAGACGACAGACAAGATCGTGCAGATACGCGATCGTTTGAAAGCTGCCAGGGATAGGCAGAAAAGTTATGCGGATCCTAAGCGCAAAGACTTTCACTTCGATGTAGGTGATAAAGTATTGCTTAAAGTATCGCCCTGGAAGGGTGTGATGAGATTTGGAAAGAAAGGCAAGCTAAGCCCGAGATATATAGGACCTTTCGAGATTATCGAACGTGTCGGGTCAGTCGCTTACAAGTTAAACTTGCCTAAGCTTAGTGCTATTCATAATGTGTTCCATATCTGTAATTTGAAGAAGTGTTTCGCTGACGATTCACTGGTTATACCGCATACAGATATACACATAGACGAAAGTCTAAAATTTGTGGAAAAACCTTTGTCGATTGAGGATCGACAGGTAAAGAAGCTTCGAAGGAAGCACGTGCCTATTGTAAAGGTCAAATGGGATGCCCGTAGAGGACCCGAGTATACGTGGGAAGTGGAATCCACGATGAAGGAAAAATATCCCCACTTGTTTCAGTAAATCTCGGGGACGAGATTTCTTTTAAGGGGGTGAGGATGTAACACCTCGAAAAATTTCGTCCAATAATGTCTTGACACGTGTCATAAGGTTCCGGTATGTGAAAACATACCTTAGAGGGACTAAAAGTGACAAACAGTGAAAACTATGGAACATAAGGGTCCAAAGTGTCAACAATGGATAAATAGGCTCTATGATAACCCTACATAATGTTTATAACCTTAAACGGATGGTTCATGGATCATACGACGCGGAAATTGCACAAAAGTGAAGTATTGCAAACTATAGGGGCCAAAAGTGTCAACATGTTTAATTTATACCTCTGAGTGAACTTTTGGCAGACCCGAAGCTTCGTAAAACTAAAATATACTCACTAGAATGTGTGGTTAAAATTTCATGAAGTTTCGTCAACGTATGAGAAAGTTATGGCCAAAACCGTAACTATAGGGGCTAAAAGTGTCAACATGTTGAATTTATACCTCTGAGTGATCTTTTGGCAGACCCGAAGCTTTGTAAAGCTAAAATATACTCACTAGAATATGTGGTAAAAATTTCATGAAGTTTCGTTATCATATGAGAAAGTTATGGCCAAAACCGTACTTGAGGGGTTAAAAGCGTCAACGTCGAATTTTATGGCTTTTCGGGCGAGCGCAAAGTTAAACGAGGACATTACCATGTTGGTAAATGTCCAAGGGTTCTTAAAAACCAGATTCGGGGGTTTACGAGTCAAGATTCATGGCCAAATCATCGCAACCAAAGTACAGGGACCAAAACTGCAACAAATGGGCAAACTTTGGAGCTGCCAATAAACCCAGGTGCAGAATCCACGAACAGCGGCGATTTGGGTCCGAAATTAAGTGGGTAACAGCTGTTTTCACCTCCCAAAAGCTCCAATAACATTGCATGCATGCCTAGGCCACAGTAACCCCTTGCAAACATCAACAATTCAGCTTTAAATCTGATCCAAAGCTCATTTTACTAAACACTTGTGTTGTGAACAAGAACTTCCAAACTTGCAAAAGCTCTCAAGCATCTCTGAAGCATTTCTGGACATCAAGGCCGATTTCTAGTGTTAGCTTAACATCAATAGGACCTTGGTAAGCTTCTAATTCGATCTCCAATCCGTTCTTGCTTTGATTATTGCTAAAAGTCAAACTGTTTGTTCATAAGCTTTGACTTTCTGATTAAACAAGTTTCAATCAGTCATTTCTCGAATTGAAACCTGATATAAGTTGGTATTTATGTGGGAAACAAACCCTCTAAAGGGTATTATCTGAATCCCACTACATGCATGCTAATTGTCGAGTCAAACGTGATTCTAAAAAGTCAACAGAAGTGATTTTTGAGAAAAATAGCTTAAATGGTAAAATAAATGACATGCAATCTGTTTGATCTTCATAGATAGCTTTATTATGAATATAAGAATGTATTTTACCACGATCAACTCGACAATCTATAGTATAAATACGAATCGGAGCCGAAAGCCCTATAAAACGACTAATTCGTAGACTATCGATTCGGATTCGTACATGCATGTTTGAGATCTGTATTGGAGAGTATTTTTGACTATTTTTATTTTAGTTAAACTTTCTGGAATTTTCGTTGATTAAGTCTATGCTTAGCCGATTCGAATGCATGTTTCCGATTTATGCATAAAGTTGACTATTTTGCCCTTTTTGATATAAAACGTGATTTTTGGAAAAGTGAAAGAGTAGAAATCTTTATTTCTAATATATAAACCTGCACCAAAAATTTCGGATCAGTTGGTGGTCCAGATTTTGAGTTGTGGCCATTAGCGTAAAACTATGTTCTTAATTTACATAAACGGCCCTTTTCGCGTATAACCTATTTCTGGCCACGTTTTGATGCAAAACTTTTTACCAACTGATGTATTATAATATTCTGGGAATTTTGATGATTTTTAATTAATTTTTGGCTGAACGGATCCTAGATCGCCTAGTTATTTCGGGTTATATCGGTTTAGACCGTTTAGGCCATAAAATGAGTTTTACACATTCTTTTGACCCGAAACCTTTTTCTACTGATTTTATAAGTTAAATAAATTATTTTAAGTATTCTGGAAATATAAAAATCTCAGATTTATTGTGAAAACCCGAAAACGCCCTTAAATCGCATTTTTAGCATTTTAAGCGCATAGTAAGCGTTATACTCGTTTTAAACATATAAGACTTATACCTACTGATGTAATTTGCATATTTTCATATAATAACAGTAAGTATAAGTATATGAACTCAGATTTCCAGTTTTGGCATTTTTAGCCCTTGTGAAATTACTAAAATACCCCTACGGTGCATAGTTTGGTTTTAAATGATAAATTTGATATATGGGTCATACCCTACTGATATAATATGTTATATTAAGTATATTTACTGTATGAACCAGACCCGAAACTCAGATTTCTAATTTGACTCTTTTATAATCTTTTAAAAAGACCAAAATGCCCTTCTAAGGCATAAATTGAGTTTAAAATTATTCCGGGCAATATAGAACATAACTTACTGATATTATATCATAATTAAAGCATATTATATCAGGGAACTTGCATTTGAATCATTTGTCTACCCGTATCGCCCTTTTCGCGTTCGGTTCGGTTTACGTAACTAGTTTGCGTAAATTGACCGAAACGGGTCAAACGATATCATTTTTATTTCAAAATCCAGAATGTATTTAGTATACCCATATTATACAAGTATTCAAACTTGTCGGGTCTAAATCACATTCTATCCGGTCTTTCGCTTAATCGTGCGTAAACCGTATCATTCTTAAAACTAACCGGTCAAAGCTTAAGCTTAAATAAAGGACCCGTTAGGAATCTAATAGGTTAATTATAAACCTTTGTTCCAGATTAGGAGGCCCAGTAAAAGCTACCACTCTTACCGTTTGTGTTACATACTTGCTCAGGTAAATACATTTTGACTTATTTTCCCTATACGGGCTTGGGGTACGGTATTTAAAATACCGCTTGATCGGGCGCACAAGTCCTGCGCCTTATGGGTGTACAGTCTTGAATAGCTTGTGCGACTTCGTTTAAACAGTCTTGTCTTACTTTAGGCTTTGGGGGGTTATTGATCGTGTCCCGGATATCCTTGGCATTATCTTACGAGATGGCCACGACCAGAGCACGGGGTGTAGGCGTACACTCGGCGTGTATAACTCTTTAATGTGGTGTGTCATTTAATTCTTAGCCCGGACAGCAGATCCCGGGCCACCAAAGATACGAGTGCATGTAAATCGTTCACAAGTTTATATTATATAATTATCCCAAGTTAATAAAAATATTTATGCCTTGTGCATTTAAATCAATTTTCAATCATTTTCAAAATGAGTCAGTCGATTTGTATTTACCAGTGTAAACTGACGTATTTTTCCCAAAAGGTTAAGTGCAGGTACTATACGAAAATAGGCTGGCTGTTTCCTAAGAGCGTCCACTATAGTCTCGCAAGCTCGGACGACAAATATCTGTTGAACAATATTTTATCTTATTTGTATTTGATCCGCCTGTGGATCCGTTTCAACTACTGTGATATTTATTATTGCAATTTATTTAAAAGTTGAAATGTATCTATTCTGCTTCCGCTGTGCATTATTATATTGTGTTGATTGTCTATGACGATGCCAACTACGTCACTGTACCCCACACCGGGCCCACCGGTGACACGTGGAAATCGGGGTGTGACATTACACGAAAAAGCAATCGGGGTTGGTTGAAATTGAAGAAGAAAGTGAAATGAATCTTCCAGATTCAATTGATGTCACGTTCACATCTTCCAATGACGATAGTGTCCAAAATGATATTGTAAAAGGTGTTGTTGAAAATGTGCTAAAAACGGATAGTGACACTACTGAGGAAGATAGGTGTTTCTTAGACAAATACATTCCGAAACAAAAGTCCAAGAACAACTTAAATGAAGAATCAAATCTTGTCATGTACAAGATGTTGGGTTCAGATAAGTTGTTTTCGGATTCTGAGTTTCCGATTGAGATTGTTAATATGAACAAATTGACAAACGTTTTCAAGTTGGTCGAAGTTGAGTTGTCAGAAGTGAACAAGCTGAGTCAATCAAAAAGAGAAATGAATTTTGTGAAAGATAAATCATACTACAAGAAACCTGTTAATCCACCACGTTTTTATAATAACATTCGAAACAACTGGTCGGGTGGTTATCAGGGGGGTAAGTCTTATCAGAAGAGAAATGTTCAAAACAAGAGGTTTGTTGAGAAGAAAAAGTTTGTGAACAGTTCGAGTTCACTTGCTGATGAAGAGAAGGAGATTTTTTCAAAATCGAATGAAGAGTTCTTTGAGAAGAGAGCTTCACAGTCTCAGTCTGAAGGCACAAGTCGAGTTGTTGATACTCGAACATGCTTCAGATGTAATCAAGTTGGTCACATTGCACGAAAGTGTACCAATGTGAAGCCTAAAACTGAAACTGTGAAGACTCAACAGAAGAAAGTTGATGAGAAGGGTAAAGCACCAATGGTTGTTGAGAAATAGAGTGTGAAAAATGAACCCGTAAAGAAGTTGGTAACTAAAAATGACAAATTTTACAAACGGGTTGCATTATCTCAACAAGTTTGGAAACTGAAAACTGAGAAAAAGATTTCACCTTCTGATGATTCAATTCCAATTGATTATGATGCAAATTCTCCACCTCTGAAGGCTGAAAACTTTAACATTCAAGTTGCGAGAGTTAAAACTGTCATGGTTACACCCAAGGCTGATGAGGCTTGGGTGGACACCATGTTTGACTAAGCAGTTTGAATTGCCGGAGCTTCCTGGATCGCGAAGCATGAATCGGCATCCTTATTAAAGTTTAAGTCAAAGTTTGTTATGTGCAGGATCTTCCAAAACTTGTGTCCAGATGGATCATGGATAGTGGAGCTTCAAGACATATGACAGGGAAGACTGCGTTGCTGTATGATGTGAGAAATATCAATGGTTGTTACGTAGGTTTTGCGGGTAATCAAGGAGGAAGGATTATTGGTGAAGGAACGTTATCCAATGGGATTGTGACGTTTGAAAGAGTTAATTACATTGCTGAGCTGGAGAATAATCTGCTGAGTATCTCCCAGATCTGTGATAGGATGTATACTACTCACTTCACTGATAAAGAATGTTTGATCTTGAAACCAGGATTTGTAATCCCTGAGGAATGGATTATCATGAGGGCACCGAGAGTTAATGATCTGTACGTGTTGGATATGAGCGTAGCTACTACAACCACGGGTAAGGCTCATTGTTTTGTGTCCAGAGCAACTGAAAAAGAATCGAGATTGTGGCACCGCAAGATGGGGCATATTCACCTAAGGAAGATGAATCACTTGGTGCACAACGATTTGGTTACAGGAGTTCATGTCAAAGGTTTTCATCTGGAAGGGGAGTGCATTAGCTGTGTCAAAGGCAAGCAAAAGAAAAAGTCACACCCTACTAAGCAAGTCAATTCAGTTTCGAGACCTCTGGAAAGACTTCACATGGATTTATTCGGTCCTGTGAATGTCAAAAGTATTACAGGAGATTATTACTGTTTGGTCGTAACTGATGATTATTCCAGATTTTCGTGGGTTTCTTTCTTGAAAACGAAAGACGAAACATTTGACAGTTTGATGGCTTTGTTCAAAAGAATTGAGAATCTGTACCAGAGGCGTATCCAAAGAATTCGAAGTGACAATGGTACTGAATTCAAGAACAGCAAGATGGAAGAATTTTGTGATGAAAGAGGTATATTGCATGAGTTTAGTGCTCCGTACACTCCGCAGCAGAATGGAGTTGCAGAACGCAAAAACCGGACACTAATCAAGACGGCTAGAACTATGCTCGCAGATTCAAAGCTACCGATAAATTTTTGGGCTGAAGCTGTTTCCATCGCATGCTATACGCTCAACAGGTTTCTCACTGTCAAGAAGTTCAACAAAACATGCTTTGAGCTAATCAATAATCGCAAACCGAATTTGAAGTATCTAGAACCGTTCGGGTCACCCTGTACAGCTATAGAGCCTCATGGAAAGTTTGGTCCGAAGTGCATTGAGGGAATATTTGTTGGTTATGCAAATCCGAAGCGACGTGTCTTCGTTCCAAGTGAGAAGCGGATTATTGAAGCTGGAAATGTTGAATGTCAAGGCTATACTATGCCGCCACAGAATCCTAGAGATTCATGGCGTTATCATTATGACAAATCGTGGGATTCGTTTGACATGAGAGAAGAATCAGAGGATGATGAAGATTTCTTTGATGAGCTGGATATTTTGCGAGAGTATGAGTCGCAACAAAGGTTCCCAGCTGAGTATTCTAGAAGACCTCGGGAAACTTCAAATGATATGAAGCAGGTCCTAGTCATGCTGGTGAACATTATGATGAAGTTGCTCCTGGTAATCAGTCGGCAGTGAATGATAATCAACAAGCTGAGAACATGCCAATATTTGATAATGGTGATTCAGATTCTGAGGGGGAGCAGATCCAGATTTCAAGTCAAACAAACCAAGTTGGTGAACAAGATGCAGATCAGAATGTTACTAATCTGGAGGGCAATGTAGATGTTCCAAGTGAAGTAATGCCGCGAACTCTTTCATATCATCCAGAGTAGTTGATCATAGGAGAATTGCAAGCAGGCGTTCGCACGAGACGTCAAATAGACCAGGGCCTTACATGTTTTTATTCTATAGTAGCACCTTTACAAACTGAATTTTCATTAAGTTGTTTTATTTCGCAGATCAAACCGCGAACTTACAAAGAGGCGCTTACTGAAGACTCTTGGATCATTGCGATGCAAGAAGAGTTAAGTCAGTTTGAAAAGTTGGGAGTGTGGAAGCTAGTGGATTTGCCGGATGGTCACAAGAAAATCAATACGAAATGGGTATTTAAGTGTAAGAGAGACGACAGAGGAGTTTTTATACGAAACAAGGCTCGACTCGTTGTTCAGGGCTTTAGTCAACAAGAAGGGATTGATTTTACAGAAGTCTATGCTCCTGTGGCACGACTAGAGGCAATCAGAATTTTCCTTGCATTTGCGTCTTGGAAGAACTTCAAAGTATATCGGTTAGATGTAAAATCGGCGTTTCTTTATGGGAAGGTCAAAGAGGAGGTTTATGTCGGACAGCCGCCGGACTTTACCGATCCTATCCACAAAAACAAGGTCTACTTATTGGACAAAGCGCTGTATGGTTTACACCAGGCACCGAGAACTTGGTACGAGACTTTGTCTCAACACCTACTAGCCAACAAGTTCATACGTGGAAAAAAGTGGATGTCACTCTCTTCACTAA
This sequence comes from Helianthus annuus, assembly GCF_002127325.2. Lineage (NCBI taxonomy): Eukaryota > Viridiplantae > Streptophyta > Magnoliopsida > Asterales > Asteraceae > Helianthus > Helianthus annuus. Next base: position 111,662,698 of record NC_035447.2, read on the forward strand.
AGAGGTCGACGGTCATCTTCTGATAGTTCAGATTTATGTGGACGATATAATTTTTGGGTCAACAAATGAGAGTCTGTGCAAAGACTTTGAATCAGTGATGAAGCAAAAATTCGAAATGTCATCAATGGGGGAGATGAAATTCTTTCTGGGTCTACAAATTGAACAACTACCTGAGGGAATTTTCATTCATCAGACGAAGTACGTTCGTGATATTCTAGAGAAATTTGGGATGTCAAGTTCTACTCCAGCTGCTACCCCACTTGCAACAAATCATGGGATACATCCAGATCTCACCAGAGATAGGGTTGAAGAAACGCTTTATCATTCCATGATAGGTTCATTGATGTACTTAACGGCTTCACGTCCTGATATCATGTACCCAACGTGCCTCGCAGCAAGATATCAATCTAACCCGAGAGCTTCGCACATGATTATTGTGAATAGGATAATTACGCTACCTGAAACGAACTCCGTCATTGGGGTTGTGGTATCCTAGAAAAGGCGACTTTACGCTCGAAGGGTATTCCGATTCGGATTTCGGATGCTACAAAGTCAATACCAAATCAACAACTGTAGGATGCCAGTTCGTTGGACCTAGATTGGTTACCTGGCAGTGTAAGAAACAAACGTCTGTTGCGCTATCTACATGTGAAGCGGAGTATGTGTCTGCTAGCAGTTGCTGCTCTCAGATCTTGTGGATACAGCAACAGATGCGCGACTACGGTTTACAGTTTCTTAACACACCTCTTTTTGTTGATAATGAGGCCGCTATAAAGATAACAAAGAATCTAGTACATCACGCTAAAACTAAACACATAGAAATTCGTCATCACTTTATTCGCGATTGTTTCGAGAAAAAGTTGATACGAATTGAGAAAATCCACACTGACGAACAGAAAGCTGATTTACATACCAAAGCTTTTGATAAAAATCGGTTTAAATATCTGTTAAAACTGAATGGTATGAAGCTTCTTTCGGTGTCGGATGGCATAATTGGCGTTGATGAGAGTACTGTTGCGGATGAAGACGAGAAACAATCTGCAATGGTTTGTCGATTTTTTACCTGTTTTGGTATTTAGGGGGAGTAGATGTATATAAATATATTTTCAAAAATACAAAAACATGATAAAAACATCAAAATCCAAAAACAATATAAAATCTGAAAAAGAGCTTGTGTATATAGGGAAAATGATAGTACATCGGCTAGACAATTACAGTATGCTAAAGAATTGTAAAGATTAAATGAGTTAAACAGTCTCACTAATGATGTGTTGATAGGTTTTCGCACATTTAGTAGATTTATTCGGGATATAAACCTAAAATTTTAAACTTGTGAAATTCGTGGGGAACACTACTTGGATATATAGGTAACCCCTGAAATCTCGTTTGAAAGGTTCCATATTCTGAGATACTAGGTCTTTATACTCAGTGATATCTGGGGTATTATTCCGGGACTTCTGCTGAATGGAAGTTCTGACCTAGTCCCCGAATAATACTTTCTGCAAAATGCTTGAAATATAGCATCGCCCTCAGCAAGCTGATGAAACAATAAAATTGATAGTCGCTGCTGTTGTAACTAAAAGATCCTCTAAAGGGGACACACCGAAAAGTCGAAGCCGTCATCTCTCTGCGTATACGGAAGTATCGACCTGAGCTCTCACGGCCCTCGCATTTAACCCCTTACAGATATCATCTAAATCGTATCCATAAGTGAATTGAAATGTGTGTGAGAATTTAATATGGATCAGTATATCGACAATCGAGGTGAATTGTTTAAGTCTGAGTATGAATTAAAGCTTAACGGTACTTGTAATTTTGTCTGAAAAGCTGATATGATTCCCTGACACGCTCGCCAAAAATAAGTTTGTAAATAGTTTACGTTGTTTACTTTCTGCAATTTAAGTTTCTGTATTTCATTTCTTAGTTTAGATCACTTCATTAAAAATCCAAAAAGATTTTATTTCTGCTTTATTTTTGACAAACCAAAGTGGAGAGTTAATTGTTGGATTCTCAAAGATTGAAGCAGATGCAGGAAAAGTTCTGAGCTGAAGAATGAGGAGAGCTTACTTTGATAGAGATTGGATTGCTGAACAAGTTAAAACAAGTTTATTAACTTGATGCTTGTTATTTTCTGAAAATGTGAAAATTATTGTTTTAAATCAGTTTGATTCGTCAATGATCAACCAAGGTCATTAAATTGAACTTGGTAGATTAATTGAGTAATCAGGGTCATTAACTTGGACCTGAATACTTGAGTGGATTTCTAGTACTGATTAAGTTTGTGTGTTTTTGTGAATAGATAAGTTTGTAATGTTTGATGTTTGAGACACAGGTTTTGGACTTCATCATTTCCACGGAAGCTAATTGTCAAAGTTTGAACCAGATCAAGACCTCAGATTCTAGCATACTGAGTGGGGGAGTCTGTGAAAGGGGGAGTCTGGATCAACGGTCAAAGGGAAGTCTGGAGATGAAGCTAGGACAAGATTGTGAACCTGTGAAGATAGAATGCTTATGATGTGAAGACAGAGAGTTTGAGAAAAGACCAAGACTGAAGACTCGGAGCTGAAGACTTCGTCAACATCCAAGGGGGAGTCTGTTGGTGCACGGAATGTCTGTTGACTTTGTTTGTATTGAGTCTTAGGTCAAGATAAGTTAGATTGGAGCTTGGAAATCAAGATTAGGGTTTATTGGTATAGGTTTTGCTCATATGTACATATTTAGTATGAGGTTTCGCTTTTAGGGTCTTAGGGTTTCGCTTATGTGGTTACTTGGAGGTTTCGCTGATATGACACATGGGGTTTCGCTCATATGGTCTGTCATATGAGCGAAATTAGCTGCTGTATAAATACCCTGATGTGTGAGTTAGTCTGTAACTTGGAGCGAAACCTTGTCATATGCTTTGTAACGAAACTCTGTCAAAATCGATTCAGAAAGCATCAATATAGAAGGAAATTGAAAGGAACTGTTGTGTTACTTCATTTACACTGATTCCGCCTTTGTATTTGAAGATGAACTGCCTTATACTGACTGTTTAGGGTCGCAAACCGGTCCAACACAAATGGAATCAACAGGGTAGATCAAAAAACGATAGAAAAGTGGATGAAACAGAGAAAAAACGGTGGGCGCCAATGAAGAAACACTAGATAAATGACCGAAATCAAATTATCTAGGGGGATTGGATCTGCATAAAGGGGGTTGTTCTCTCTCGTTTGATTCGATGTGACTGACCTCCTTCTCCGATACACACTGCAAAACAGAACACCGTTAGCCTCGTCGCGGGGAAAATGGAGGTTTTCTCCGTGACCTAACTCCGGCGTGAGAATAAGTATGTGTTTATGAAGAAGAAGAAGTATTGACGAAGTGTGTGTAACTTGGTTTTCATACCTGAATTGTTCTCATATTTATAACCGAGAGTTTGGGCGGGAAAACTCGTTGATGAAATATTAACGGAAGATGCTAACCCCGTAAGCGGTTATATTTCTTTCTGTTAATCTTCTTGATCCGACGTGAGAGCACACGGATCGCTCTTTTGATCCACGGCTGGGGAATTGCCACGTGGAAGGTGGACAAGTGGAGGTTTTCCTCCAATCCCATGCCATCATCGTGGTTTCAGGGAGGCCTGAGATGACGACACGTGTCCAACCGTCTGGTGGTACACGATTGAGTCTTTCTAGAAGGTTATTGTCATAATCCAGTGTGACTCCTTATCTTGTGGCACCAGTTGAGTAAATAATCCCTAAGTCTGGATATTATTTAAGCGGAAGTGTCTAACTTAGGATTTTCATCCCTTGTTTATGGAAGGAGGCGCAAGGATTTATGATTTCCTTTTCATTGCGCAAGTGTTATTTGTTACCTTTCTTCTTGATTTCTTTTGTAGGACCGGTTGCGCGGCCGCGCAAGGTCAGGAAAAGGGGCTTGAGATGTGAGGTTGTGGTGTGGTCCTAAGTACTCGATATGAGGTTTTTGGGACCATACCCCTTCAGGCGATTTCGTCCATTAGACGGTAATGATCTTTGTAACTGAAGTCTACCCACTGAACCTCTAACCGTGTTTTCATCATGACCATCATCAACAGAAAATTAAACTAACAAATTAAACATATGTAAGACCTAAAATCATATTAATAAAACCTAAATCATCATTCAATAGTTGAGCATCATAAATTACTTACTTGTAAACATCAGTTATAAAGAAAAAACACTCATGCAGATTGGCCAAAAGAACAACAACATTAAACCTGCAAAATATCAAATTACTCTGTTTAAATGAGATAAACTGGAGATCCTATTAGGCTAAAAGCATACTGATATTAGAAAAGGTACGATTTCAGTCCAAATTACTGTCTGTATGTCATCGTAGTTGTAACTGGAAACCTAAAACTGATAGATGTCCACGTTAAATCAGAAATCCTAAAATCAGAACCTTCCTTGAGAGAGTACTTTACACAGCTGATTCCATATCTTGTAGGCTCTTCTGAGGTAAACATTATTACTTCCAACAGTTGTTTAGGTTTAAATCCAGATTTTGGATCGATTTCGGCTTTGCATATTCAATCATAAGCAACAGAGCATTTAAACAACTTACCTCCAGTCGGATCCAGAGATCGGTTGTCACTGAAGATGAAGATGTAGAAACTGTAGAAGTAGGTGAAAGAGAAACATAAACCCTAGGGATTGCGGTGGAGAAGAAGAGAGTAGAAGCAGCAGTTTATCTTTGCAAAATGACACACATTAGATAAAAGTCCACAACACCATCTTCAAACAAACCCTAGTTCCAAATTCGAGTCTTCTTGTCCCCAATTCTTCACTGCTTCTAAACAAACACCTAAATCGTCTTATGTAACTGTTCGTCGGCGCCCAAGATATTATCTTGCTGCTCAAAAACTCAAAGCAGTTACACTCGAGCAGTCAAAATCATCGAGGAAGACTCAAACGAATATGGCAGCTTCGGATGCTTTGTATTCTTCATCGAAGAGAAAGAGTAGAGAGAGATATTGGAATGGGTTTTTGAAATTATGATCAGGTTTGGATTTGGGTTTGAATTGATATTTGAGAGAGAGAAGAATTGAATCTCTATTAAATGCAAATTACATATCCCTATACGTTTTTAAATTTCAAATTTCAAATTACCCTCCCATTTGAATGAAACATCAATGGTTGACTCTTGAATGAACATCAGTGGTTGAATGAACAATCAGTGGTTTCATAATTGAGAGTGGGGCAGTGGTTTGATGCCATAAGTGGGCCAACTTTGAATTTTAAAGTCTTTTAATATTAGGTGTTAGGATCTGGGGCCGTCATGATTGTGTTTGTTTGCATAAAACGAATACTAAGTGCAGCGGAAATGAGTAGCAAACTTTGTAAACACAATCAAAGGAAAGTATAGATTGATAAACAATTGCTTTTCATTGAGTCAAAAGATTTACATAAAAGCAAAAGATTACAATGCAAGCTTACAATCTAAACTCCCCCTCAGCCTGATACACCAGAGCTGGTTGCACAAGATGAAAGGATTGAATTGAGGAGAAGAACTCACTCAAAACGATCAAGTATAACAGTACAGAATACTGACATATTTATAGGCAAACCAAACTACTGATGAGCTTCAGCTGACGTCACCATGATAGTGACATCTAACGACCTAACAAACTATAAACACTGTTCTATACAAACTACTGACATGTAACATCTGATAAGTAGTAAAAAGCAAAACTAAGGAAAACTACTGCTTCATGTTCCACTGTTGTAGCCTGAGCACAGATGTTGAATCTTCAGTGCATTCTTCAAAGGTGATCAGTCTTTGAGAGAGCAGTGCTTGAGTCTTCAGCAGTACTTAGGAAACAGCAGTAGATAGAGCATCAGTGTTTGTCTTCAGCAGTCGTTGGATAATCATCAGAGTTTGGTTTATCAGTTGTTGTAGTTGAGTAGCACTTAAGATCCATCAGCTGTTAGATAACCACTGTCAAGGGGAGAGTTTAGAGTAAACTTCTGCTTATTGTGAATCCATTGTTGTGATCAGGTTTTGGCTTTACATTATCTGTTCCTCTGATAGGGTTCAATCTCAACAATCTCCCCCTGGAACAGATAATGCCAAAACCCTTCATTATTTGTGGACATTTTATTGCCTCATTAACAGCTCCCTTATCTGACCTTTAAATTGTAATTCAAAGTCAAGGGCATTTGTATCTTCATCATCCCTACTAAGTGGAAGATCAAGGAGATCCTGCAAATCTTCAAGACTCAAGCCAAGAGCTTGTTCCCTTGATATTTTCTCCACTTCTCCACCAGACCTGAGCAAAGTCAATACGCATGTCTGTTTTTTTGTTTCCCACTTTTGTATTTTTGAGCCTGGTGGGTTTCTTGGGAGATGCTTATTTGCAGAAGTATTTGGTGAGGCTGGCCTGTTCATCACTGGCTGAGCAGTGGTAGCAGAGTTTTCCTGTTCAAGTTCTTCTTTTAACTTTCTTAACAAGCCTTCTTTTACAACAGCATTTCCAGTAAGAATTTCTTGAACTGTTTCAGCTCCTAACTGGCTTTGTTTCCTTCTTTTGTAAAAGGCAGTACCAGTAGGAGCAGTGGCTTTCCTGGTGTGCAGCTTTGTTGGCCTTTTTGAAACCTCTGCTTCAGGATAGTCAGGTTTTTGAGGAATTTTTGGATCTTTCTTTCTTAATTCCTCCAACCTTTTGTAGGTTGACCTGACCATATCTTCTTTCCATCTAGCAATTTGTCTTTTTGTACCAAAATCAGCAGCAACCAGTTCTTCTTTCATTCTCTTTAGTTCCAACTGTTTGTCAGGTACATTCTTTTTGAACTTTGCCCAATCAGGAGGAGTGTGAGTGACTTTCCTTTTTATCATGTCTTGAATTCTTGTTGCTTCAACTTCAAGCTCAGGAACAGTCCACTCTTTGTACATGTGTCTCTCTCCTTTGTATCTCTTGTGAAACATAATGCTTTCAATGTAGTCTTTCTTCAAAGTTTCAGCTGCTCTTTCTGAAATTTGTTGACTGACATTCTTTGCAAAATGTTCTAGGGAACTGACTTGTGTGAGCAGATATTGATAGTATCTTGAAACTTCTTTGTCAGATTTCCCTTGTGTGTTTCTTTTCGAGATATCTTCTGCTTGCTTGGCCTTTATCTTCAAATATTCATCAATATTTTTGGGCCAGGGATATCCTTTGATTGAAGGCAAACTCCTTTTGGCAGGGTCATCCTCAATATAAAAAGATTTTATTTCTTCTCTAACAGCTTCTAGTTCAAGAGGAAATTGAACACCTGCAGGAGGTAAGGGTTTGTGCATTGGAACTGAAGAAAGTGGAACTGGTTTTGGTATATTGACAAGAGCTAAAGATTTTGAAGATGTTTGTGATGGTGAAGAGACATCATCTTTAGGAATTAGCCTTCTCCTCTTTATTTGAGGAGGGACTGATGATGTTTTGGATGGAAAGGTGGTTGTAGTGGCAGTGGTGGGTGATAGACTAACAGCTGTTGAAACAACTGGTGTTCCAACCACTGTTGTCTTTACAGCGGAAGTTATAACAACTGCTGTCTTCTGCCTTTTGACAGGAGGTGATTTTGATTTTGGTGGTGATGGTGGTAAAGCAGTGGATGTAGTGTGTGTTGAGATGGTGTGTGTTGAAGTGGGAGCAGATGTTGGAACTACTGAAGTACCAACAGCAGCTGATACAACAGGAGTTACAACAGCTGTTTTAGGTGGTGGTTTTTTAGCAGACTTTGAACTTCTGACTGGAATAGATTTGGGTAGCCTTACTTTTCTTGTAGGCTTCTTCTTTTCATCAATAAGATTTTCATCATCTCTTGACCCTAAAGTACCCTGATCCGGATAATCCACCCTGGCTTTCTTTTTGGCCTCTCTGTCCCTTTTCACACATGCAAGTGCTTCTGCAAGTGCATTTGTGGTCACATCAATTTTCTTACTCCCATCTGGCAAAGGAATCTGTTTGGTCATATTTGAATTTTCTGGTGCAAGGTAGAGACCATCTGTTATTCCTTTCCTTCTCCACTCCTGAATTTTCTCCCCCTTTTTGGCATTATCTTCGGGGAATTGATCAATGAAGAACACTGGTGGAGGAGCAGTGCCAGAGTTGTGCAGGATCTGAGTTTTGAGAGCCTTGAGATCAGCCTGAGTGTCTTTGAACCTAGACTCCATAGCATTTCTCAGCTCTTGAACATGTTTTTCATGTTGCTGATCTGCTACTTGTGCTTGATGATGGAGAAAAGGTTGAAAGAGATTCCAGAGCTCATTTGTAGCAGGTGCCGGTTGGAGAGCAGGTGCTTGAGGTGGAACAACAGTGGATTGTACCTTTTGTACCTGTAACAACTGTTGGAGCATATCTTTGAGCTCTGCAACAGAGTTATCAAGTTTTTCAACACGAGCCGTCAATTTCTGGTACTTTAAATCATCACCCAATTTAATGGGATCATCTGATTTCCCACTAACAGTGGTTTTATCAGTGGTTGAAGTAGGGAGTTTACTCCAAACATTAACCACTGATGCCCCTTTTTTCTTGGTACTGGGGTCTTCTTCCTTCAACACTTGACAACCTTTTGATGTTGCCAGTAGGATAAATAAATCCACTGGTGGTTGGCAGAGGTGCTATAAAAGGAATTGCCTCCAAGGAAGTCTTATTGATGTAACTACTGTCCAACTGTAGACCAGTGGGTTCAACAGTTGTAGTGGCTGCTTCACTTGGATTACCACAAAGAGTTACTTGTAACTCAATGGGTGTAACCTCCTCAGGTTGTGTTGGTGGGTTAGCAATGAATGATACAGCAGGCTCAGTCATTTATTGAGGCATATTCTCATTAATAGGTAAGTGAGAAGGACTGGGTAATGCCTGGTTCAAATCAATTGCATCCAACAGTAGTTGTGTTTTTGGTGGAATTGTGGATGTGATGGTTGGTGTAGAAAGCGGACTTGCTCCAGGCATTGAGCTGTGGATGATGGAAACGAGTGTATCCAGAGCATCATAATGTGGTGGCCCTTTGTGTACAACCTGTTCTTTTTGTGAAGAAGCAGGAGGAGTTATGGTTATGGGTTGAGATATTTGTACCAACTGCTGTGAGGAAGAAGCAGCAGTGGTTTCTTGTGACATTTGTGTTGTCACAAGCATTAACTCTGGTATCTCATCCTCCAGAGTTACCGTTTTGATTGGTTTGGGGGGTTTTTGATTTTTCTTTTTGTAAAGCCTTTTGGGTTTTGTAGGTATGGGTTTCAAAACAGTTGGTCTGCTGCTTTGATCACCTAGAGCAGTAGGCTCAGCAGCAGATACCTGAGGAGCAGTGGTAGCTGCTAAATTCTGCTCAGGCACCCCTGCTTGTGTTTTGCAAGGTGCTAACATACGTGAAAAAGTTTCAGATGTTAGGCAGTTTATTACAGTTATCTCACCTTGGTTATTAAAGCTAAATCATCCTTACTGAATTTCTTTGCAAAATAGTAACTTAAAAATCTTGGAAATAGTAAGAATGATTTGGTTTCAACATTATTAACCAAATCTTTAAAGATTTCCCGAGAATAGTTAAAATTTTCTTCTTGAAGAATTGCATATCCCAGATTTTGAATCTTTATAGGGATCTCATTAAAAGAAGTGGTTTTGTTTGAAACACATAGTAGGAGGGTATGAAATAGGAATCTGGGTGCAGGAGGAAAATAACCTTTTTCTAAGGTTAGTTTCTTCATCATTGTGGCTTCATACCCTCGTTCAATGAAGTCAATGTGCAACTCGTTTTTAGTGAAGGAAGTTTTACCTGCCTGATCATCGAGTTGAAAGACTTCGAAGATGGATTGTGGCGTGATTTGGACCTTTTTACCCTTTATAGACGAGTGTATGGTGGTTGCAATGTCTCCTTGTTTGCCAAGGGTTGCATTCTTCCAAAACTCCCTTTGGGTTGCCAAATAGATTGGTGCATCGGCGGTGAACAAAGTTTTGTACTTTGATTTTGCCATGATGTTGATGATGGAATCGAAAACATCGGTGGTTCCTGGTTTTGTTAGAAGACCCAGGAGATTGTGAGATGATTTGTATGGAATTTCAGTGGAAGTTGCCTTTTGAGAGGCTGTTTTCGATGATTTTGATGCGGGTTTTGCAGATGACTTCGATTTTGTCATTTTTGAAACGAATGATCGAAGGAATTTGTGAGAGATGAGAAGAAAAACTGCTTTGAGAAGAGAATTTTTAAGAATTCAATTCGACAATGTAATCCTCTGTTTGGATTTAATCAGGGTTTTATTTAGGGAAAAAAGTGATTGCTGATGTGGCAGCGGTTATTTTGATCTGAAGGCTAAAAAACTGACCACGTGTCAAACATCTGATGAAATGGTAAATGATGGAAGACAGTTGTTTTAACAACTACTGATGGATCAAGCATCAGTAGTTACAATGGAAAAAAAAAATGAAACAGTGGATGTATCAGTGGATGAAACAATGATTTTAAACATCAGTGTTTTTGAAGAACAGAGGTTGACACTTTAGCAGTGGACAGACTTTAGAGAGCAGATGTTAAGGCACAACAGCATTTTAGATACAACAGTGGATAAAAAAATGAGAATCATTTTTAACAACTGTTTGTGCAGCAGTGTTTTGACTTTTGACAAATACTTTTAGCACCTGTTTGTTCAGATGTAGAAAATGATTTGTTCTTGTAAAAGCACAATCTCTTGTCTATCATCTGTTGAGTACCAGAAATGCTATTCTTAACAATACACATTTTAGATGTATAATATCAAGATTAAATTGTCAGCAGTTATCTTCAGAAATTTTGTTCAAGGTTTTGCCATCTGTCTATTATTTCAGACAGTGGTTTAGCATCCCAGATGATGAGTCCTTTTTACTACTAAACAACTCATTTTGCTTCTAATTACTTGAACTAGAACATGAGTGTCTCTGTAGTACAGAATTAATTTGCAATCAATTTTTAATCTATTACTACCAAACTTGAGCTTAACATGACCTTGATATGTGTGTCATTTCCTTTTGACCAGTTTTAGGGATAGTAATTACACACAAAAATAAGGTAATTACATCCAGACCAGAGTTGAACTTTTACTATAAAAAATGAGTAAAAGATCATAATATATTTTAAAAAAATAAAATACATCTGGTTTTTATTTTAGAGGAAAACACCTTAACAAAAATCAAAGGAAGTTTTGAAAATAGTCAAAAGGATCCGACAATTTTCCAGTAAATTCATGATCATATTATACTCAAGTTATTTTGACCATTGTTTGGGTCATTTACCTGTCAATTGATTGAAAGTTTCTTTTAAGCATAATCACTGGAGATGCCATTGCTACCAGAACAATTTCTGCATTGATGAATGCACACAGTTGCATGATGATGACCACTGATGATCTAACTTTTAAACCTCAAAAGTGTTTTATGCTTATACTCTTTTCTTTTGATTTCAAAAGTTTTTGAGATAGCCACACTTTGAGATTTGTTCATTTTTCTTTTCCCTTTTTACCCTTTTTATTCATATGTTCAGAAATACTCACTAGGAGATTAGATTTCGAACATACTTTGTCCATAATCATTTTGAAGCAATGTTTTGAAAGATCTGAACATTTTTGACCATATTTTATTACAGATCTCACATCACTTATGATTAGGACTGTTTTGACACCTTATTTTCTCAATGTGGTTTAGACAAAGTCGATTTGGTCCTTTTGAAGGTACTCAACTTGCCTTTGAGCACATGAGAGATTTTGCCTAAAGTTTTATTTCCCCCTTTTTTATGTCAGCAGTATTCTAGTGTTTTGGATGAACACAAGTTTTGCTAAACTGAGGTACATACTTTAGTGTTTATTGAAAACATCACAAATATCGAAACAACAATTGAAATCAATATTGAAAAACATCGAACGATCCCATAATTTATCAGATATTTTACAGATCTGAAAACTATGAGTGACATATGCATGAAAACACTTGTTGTGTGAGATTTGTGTGTCATATGACATCTTGGTTGATTTACAGAGTTTTTGAATAACCATTTTGACCATGATTCACTCGTTACTCTGTTTTTCAACTGAATACAACCAATCCTTTAGTATCAATAACTTTTGAGCTGAACTGTTATGTCAAATTGATTGTTAGATCGAATTTGACTGTCCAAGCTCTGATACCAATTGTTAGGATCTGGGGCCGTCATGATTGTGTTTATTTGCATAAAACGAATACTAAGTGCAGCTGAAATGAGTAGCAAACTTTGTAAACACAATCAAAGGAAAGTATAGATTGATAAACAATTGCTTTTCATTGAGTCAAAAGATTTACATAAAAGCAAAAGATTACAATGCAAGCTTACAATCTAAACTCCCCTCAGCCTGATACACCAGAGCTGGTTGCACAAGATGAAAGGATTGAATTGAGGAGAAGAACTCACTCAAAACGATCAAGTATAACAGTACAGAATACTGTCATATTTATAGGCAAACCAAACTACTGATGAGCTTCAGCTGACGTCACCATGATAGTGACATCTAACGACCTAACAAACTATAAACACTGTTCTATACAAACTACTGACATGTAACATCTGATAAGTAGTAAAAAGCAAAACTAAGGAAAACTACTGCTTCACGTTCCACTGTTGTAGCCTGAGCACAGATGTTGAATCTTCAGTGCATTCTTCAAAGGTGATCAGTCTTTGAGAGAGCAGTGCTTGAGTCTTCAGCAGTACTTAGGAAACAGCAGTAGATAGAGCATCAGTGTTTGTCTTCAGCAGTCGTTGGATAATCATCAGAGTTTGGTTTATCAGTTGTTGTAGTTGAGCAGCACTTAAGATCCATCAGCTGTTAGATAACCACTGTCAAGGGGAGAGTTTAGAGTAAACTTCTGCTTATTGTGAATCCATTGTTGTGATCAGGTTTTGGCTTTACATTATCTGTTCCTCTGATAGGGTTCAATCCCAACATTAGGCATTATGATGTAATAATGACATAAGAAAAGCCTTGTTGGACATGCTCTCAAGCTGACACATCAGCTTTTCTTATGTCACTTGGATTTCTCATTTTATAGAAAGTATAGATAGATATAAACTAGGTACATGGGTTGAATAAAGTAAACTATACAATTAATAAATCTCCAAATATCTTTTTTGTAAATGTAAACAAAAGACAGACACATTTAATACAAAGAAGATGTATTTTAGGTAAATAAATTAATACAGAGATGATGTATTTTAGTAACAAATAATTTTTCTATATCCTTTTAATTTTTTACCTAATTTACACTTTTCTTTTTATTTTTCTACCCAAAGTAAAATTAGATACTCACATAATCAGAATCAGCAATAAAAAAAAATAGGTAATTATTTTTTGTAAAAAAATAAAAAATTCTGCAAATATTTATAGAAAAAAAAAACTGCAAAAAAATCTACAAAAAAATCTGCTAAAAATATATTAAAAAATTCTACAATAATTCTACAAAGTTAAAAAAATCTGCAAAAAATCATTATAAAACAATAACTTTCCAATAATCTCAACCACAAAATTAAAATAATTGTCTTTTCAACCAATCAAATACAAATAAAATGCCAAATAAAGTCATTTCGTTCATAATATCAATATCAAGTAAAAATTAAAATGTCAAAAAGACTCGACATGTTTAGGCGTCCATTCTTCTAGGCTTTCAGGGGCACGTTGCTCGATTATGACCACGTTGTTTACAAATTCCACAAAGGTTCGCCTTTTTCCTATCTTTAATGTCCATTCCATTCCGTAGTCTTGTTAAGCGAGGGCGGCCTTTTTTATCCTGTTTTAGCTTTGAATTGGGAAGTAATTCTCTAATTGATGATAGGTTAGGCTAATATGCTTCATGAGGAAGTGGATTAAACTTTGATGACTTTTTAAAAAGGAATTTTAAAAAAGTGTTTGGATTAGCTTATGGGGTGAGAAAAGCCAATAAGTCAATAAGTTGTTTTTTTTTTAAGAAGTGTTTGGCTTAGCTTATTGATGTAAAATGACTAAAAGTATTTGAAAATTTATAAGCTCCACAATAAGTCACAACATCTTAACTTCTTAAAAATGACTTTTTTCTCCTATACAAAAAGTCATTTTGAAAAGTTCCTTTATTAGCTTTTTTGTAAAAGTCAATAAGTTATAAATTGGGGTGAAAAAGCTTAGCCAAACATGCCCTAAATATAACCCTAGTAATTTAAATATAATAAAACTGGAATCTATGAATATAGTTCAGTTCTTTAATATTATATTAATTCTTGGGTATAATATTACCTATGATCTCATCACAAGCACCTTCGCTGCACCAATATAAAGAAGGCAACAATAATGAATACCCTTTTATTTCTAGATTGTTATTGAAAGTGAAAACTAATAGAAAAACTGGAGTCGTAGAACTCTAAACTGGAATCTGTGATGAATCAACGAAATATGGTTGTAACAAAAACCTAATATCAAAGGAAATCTGGTTCTAAACATGCTATCAGAATCGTTAAAAATAATAAGATTAACCAAACCTGAGGATGCGTCGTTGCGATGACGCCGCCGGGAGGATGCGCCGCAGGGAGAAAAACCTTCGCTTAGGGAACGATGGTCATTGGGAGGACGCCCGCCAATTGATGTCGATGGTTCCATGATTATGGGGGAGTAGCGATGGGAGACAAATAGTTACGCTTTGTGGATTTTTTTAATAAAATTAATAATAATACTTTAAATCTATTAATAATAATACTTTAAATCTACCCAAATAGGTAATTATTTTTCAAAGTGCAAAAATAGGTAAATATTTTTTGTATCTACATTAGTTTAAGAAAAAACTCCATAAATACACCAACATTTGTAAAAAAAATAGTGATTAGAAATAAGGTGTTACTATCCCAAAAAAGGGCCTTAAGACTTGGTGATTAGAAATAAGGTGTTACTGTAATTTTCTTTGAAGTCCTACATAAATACACCAACATTTGTAAACAAAAAAAAAATAGTGATTAGAAATAAGGTGTTGCTATCACAAAAAGGGCCTTAGACTTAGTGATTAGAAATAAGGTGTTACTATAAAAAAAAAAAAAAAGGGCCTTAAGACTTACTACGGTCTCCTTTATCGACCTGTGAATCAAATCCTTTGGTATACCGTACCACAGGGCCGGCCCTGAGCATGTGCGGGGTGGGCGCCGGCTCAGGGCCAAAAACGTAAAAGGGCCCGTAAAATATTTTAAATTTTTTATATGTTATATACATATTATAATTAATACACTAACTCAGCATAAACAGCACTGTAGTCCATTGGCAGCCGGCTTTCTTCTTAAATCTCTGGTCTTTGGTCTCCGGTTCGAGGTTGGCTATTTTATTAAATTGATACTGCACTGATTTGTTTTTAACATTGATACTGGAAAGCTTTACCATTTATTGGTTTATTTTGGTTTATTTTAGTGATGCTGCAACTATTTATACTTGTCAATTTGTCATTCATAACCCTTTATATTTCATTTTGTGTACAAAAAACCATTATTCTGTTTTTTTTTTTCTCTTTAAACTTGTATACTTATCATTCACTTAAGTTTTCGTTTTCATTTTTTGTAAACAACTAAATTCTTTTATTGTTCTAATATTATTATTAGTTATAAATTATAAACATATAATGTTTTTCTCTTAACTTCTAAAATAATATTTTTTACAAATTATTCGAAAGTGACCTGAATCTTTTCGGTTCGCTATATATAGTACTCATAATAAGGTACTAAAGTATGTATATGTTTTACAAAATTCTAAATATAGTGTCTGTTCGGTTAGTTATATAGTTGTAATGTAATAGGGTATTAATGTATGTATAATGTTTTACAAAATTCTAAATATAGTGTTACGACGTGCTTATATTTCTCTATTTTTTATGTAAGTTTTATTAGAAACTTACTCGAATTTGTTTGGTTCATTACAATACCCATTCGGTTCGGTCCAAAGTAAACCCAAACTGGGCTCTCGCCAATCTGTTTAGTACTTTAATTGGTTGAAATTTGCTTGAGTTTTCTTTAGTACCAATCGGCCTAATCTGTTTAAGTGGCCCAAAGTTGATTCAGATTTTAAATGACAATATGTCTAAACAACTAAACCCAACCCCGAGGCTCAAATGTTCAAACATCAAACCAAATTAAAATAAAAACTAACTATTGATTAAGGTGGGAGGGGCGGTAAAAAAACACAGTGACGCGGGGCTGAGTGAGGCAATAACAACAATGATGTGAAATTTTGCAAAAGGTTTGATCGAATTATTGAGTGACGCAATGACCCTAAATTCTGGTTTTTCTAGGGCAAGTAGGGCCCGAGTTTTTTATCTTGCACAGGGCCTAAATTTTTTTTAATATTTTTGGAGACGGCCCTGCCGTACCATGAACCTGAAACTAATAATAAAGAGGAAAAACAACAATAAGATTTCATATTTTTTAGACGTACCATATTATAGGCCTGGACAGTGGACCCGACCCATCCAATGACCTATTAAGTTTAGCCCATCTTTCCCAATAAAAAGAAATCTATGTCCCCAGAACTTTTACAAAGAAAAAACATAAAGAGAACCATAGCTCAAATAGTACAATTACATCTATTTACACCAATTGATATAATATTAACAAATTTAAATTTATGTTTTCCTTTTATAACTTCTGATATGATATTAACAACGAATATGGTTTTACGATATGCTTATTTTTATCTACGTTCTGATATAAATTTTACAAAAAACGGAGCCATATTAGATATAACATTTTATAAGTTGTTATAAAATTTTGTGTTCCATTTTTTATAAAATTTATATCAAAGCGTAGATAAAAATAAGTACATCACAAAACCACATTCGTTTTTTTAATAAAACATTACATATCGGAAGGCATAGGTTGAGCCTCAATAATTTTGCGGTTGGGCTTTCAATAAATGCCCAGTTTGTTTTTGAGAGGTAGCCTAAAATAATCTTAGGGGTAACGTAAATTTTTTTCAAGGATAACAAATTAAAAAAAATGTAAAAAAAAAAAAACAAAAAATTGCCCTTCGTCGTAAAAGTAGGGGTAGCGGGCGCTACCCCACCTATTACTCAATGTCCGTACCTGGTTGAACGGCAGCACGCGCTACCCCTCAACTTTCTTGGCGAAGTACATTTTTAGTGCAAAATTATCTTGCACAAACATTTTTTAGCTTGTACTCGACCTCAGCTTTTCTTCTAAATTCGTCACTAATTATCGTCAATAATTCATTTTCATACTGATAAAAATATGTCTTCTAGTAGATAAAGCCATGTTGATAGCTATCGTGTTCATCTTTGTAATAGATTACATATACTGCTTCATTTAGTGGTGTGTATGGGTCGGTTTGGTTCGGTTTTATCATTAACCATAATTATAACCGCTAGTTTTGGTTATGGAATTTCATAACCATAACCGTAACTGTACTTCGGTTATGGTTATTCGATTATGGTTCGGTTTTGGTTAATTTCAGTTAATTAACCAAGCAAGGTTTGAAATAAATAGGGGTGTGCATTAGGGGAATGCATGGTTTGGACTTAGCTTGGGCTTTCTTTTACAAGATAACCAAGACTATACTTTTTGGTCAAAGTACTGACGTGCGACTCTTTTTAATAAGGTAATTCTCAACAAAAAAAAATTAACACCTAAGTTCTTCATCAAAATAAGAAGCATCTACTTCAAGATCATTTTGTTACTAACATACTTTTATCTTAGTAAAAACCTCTATACGGTTAACGTATAACATAAATCCACTATATAAAGTTAACATTACAAGTTTGGTTCCGTTTCAATTATTTCGGTTAACCAAAGCTTCATAACCATAACCATAACTGATAAGTCGGTTAAATCAAAGTTTCATAACCATAACAATCGGTTATCAGTTAATAGCGGTTCGGTTATGGTTTGATTATCAGTTATGGTTCAATTATCGGTTATGGCGGTTAATTTGCTCACCCCTAGCTTCATTACAATAGCTGCTAACAGCTACCAAACTCAACTAATGGTTAGTAACAACCATTCAAAACTTTCTAACAAATTTACACTAATGACCCCTATAATATGACAAATACACTTTTAACCCCTGTATTATGATTGAATACTACCATTATATGCATTGCGTACATATACTTATACGGTTCTCGCAGCTATTTACATAAAATTGATTTTATGTATTAAACGTGACGACATATATAACACTAATAACTAATAAAAATAACTTATACGTTCTATGGGAAAAAATGTAGAACACCAAAAATGTAATCGCGTGATACCAATGGTATATATTTACGGGGGCGTGAAACTGACGTTTAAATCCTGTTGAGAGAGATGTAGTAAGATAGAAAGCATAAGTGAATCAAAGTTTGAGGCAGATATGTAATAGAACTAAATTTGGTTTGTTTAGTAATGGGTCGGGTTGAAACTATTGATTATGCAAAAGTTGATCATTTGATAAACTTGGACTGAACGGAAGTGTAATTAATATGACAATGAGAGCTTATGTAATTTATTTAGGTTAAAAACTAAGGATAAAATATGATTGTATTCTTGTGTTAAATTGAAAAGTATAATATTGGCAATACAATACATATCAACTAAAGTTTGTGGAGATAGCTTGATTTGAATTTTGAGAAAAATAGTTAGTGAACTAAATTTTGGAGATTATTTATTTTGTCTTTCATTCATATTTCTGTATACCAAAACAATACCTATATTTTTTTTGAATGACAAAGGTTACTCACTCTTAAATTACACCAAATATTAATCCTAATCTACACCTTTCTTGAGATTAAACCTAAGATCTCCCACTAAAAGTCAAAAGCCTCGACCAAGTGAGCTAGCCCCACATTGGCAAAACATACCTATATGCGGCAACAAAATTAGCATGATGTTCATATATTTATTTGGGATTGATTACTCTAATTAAAGGAAACAAAATTAGCATGATATTCATATTTGGGATTGATTACTCTAATTAAAGGAAACAAAATTAGCATGATATTCATATATTTATCTTGGGATTGATTTTATGCCCAACTTACGGTATGCACATTTAATGTATATATGTGTGGACCCTCAGGGGGCAAAACTGAAAGTGCACTAATTTTAACGTTATTTTACTAATTTCGTGAAAATAATGAAAAAAACAGGGGATGGTTAATCATGCATCATGTGGCGACGTTGTAACACCTCGTAAAATCATGTCCAATAATGTGTTGACACGTGTCCCTATTCCTAATTATGCCTAATGTAAGCTAAGGGGGACTATTTTTGCCACATGATGGAAGTATGAATGTGGAGGGACTAAAAGTGTCAACATGCTGAAACCATGCCTCTGAGTGACCCTTTACGGTATTCGTATTCTCAAACGAGCCACTTGTTGGACAAACGAAACCGTTTGTGATTTTAATTAAAAGTTTGTTATTTGAAGGACTAAACACGTCAACATGTTAATTTATACCTCTGAGTGACCCTTTAATGAACCGGGAGCTTTTGATGTTCGGTCATACTCTCGGGTTTACCAAACTTTGGCCAAGAGGGGTTAAATATGCCAAGTTTGAAACATATATTATAGTTTAGAGGTTGAGTGGCTATTTTTGACAAGTTTTAAACTTGTCTGGTGGACGCCGTGGGTCGCGAAGGACCGGGCTAACCCCGTCGCGGATCATGGGGGGTGTTGTTGTAGCGAAATTATGCTTGTTCCCCACACAAACAGCCAAAACTCATTCCACTCGATACCATGGGCTTGTTTCCGGTATAGGACACGTATAAGGACATGTGTAAGCACCTCAAGACCCCCAATTACACCTGTAAACACCTCCACAATCCCACAACTAGTATAAATAGGTGCCAAGATCCTTCACAAAGACTTGCACCTTCTTGTTCTATCACTTCTCACTCTTTTTGGAGATTCCCAGCTGAAGGGAGCTTCCAATCTTAGTTCATTTTCGTGCAAGGATAACTAGTAAGTGCTCCTTCCTCATGCATTGTTATTTTGTAGGCTTTTAAAGCCAAAAGTCGAGCGTTTTCGATAAACGCTTTGACTTTCGATTTGGACCATAATGGTCCAGCCATTGTTCAAGATGAACATGGCTACGTGATCGTAATTAGGTAGGTGTTAATCCCTTAAAAGGGCACCTCCTGAAAATCACGTTTACTTGGTCGATTGACGGGTCAAAGTTATTAATATTAATAAGTCAAACGGGTCAGTTTTTGAAATAATCATAATCTGAGTTTGTAGGTGTTCTAAATTATGTTTTAACACTTAAACAACTTGGCAATAATTATTAGAACATGTGTAAGCATGTTCGGCTCGTCAATTCCTGTCTTAGGGTCGGTTCGCAACCGGAAGTATCAAACTTTGACTTCTGCTTTGACTTTTGATTCTGACCTGATTTAGAATAGTTTGCTACTGATTTAAGGTTCCATTATGATCGTAAATTGATGTAGCATAACCCTCTGAGGTTATATAACATGATCATAATAGTAATTTGAGTTTTTGCACATGATTCGTTAATATGCCATACTTTGACTAAATTGTCCTTTTTATCATAAACAAGGTTTTAACGTATAACGAACTTGCAAATGACTTATGTACTGATATGATAATATGTTTTAACACATTTTGATGTTATTAAACTGATCATAAACTGAGTTTTCATATAATGTCGTAAATTATGTTTTAAAGTGACCGAAATGCCCTTTTGGCACATAGAATGGTTTTAAACATAATTTATCTTATCAAACTCATTACTTACGGATATCAAGTCAGTTTATAATCTGAGTTTAAGTACAAGTTCTTGTATTATGTCCTTAAATGATGAAAATGCCCTTTTGCACAATATGAGGTTTTAAATCATAATTTTTATACAAAACCTTTTACCTACTGTTATGTTATATTAAATAACATATTTTAACGGTATAAACCTAGTCATAACTTTTGTTTTGATAAAAGATCGCAAATATCGTCATTTAACAACTTAAACGCCCTTTTGGCGCGTAAAATGGGTTTAAACCATATTCATCAACCAAGACTTGTTACCTACTGATTTTATAACTTATTTAAATTATTTTTACAGTAGGTACATGTTATAAACTCATATTCCCAAATAAGCTTGCAAACTATGTGTGAAATGACCAAAATGTCCCTACGGTACATAGTTTGGTCTTAAACTATAAAACACACATATGTTTGATATCCTACTGATATTATATCACAAATTAAGTATTTTTCCAGAATGATTATGTTTATAACATCACATTATATGCAAGCTCCTTTTATACGTCGCTAAATGACCAAAACGCCCTTATGAGGCATAGTTTGATTTTAAAAACCTTAACAGGTATACAAGTTGATATCCTACTGATATTATAACTTGTTTAAAGTATATTGGCATATAGAACTTGTTCATGACTCATCTGGTTACCCGTTATCGCTTATACGCGTACGGTTAGGCTTATGTAACTAGTTTACATAAGTTTACCGAAACGGGATTAACCTTATCATTTTTATCTCAATTTCTAGAATGTCAATAGTTTACCCATATTATACAAGTCTTAGTACTTGTTGGGTTTAAACTACATTCTATTCCAGCCATCGCTTAATCAAGTGTATCGTACCATTTTTGATACTTTAAGCTAGTCGGTCTAAGTCTACAACTTGAATAAGACCCGTTAGCATTCTAGTTATTTATACCTTCATTCCAGACTAGAGCCTTTCAGTAAATTGTTGTCTACACTTGTCCTTTGATTAAACGGCTGAGTTATTATAAACCTTGCATTTATAAGACAAGTATTAGCTCAGTTAAATATTATTAACATATTTTCCCTATACGGGCTTGGGATATGGTAAATTATTACCACTTGGTCGGGTATGGGATCATATGCCGGATTGTGGCTACAAAATCTTCATAGCCCGTTTTAATATGTTTTATCTGATAACTTAAACATTGGGGGTTAACGCGACCGTGTGTCCTGGATATCCATGGCTCATTTAAGTTACTAATGGCCACGACTGTGCACGGGGTGTAGGCATACACCCATCAGATGCCAATGTTTATTAAAATGTTTTCTTACCCGTTGATCAGGGGATACCCCTTTGTGGGTTTAAGTGGTATGTCGGTTAATCATGTCTCGGTGTTTAGTACCGGGCCCCATATGTATTGACAGATATGTAAAACTATATACAAGATCATTCTGAATTGTCCCAAGTTATTAAAAGATTTTCATGTGCCTTGTGCACTTAAATCAATTTTGAAATATTTTCAAAATGTGTCAGTTGATTGTATTTACCAGTGAAAACTGACGTATTTTCAAAAGACTAAGTTACAGGTACAAATACAAATACGTAAATAGGCTGGAAGCTGCTCGGTAATGCTAGAAGATGAATTTGCAACTCCTTTGCATAAGCCTATTAGTCTGTTGAACTCACCTTTGTACATTTTTATGATCCGCCTGTGGATCTTTACTCTTACTAGCCGTTTGTGTTATTATTTCGAACTTTGAACATTTGGTTTGTAATAGTAATTTTACTCCAAGACTTCCGCTGTGCTATCTATGATTATTTGACTATGACGATACCAATCTTACGTCACGATACTCCCCACCCGAGGCCACCGGGATTTGTGGTAAATATCGGGGTGTGACAGGCGTTGATTGCCGAAAGACTAGGGGGTACATGCACTAATCAGCCTTTGTCCCCTGAGTGTTATGTGCGTTATGTCCAAGGTTTGATGCAAAACTACTATCGAGCCGGGGGTCTCACTGGAAGCAGCCTCTCTATTCCTACGGGGTAGAGGTAAGGTTGTCTACATCTTACCCTCGTCAGACCCTACCTTAACCTTGCTGTTGATAGGATTAATAAGTATGATGATGATGATGATCTTGGGATTGATTACTCTAATTCGAGGAGTGTTTGGGATTGAAACTCAAAATATGTTTATGGAGTATTTTGACTTCTTTTTTTATAAACCACTTTCAAAATATATTAAAAGATTATAAAGGGTGAACAGTATTCCCTCAAATTTACAGATAAACAATAATATTTTTCTCTTCTCTATTCACACCTACCTATAACCACTTTTCAAAATATAAAAACCTCCCTCACATGATTTAAGAGAAGGGATGTGAATGCTCTTATCGACCTACTTAACACAAACCTTCACGCATTTCCTCCTTTCAGTTCAATTTCAAACACCTCACTTGTGTGTTTTGTAATCTGTAGTTGTAAACCATGTTGATATAAGAGGTATAGGAATACTTGATAAAAAAAGGAAGAAAAAAAAATGGACAAGGAATAGTAGATGAATACCACTTGAGACAAATCATTGACATTTCTTATACTTTAAACTTTTTTTACCCCCTTGACAAAATGAATGACATCCACAGCCTAAACATAATTCATTAATACTATACAATACAAAGCTAGAGGCCCATATGGTTGACTTTGTAGAAAGTCAATATAAAAAAAATGTTTATTTGGACAATTATAGTAACCCAAAAACAAGAGTCCTTGGGTTCCTGAAGAATCAGATATATTAAACAACTATGGATCTATAGGCTGAAGCTTAATTCAAGTGCCACCAACTAGTAATGATTTGTGATCAAAAATGGCTTGAAGGTCAGTAGAACTCCAATTCCTTCAATCACATTCAAGAAGAAAAATATCATCTGGTCTCCTGAAATTGAATAAAAGATAAACAAAATTAGTTTTTTGAGTTAAGTTCGTTTTTGTTCCCTGTGGTTTGACCGTTTTAACCATTTTGCCTCAGTAGTTTAAAAATGGTCATTTTCCTCCTGGTGATTAACGTGAAATTTGAAATTTGCATATATCAGGTTTTGGGTTGTCAAATCTAACTCGTCTAGTAAACTAGTCATGTGGGTTAAACAGATCATGTCCGGTTCAACAATTTAACACGTCAACTCGATATGATTGACACCCCTATTCCCAACTTGAAGCAATGATTACATATTTTGTTTGAGTATGGTTTTCATCAGCCGTATTACAGTATTAGACAAGTCAAGGTCCTTTCAGGATTTAAATGCCTTAAAATAGGTTTTGTTCATAGGAGGTGGTATATTAATCTGAGATTATGAGATATCTCCAAAAGATACATAAATGTGGAAGTAGATAAATTTTGTTAGCTTTAATCATGTTATTTTCGAGCATTTTAAAAAGCGACCGTAGTGGACCAGAGACCTCGACTTTGTGAGGTTTCGGAGGACGTGTTTTATACATGTAAACATTCAAAGAGAAAAATAACATTTTTATGTGAAGAAAATATGAACCGAGTAAAAAGCACATACCAGGAAGAAATGTTGCATTTTGTCTCTTTTGGGACCATGACAAACTGCAAATATAGAGATAAGTGAGATTTAATTTAATGTGATTTTGGGTCTAATTTACTTAATGTAGAGGTGGCAATATCACATAATTTAAATAGAAAAAAGAGTAAATTGCCACAATCGTCCCTGAGGTTTAGGTCTGTTTGTCAGCTTCATCCAAAATGACTTTTTTGTGTCAAATAGCCCTTCACCTTTGGCATTTTTCGCCTTTTTCATCCAAACCACTAACTTAGTTTACTTTTTCTGTTAAGTTGAAGTATATTTGGATGAAACTGTCAAATATAAAACCTCATGGACGATTTTGGCAATTTACTTAAATTCTTTTTAATTTCTTTTACTTAATTAATTTTGTCACATATATATAAAACAAAATATACGTGCAATTCTTATAAAAAAAATTAATAGTTTTGTCACATAATTTTTATAAATTTTCATCCAACCATTAACTCAGTTATTTTTTCTATTAAGGTGAAGGATCTTTTAAATTTTATAAAGTAAAAGACAAAAATTAATTTCCAATTTTTTTATATAAATCAGTTTTATAAAAATAAAATCTACTTCAACCTCTAAAAGGGTTAAATGAACATAACGTTGCCAAAAATGTATTTTAAGGCTTTAAAAATTATATTATTATTTACTAAACAAATGAGTACTCACAGTGCTCCTCCACATGCAGGACCAATTGCTTTGCAAATTGACTGCAAAGTCATGGCTATACCATTGGCCGCGCCTCTTTGGTGTTGATCCTGTTTTTCACGTACATTTGTATAAAATATTAATAATTTATATGCATGAAAAAAAAGTTGAAAACAAACAGATTTTAAAAGAAGGGGGGAAATGTTACCACAGCTTTATTTTGCAGCATGAACGTGCCGGTAATGATAGACACCTGATAAAGTGAGAAAGTTAAGTATGGAGATATAGACAAAATAAAGAAGGTTACAACAGAGATAAACAGTTATATTAGTTCAGTCAGTATACTTACAGATAAAACATTCTTCACGATCGATGCAAGATTTAACGTAAACGTGAGCATGAAGCCTGATAACAACGCTATGTATGGATACGATGTGAGTAGAGGTATAGACAAAACCTACACAAGAGATAGTTGTGTTAACTAGAGAAGCAATCGACTCATGTAAAGCTTAGTTAGGCTCCTTTGACTCTGAAAGTCAAACAAACTACTTCTTTTGAAAACTATGTAAATATATATTTATTTTTTCCTGAAAACTACAACAAGAACTTGTGAAAAATGATAACTGTAGTTTGTTAAATTCTAGTTTGACTTTCAAAGTCAAAAGACAGCTGATAGAGAGCGGTGGATATAGTAGACATATAATGTGATTGCTTACTCCTGAGATGCGAGCTACACCGATGGGGCCGAACATTCTTTGTGCCATTGGATATAATGAAGTCTGGAAAAGGAGAAGCCCCACCCCTACAACAAGACTTTTGCGATTAGCATTTGATTTAAATTTTGTCAAATAAGCACATTTTGAAATTGATTTAAAACATCCAAGTAGAGAAATGGTTGCAAATTTAATGCGATAGGAGCATGTAATACGAGGAACGAAAAACTAGAACTAACAAAGGTAGGCAGACACAGACTATCAACTGTGTTGGAACTTTTGAGACCATTGTATACCACAGCTTGAAAGTCAAGGGGCTGATTGGAAGATTCCAGATCAAGACTTAGTTGATTATGCAACACTCACTGGCGACACGACACGAAAGTTAGTCCGAAGTCAAAAGTTTACCTGTGATAGACAGGACTGTACCAACATCCTCGGTAGTATAGTTCAGGCCGCCTAAACTCTTAGGGCTCACAGCCCACAAAGAGAAAACCTGTTAACAACAAAAAAAACCGGCACCATTTAGAAGTTATGTGAATGTAGTGTAGAATCACAGTTATAAATGCTTGAATAATAGGTATGAATCACCTCTGTGTAAGTCATGTCATGGAGCGAAAAAACGCAATAGACAATGATAGA
This sequence comes from Helianthus annuus, assembly GCF_002127325.2. NCBI lineage: Eukaryota > Viridiplantae > Streptophyta > Magnoliopsida > Asterales > Asteraceae > Helianthus > Helianthus annuus. Next base: position 111,689,012 of record NC_035447.2, read on the forward strand.
AGACATTAACGGCCAGTTCTTGAGGAGGCTTATTAAGGAGGAATCTTTTTTCTCATCTGTTTTATCCTCAGCATCAATAACACAGGAAGCAGACTCCAACTCGTTCTTCTTATGAAAGTGCAACGTTTCCTGCAGTTTGAATTGTTAAGAACATGAAATCATCATGTTTAGATGTATTTTAATGAAAGTATTAAGGAAATGGTAACGGAATAGGAAACTCTACCGGAAGCCAGATTGCACCGATGGTCACAAAAAGCGCGAAAACGGAGATACAAAGGCAAGGCAACAAATACGGAAATCTGCATCATAAGTCACAGCTGCAAATTGTTGGCTCGCGAAATTGTATTGGATAAACAATAATAATATTTGGAAATAGTATCATCAACTTTACCTCCCGAATAAAGAATCCGGAGATACTAGACCTGGAAAATTCTCTGCAGGCTGAATTTAGAAAAGAAAACAAAAATATTACGTTCATGTGTGTGCATATGAGACATCCACAAAATCTTGAAACTTTTAAGGTAGTGATAGGATTTAAAACTTGATAACAAGATTTTGAGGAACAGATGAGGACTCCTCTGAGTTGCGAGAACCGTGAGAAATTCCACTTCCCGTGCGAGTTTTTCAACCAAATTTTACACAAACGTAGATGAACATCTAACTAAAACATCTTTAAAAAAAATTGCCAAGCCGGCATGTATTTGTCATGTAATCGTTATTTACACTGCTGTAAAAAAGTTTTACAAAAACACATGACGTCACCGCTTTGGCGCATTACACCTATGTAAATTTCCGTATACAATTTTTTTTTTTTTTTTTTTTTTTTGAAAAAGTTGCTTAATTAAAAAAAAAAATTAAAAACCTTTTTTTCAAGGAGTTCTCAAGTTTTAGCAACTAGGGGGAGTTCCCAATTTAACTATTCCCTTGATCCCTTAATTATGAATTTGAAATCGGACATAAATAGCCTTCTTTCCGTATAAAATATCAAGATACAAGTGTGGACAAAAACCTGTGCAAGGTAACCACCCAACGCCGGGCCAATGATCAGTCCTATGCCCCATGATGTACTGATCTGAAATAAATGACACAATTATATAATATAAATTTCCACGTAAGTGAACTATATTACATGTGACGGTGTTGCATTCAACTTGAATTTAATGTTATTTACGGAACAAAAAAGAAAGAAAAGAAAAGGAGACACTGCTTACGGCTGACAGTCCTAAAGCTTGATATTCATCCCGGAAAAGTTCCAATGCATATGCCTGTTTGTCAACACGTAAAGGTTCAAATCAGATACTACGAAATCTAAACATGCCACAATATGTAAAATTATGAATACCTTTATAGGTCCAAGTAACCCATTTAAAAAGCCAAGAAGAAACCTTGTAATAATAGCCATCCAATAGTTGACACTAAAACCGAAAAGTGTGTTGAAAATAACCCTGAAGAAGATAAAAATTACAAACGTTAGGACGACAAAAGAGATGAGTTTGTACAGAGTGGTTTCAGATAGTTATAAGTCACGGTAGTTACGAACACTGTCGACGTGCCCAAAATAATAACTGGTTTTCGACCATATCGATCAGCCACTACTCCCCAGAATACGGATGTCAATGCCCTTCCAATCATGTATGCAGACCCTTCAAAAGATTGAGAAACATATGATATATAGTTCAAGAGAAGGTTTTTAAAATACGATCATCAATGTTAAAAATTTTAATGATATACAACAGGTAAAAAATGGTTACCGACAAAGCCTGCATAGTAACTAATGTCCTCCTCTTTCTCCGCAATGTTAAAATCTCTCACCTACAACAGAAATCAAGATAAAGAATTTCAAACGTCAAAATTTGGAAAAATTGAAAACAAAGCAAAGATATAAGTGAACACACTTACCATGAAGTAGAGAAACGGGAAGAGAGATGATATAGGGAGTGCTGTGGAGAAAAAACCGAAATATATGTTAGACATGAACATCAACGAGAGGTTTAAGTTAAGATAGAAAAAATTGAATATTGAATTATAACAAAAGTTGTAACAAAGATTCTGATGTTTAGGCGTAAAAGTTACAAAGTCCTGGTTTCTATTGATTGTATTCTTCGCTAATATATTTGTTTTATAAGACGAACCAACTGCTAATACGAATTAGATTCGCTTACCAGCACACAGCACCACAGTCCATATATACAACATTTCCTTAATCGGTAACCCGGTTTGCAGCTCTTTATTCTCATCCAGATTACACCCAGGACAATTTTTGATACATACTTTGTTTAGAATTGGCTTCTTAACCTTAACACCACCCATTAGATGTCAATGACCCACCAAAACAAATGCAAATGAACAACAATTCAGCTGCTCAAACCCACAACCAAAAGCCCACAAATTAAACTGTTTTTTTTTTTTTTTTGTATTTTAATTTGATATTGTTTCTCTATTCAGGCTTTTTATCAAACAGGTGGTCTGCAACTCTGCATTCAACATGACAACACAATCTAACAAAACCGTTCGATCACAAGATGACAAATGGGCATAAAATGGTCCATATCTAGTGCAAGCATTGTCGATTTATGGGTGTCTTCTCTTGAGAAAGATTGTATGCATGAAATGTTACGATGGGTAGTGGGTAAACAGATACTTTTGAATAGGTTGTTAAAGAACGTGAAATTGTAAGAGATGATTTTCATGTTTTAATTAATGTGTAAACATGTGTTGATTGACGTATGAGGCTCTGAGCATAAGGCGTTTGTTGGTCATGATGGGTGGCAACTGTCAATAGGATGGATTGAGTTATGCATTCCAAGGTGAGGATCTCATTTCCCAAAAATAATAATAATAATAATAATAATAATAATAATAATAATAATAATAATAATAATAAATAAAATAATAATAATAATAATACAAGACAATATGTTCACGTTCAATAAGAAACCAATTTTAAATAGATAACCCATAGCTGGCCCTGGGGTGGACCTGATATTTCGAAGTGTACGGTTTTTTATGAAAAAACCCGATATGTATATGCTAAATATTTTTTAAGAGGGTATATACGTACAGACACCAACATAGGTCCACTTACAAAACTATTCTTATGATTTAGATTAGTTATTAGCCCATTGGCATTAGGTTTAGACTTTTGGTAAGCTCAATACCCAATTTCGTTAACGTCTAAGGGCACGTTTTTTCGAGCTCGAACAGGGTACACGAATTCTCAGGGCCGGCGTGAGATAACCGTCTGATCTATGGATTATATATATCCGACCTTTCGATGCATAACGAATTTAAGCATATATAAATTATAAAACGGCTAAATAAAATAAATATTAATAATAAGATGTGAATGAAAACTTATTTGTGTTGTTTTAACTATGATATTTAAAATTATAAAACGGTTAAATAAAAAAATTATTAATAATAAGATGTGAATGAAAACTTATTTGTGTTGTTTTAACTATGATATTTAAAACGGGTTATATAAAATAAATATTAAATAATTATCTTATTCAGTAGGGAATAATCAGTGATGGAATATATCTATCAAAGGGAATATCATTTTGTCGAATAATTATAATTATAAAATATTTTCACTGGCGGAATAACTATATATAAAAGTTATGTTGTGTCTACTAGTCTATATATACAAAGCGATAAATAAAATATAAAATATTATTTAAATATTCACTCCCCACATCTATTTTCGAATTATTTCAACCACTACGGATATGTACATATCATTGTTTCTTACATAAAAAAACAAAAGCATGACTCTTTACTAAAACCATAGATCATCTTTTTTTCTCTTCTAGGCGACAAAACCAATAATTTATGTTAAATGAAGTGAAAGAAAAATAGTATTCTTATATGCAGAGTTTCAGTTTTTTACGAAACATGAAGAATCAAGAAATGATTCTAACACGCATGTATCTTCCCAAATTGATGTAAACTAATTACATTAAAAAGTTAACAAATTTATAAACACACTAATGTTTATATTAATCATTAGAGTTAATTACAGTTTTCGTCCTTGTGGTTTGTCAAAAATCACTATTTCAGTCCATTAGTTTAAAAATTGTGATTTCAGTCCCTGTGGTTTCACTTTCGTAGTCATTTCAGTCCCCCTCGTAACCATTTCAGTCCCTGTACTAACAGAATAAATGGATTGAAATGGTTACGAAATTGAAACCACATGGACTGAAATGGTTACGAAAGTGAAACCACAAGAAATCGCAATTTTTAAACTAATGAACTGAAATAATGATTTTTGACAAACCACATGAAGGGACGAAAACAGTAATTCACTCTAATCATTAAATAAAGATACATATGTAATCAGTATTAACTCACCAACACATAACACCACCACCCATATAAAAATGAGATCTTTGAAGGGAAATCCGGTTTGCATTCGTTTATCACGATCCACTTTGCAACCCGGGCAATTCTCATGGTATACCGGCTCCAAAAGCTCGTCTTTTAGTCCGTTGTTGTCGATCGCCATTATCGCCAACCTTCAAAAGCTTTTGTTGTTGATATTCAAAGATGGGTTGCAACCCAAAATCAAATCTGCAACTCTTTATATGGAGGAGGACAAAGAGTTGGAGGAGAAGAAGTTGAGTTTGGCAACTATGCTAAAGAGCAAAAAGAAGTTGAATATATAACAAGAGTAATTTACAACAATGGTCCATGAATTATTATTGTTATTATTAATTTTCCTTTTGTTTTTAAAAGGTTACAACTTTGGTCCTTATCAAGAGAATTGATGACAAATCTGAAATTCCAAACAGAGACCAATTTCAGATTTTAAGTAATGACATTTAATGTATAACTTCACTTAAATGATTTAAATTCAGATGATTAATACATAAACAATACACTTTGAATATATGTTTAACATATGCACACAACTGTTTGTATAACTTTTTGCATGATATATACTTATAAGGCAATGATTATGCACTAAAATTATAAATATATTCAATTCAGTAGATTAATTAAATAACAACCACTAAAATGATTATGAACTAAAATGATTATGCACTAAAATTATAAATATATTCAATTCAGTAGATGAGAAGTTAGAAAGATTAATTAAATAACTACCATTAGTGCTCTAGTGGTGGTTACGGGTATTTAAGTTTCACCAATGGTGGGTTCGGATGAGTTTTTCCCTCTAGGTCTCAAGTTCGAGTCTGGTTTAAATTGGGGATCTGTTATGCGAGAGGGCTCTCTAGCGCGGACCTGGTTAAGACAACGTATGCTAGACCTTCCTACATTCGCGAATAATTAACACCTTTCAAAAAAATTAATTAAATATGAATTTAAGTTCTTTCAGAAAGAACATGTTTAACATGATGGGAATAGCAAGTGTGACTCTAAATTGGTAAATTTTATTTCAAATTATGATATTTACATTTTTAATACAAATATTAAGCTCTCATATAATCCTAATAAAAATCTATTTTTCAATAATATTAAAAAAAACCGTCTATCTTGACGTCAAAAAATATATTATGTTGAATACTACTCAATCTATGATAACATCCATATAAAAATATAGATAAAAGTAAGGAGATCTCAATAGCATATTTAATATTATATAAAACATTATATATTAAAAAGTATAAATCAAAACTGATATTTTAAATAAAATAGAGAAAGTTATATAAATGATTCAAACTATCACACCGATCGTTTTAGTCGGTCTAGTCGACCCAACAACACTAGTTTAGTACGTTGTTTTTAAAACCGTAGTTAATGATTTGTTATAGAATTTTTATCAAAATCGATAGTGAACACCTTTAATACATTTTTAAAACGACTACTCATTCACTGTACTAAATATACATTTATTTTGTCCACTACATCATATAAATGATATAACGTGCATATTTAATAACATGACTTGCTACCCATATTTTAGTAATGTAACTTTTAGTGGTTCACGTCTTTAGAAAATTGGCTTATATACCCAAACGTTCCGTCAAAAACATTCAAATGAAATTTTCTTGTTACATATTACCTTAAAATAAGTATATTGAACTGTATTCAAACATAAGGGTTTTATAACTTTGTTAGATGTAGATGGACAGATTCGTCGGCATCTTTCGAATATTTTTAATAATTATACCAAATAACTTTCACATAAACGTTAAAATAACCAACTTTTCAACAAAAAAAATATTCAGGATGTCCTGATAATCAGTCTTAAAACAAGATCATATTATAATTATAGTGTTATTAACTTTGAAACAAAATTCATCTAATTCTATCTCTTGTTAAAGTACGTAATTAGATAAAGATATATATTTAAGCCCGCATCTGAGAATATGAGTGCCCTGTGTAGCTGTGCCGGTAGGGGAAAAAAGGGCCTTTAGAATATAAATTTATACATAAAAAAAATCAACAAGTATGACGATAATTGTAATACCAAAAAACAAAACAAAATATTATAGCAAAATCATTTATTTACATACTTAAACGAATGATGAGTCTCTTTCAAGCAAAGTTGTTTCAAGTCTTCATAATCTATATACTCAATAGCTATCGTCCTCATTTTTTTGCAAGTCCCCCTCCCCCCACACCCTGCGAAAAAACGGGCCTCGCACCCGGCACCACCGCACACCTCATCAACGGCCTGTATGTGTATAGTGACCACTAATAATTATGTTCTCTCGTCGTTTAGTGCATGACTAATAATTCTTAACCCAACTCTAAACATAAAATAAAATAAACTGAATAGTGACCACATAAAATAAACTGAATATATGAACTTGTGGACAGAGTTGGCGGAAAAGAAATTGAGTTTGGCTATATACCAAGAGTAAATTACAACTATTGTCCATGAAGTTATTATTGTTATTTTTCAACTTATTTTTTCAAAAGATTACAAACTTTAGTCCTTATATCGTGATCTAACGACAAATTGGTGCCTATTTGCAATGTTTTAAAAACCTGTTTATACCGGTCGGTTGAAGCGGTTAAACCGGATGTCGGAAGCTTAGCCGGCACGAATCATATCGGTAACTGAGAGAACGGTAAGGAAGTTGTACTGCCAGTGAATTGGGTTATACTAGTTTAAACCGGTATAGCAAGGTCAAAGGTTAAAATTTGAAGTTTTAATCTTTTATGGGCACAAAAAGGTGACGATTTACGTTCTTAGAAAAACTTAGCGCCTAAAATGGTAACAATAGTGAATTTTTGGATTATTTTTTATTATGCATTAACTTTTAGAATATTTTTTATTATGAAATGATATAGTTTTGGATTATTTTTTGAGTAAAATTGTACTTTATGAATTTATAGGTTTAATTAGTTAACCCAGTTGAACCGTCTGGTACAACCCGGTTGAACCATTTCTGAACTTAACCCGGTACAATTTAAAAACCGATTTTTAAAACATTGCCTATTTGGGATCGTGTTTGAGTTGGTGATGTTATTTCATCCAAATGAGGAGAACGTGACTATTTAATGGACACTAATGTCTTAAACAAGAGAACTCAATCTAAAAGACTGGTATGGTGGATGAGAGAACTCATTTGGTAGATAAACCCCACATTGGTTGTCCATACAATCGATATGAGACAAGTCCAATACCTTGCAATGGTTTCAGACCATAACAATCGACCCTCCTTAAGGGCCAACGTCCTCGTTGGTCACGGCCACGTTGGTCACGGCTACGTTGGTCACGGCTGGTATCTATTAATAATAAGATGTGAATGAAAACTTATTTGTGTTGTTTTAACTATGATATTTAAAACGGGTTATATAAAATGAATATTAAATAATTATCTTATTCAGTAGGGAATAATCAGTGATGGAATATATCTATGATCTATCAAAGGGAATATCATTTGTCGAATAATTATAATTATAAAATATTTTCACTGGCGGAATAACTATATATAAAAGTTATGTTGTGTCTACTAGTCTATATATACAAAGCGATAAATAAAATATAAATTATTTAAAATTATTATTTAAATATTCACTCCCCACATCTATTTTAAAATTATTCCAACCACTACGGATATGTACATATCATTGTTTCTTACAAACATAAAAAACAAAAAAGCATGACTCTTTACTAAAACCATAGATCATCTTTTTTTCTCTTCTAGGCGACAAAACCAATAATTTATGTTAAATGAAGTGAAAGAAAAATAGTATTCTTATATGCAGAGTTTCAGTTTTTTACGAAACATGAAGAATCAAGAAATGATTCTTTCTAACACGCATGTATCTTCCCAAATTGATGTAAACTAATTACATTAAAAAGTTAACAAATTTATAAACACACTAATGTTTATATTAATCATTAAATAAAGATAAATATGTATATTACTCACCAACACATAAGACCACCACCCATACAAAAATGAGATCTTTGAAGGGAAATCCGGTTTGCATTCGTTTATCACGATCCACTTTGCAACCCGGGCAATTCTCATGGTATACCGGCTCCAAAAGCTCGTCTTTTAGTCCGTTGTCGATCGCCATTATCGCCGACCGTCAAAAGCTTTTGTTGTTGATATTCAAAGATGGGTTGCAACCCAAAATCAAATCTGCAACTCTTTATATGGAGGAGGACAAAGAGTTGGAGGAGAAGAAGTTGAGTTTGGCAACTATGCTAAAGAGCAAAAAGAAGTTGAATATATAACAAGAGTAATTTACAACAATGGTCCATGAATTATTATTGTTATTATTAATTTACCTTTTGTTTTTAAAAGGTTACAACTTTGGTCCTTATCAAGAGAATTGATGACAAATCTGAAATTCCAAATAGAGACCAATTTCAGATTTTAAGTAATGACATTTAATGTATAACTTCACTTAAATGATTTAAATTCAGATGATTAATACATAAACAATACACTTTGAATATATGTTTTGGTGATTTTAAGTTGCAATCACTAAATATTCTTCTCTTATAAAAATTAATGTTTAACATATGCATACAACTGTTTGTATAACTTTTTGCATGATATATACTTATAAGGCAATGATTATGCACTAAAATTATAAATATATTCAATTCAGTAGATTAATTAAATAACCACCACTAAAATGATTATGCACTAAAATGATTATGCACTAAAATTATAAATATATTCAATTCAGTAGATGAGAAGTTAGAAAGATTAATTAAATAACTACCATTAGTGCTCTAGTGGTGGTTACGGATATTTAAGTTTCACCTATGATGGGTTCGGATGAGTTTTTTCCTCTAGGTCTCAAGTTCGAGTCTGGTTTAAATTGGGGATCTGTTATGCGAGAGGGCTCTCTAGTGCGGACCCGATTAAGACAACGTATGCTAGACCTTCCTACATTCGCGAATAATTAACACCTTTCAAAAAAATTAATTAAATATGAATTTAAGTTCTTTCAGAAAGAACATGTTTAACATGATGGGAATAGCAAGTGTGACTCTAAATTGGTAAATTTTATTTCAAATTATGATATTTACATTTTTAATACAAATATTAAGCTCTCATATAATCCTAATAAAAATCTATTTTTCAATAATATTAAAAAAAACCGTCTATCTTGACGTCAAAAAATATATTATATATTATATATTATATATGGATCCCATTAAGTCTAACCAACTCTTAAATTAACCTTGACCATTGGATTTGGCTGAGATTTATCTCAGCCACTTAAACTCATAAAAATAACTACTCTTGTAGCAGTTCATTGCAGTTTCTTAACTGGTGGTTTTGATCCTCATTATTCTCACCATGAACTCCACTTTTACGGTGGTTATATCCTATATCTTTAGGATTCAGTTCGCATCGGTTTCCAGCCATGATGCCCTCCCCACTTTCTCCACCTCCCACAATTTCAGCACCAATAACCACAGTTTACCCCTCAATTCTAGCAGCTTTCTGCTTTTAAAGTATTTAAACCCTCTTTCCACCCACATGCAATGATGTCAAAACCTTTCAAAGTCAATCGTCGCCTGAGTAGGTTCGAATGGCGGATAGAGTAATTTCGATGTGATACTCGAGCGGCGATGAAGAATATGTAGAGTCTCAGGTGGTGCCGTGGTCGTCAGTTGCAGTGTCCCTGATACAGAACCGGTAATTTTTTAAATACTTGAAAACCATCGGAGTATTTTATAAAAGTCGTTTGAGTAATAAGGAATTTTCTTTAATATGTTGGTTTCAGAGCTACAACCATCGGAGATTTCTGACCCGCTGAGGCACACTTCCCTTAACCATTGTTCCGGTTGTTCAAGTTTTTCTTCTCCAACCGTCTACTCGACAATCCAGGTATCAATTTCGACCCTGAGGTATCAATTGCCCTAAATTTGATGTTGATTCTGGCCGATATTGATGAATGGTCATGAGAGACTACACACTTTCCTCATATAACAGGGATGGAGACTTCTCTTCTCTGGCGCCAAAGATAATGTTATGACAATGAACAATGGCGGACGATTGGGCACATACCCCTGGTCACAACTGTGCTGTTTGGTGCTGCCATGCTTCAAGTATGTTGTTTCCTTTTCTCCTTCTTTGATGGTTGTTAATTTCGTTGAGTAAAAAATGTCAACCATCTGATGAATTGTGTCAATTGTAACAAAAATACAATTTGGTCACAACAGTTATGTTTCAAAGTTGCAGATCAGTAGTTGTTAAATTCGTTGTTCGGGCTCAGTTTTTTAATGTTATTCATCAGTCCTTTCACATCATAACTTTGCATATGTTGTTTCAGTTTATATGTCAGTAGATCACAGAGCAGCAGTGTTTTTATCAGTTTTCTTTATCATCTATTGTATATCAGTGTATCACACCAGGAATTATTACGTTTGTGAAATACAAGTATGTGATACTCTGTTTAAATACAAGTATGAATATGATGGTCTCAATCAGAGAGTTGATTTTGCTCTATCATGCAGGTACTTCATCTTCATATATTTGTTTAAATTCATATGTTGATTCATCCTATATAGATGAATATTTTGATAAAAAATTATTCTCTGTTGTGACCTAACTAAAACTTTGAAGTGATATCTAACAGGCTAGATTTTTCTTCCAACAGCTTGTATATCGGGTCAGCTACTGTCATTCAAAGGTAAAGATTGTTTCTTTAGTAATTTTAAGCATTGTGTATCAAAATATTAGTTTCATACTCATTGACATTGTTTCTTCGAAACGGTACGGGTAGAAACATTCGCATCGAAACGGTACGAGTGGACCAACAAAACGTATGATTCAGTATGCGATTACGAAGACTTTGGTTACAGGTCAGTTGCTTAATGTTGCCCCCACAAACATAACCTTTCTATGTATGCATGTTTAATTTGGAGTAATTTTAATACACTTGCACCTACGTAACACGTATACTGTTGACACAATTACTATGAATAACCTGCTTGAAACTCGGTTGCGAAGCGCAGGTAGTGATGCTTTATTTCAGTATGATTTCGGGTCGAAACGGTACTGGTCGAAACGAGCTTCATTGGTGCCAGGAACGAGCTTCATTGGTGCTGATAATCTTCGAATTTATAGTTTACTGGAAAAACAAATTATATATTTTTTTATGATTTCATAGGTGGTTGTTATGAACGCTTAATTGATGTAGATAAAAGGGAGCAAACGCGACAAACATTGTAAGCCCATGTTTTCATTTTCTTAATAATTTGACATCGATCCCTGAATTTATTTATTGTTGTATTTTTTGTGATTCGACACATAGTTAATTTCTTGCCAATGCACTTCATGGTGAAGAAAGGTATTTTCATGACCCCTCATGGCTCATGCTCTGCAACTATAAGAATATACATATGCTACCCTTACAAATCTTGTAACACTAACCTTTTATATTCCATCTTTAGAACATGGTCAGACCAGTCAACATGTACTATAGATGAACCTTCTAGAACTTCAATGTCTTCACTAGATTAAAAAATCATGATTCATGAACAACTTTACTTGTATTTTATATTTACCAACTTGAGATTGAAATATAAATTTGTTTTTGTTGCGGGTCATGGAGCTTGTGACGAAGGAAAAGTTGGTAATGAAATTTTGCTTTGAGAGACATAGCGTAGGGGTTTGGACATCAACAAGAAGGTGCTCTATTACGACTAAATTATTTTTTGACTTTTTCTCACTTGTATGTATAGATGATCAATTTACTTGTAAAGGGGTGGATTTGGGTTATGTTTCATCTCGAACGGGTCAAATGGCGATTTAAAAGAGTTAGGTCAAAAGGAGTCTTGGTTGTAAGTTTCCAAAGTGTACTGAAATAATATAAGTAATCGGGTTTGGCTCATTTAATTACTTGAAAAGGTTTAAATTTTTCGCCGAAAAATGACCAGCCCTGTTTCTGTTTTGACCCATAGCAGAAAAAATAATGTTTTGATGTGTTATCTAGCCTCCCAATTTGTTACTTGTGTTGACCATGATTCACTATTTTTATCATTGGCTCTGTTTTATTTTGTATCGTCATGCAACTTTTTTGGTGTTGTCATATAATCATATATATAAACTCTCTCCAGGGAGAAAATAAACCGAGTTCTTGACTTCCTCATGACGGGCACTCAACATCAATTGCTTATTTGTTGGCCAAGCACATGCACTAATTGTTATTATGTTTACAGTGTTACATAAATCTTGTCATCCGAATTTTATTTTATGTTTACTATTATGTTCATTGTGTATACATTAATATGATGAAAATTGGCTTTTGTGCAGGATCAATTTCACTGTCACCGCATGGAGTTCTTTTGAATTTGACTTTTTGACTTCAAAGTCAACATTGATGTGTGTGTTTAATTGGGATAACCAATTCAAGTGGGTAGTTGATTGGTTTATATAGTCTTCATTAATCACTCTATTGGTGAAGCTTAGGATATCTCTTATACAGTTGTCAATGTGCAAAGAAAAGACTTAAAGGAGCTTGAGAAGCAAGTTATGGCTTTCTTTTTTTCATTTTACATTGGTGTCTAGAATGTAAAAAAAGATAACTGAAAAAGAAGGATATATCGACTTAAAAAGACACTTTAGCAATGATTTTCTATAATTGTTTTGGTATGTTCAACATACCTACTTGTGTATATGTAAATCAAATATATTATTTTACTTTAAAGTTGCATTGTATTAAATATATATATAACATTTATTTACATGTAATTTCATTTATGAGAATTTTCCTTTTTTCAACCCGTGTAATACACGGGTAGATAACCTAATGCTCCTTATATGAGATACAAAAATATTCATTGTTACAAAATATAAAAGTACGAATCGATGAAAACAATTTTCTAAAAAACAGAAGCTTGCATAGCATATTCGGTACGGGTAGAAACGGTACGGGTAGAAATGGTTCGCGTTGAAACGGTACGAAACTCGTCCCGACCCAAAACTCGTCTCGTGCGAAAACTCGTGTCGGCCCAAAACCCGTGTCGGCTCGAAACCCGTCTCGTGCAAAAACCGGTGTCGGCCCGAAACCTGACCCGAACCGACCCCGTTCCGATCCAAAACCTGCGTCGTGCTGAAACCTGTCTCGTGCGGATACTTGTGCCGGCTAGAAACCCATTCCGATCCGAAACCTGCCCCGTTTCTTTAAGACACTAACCCACATCGACCCATTTCTTTAATGTTGTCGACCCGCTTTGACCCGGAAATAACAAGATGGAATTTCAAGTGACCCATTATGATCCATTTACTTAAAATATCTTACCCAAACCAACCCATATAACTTTAAAAGCAACCCAAACTGACCCACTTGAAAAGTTCTGGGTTAAGATTGCCCCCTCCACTTTTCATTTAGTCTTCCGTACAAGGGAAAAGTTTTGAATACGAGACCATAGGTTAATTTCGTTGCATCTTGATCAGCTTGTAATGACTCGGGGACGCCTAGAAGCTTCTAGAAAGTACCTTTTATAGGGTATAGTTTCATCTGTCCATATGGTTCTACAGCAGTATAGCTTTTGTATAGCTCCTTCATGTCTGCCTTTGTGCATGCTTTAGAATGAAGCTTATAATCCAAAGAATATACATACGTAACCTTTATATGTTTTTCTGATTCTTCAACTTGTCATATAATCCCCTAGCCTTTGAAACACAGTCACAACATTTGTCATATGAAGAAGATAAGAGTAAACAACTTGAAATAATGTTTTAATAAGAAAAATATCAATGATCAATCAATAGAATTTATGCAAGGTATTGTGTTAAAAGAAACGTCATCAAAATTATCAGATCTTTTGGTTAGCTGTTACACTTTATTCAGTTAAACAAATAACCGAATCAACGGTAAAAGGTTACATAAAAAGGAACATCACTGAGTGACAAACGTCTAATCCCGTTATCATCTGAAAATATTCCAACATCCCTGCATATAACCTTGAAGAAAAGGAGAAGCAATCACAAACACCCTCAATATAGATATCTCTATCATCTGAAAATATTCCAACATCCCTGCATATAACCTTGAAGAAAAGGAGAAGCAATCACAAACACCCTCAATATAGATATCTTTGTTTGTTACGCTGTTAGCGTAACCCGTCCACCGGACGGGTATTAAACTAGTTATGTTGAATACTACTCAATCTATGATAACATCCATATAAAAATATAGATAAAAGTAAGGAGATCTCAATAGCATATTTAATATTATATAAAACATTATATATTAAAAAGTATAAATCAAAACTGATATTTTAAATAAAATAGAGAAAAAGTTATATAAATGATTCAAACTATCACACCGATCGTTTTAGTCGGTCTAGTCGACCCAACAACACTAGTTTAGTACGTTGTTTTTAAAACCGTAGTTAATGATTTGTTATAGAATTTTTATCAAAATCGATAGTGAACACCTTTAATACATTTTTAAAACGACTACTCACTCTCACTTTACTAAATATACATTTATTTTGTCCACTACATCATATAAATGATATAACGTGCATATTTAATAACGTGACTTGCTACCCATGTTTTAGTAATGTAACTTTTAGTGGTTCACGTCTTTAGAAAATTGGCTTATATACCCAAACGTTCCGTCAAAAACATTCAAATGAAATTTTCTTGTTACATATTACCTTAAAATAAGTACATTGAACTGTATTCAAACATAAGGGTTTTATAACTTTGTTAGATGTAGATGGACAGATTCGTCGGCATCTTTCGAATATTTTTAATAATTATACCAAATAACTTTCACATAAACGTTAAAATAACCAACTTTTCAACAAAAAAAAAAAAAAAATATTCAGGATGTCCTGATAATCAGTCTTAAAACAAGATCATATTATAATTATAGTGTTATTAACTTTGAAACAAAATTCATCTAATTCTATCTCTTGTTAAAGTACGTAATTAGATAAAGATATATATTTAAGCCCGCATCTGAGAATATGAGTGCCCTGTGCAGCTGTGCCGGTAGGGGAAAAAAAGGGCCTTCAGAATATAAATTTATACATAAAAAAAATCAACAAGTATGACGATAATTGTAATACCAAAAAACAAAACAAAATATTATAGCAAAATCATTTATTTACATACTTAAACGAATGATGAGTCTCTTTCAAGCAAAGTTGTTTCAAGTCTTCATAATCTATATACTCACAGCTATCGTCCTCATTTTTTTGCAAGTCCCCCTCCCCCCACACCCTGCAAAAAAACGGGCCTCGCACCCGGCACCACCGCACACCTCATCAACGGCCTGTATGTGTATAGTGACCACTAATAATTATGTTCTCTCGTCGTTTAGTGCATGACTAATAATTCTTAACCCAACTCTAAACATAAAATAAAATAAACTGAATAGTGACCACATAAAATAAACTGAATATATGAACTTGTGGACAGAGTTGGCGGAAAAGAAATTGAGTTTGGCTATATACCAAGAGTAAATTACAACTATTGTCCATGAAGTTATTATTGTTATTTTTCAACTTATTTTTTCAAAAGATTACAAACTTTAGTCCTTATATCGTGATCTAAGGACAAATTGGTGCCTATTTGCAATGTTTTAAAAACCGGTTTATACCGGTCGGTTGAAGCGGTTAAACCGGATGTCGGAAGCTTAGCCAGCACGAATCATATCGGTAACTGAGAGAACGGTAAGGAAGTTGTACTGCCAGTGAATTGGGTTATACTAGTTTAAACCGGTATAGCAAGGTCAAAGGTTAAAATTTGAAGTTTTAATCTTTTGTGGGCACAAAAAGGTGACGATTTACGTTCTTTGAAAAACTTAGCGCCTAAAATGGTAACAATAGTGAATTTTTGGATTATTTTTTATTATGCATTAACTTTTAGAATATTTTTTATTATGAAATGATATAGTTTTGGATTATTTTTTGAGTAAAATTGTATTTTATGAATTTATAGGTTTAATTAGTTAACCCAGTTGAACCGTCTGGTACAACCCGGTTGAACCATTTCTGAACTTAACCCGGTACAATTTAAAAACCGATTTTTAAAACATTGCCTATTTGGGATCGTGTTTGAGTTGGTGATGTTATTTCATCCAAATGAGGAGAACGTGACTATTTAATGGACACTAATGTCTTAAACAAGAGAACTCAATCTAAAAGACTGGTATGGTGGATGAGAGAACTCATTTGGTAGATAAACCCTACATTGGTTGCCCATACAATCGATATGAGACAAGTCCAATACCTTGTAATGATTTCAGACCATAACAATCGACCCTCCTTAAGGGCCAACGTCCTCGTTGGTCACGGCCACGTTGGTCACGGCTACGTTGGTCACGGCTGGTATCTATTAATAATAAGATGTGAATGAAAACTTATTTGTGTTGTTTTAACTATGATATTTAAAACGGGTTATATAAAATGAATATTAAATAATTATCTTATTCAGTAGGGAATAATCAGTGATGGAATATATCTATGATCTATCAAAGGGAATATCATTTGTCGAATAATTATAATTATAAAATATTTTCACTGGCGGAATAACTATATATAAAAGTTATGTTGTGTCTACTAGTCTATATATACAAAGCGATAAATAAAATATAAATTATTTAAAATTATTATTTAAATATTCACTCCCCACATCTATTTTAAAATTATTCCAACCACTACGGATATGTACATATCATTGTTTCTTACAAACATAAAAAACAAAAAAGCATGACTCTTTACTAAAACCATAGATCATCTTTTTTTCTCTTCTAGGCGACAAAACCAATAATTTATGTTAAATGAAGTGAAAGAAAAATAGTATTCTTATATGCAGAGTTTCAGTTTTTTACGAAACATGAAGAATCAAGAAATGATTCTAACACGCATGTATCTTCCCAAATTGATGTAAACTAATTACATTAAAAAGTTAACAAATTTATAAACACACTAATGTTTATATTAATCATTAAATAAAGATAAATATGTATATTACTCACCAACACATAAGACCACCACCCATACAAAAATGAGATCTTTGAAGGGAAATCCCAGGGGCGGACCTATTAACAAACATCGGGTTCCCAGGAACCTATTCGGTTTTTAATTTTTAGTGCAAATATATATAACAAACTGAAAAGGAACCCATAAGTAAAATATAAAAGGAACCCATAAACAAAAAAGCTTTGGTGCTCCACTGGTTAATCTGCGTTATTCTACCCTATACACCCCGGTTCGAATCCCGTATGAGGCAAATCTTAATCTTTTTGTTCCGTTTTTTTTTTTATTTCTATTTATATTTTTTTCTTTAATGTACAACCCATTTAGGGTTACAACAAAACAAACTCATAACAAAAAACAAAAGCAGACTAAGGAACAAGTGAACAACAGTCATCAGCGGCGCCTCCACCTTCAGCAACCACCACCGCTCGCTCCGGTCGTCCTCCTCCGCCGACAGCCTTCCTCCTCCACTCTAGCCGACAGCCTTCCTCCTCCGGCAGTTCTTCACAGGTGTGTTAACTTCAATTGTTTGACTAATTTCTGATAGTGTTTGAAGGTGAATGTTTTGAATTGTAGTTTGTGATTAGATTTGTTGTTGTTGAATTTGGAGTTTGTTATAGTTGAAAAATTAAGTTGTTTGGGAGATAAGTGATAGAATTGAATTTGAATTTTTGGGTCTAAGCATATGGTTTGCTGCAAATATGATTTTTGGGTGCTGGTAGAAAGGAAGACAAATACGTGTTTTTAAGTTGAGAAACTTGTTTTTCGATGATTGAAGCCAACTAATATATGTTTTTAAGTTGTGTTTGGGATTGCTTATTTAGTTAGTTAAACCGCTTATGCTTGTGTTTATAATTAGAAGTAGTAGAGCGGAAGCAGATAATCAACTTATTAAAGCAACTTGTTTCACATTTAGATAGATCATGAATATATTGTTTGAGCTAACAATCCCAAACTGGTATTTGAAAACTTGTTTTTACCTAAAAATAACATGATCAATTTTCTTCATCAAAACACTCAATAGTGTTTTTAGAAAAAAAAAATGCAACTACAAGCAAATAGTGTTGGGGTGGGTGTGGCGTCTGTTCTAAACTAGATGTTACCTGCTGTGCAAAATACCCCCAAAACACTGTTGAACCGAACAAAACAGCAAACTACAGCGCTGAATACTATTGTTATCCTTGTGTTATTGAAGTGCTTGAATATATAGAAACTTCGGCATGGGAACCAATTCACTTTTATTATGTGATGAACCTTACCCGATTCAAATTGTCGAACCGACCCGAAATTTTTTATGTTTAGTCATATAAATTGGAGTATCTAAAAAAGTGAACCCAATGAAAAAAATTTCTGGATCCGCCACTGGGAAATCCGGTTTGCATTCGTTTATCACGATCCACTTTGCAACCCGGGCAATTCTCATGGTATACCGGCTCCAAAAGCTCGTCTTTTAGTCCGTTGTTGTCGATCGCCATTATCGCCAACCTTCAAAAGCTTTTGTTGTTGATATTCAAAGATGGGTTGCAACCCAAAATCAAATCTACAACTCTTTATATGGAGGAGGACAAAGAGTTGGAGAAGAAGTTGAGTTTGGCAACTATGCTAAAGAGCAAAAAAAAGTTGAATATATAACAAGAGTAATTTACAACAATGGTCCATGAATTGTTATTATTAATTTACCTTTTGTTTTTAAAAGGTTACAGCTTTGGTCCTTATCAAGAGAATTATCCACTACTACAAATATAAGTTGTTGATGTAAGCGGGTAATAGGAGAGGCCATCAATTGGCCAAAAAGGGCGGCAGGAGCCCATCAATTGGGCAAAAAGGGGCAGGGGTAATAGTGCCAGGCAGCTGCCTGGCACTCCCCTATTGGCCCAAGAAAATTACGATTTTATCCTCATTTAAAATTACGATTTTGCCATAAGTTCAAATTTATGTTTCCGCCCCCGCTTAAAAATAAATTTACGCTTTTGCTCTCAGCTAAATATTTCAATTTTACCCTTAGTAAAAAAATTACGATTTTCCCCCGTTTCAATTTACATTTTTGCCATTAGTTTTTTCACTTAAAAATACGATTTTCCTATCAGTTCAAAAATATGTTTTTACCCCCACTTAAAAATAAATTTACGCTTTTGCTACTGGCTAAAAATTCCAATTTTGCCCTTGGTTCAAAATTATGATTTTGCCCCGTATAAATTTATAGTTTTGCAATTAATTTTTTTTTCTCACAGCCAAGTTACGATTTTACCGTCAACTTAACTTTACATTTTGCCCATCGTTTTTGTTTGTTTTCCTGTTGACATTACAATTTTTCCCCCAGTGTAAAATTACAGTCGTGCCGGCAACTTCCTGGCACTCCCCGTTGGTCCATTTAGTTTACACTTTATCCCCGAATTAAAATTATGATTTGGCCCTCAGTTAAAAATTACGTTTTTCCCACCGTTTTAGTTTTTTTTTACCAAAACTATAAAGGTTTTTTGTTTTAATTGGTTTACTCGATTTAATTTTTTTTGTCTCAAGGAGTTGCCTAACACTAGCTCATTAATCCTGAAAAATTACAGTTTTGCCTAGAGCCCAAAATTACGGTCTTATCATCGTTTTTGTTTTTTTCCCCCTAGCAAAATTATAGTAGTCTTTTTTAATTGGTTGAGAATTATTCGGTCATGCCCCGCAACGCGGGCGGGGCATCTACTAGTTGATGACAAATCTGAAATTGGTCTCTATTTGGATATTGTTTAATTGGTGATGCTCGTTTAGAAAATGGACGTTTTTTTTTTGCCCAACGACGCCCAAGCACGCCCCACGACGACCCCAAGGCGCTTTTGTTTGATTTTTTTTAATGGCGTTGTATTTAGAACGCTCGAGCCCCTTGTGTGTTGACCAATCACCCTTTTTTGATGGTTTTTTGTCCAATAACATTTTTTGATATTTTTTTTATTTAATTCTATTATTAAACCCCTTTTAACATAATGCCCCACATCACCACTACACCCATTTATGAAAAATGCCTATTACTGACTGAACTGTCACATGGTGCCAAACGTCCTAGGGTGGAGTATTTATTATTCATGTGTACCACTACACATGGTCTTAAATGATTTAAATTCAGATGATTAATACATAAACAATACACTTTGAATTGTATATATTTTGGTGATTTTAAGTTGCAATCACTAAATATTCTTTTTTTTTTTTTCTCTTATGAAATTAATGTTTAGCATACGCATACAACTGTTTGTATAACTTTTAGCATGATATATACTTATGAGGCAATGATTATGCACTAAAATTATAAATATATTCAATTCAGTAGATCAGATGAGAAGTTAGAAAGATTAATTAAAACTTTTCAAAAAAAAAAAAAAAAAAGAAAGATTAATTAAATATGAATTTAAGTTCTTTCAAAAAGAACATGTTTAACATGATGGGAATAGCAAGTGTGACGCTAAATTGGTAAATTTTATTTCAAATTATGATATTAGCATTAGCATTCTCTATAATACAAAAACCAAGTGGGGGAATAGTGCCAGGCAGCTGCCTGGCACTTCCCCATTGGACCAAAACGTTTATTGTTTTATATCCATTTTAAAATTACGTTTTTACCCCCAGCTCAAAATAATATTACGTTTTTGCCCCCAGCTCAAAACAAAAACCAAGTGGGGGAATAGTGCCAGGCAGCTGCCTTGCACTCCCCCATTGGACCAAAACGTTTATTGTTTTATATCCATTTTAAAATTACGTTTTTACCCCCAGCTCAAAATAATATTACGTTTTTGCCCCCAGCTCAAAATAAAGTTACGCTTTTTATCCCCATCTCAAAATTACGATCTTGCCCTCAATTCAAAATTACGACTTTGCCTGGCACTATCCCATTGGACCAACCAGTTTATTATTTTACATCCATTCTAAAATCACCTTTTTGTCTGTCTATAAAATTACGGTTTTGCCCCCAGCTCAAAATAAAATTACGCTTTTCTCCCCAACTCAAAATTACAATTTTCCCTCCATTCAAAATAAAATTTTAGTTTTGCCCTCAGCTCAAAATTACCTTTTCGGATTGGTATTTGTTAAAATACGTAATGTAGAAGGGTATTTGTTAAAATACCTTCTACAATTTTATTTGTTACCAAGCCTCAATCAAAAAATACAACTTTCTCTCAGTTAAAAATTACAATTTTGCCATTGTTTTAGTTTTTTTTATCAAAACTATAAAAATGTTTTGTTTTAATTAGTTGACTCGATTTAATTGTTTTTCGTGTCAATGAGCTGACTAACACTCGCTCATTATTCGGTCATCGCCCCGCAACGCGAGCGGGTCAGGGCACCAACTAGTTTTTTATACAAATATTAAGCTCTCATATAATCGTAATAAAAATCTATTTTTCAATAATATTAAAAAAGAACCGTCTATCTTGACGTCAAAAAATATATTAGACCATGGGGTATAGTGGGGCTTGGGTTGGGGCATTTGTTGACACGTGGAATGGGAGCCCCCCACCACTCAAACCTATCCCCATGGGGTATGGTGGGGCTTGGGTTGGGGGCATGAGTTTGGTTTGGCCATTGAGAGCCTGCCATGTCACTTACTAGCCCGCCCTACGCCCGACTTCAAACCCACGCCAATAGGGCCACGTCCCAACCCAAGCCCCCGAGGTGGTGACTTGGGCGTTTTCAGCCAACCCACGCCCCAACCCAAGCCCTATACCCCATGGCCTTATGTTGAATACTACTCAATCTAGGATAACATCCATATAAAAATATAGATAAAAGTAAGGAGATCTCAATAGCATATTTAATATTATATAATATTAAAAAGTATAAATCAAAACTGATATTTTAAATAAAATAGAGAAAAAGTTATATAATTGGTTCAAAACTATCACAACGAATCGTTTTAGACCTCGTTGTTTTCAAAACCGTAGTTAATGATTTGTTATAGAATTTTTATCAAAATCGATAGTAAAAAAAATACATTTTTAATTTTTAAGACGGCCACTCACTGACTCACTGTACTAAATTCACATCAATTTTGTCCACTACATCATATAAATGATATAACGTGCGTATTTAATAATAACATGACTTGCTACCCATATTTTTTTTAACGCCAAATTTCTTTTATTTCTTGTTGTCTGTGGACTTAAACCCAATATCTCTCCCTTCTAAAGTGTTTAAAGGTTTTATCTTTGACAATAAACCACCACCCCATTACTACTTGCTATCTATATTTAAGTAATGTAAGTTTTAGTGGTTCACGTCTTTAGTTTTATATCTCCAAACGTTCCGTCAAAAACATTCAAATAAAATTTTCTTGTTACATATTACCTTAAAATAGGTACATTGAACTGTATTCAAACATAAGGGTTTTGTAACTTTGTTAGATGTAGATGGACGGATTCGCCGGCACCTTTCGAATATTCTTAATAATTATACCAAGTAACTTTTGTCGGGTTATTTTTGCCCATGAAAAAGCTTAAACATATTTTATTTACATGGGTTTTTTTTTTTATTATTATTATTATTATTATTATTATTATTATTATTATTATTATTATTATTATTATTATTATTTTATTTCTTGTGACAATGAAAAAACGAAACAAATTATATTTGTTTGTTTTGGAGCAGATGTCACAAAGAAAACAATGAAAACTTATTTGTGGTGGTGAATTGTTTGGTGGGCCAACATGTGTGACGCACTGAAAAGAAATCTTTAGGTGTGATTCTTTTGGGCTTTGGCCTCATACGCAAGAAACAATACAAAGGGTTTTTTGGTTGGTTATTTAATAAAGGGTTATTGGATTTTATCACCTTCAACTATCGATTTTTGGACGTTGTCACCCTCAACTAACACTTTGACACCCGACACCTCCAACTTGACTTTTAGTTTGTGCTGGCACCACTCTGTTAACTCATTACTAACAGAGTTAGTTTCTGATCCTACGTTTCACAAACAAGCTTACGTGGACATGATGACATGGCGAATTCGTGGCACTATATCTCTATATAAAAACCTGCATTGCTCATAAGAATGATCTAAACCCATTTTCCGACTCGTTATTGCTCCGGCAACCGATGATATCAGATTCCAATGCGTCAATTTCACCCCCTTAGTGTTTCCGGTAGTTCTTTACGAGTACAAAATCACCGTCGTATCCTACTGCGAAACCAAAACGTCAATTTTCACATCAGAAAACTCAGATCCGTTCAATCGATCAACTCGCATCATCGGTTAGAACTCAATCGATTCGATTACAACGATCCGGTTACTAAATCCGGTTCTTCTGATACCTTCTGAACCGATTCAACCGTAGCGAAAATAACCGCCAGTTTACAAATCCGGATCTGGCGCGAAATCTCGGAGATCAAGCTAGCAGGATTCGCCGGAGAAATGGTTACACCAACGGAAAGTAGAGAGAGAAACAAAATCGGAAGATAAGATGAGTTATGAGAGATAATAAAAGCACAATTACCTTTCGTAAGAGACGGAGTACGGCGGCGAGGTTGCGTACGAAGAACTTGACGTCGGTGTACGGGATACGGTGGCGTGTTGTGGCGTCGATTAGCGATCCGGCGGTTGTTTTGGTGGTGTTGAGGAGAGAGAAGATGAAGTCAGTTACTGATAAATGTGTCGCTTGTGGAGGAAGAAAAGATAGAGATATAGTGCCACGAATTCGCCATGTCATCCTGTCCACGTAAGCTTGTTTGTGACACGTAGGATCAGAAACTAACTCTGTTAGTAATGAGTAACAAAGTGGTGCCAACACAAACAAAAAGTCAAGTTGGAGATGTCGGGTGTCAAAGTGTTAGATGGGGGTGGCAACGGCGAAAGGCCAATAGTTGGGGGTGATAAAATCCGATAACCCTTTAATAAATATTAGATGTATGCAAGAAAGTGATTAGGGTTTTATGCCCCTGCCGACTTCTATTTTGACGCAAGAGAAGAGAAGAAAATTTGTGATCTCCATTCTTGGGTGTTGTGAAGACAAGAGGCGTTCAAAAGATTAAACTACAATTTTCTTTGGTCATACTTCTTACTCGTCTTTTGTTTATTTTGTTCCATATACTTTAAGTTTGTGCCAAGTATATGATGTTTTTGTATACCTTTAGTTTTACCTAAAAAAGACTTTTGTATTGCTCTATTTTGGTGATAGTGGATTTGAAGCGGCTCTAGTAGTCTCGTGGTTTTTTACTCTCCTTTTTTAGAGGTTTTCCACGCTAAAATTTGGTGTCTCCTTACTGTTACTTTTATACCTATTTGTTTATATCCTCACAGGTCATTCGAGTTAGGAAATATTTGGTCAAACGAAGTTTGCTTTGACATTTTAGTTTACCGTTTGTAACCTGGTTGCGCGTTTTTTCCCATCAAAGTGGTATCATAGCCATTGGCTCTTATTATTGGGTTGAAACTTGTTTGAACGATGGAAGCTAATATAATTAGGATTGTGAATTTGAATGGTTCTAATTATCATGTTTGGAGAGGCAAGATGGAATATCTCCTTTATGTGAAAGATTATTATATGCTTGTGTTTAATACTGATAAACCTGAAGGTGAAATAGATGAAGAATGGAATATCTTGCACAGAAAAGTTTGTGGCTAAATTCGTGTCACGACCCCCGACCCCACCCTGGACGGAATCGGGAGCCGCGAACAGCTAGGGCTGTAAACGAGCCGAGCCGAGCCGAGCTAGACCCAGCTCGAGCTCGGCTCGAACTCGATTCGAGCTGGCTCGGCTCGAGCTCGAATTTCAAATCGAGCTGAGATTTGAGGCTCGAGCTCGGCTCAATTAGAATTCGAGCTAGCTCGGCTCGGCTCGATCTAGCTCGAACTAACAAAAAACCGCAAAAATTACTACTTAAAAAGCCCTTAAAAATGAATTTATTCATAAACTAAGGGCTATAATTGCCATTTAATTTAACCATATGGCTAAATATGCAAGTTTAAATAGTTAATTCACTTTGTACATTGTCTTTACCTTCTTTTATAGGGGAAAGACTCTCTTAGTTTTGGTTTTCTAAGCGATGTGGGATAAAAAAAAGTGAAGGATGTAAACCTTATCGAGCCAGCTCACGAGCTCATGAGCCGAGCCAGACCAAGCTCGAGCTCGGCTCGTTTACAAACCGAGCCGAGCCGAGCTGGCTCGTTAACAACCGAGCCAATTTCAAGCCGAGCTATCTTCGAGCTTTTTTCGAGCGAGTTTCGAGCGAGCTGCGAGCCACGAGTTTTTTGAACACCCCTACGAACAGCCAAGTGGTACCGGTGGTTATTTAGAAAAGTAGTGCAGCGGAAATTTCATCAGGACCGTGAGTTAGGAAAAATATCAGAGTTTAGAAACACCGAATTTTATTTATTAAATAGAGGGGATAAAACCCATGTTTTTACAAAGGTAGCTTTAATATGGGATAACCCGAATACATAAAATAACTTTTCTTAATTTAATTTAATTGATAAAAATTAAGCCACTTCTGTAAGCCTTTTGGTGCCGTATCCATCTCTTATTCCGATCTACTGTAATTACCTGAAACGCGTTTTAAAAAGGTTTTGTCAGCAGGAAATACTGAGTGAGTTCATTCATTTTTATAAAATGACCATTAGTTATAAATTACATCATAAGAGCGATTACAATGGCTTCTATCTTATTTTTATTTGGCACCTAGTCACTTGCTGACGATGGTCATACCACTATTGGGTCTTTCCCCAAGTAGTGACGTTTATCACGGTCAGGATTTATTAGCCTAACCCGTGAGAAATTAGTAATGTGCACAATACCCCACTAGCCAGTGATTAAGATAACCACGACTTAATCCCTGTAATTATAACCTTTGAAAATAATTTGAGGTATTTGTAAAACAGTTGATAAAAAGAGAATGACTCACATTATAAGCATGCAGTATTGATTTAACAAGCTTCCTGATTCAAATTCTTCTGAGAATTAGCATCTACTTTGATTGTAAGTGTCTGGGGTAGAGTTTAGCCTACTGATAAGCCTGATAACCTAATTTAAATAATAATGCACACGAACTAGGTCAGTAACATATAACATTTACGATAACTCACGAGATTTAAACCCTCATGACGAATGACGAATGACAAAGTGCAATACTTAAACATCCATCGAATTCACGACGAATAACAAAGTATAACCCTAATTTGAGCAGCACTTAAACATTCATCGGATAGTTTCAATCGATCGGACATTGAATCGTAGCAGCGATCGAGTTAATACCCTGTATCGTAGCAGCGCCTCGCTATATTAAAAGTAAATTTCGAATTTGAGCAGCCAAACTTCGTTTTTGAGTTTTGGTTTCGACATCAGAGGAATGCTCGTAGCCTGTCTTATTTATAGCAGAAATTTGGGTCTCACGCGGCCCGCGTGAGCCCTTGCTCGATCCTTACGCGGCCCGCGTAGCCGCCTAGTCTACACGTAGGGTTGCTGGGTCATCAGTAGGTGTGCCATGTGGATGACACGTAGCCCCGGATGCTTATCCGGTCAACTCTCAAGTTGACGTGCCCCGCGTAAGGGCCCTCTTGTGCTTTACGCGGCCCGCGAGAGGGTCAAAAATATGATTTTCTTGATTTTTGATATGGATTAGGATTTTGGGGGTCTGGGCTCTCACTAATGGATCAATTTGGGACATTTTTGAATATAATTATATCACAAAAAGGGAATAAAATGGTGAAAAAAGAGAATGGACTCATTTTGTAACTTTAGGGCTCAACTAGAAAGTCTCCTGGTATAAATCTTGGGTATAACTTTTGAACTATTAAAAATATATAATGTACTCGTGGTAAGTATAGTACCCCTAGTTCAACCTTGTCCCTAGGTCACGAGACAGAACCCCAATGAACTTAGTCAGGCAGAGCCTTGACGTGCGTTATGGGGCTCAGATCAATCGGAAAGGGTAGTGGTGATCGGGAGTTAAAACACTTAAAACGGGGCATGGATATTATTATTATTAAATAATAAATATTTAGAGAGAGAGGAAGTTGGCGATTTTATTTAGAGAGAGAGATAAATCGATAGAAATTTATCTGAACAACTTTAAAAGGTTTGCCTTCTCATGCTATTTATAGTTGAAATATAAGGACATGTATATATGAACCATTCTCATTCTCAACATATACAAAAAGAAGTGGATTACCTCAGCCGGTAACAGTTTTGATAAATGGTTGGCCACTTTGGGCGGCCATTTGACTTCAGTTTTTTTTTTTTTTTTTCATATAATAGTTATTTATAATTTATAGGTGATGTCAAATTACAATTTTATCTCAGGTGTAAAATTATGATTTCACCCTCGATTCAAAATAAAATTTTGCTTTTGTCCCCTGCTTAAATTTACGTTTTTGCCCTCAGTTTAAAAATACAATTTTGCCCCAACTTCAAAATAAAATTATGGTTTTGCCCTCAGCTCTCCTGCCAAATTACGATTTGGTTCCCAGTTTAAAATTACGAATTTGCCCCCAGCTAAAAATTACGATTTTGCCCGCAGCTAAAATATTACGATTTTGCCCCAATTTCAAAATAAAAAAATAGTTTTGCCCTCAGTTCAAAATATTATTTTACCTCCATTTTAAAATTACGATTTTACCACCGCTAAAAATTGCAATCATGCCATCGTTTTTTTTCCCTTTGGCAAATCCATGGTAGTGTTTTTTTTTTATTTTGTTGACTTAATTTTGTTTCTATTCATGCCAAACAGCTGCCTAGCAATCGCTAATTGATCTTGACAAATTATTGTTTTGCCCCCAACTCTAAATTACATGCCTGTCATTGTTTTAGTTAATTTTTTTTATCATAACTATGATACTGTTTTTCTTTAATTGGTTAACTTGATGTATCTTTTTTAATATCGTGTTATAGGTAGCATGTATAACTAACCGACATAAAGGCGTACATGTTATTAACCTAAGAAATACTGGGTTTAGCGCCCCGCAACACAGGCCGCGCATAACTCTACCTGCCTAACACTGGCTCATTAGTCCTGAAAATTTACAGTTTTGCCCTGAACCCAAAATTACGGTCTTATCATCCTTTTTTTTCGTAGCAAAATTATAGTAGTCTTTTTTTAATTGATTGAGAATTATTCGATCATGCCCCGCAACGCGAGCGGGGCATTTACTAGTTGTACACATAATCACAATTGTTTAGATTACCATACACATGTAGCCAATCAAAGAATCTGAACAATTATCATGCATACGTATGTACCTATCCAACATATTAAATTCATTTAATTGAAATGAAGGACACGTATTTTAGGAATTAATTTCCTAATGTGTAGAAACTAGTTAATGCCACCGCCCGCGTTGCGGGGCGATGGCCGAATTCTCAATCAATTGAAAAAACACTATTATAGTTTTGTTAGGAAAAAAAAACTAAAACGATGACAAGACCGTAGTTTTGAGCTCAGGGCAAAAATGTAGTTTGTAAGGATTAATGAGCGAGTTTTAGGAAGCTCCTTGACATGGAAAAAAATTAAATCTAGCGAACTAATAAAAAAAACACTTTTATACTTTTGCTAAAAAAAAGTAAAACGATAGCAATACTGTAATTTGAACTAAGGGCAAAGTTGTATTTGTTGACTTGGATAAAATCGTAATTTGGCAAAAGTTAAAGTGATTGCAATACTATAAATTTGAACCGGAGACAAAATTGTAATATAACTTTGCACTAAGCACAAAATCGTAATTTTAAGCTGGGGACAAAACTATATTTTTAATTTGAACTGGAGCAAAATCAAAATTTTGAACCGAGGGCAAAATCGTAATTTTGAATAGGGGGCAAAAGCATAGTTTTATTTTGAACCGGGCAAAAAGATAATTTTAAACCGAAGGCGAAATCATAATTTTTGAAACGGGGCGAAAATGCAAAGTCGTCATTTTTAGTTTGTGGCAAAATAAAATTACGTTTTTTATAATTTACGATTTTGTCCCAGCTCAAAATAAAATTACGTTTTTGCCCGCAGCTCAAAAATTATATTTAAACTGGAGGCGAAATCATAAATTTAAACTGAGAGCAAAATCATAATTTTGAGCTAGGGGAAAATATAATTTTATTTTGAGGGCAGAATCGTAATTTTGAGCTAGAAAAACGGGGAACAATTTATTTTGAAGTGGGTGCAAAAACGTAATATTAAACGGAGGGCGAAACCATAATTTGAAACTGGGAACAAAATTAAAAGTGAGTTTTTGAACGGAGGGCAAAAGCGTAATTTTTAGCTATGGACAAAATTATAATTTTATTTTGAGCTGGGGGTAAAAACATAATTTTAAATAAAGGACGAAAGCGTAATTCTAGAAAAACGGGGAACAATTTATTTTGAAGTGGGTGCAAAAACGTAATATTAAACGGAGGGCGAAACCATAATTTGAAACTGGGAACAAAATTAAAAGTGAGTTTTTGAACGGAGGGCAAAAGCGTAATTTTTAGCTATGGACAAAATTATAATTTTATTTTGAGCTGGGGGTAAAAACATAATTTTAAATAAAGGACGAAAGCGTAATTTTAAACTGGAGGTAAAATAAAATAAAAAAAAAGTTGGTCCAATGGGGAAGTGCCACACAGCTGTGTGGCACTATTCCCCCAAACTTGGTTTTGTATAGTAGGGTAATGTGCACTTTATTATTTTATTATTATTATTTTATTATTTTATTCTTATAATTAATTCACCTGCTTCACTTATTTGGCGCGTATAACTTCTAAAATATGACATTTTATAAAATAATAAATATGTCATTAGAACGATAATATTTATATCTACATTTTGAACCAAGTTTTATTAAAAACGGAGTATGTTCAAATGTAATGTATTTTTATAATATAATTATTAAACGGTTCCTAGGCCTGTCTAGGTACTTCATATTTTTAACGGTCAACTTACCCGAAATCTACCTGTCTAATAATATAAGTTTATATACTTTTATTTTATTTAGAAAGGTCACCCATATACAAGCCAATTAATTAGTATAATATTTCAATCAACTATATATAAAATAGTTTTTAAAACTATTTGGGTTGAATAATCTATTATCTATATATACTTAAAAATTTAGTATATATCAACTTTTTTACAACCTTCATTATGAGTATCTTAAATACATTTGTGCCTCTTAAATACATTTATGTCAACTTTTTTACAACCTTCGTTATGAGCCTCTTAAATATATCTCTATCTCTACACATAATATTACGGAGGACGCATGACACGATTCCAGCCTCCGTAATTTGTTATCTCGACCGTCTCTTTTATAAAATTATAATGTTAAAGAAATATATATACTTTTAAATTTAATATTAACTTAACTATATATGCTAAATATTTAATTATGGATAATTATAATATGATTACCCAAATGAGTTTATATATTTTTTTATTTTGATCTTAAGTTAATTAATTTAATTGTGTTAAAAGGATACTTGAAGGATTATTTACAAAGGTAACCCAATAACCAAAAACGCATTTAGTGAGATCTTGGTACTAGATTTTCTATTATACATTTTGGGTTAGACAGCAAGATTGCCACTAAATAAATATGAATGTTTTTTATTAGTTAAGACTCAAAAAGAACCATATGTTCAATATATATATACATTCATCCTTTTATGGTATTATTATAAATCAAGAAATGACTTCGTGACAGGTTGATTGTTATTACATATGATCATACAATTTTCATATGCATATATGAGTTGATTGTTATATGAAGGCACAAGCTTATTTTTTAATACATTAAATCAAACATCTATTTGGACTTACATTCGTATGTTAAAACCTAACAGTCAGTTTACGAGTTTGACAGGCAATAACCAAATCCAAATTCGTATAGTTTGTGACGACCAAGCTGACCCCACACGATTGTTGGTTGTATCCACATCACATAGGAGGACTATAATGCGGTTGAAAAAAATTAATGTTTTTATTAATACCGAAATCTATTTTTAATATGGAATTCACATTTATAGATATTTATAAATATTTTTTAACAGTTATAAATAATTTTAAATATTTTTTAATAATGTTTTTTTAATACCGAATTCATGTTTATAAATATTTATTGAAAACATAAAATGTAATTTAAATATTGGGTAGATAAAGAGTGTATGTAGTTCGTGGCGAACCAAGCATATGTAAAGGTTGGTCATTTTGGTTAAGGTCAAATCAGGTTTGCATTAGAATGTAATATACACTTAGGATATGTCATTTTGGATAAGCACAATATTGGTTATCACTTTTGAATCAAATGGTTAAAGTTTATAGTTATGCTGGTAATATATGCAGAGTACTGAATTCACCTGTCGTGTTGAAGTCAAACGCATACGCAATAGCCAAGAGTGGTTCAGGCTGACATGTGGCGGTGGGAATTGCATGAAAAAAAAGTAATGTTTTTTTAATACCGAATTCACGTTTATAAATATTTATTGAAAACATAAAATGTAATTTAAATATTGGGTAGATAAAGAGTGTATGTAGTTCGTGGCGAACCAAGCATATGTAAAGGTTGGTCATTTTGGTTAAGGTCAAATCAGGTTTGCATTAGAATGTAATATACACTTAGGATATGTCATTTTGGATAAGCACAATATTGGTTATCACTTTTGAATCAAATGGTTAAAGTTTATAGTTATGCTGGTAATATATGCAGAGTACTGAATTCACCTGTCGTGTTGAAGTCAAACGCATACGCAATAGCCAAGAGTGGTTCAGGCTGACATGTGGCGGTGGGAATTGCATGAAAGGTGTGGGGCGTGAAGACAACGATATGTGGTGTGATGGGTGCGAAAACCCCGTTGTCTTCCCAATTGGAAGGTTTGTTTCTAAAAATGTTTAGTTGTATTAATTTGTAGCCATTCTCATGCAGGCTTATAACTGAAAATAAATTACAAACCTGTCGTTGTCTACTTTGATAACACCGCCCAACGCTTGACAAAGACCACTGCTCATAGTATACTCACAACAGAGTCTGGCCTGTCACGCGTCTACAGCCTTTATTCCACTGACATACATGATAAGTTCACTCCGGTGATGGTAAGGAACGCTGATGGAAGCATTTCAACACTGCCGAATTGTTTGCACTCTCTTGTGGGCAGCACTCAGACCCTCCAGCTTGATTCGTATACGTATTATGATCATGGCCATTTTGAATCCTTCAACTGCCTGCTAGATGGGGATGGTTGTAAGCCCTTTGGTTCTTTCACACCTCCATCGATGCCCGCTAAAGACAAGGGGGTGCTACCCATACCGATACCAGTTAAGCGCGTTGAAGCGATCGTAAGGTATATATCGGCTTACACTTTATTCGTGCCCTGTTTAATAAACCATTTTAATTAAAGATGTGCTATTTACCTTTCTACTCGATCTGAAATGTTATTTACATACCTGGTACATGTTTACTCTATTTTAAAATTAGGAGGCTACAACAGTCGGAAACTTGAATTCGTAAATATAAAAGTGCGTTGTTCTACATTAAAAAAATAGGAATAAAAAAACTTGGTAACGCATCACTTTGAATGTGTAAAGACATATAAGGGGAGAAGTTGGCTTTTGAAAAAAAATAAATTTGGTGTCGTTATAAATGGAAAGGCAACAAAAAAGCTTTCAACTATAATTGATTGATTTCCATAAACAATGTAATTGTGCATATCTATTTTTAGATAACCGTCTACATAAATGTTTCGTGCTTTTCCTTCGCAGGCCTGCTTATGCAGATTCGGATTCAGAAGAAACAGTTGACAGTGACCCACATGAAAGGTATACCGTCTGCACTTAGTGTTAGTAATGAAAACCCGTACTACTTTTCGATGCATATATACGTAAACATAGTATACCATTTTTAATAGTTTTCTTTTCGTTATTTCAGTGCAGTCAGTTGGCTGGTGATGGGATTGGGGATGACGGTGGCATGCGTTAGCTAAAGTTTGGTCTATGTGTTATCCAATAAGATAGGAAGGCGTGCGAGAGTTTATGCGTTTTTCCTTTTTCTGTTTCATGTTTTTTTTTTCTTGGAAGACATCTTTTTTCACTTCTTTTTGGCTGGCAAGTTTTGCCAAGGAAATAACTTATGGTCCATGGTTTAATAAAGTTTAAGCACGCCCCTTTGTAGGCGTATCGTCTTACATGTTATGCACCGGCCGTGTCAGACGTCTTACCACGAACAAACAATAGCTATTATGCATGTCGTGCATCGCACGGGCTTTCTCCCTAGTTATATTAAAAATAAAACTAGTTACTAGTGGTTAATAAATGTAAATAACCCTAAAATTCTTATATTGTAAAAATGGAAACGTTACAATTCGCCAGTGGGTTGATGATAATGTTTTGAACCATATTAGCGGGGAGACTCATGCTTGTACTCTGTGAACAAGCTTGAGGAGTTGTATGCTCGAAAGACCAGGAACAATAAATTGTTCTTGTTCAAACAGTTGAGAAACTTGAAATACAATGATGTAACTCCTGTTACTGATCATTTAAATGTTTTTCAGTGTATTATTAATCAGCTTGCAGGAATGGGTATTAAGTTTGAGGACGAGATACAAGGCTTATGGCTTCTTGGTACTTTACCAGATTCTTGGGGGACTTTTAGGACATCATTGTCCCACTCTACATTGAGTTTTCTAGGAAAAAGACGTAACCTTGAGTTAAAGAGTAATACTTGATATCCTTCTCTAAATTCTTTAGGTTCGCTTATATATTTATCATGTATTCGTTTTAAGCATTCCTTATAAATTTTAGAGTTGTAATATGCTTGTATTATTAATTCGTCTAACTCATTTAACTGGTATAAGCGATCTTTTCCTGAGGTTTCTTGGTCTAAGTTTACGTTTTTTAATGCCCAATATGCTTTGTGTTCAAATTCTACAGGGAGATGATAGTTTTTTTTCCAAAGACTAGCTTAAATGGTGTTGTACCTATTGGGGTTCTTTATGTTGTTTGAAGTACCCATAAAGCTTCGTCTAATTTATCTGACCATTCTTTTCGATTTTGACCCACATTTTTTTCTAGGATTCTTTTTAGACCTCGATTGGTTACTTCAGCTTGACCATTGGTTTTAGGATGATAGGCGGTCGAGAGACAATGATAAACCCCATATCGTGTTAGAGTTTTCTCCATTTTTAGATTGCAAAAATGGGTGCCTCTATCACTGATGAGGGCTTTTGGAGTCCCAAGACGTGAGAATAGCCTTTTGAGGAATTTTACTACTACTCTCCCGTCATTGGTGGGGAGATCGGTCCATTTAGGAACGTAGTCGACTGCCACTAAAATGTATGTGTTTCCTCTTAAAGGTGGGAATGGTCCATAAAGTCTAATCCCCGCACATTAAAGATTTCACAAATAAAAATGTTGTTTTGTGGCATTTCGTTTCTTCGTGATATGTTACCTGCTTGTTGGCATGCATCACATGTTTTGATTAATACATAAGCATCTTTACGTATTGTTGGCCAGTAAAATCCTGCGTCGTACACCTTTCGTGCGGTGCTGGCTATTCCGTGGTGTCTTCGTGACAATGGCAAAGAATTTGTCCTGCTTCATGACCATGGACGCATCGTCGAATGAGTTAATCAACACATATGCTGAAAAACTATGGATCTTCCTAAAAATAGTGTTTAACATCAGTGAGGAATTTGTTTCGTTGATGAAAGGTTAACCCTTTGACAATAGTACCACTAGCTAAGTAGTTAGCATAATCGGCGTACCAAGGTTCTTCTCGATATTCCACCATTTCTAAGGATTTTGTGGGGAATTTCTCATTTATTAGATCCTCTCGAGTTCCATCCAAAGCAGGATCTTCAAGTCGAGATAGGTGGTCAGCAGCTGTGTTTTCTGCTCCTCGTTTGTCTTTTATTTCTATGTCAAATTTTTGAAGGAGGGGAATCCATCTTATGAGACGTGGTTTTGCGTCTTGTTTTTTGAAAAGGTATCGAATGGCAGCGTGGTCGGTATAAACTATAGTTTTTGAAAGCATGATATAGGAACAAAATTTATCAAATGCAAATACTATAGCTAGTAATTCTTTTTTAGTGGTTGTGTAATTTTCTTGGGCATCGTTAAGAGCGTAATAAATGGGGTGAAAATGTTTTTCTTTTCTTTGTCCTAAGACTGCTCCAATTACAAAATTGCTTGCATCGCACATGATTTCAAATGGTAGCTTCCAGCCTGGCGTGATCATGATTGATGCTTTGACAAGCATATCTTTAAGGGCAAGAAATGATGTCGTGCGATCCTCGTCAAAGATGAATGGGGCATCTTTCTCGAGTAGCTTGGTTAGAGGTTGAGAAATTTTAGAAAAAGTCTTTGATAAATCGCCTATAAAATCCGACATGTCATAGGAAACTCCGAATGGCTCGAATGGATGATGGAGGAGCTAGTCGCGAAATAGTATCGATTTTTGTGCAGTCGACTTCCATTCCCGCATTTGAGATTTTGTAACCGGGTACTATTCATTCTGTGACCATGAAATGGCACTTTTCCCAATTAAGGGCGAGGTTAGTCTCTTCACATTTAGCTAACATTCGCTCAAGATTATCGAGGCATTGGTCAAATGAATCGCCAAAGATAGAGAAATCATCCATGAAAACTTCTATGGTGTTTTCTATCATGTCGTGAAAAATGGCTACCATGCATCGTTGAAACGTTGTTGGTGCATTGCATAGACCAAATGGCATGTGTCGATATGCAAAGGTTCCGTAGGGACAAGTGAAAGTGGTTTTTTCTTGGTCTTCTAGGGTAATAGGAATTTGAAAGTACCCCGAGAATCCATTAAGAAAACAATAAAATTTATGACCGGACAATCGCTCTAACATTTGATCAATGAAGGGTAAAGGAAAATGGTCTTTTCGTGTGGCTTCATTGAGTTTCAATAGTCGATAAAACTCTCCATCTGATGGACGAAACACTTTGGTTGGTAGCTACTTCCTGTTCATTGAATTGGTCATTTGATTCTTCTGTATCGGGTGGCTCAACTTCATCTTCCAACAAGGGGTCGTCATTGTCGATTGGATACTTTATTGCATTATTTAAGTTAAAAGTTCGTTTGTCAGCCCCAAGTTTTATGGGAAATTCTTTTTTGTTTTTAATCAAAGCTTGATGGGTTTTTAGAAAAGGTTGTCCCAACACGAGCGGAGCATCATCTAAGATGAGAAATTCGGTTGGCACAATCGTTTGTTTTGTTTGAATGAGAACGTCCTCAACCACTCCTGTAGTATTTTTATTTTTTCGATTAGCCAAAAAAATTAGAATCTTAATTGGAATAAAATCACCAATACCTATTCTTTCAAAAATGTAACTTGGCATTATATTAACGCAAAGATCTTTAACAATTAAAATGTTACTAATATAGATGTTGTGAATAAAACATGTTACCGGCTTTATGTTTGATTCATTTTGATCATCTTCTATTAGTGAAGTTTGATCGTTAGTTAATTTAATACTTATCATTTCTTTAAGGTTAGGACTTGTTTTTAACTTTTTTAAGAACTTAGCATGAGATAGAACCAAACTGTGATTTTCAAAAGAAGGTTTTAAGATGGGACCATCCGGACTTAAGTTTTCTAGGAAAAAGACGTAACCTTGAGTTAAAGAGTAATACTTGATATCCTTCTCTAAATTCTTTAGATTCGCTTATATATTTATCATGTATTCGTTTTAAGCATGTCATACTTAACCAAAAATTTTAACCTGATTAGTGCTAAAGGACATAGAGTGTAACAGATTTTGCAAATAAAGGATTGTGACTGTAATTATTGAAGTTAAAGACTATCCGTTGCAATCTGGTACAAACATAAAAGGACAAAAAGTGTCATTTACCCAAAAAAAAAATATTCAGGATATCCTGATAATCAGTCTTAAAACAAGATCATATTATAATTATAGTGTTATTAACTTTGAAACAAAAGGAATATATCTAATTCTATCTCTTGTTAAAGTATGTAATTAGATAAAGATATATATTTAAGCCCGTCTCTGAGAATGTGAGTGTCCTGTGCGGCTATGCCGGTAGGAAAAAAAGGGCCTCCAGAATATAAATCTATACATTAAAAAATCAACAAGTATGACTATAATTATAATACCAAAAAACAAAACAAAATATTATAGCAAAATCATTTATTTACATAAAACGAATTATGAATCTCTTTGAAGCAAAGTTGTTTCAAGTCTTCATAATCCATATACTCAATAGCTATCATCCTCATTTTTTTTTTTGCAAGCCCCCTCCCCCCACCCCCTGCGAAAAAACGGGCCATGTAACATCGCACCACCGCACCCCTCATCAACGGCCTGTATGTGTATACTGTATAGGTGACCACTAATAGTTCTGTTCTCTCGTCGTTTAGTGCATGACTAATAATTCTTAACACGACTCTAAACATAAAATAAAATAAAATAAAATAAATTGAATGGTGACCACTTAAAATAAACTGAATATATGAACTTGTGGACAGAGTTGGCGGAAAAGAATTTGAATTTGGCGACTGTATAAAAAGAAAACTATATACCAAGAGTAAATTACAACTATTGTCCATGAAGTTATTCTTATTATTTTTCAACTTATGTTTTCAAAAGATTACAACTTTAGTCTTTAGACTATCCACTATCACAATCCAACCCAACCCAATCTTTTATTAAAATACTACTTTCTCTCTCTTCCACCTACACAACCCAACCCAATCCAAATTTTCACCCACTATCACAACCCAACCTAAACTAGTATTTTATGATATAAAGAAATAGAAGTTAAATAATAAAAAAGGAAAAAGTATTAAATATTATAAAGAAATAGAAGTTAAATAATATAAAAAAGAATAAAGAATTAATATTATATTGGTTGTTGGTTGCAACCATTGGTTGTCATACCAACCTGGTTGTCCATAAATTTTAATTATTTAATTAAAATAATTTCCTACAATTTTGTCTTATTTGCCAAGTGGCAACCGTTTGTGCAATTTGATCACCATAGTGGGTAGTCTTATATCGAGATCTAAGGACAAATTGGTGCCTATTTGGGATCGTGTTTGAGTTGTTGATGTTATTTCATCCAAACTAGAATTAAGTACCCCCGCGTTGCGGCGGGGTCCTAAAACTATACCAAATAACATCAATGTGTCACACTGAAGTTGCGGCGTGTAAATGCGAAGAAATAAGACCGAAGCATATAACGTATAAAAAATAACTATGTCGATTTAGGACACACGCGTTGCGACGAACTTGTTAAATGGAAAAAGTAGACGTAAAAACGTTGAACTACACATGCACGTTGCGTCGTGTAAACTCGCAAAATAACGTAGAAAAGAATAACTAAGTCAATGTAGGATCTGCCCGTTGCGGCGAACTTGCCAAAAGGGGAAAATAGACACGTTGCGACATACCTGTCAAATGTGAAATATAGACAAAAAACATTGAACCACACACGCACGTTGCGACGTATTAACTCGCAAAATTTAGAACGAAACGTAAAACAAAAAACTTGCGAAAGATAAAAAGTATGGGGGGACCAAAGTTGTAAATAAAAAAAGTTTTGGGTTAAATTACAAAAGATGAAAAGTTTTGGGTTAAAAATAAACAAATTAAAAATGTTAAAATACAAAACATGAAAACTTTTGGGTTAAAAGTGAAAAATCACAATTTTTTTTAAAAACCCCCATGCTTGGGGTACAACAACACAATACAACAAAGTGTTGCTAATTTATATTATGGAAATGAGCAGAACGTGACTATTTAATGGACACACCTACTAAACAAGAGAACTTAACCTAAAAGACTAGTCTGGTGCTTGAGAGAGCTCATTTGGTAGATAAACCCTACATTGGTTGCTCATACAATCAATGTGGGACATGTTCGATACCTTGCAATGGTTTCAGTCCATAACAATCGACCTTCCTTAAGGGCCAACTAGAGGTGTACAAAAAAACGGTTTTAGAACCGTAACCGGAACAAATACCGAAACCGGTTTTTTAACTGGTTTTTTTAAAACTAGTTTTAGGACCGGATCGAACCTGCGATTTATGACCGGTTACCATTCTTGATCTTTGCAACCGGTTTTAAAAAAACCGGTTTTTTTGGCAAAAACCGGTTACTGTTTTGGGTTTGAAAAACCGATAAATAACCGAAACCGGTTATAAAAAAACCGATTTTTGTTTTGGATAAAAAAACCGGTTCGGTTAAAAACCGGACCGGTTTAAAAAACCGTTTTGTACACCTCTAGGGCCAACGTCCTTGTTGGACACGGCTAGGGGTGTATATCGGTTCGGTTTATGGTTTATTCGGTTCGGTTTATTTGGTTTTCAAAATTTTATACCCCAAACCAAAAACCAAACCAAACCAAATTAGGAATATGCAAACCAAACCAAACCAAATTCAGTTCGGTTTGGTTTCAGTTAGAAACCAAATAAACCAAATTTAACCAAATTGTACCTAAGTACTTTTTTCCTAATTTATATTTATGTCTGTGTTCCAACTTCCGAACATCAAATCAGCAACTAATTTAACCCTAACAATATATAAATAAAATACATAGCAAAATAAAACAAACATATCCATAAAATAGTCGTACACACAACCAATGTTTTCATAACCGGACAAGATATCGAACCGGTCTTCTTACCGGTTCACTGGTCGAACCGGTCGGATCGATCGAACCGGATTTAAAAACCAGAGAATAATATAAATTATATATGTGTGTGTGTGTGTGTGATGCTTAATTTAAAATTATGTAAACAAATGAATTATTTAAAAAGCCCATTTATGAGCCATATTAATTTTGTTGAAAAAAAAACTCATTTATTAGTTATATTAATTGTCTTAAAAAAATCTCTTTCTCACCATCTGAGGAGTCCCACATACCTAATTCATCTTCTCTTTTCTCTCACATACCTAATTCATCTTCTCTTTCCTCTCACACCACACATTCATGTATCATACGCAAAGAAGAGGATGATGATCATATACAGGGTTCTTATTTGGGTCAACAAAGATGACGACAACAATTCTCATTTCTGAGCAGTAGTACTTCTTTCCGGAAACAAAGACGATGAAGAGTCGAAGACGAGATCTTGTTCAGATCTGGAAGAAACTGTCAACGACATTGTTTTTCTTTTTCTAAAAGGAACCGGCCCGATTGAACAGAAGACCCGCCGGCCCGACCGCCGGCCTGATGTTGGAAGGGTTTTATGGCCTGAACCGGCCCGGATGAAGCCCCGGCTCCCGGCCGGACCGGTCCGACTGGCCGGCCCGGTCCGGTTTTAAGAACATTGCACACAACCACAAAGTTAAAACTTCAAAACATAGATCGTAGAAACTATAAATAGTCAACAACTCTAATGGCACAAAATATATAGGGATACATATACTTAGATATTAGACTTAGTATTTTGAGCTAATAAATTGTATATATTTTATTAAACATTATTATTTTCATTTAATAATTAATTAAACTGACGATTTATTCGGTTATCCAAATAAACTGAATAAACCAAACAAAAAAACGTGGATCCAACCGAATTGTGAATATGGTTTTTGGTTCATTCGCTTACGATTACGGTTCGGTTTACGGTTTTTTACGGTTTTTTCTGAACACCCCTAGTCACGGCTGGCTCTCTACAGGCCACAACTTCTGGTTTGACTCAGATACCAATGTTACATACCATACAAGAGAACTCATCCCAAAAAACTAGTTTTTTTAGTTGGATTCTCTTGTTTATTTGGTATGTCACATCATGATTGATCATAGTCCCATTTAAATGACATTGATGCTTGATGTAACACTTAAATAATATATACGTAATGTGACCATTTTGATAATATTGACCAGGTCTTACTGTTAAGACACTCACGTGGCATATAGTTTTTCAATTTCAACACAAACTACTTCTGTCAAATATGTTTGGCGGTTGGGTTATGCGCGGCATATAGACCCATACACTACGTATAGGTTTTTTTTTTCAAGTTGTTGAGTTTGTCTGTCAAATTCCTAGGTTGTACGACACATATATGCCAGTACACCACACATAGAAGTATACGTCACATATAGCTATAATCCTATACATGTTGTATAGTGTTATACACACATATACATTTATTTCAAATACAAAACAATTTATTTGAAGATGGGCCAAGTATGGGGTTATACACGACCCTTTGATGAGTTGACGCGAGATATAGCTTTTCAATTTTTTTTAATTTAACAATATTTATTTAATAAAATTCATAAACACTAATAAATTTAATAAAATGATCAATTATAACAATTTAAACAACTATAGTATTGTATAGTATGTAACATTAAGTATATAATTATATGTATTTAATCAATATAGCCATCGATATTATTTATACTATATTTGATCAAAATATCATTATACCTTATTGAAAGGGTAAGGTCTCAAAAACTCTATATCAAGTACTTGGGACCATCCTACAACCTCGTCTTTTAATTTTCTTTAGGCCTTGCGCGGCCGCGCACTGGTCCTACAAAGAACCAAGAAGAAAGACAACAGATAACACCCGCGCGCCAAAAGGGAGTAAACAAACCCTTGCGCCACTTCTCTATAGCAAAAGGATAGAAATCTCAGCAAATACTTCCACTTAAATAATACCCAGACTTGGATATTATTTGCTAAAGTCGGTACCACATGGTAAAGAGTCACACTGGATTATGGCAATAATCTTCTAGAAGACTCAATCGTGCACCACCAAGTGGTTATAACCGTTTGGACACGTGTCATCATCTCAGGATTCCCTGAAAATCACGATGATGTCATGAG
The DNA here is from genome assembly GCF_002127325.2 of Helianthus annuus. Classification (NCBI taxonomy): domain Eukaryota; kingdom Viridiplantae; phylum Streptophyta; class Magnoliopsida; order Asterales; family Asteraceae; genus Helianthus; species Helianthus annuus. The sequence goes on from NC_035447.2 coordinate 111,731,159, forward strand.
AACAGAGAGTAACCTCCACTTGCCTACTTTCCACGTGGCAAATCCCCAGCCATCGATCAAGATCGCGATCCGTGTGATAACACGATCCGATTAGAAGAGTTAACGGAATGAAAATAACCGCTTACGGGGTTAGCATCTTCCGTTAACATTTCATCAACGAGTTTTCCCGCCCAAACTCCCGGCTATAAATATGAGAGTAATTCAGGTATGAAATTCAAGTTACACACACTTCGTCAATACTTCTTCTTCTTCATAAACACATACTTATTCTCACGCCGGAGTCGGGTCAAGGAGAGAACCTCCGTCCTCCCCTTGACGAGGCTAACGGTGTTCTGTTTTGCAGTGTTCATCGGAGAAGAAGGTCTGTTAGTTCGAATCAAACGAGAGAGAACCACCTTTTTATGCAGAACATAACCCCTAGATAATCTGATTCCGGTCAATTATCTAGTGTTTCTTCATTGGCGCCCACCAATCTCTCTGTTTCATCTGTTTTTTCTCGTTTCGATTTATTTCCTATCCTTCTCTGTTTTCACATGGCAGAGAAATCATAGTTTCACCCGTCAAGTCCTCGATCTGAATTCAAGGGTTTTGCAACTCTGGATATTCAGGTCGACGGAACTTTGGGAATTAAAGAAAACATCAATAGTCATTCAGAAGGAGATGAATCCATAAGAGTTCGTAACCGTCCAGATCAACTCTTAGAAAAACCTCCAGAACACTGGTTCGGCAGATTCCAAATTGCTATGAACCAAATTTGCAAGCAAATTGTAGGATCGTTTTTTACACCGTACGATTGCCTAATGAACGTGTAACGTGCGGAATCCATACACGTACGTGACCGAGCACACAAGAACATACTAGAACCATGATTCTATTGAAAAAGATGACGTGTACAATGCAAGAATCACGTGAGAGAACTTTCTCTCTCTAGACTTTCTCTCTCTAAGCTTAGATCTCCTAAATCTCCAAATGAGCAAAGTCTTAACACTAACACTATAACTCCCTATTTATAGGCCAAGGCTTTTAATGAAACTTTTCATTAATTACAAGATTGCCACCTTGCCTTTTGACTAGATATAACACTTTAAAGACTCGTTATCTTCAGTTTCTCGCTACGGCTTGAATTGACGAAGGCGATAGACATTAATGCACTAACACAAATTAACAGATCTGAATTATCAAATACCAGATCTGATAAAGAGAAAACTGATACTACAGTATTGGACCCACAAGCACCTGACCAGCGGTACATCCAATCTAGTAGTCATAACAAGATGATTCAAAAATTGGAAAATACCAAAACAGCCAGATCCAAGCAGATACACATGGTACAAGGAGGTCCCTCAAGAAGGCCGAATAAACGAAACCACAATCAGCATTAGAGAGAACAACAAGTTGTATTTCCTATTGTTCCTGGAGGCCCTCAGGAAGAACGACCAGTAATCATTACTGGCATCTTCGGCCACTACAGAACGGACTATATGTTCATAGATCCAGGAAGCTCGATGGATATCATATATGAGCAGTGTTTCAAACAGCTTGATCCGGAAGACAAAGCACGACTAGAGCCGGTTGATTTCCCCCTCAACGGGTTTTGCAATGAAGCTGTATTCCCATTAGGGCAAATTGCATTTCCTGTGACTCTGTCAGATGGCGAGCATTCGCGCACAGTCACAGTAAACTTCATGGTCATGCCAGCAACATCGCGCCACGATGTTTTGCTAGGACGAAGATCACAAAGAGAATTCAGCTTGATCACTTCTATTCCACACGCTGCGTGCGGATTTCCAACAGAAACTGGAGTAGCGATTCTGTACTCAAGCAAGGAGGTCATGTACGTTGATGATGAGCCACCAGCAAAGATGGCCAAACCCTCAACATCAAATGAACCAGAGAAATGGGTCTTAAACGAAGAGTACCCAGAACAAACAATCTTACTGGGACACGCCATCTCACCGGCAATACGAGTACAATTAAAAGAGTTACTTTCAAATAACAAAGACATATTCGCCTGGTGCCCAGCAGATATGACCGGAGTTCCGCGGGAAATAGCGCAACACTGTCTAAATGTCAAACCCTCAGCAGAACCCGTCGCGCAGGGAAGACGTAGTCTCAGCGCAGAAAAAGCAGAGGCAATGAACGAGCAAGTCACAGAATTACTTAGCGCCGGAATCCTGCGCGAAGTACAGTACCATACCTGGGTTGCTAACCCAGTCATGGTTCAAAAGCACAATGGCGGATGGAGAATGTGCGTCGACTTCAAAGACCTGAATAAAGCTTGTCCAAAAGATTGCTACGCGCTTCCAAAAATCGACAAAAAAGTTGATTCTTTAGCATCTTTCAGATGGAAATGTTTTCTTGACTGTTACAAAGGCTACCATCAGGTCTTAATGAAAGAAGAAGATGAAGACAAAACAGCCTTCCGAACTGATAAAGGCATCTTCTGTTATACAAAAATGCCCTTCGGGTTGCGCAATGCCGGGGCTACTTATCAGAGACTGATGGATATAGTTTTCGGAGAAGACATAGGGAAGACAGTTGAAGTATACATGGATGACCTCGTCATCATGAGTCATGAAGAAGGAACTATGCTCGAAAACATTCAGCGAACGTTTAACTCATTACGCAGCGTCAACTTGAAGCTTAACCCAACAAAATGTTCTTTTGGGATGGAAGAAGGGAAATTTTTGGGCTTCATAGTAACAAGAGACGGTTTTAAAGTTAACCCGGAAAAGGTGCAAGCCATCCAACTGATGCCATCACCTTCAACGATAAAAGAGATGCAAAGACTCGCGGGAAGATTAGCAGCCTTGAACAGATTCTTGGCGAATCACGCTGCAAAGTCTTATCCGTTCATAAGTACGCTACGAAACTGCGCTAAGAAGACTCACTTCCAGTGGACGCCAGAAGTGAAAACAACCTTCAAACAAATGAAGGAGTGTTTAATTTAGCTACCAACACTAACAGCGCCACGAGAGAAAGAACCGCTGATTCTGTACTTATCCGCAGCAGAGGTAGCAGTCGGCGCAGTATTAATGGTGGAAAGAGAAAACGTCCAGACCCCAATCTACTACATCAGCAAGATGCTCACCGGTCCAGAAACGCGCTACTCAATGATAGAAAAGCCGGTCCTCGTGCTAGTATATGTATCTCGACGGCTTCGCCGATACTTCTGAGGTCATGTCATCACAGTTCTCACTAACTATCATTTGGGGAAAATTTTGTCAAAACCCGATGTTGCGGGAAGATTAGCTAAGTGGGCTATAGAACTAGGAGGATACAATATCCTATATAGACAACGACCAACAATCAAGGGGCAAGTTTTAGCATACTTTGCCACCGAGGTCCCCATAGACAAAGTTCAGGAGTGTGAAGCAATCCAGAACCCTGTTCCCGTTTTTGACGACAGAGTCTGGACCTTGCACATAGACGGGGCTTCTAATGATGATGGAGCAGGCGCAGGCCTCCGATTGGTCAGCCAAGACGATCATGAGCTTACATATGCAATACGCTTAGATTTCTGAAGCACAAACAACGAGGCAGAATATGAAGCGTTTCTAGCGGGCCTCTGTTTAGCGCTTAAAATGGGAGCAAAAAATCTTGAAGCTAACGTTGATTCAAAACTGGTGGCCGAGCAAGTTAACGGGCACTACGATGCGAAGGGTGAAGCTATGGCGTTATATCTGGAACAGGCGCGGATGCTAATCAGCCAATTCCAAACGTTCAAAATAAATCACATAAACAGAAGTGAAAACAAGCACGCGGATGCACTAAGCAAATTGGCTGCTACCAGTTTCAGACACCTAGCTAAAGAGGTGCGCATCGAGGTATTGTCCAATCCTTCCGTTCCTCTCAAGCAAGTAAATATTGTAGAAATCGGCAATCCATCCTGGATGTCCCCGATCATCTTGTACTCACAGCATGGCAAACTCCCGGAAGGAAAGTCAAAAGCCAGGAAAATCCAGAACAAGGCAATAAACTATGAGATGGTGGACGGAATTCTATATCGAAAATCGTTCATGGGCCCACTCCTACGCTGTGTTGATAAAACAGACGCGCAATACTTAGTCAGGGAGATCCATGAAGGCTTATGCGGAATACACGCGGGTCCGCGCATGGTAGTAGCTAAAATCATGAGCGCCGGTTACTATTGGCCGGGATGCATGTAGATGCAGTTGAATTATTGCGAAAGTGCGCAGCTTGCCAGCGTCATGCACCAAAGACTCTTCGCCCAAAAAATCCACTCGTACCAGTCACATCTGCCTGGCCTTTCCAACAATGGGGCATCGATCTCGTTGGTCCATTCCCTGATGCCCTTGGCGCAGTAAAATTCATTATCGTGGCAGTGGACTATTTCACAAAGTGGGTTGAGGCTAAGGCATTAGCTTCAACCACAGCAATGGTAATCCGCAAATTCATATGGGAACATATTATTTGCAGATTCGGATTACCACTGCGCATCATTTCCAACAACGGCACCAACTTCGCCTTAGAAGACCTTCAGAAGTGGTTTAAGAAAATGAAGATCGAACACAACTTCGCCTCTGTAGCGCATCCACAGGCGAATGGGCAAGTCAAAAGTGTCAACAAACAAATAGTTGACGGCATAAAGGCAAGACTTGGGATGGCGTGCAGAGGATGGGTCGACGAGCTTCCCAGCATATTATGGGCTCATCGCACCATGCCAAAAACAAGTACGGGGGAAACCCCATTCAGTCTTGTGTACGGATCAGAAGTGGTTATCCCAGCTGAAATTGGCCTTCCATCACCGCGCATGCTTGCCATGGAAAAACAAAACAATGAGGAAGAGCAAAGAATGGATTTAGACCTTCTCGAAGAAAGGCGCGAAAACGCCGCCATCGCAGAAGCAAGATACAAATCCAAACTAGAAAAGTACTACAACGCGCGGGTTCGCGTGTGTACTTTCGTTCCAGGAGACTTCGTTTTGCGCGACAACGAAGCTTCCAATGCGGAAAAACCAGGCAAGCTTGCGCCAAAATGGGAGGGACCATACGTCGTCAATGAGGTCCTAGGGAAAGGGGCATACACTCTAAAAAGAATCGATGGAACATCAGTCCCTCGCACCTGGAACGCGCAACAGTTGCGCATGTGTTATATATAGCCGTGCTACTCAAATCTTTACATGCAACATATTTTTTCCTACTTTACTTTGTACAAATTGGCTCTACGCCTTATCAATACAATAGTTATCTTTACGCATGTTATTGTTTGTTACAAACTGCATATAATACTTTTGGTTTACGCGAAAACAATATGGTCAACATTGTACTCCTCATGAACAGTCTAAAAAAAAGCATAACCTTGCGCACATTTTAGACATACATTCACGCATGAGTACAATACCATTCTCATTTGCTCTACCTAAACAAAGTAATTAAACATATGCAATATATTGTAATCTAAACATCACTTGCAAAATCATCGAAACTGCATAGCAAGCACTTTAAGCAAACCATTTACAAAAGAACACAACAGTGTTCCTTCAAAAAAAAAGTAAAAAAGTACTAGTTACAACATAAACAAGCTAGGAAAGTTGATCCAACACCTCATACATAGTATGGAGAACCTCACCATACTCGGACAAGGGACGGGGATCTACAATCCAAGGATTGACACCCTCTTCATCATCTTCAACAGCAGCCGGAACAGCAACACGGCGGCGGCGTTGGTAAACAATCGACGAACTCCCTCTCCGACCAACCGGAAAGGATCGGGTCACGAGATGTGCCGACAATCGGGTAACTCCACCATTGTTGTCGTCTGCAAGACGAAGACGGAGTCGGCCCTCCAAAACTTCTTGATGTTTGCACTCTCCACACCTTCATCTCTAATAACACGACCAGTCGCCGGATTAGAGAGTAGCAGCAAACCGTTAGCCGCATCAAGCACCTTCAAGACATGAGAAAGTCTTTTCTATCGAATCTGTCCTCTGTTCTCCATTTTTCCAAATTAGGAGAAAAATATAACACCCAAAGTGAATATAAAGGCCAACGGAGAGGAGCAGCAATATTATAATAAGAGAAGTGATGATTAAGTGTCAAATCAAGTGTCGTCTCAGCGGCGCTGCCACTGCAAGTATCACATCCCATTTAAAACTCTCTGACAGGGTCCACACGAATTCCCAGGAACTACTGCTAAATCAGAAGACGAAGAGTCAGCAGAACTTATAAAAAAATGACGTCAGCTATCGTAAGCTCATAATTACGAATTCTTCGCCCAAGATTGCAACAGTTCAAAACAAGGTATAAATATCTTTTCTCAAACTGTTCATTTATCTAAGGTCAAAGATTCCCAAAAAAAAATCATAAAACAAGCAATGTATATCTTCTCATAGAAGATTTCTCATTTTTCGCGCCTAAAAAACCTATAAGCATTTTTCTCATAATCCAGTGCTCCACTTATTAACATAAGAGCAACACTAGACTGGGGAGACTTAAAGGGGTAAGGTCCCAAAAACTCTATATAAAATACTTGGGACCATCCCACAACCTCGTCTTTTAATTTTCTTTAGGCCTTGCGAGGCCGCGCACTGGTCCTACAAAGAACCAAGAAGAAAGACAGCAGATAACACCCGCGCGCCAAAAGGGAGTAAACAAACCCTTGCGCCACTTCTCTATAGCAAAAGGATAGAAATCTCAGCAAATACTTCCGCTTAAATAATACCCAGACTTGGATATTATTTGCTAAAGTCGGTACCACACGGTAAAGAGTCACACTGGATTATGGCAATAATCTTCTAGAAGACTCAATCGTGCACCACCAAGCGGTTATAACCGTCTGGACACGTGTCATCATCTCAGGATTCCCTGAAAATCACGATGATGTCATGAGAACAGAGAGTAACCTCCACTTGCCTACTTTCCACGTGGCAAATCCCCAGCCATCGATCAAGATCGCGATCCGTGTGATAACACGATCCGATTAGAAGAGTTAACGGAATGAAAATAACCGCTTACGGGGTTAGCATCTTCCGTTAACATTTCATCAACGAGTTTTCCCGCCCAAACTCCCGGCTATAAATATGAGAGTAATTCAGGTATGAAATTCAAGTTACACACACTTCGTCAATACTTCTTCTTCTTCATAAACACATACTTATTCTCACGCCGGAGTCGGGTCAAGGAGAGAACCTCCGTCCTCCCCTTGACGAGGCTAACGGTGTTCTGTTTTGCAGTGTTCATCGGAGAAGAAGGTCTGTTAGTTCGAATCAAACGAGAGAGAACCACCTTTTTATGCAGAACATAACCCCTAGATAATCTGATTCCGGTCAATTATCTAGTGTTTCTTCACATATTAATATTGGTTGGTAATTGTTGGTGGATCGTATTACCCTTATTAACTACTAAAGGTTTCCTTTTGGGTGTATTTAAGGAGATAACTAGAGAGGGTTTTATGTTAGATACTAATCATAACATCACCACAATCTCGACCTCCTCTTTCTCCATAATCATGAGTTCTTTACACTTAAGAACTCGGAACTACCATCAATCATATACATTCTAAACAGGAACTAGATCAAGCTCATTGGCATGTCAAACTCCATGGCTACTTGAATGTTGTAACATGTATTACTTTTACATGTTTTCCATTACATATTAACAGAACTAATCAACGTGTGGTATCAGAGCATATATTTCTTAAATCAGTTCTGTTAGTTTTCCTAAATTTTGAATAAAAACTGGAAACCTAGAATATTGATGAAAAATGAATTTTGAACATACTGTTCACGTTTTTCGGCAAGAAATCTATAAAAATAATAAGTTTTAAATCAGGTTATGTCTTATTAGAATCCGAATTATTATTACTACTCGAAATCTACACATGAAATTCATTTAGGTATTCGATTCCAGATGAAAAGTCATACAATTCTTCGATGATGTTCTTCGTGTTCATCATAAAATTCGAAGAATTTCTAATATTACGGATGAACCGATTTAAAAGATTATGTTTTTCCTAAGTTTGATTATATTTTATGCACTATATTTTCAAAATAAGTGATATGGTATATCAAAATATTTCAAAATCAAATGATAATAATTATCTAAGCACAAATTTTGGAAACTAAATAATCTATAACTTTTCGAAATTATTTATACTTATCACAAGTTAATAAGAGATAATAATTAGTAGTTTCCGAGATTGGTTAAAAAGATTTCGAGATCTCAAGTAATTTCGAGATCATCGCTAACTCGAAATCTCAATACAAAACTTGACATTTCACCAGACAATTCGAGATTTCATAAGAGAACTTGAAATCTCATAACAATTCAAGATTTCATTAGTCAACTCTAAATCTCAAGTGAACTCGAAATCTTCTCAAAACTCAAAATCTCACTTAAACTCGAGTTTTCATTAGAGAAGTTTAAATCTCGTCAAAACTCGAAATCTCACTTAAACTCGAGTTTCATAAGCGAAGTCGAAAACTCATTATCGCATGAACTATTACTGCGAATTAAAATTTAGGTTGGGCTCCGCCCAAACCCCGGTTTGCTATTAACTTTTTGGTTTTGTGAAAACTTAAATAAATTCAAATAATTCTCACAAAACCAAATAGCCTAACGTGAATGAGCTTTTGATGTTTCAATTCTGCCCAAAGGTGATTTGATACATCTATTTATGGTTCAAGTATAATGACAAGCTATGTTATTTATGCCTTACAAGCATGTATGTCTCACTTCTGCCAAAAGGTGATTTGATTCATTCATGTCTCGCATATCTAACTCGTGCGTACCTAATAATTGTGACACTTATGCCCAAAGGTGATCTATCACAATTGTTTTGCACACATACTTAAATGATTTCACTTCTTCCTAAAGGTGGTTTATCTTCATTTAAGTAGAATTTTAAATAAACTTAGTCTATTTATTTGATGTTAATAATTGACATATCACACGTTCTTCAAATAATGATCCTCACAATAATGATCCTTCATTAATCTTATGATCATATTCTAGTCTGCCTTACTTTAATACCCCGAAACAATACTCATTACAACTTTCTTCTATAAATTTGTATCTCACCTATATCATCCACACTAATTTCAAAACCTAATATGTGTTGCTTTACCAAAGATTTTCAATAAGATTCGCTATTAAATTAGATTCTTAATTATCTCTAAGACATGACAATCCTACTGCACTTTTCTGATAAAAGTATTGTAGAAAAAAAGTTGAATATGACAAATGGGATAAGTCAAACATAATGTCTATTATGATAAACAAGAACTCATTTAATAAGTGTTATCACTAGATTTTTTCCAGATTAAGTTTTTTCTAAGACTAATCTAATTTCTGTGGAATAATCAAAATAACTCCAAATATGCACACCTTCATTTCAAATTCTAAACTATAAGGTTAAATGGCTTTCGTGAATACATCATAATATACAATACCACGACCCATAAAATTAAGGGCTAATACATGGATATAAGTACATTTTTCAGTGCATTAGATACTAACTTTTCCACAAGTAAAATTTGATGCCTTAAAATCGACTATAACACTCAGAAGTACCAAAGGAAAATGAGTATGTTAATCAACAACACACGTACAGGAAAAGAAATGCCTAAAAGTGGAAATAAGGTCCATACACAAAATACAAGTACTAATTCCAACTCTAAGTTTCTTCAAGGGAGAATCTCACTGCATAATAATGTCATTAGAGTAGGCATAAGAAACAAGACTATTCATAATTCGAATTAACAGGTGGCTAAAATTGGTAGTCACCTATTAATGATATTTAAGTCTGCTAATCTTAATATTCGAAATTACACATGATAGGTTGAGTCTATTCTATACGTTTTCTTACCATAATTCAACAATTAACTAACATGAGAGTTAGTGACAAAATTAAATGTTAAGACTATAAGAACAATAAAAGGTTGTGTTCTAGTTACGCTTTATGATACCTTACATATTCTGGAATTAATTAGAATTTAGTGTCAATACTTAAGCAATATTATGACAGTTGTGAGGTTTGCATAGCCAACATAAAGTCACCCTTAACTTAATTTCTTATATTATTTGTTATCAATATCTGGGATGAAACATTTTTAAGACAGAACTACATGATACTATGCACTTTCGCATCTTTTGTTATTATGCAAATGAGAATTTAACAAAAGGGCAAATGAGACTTATAAAATTCATCCGTTGAAACCAAACATCATGAGAAATCATGACTGTCACACCCCAACTGATGGCGAAAACGGAGTGAGACGAAAACGAGATTGCAAGAGACTTCATAACGCTAATTGTGACATTATTTAGATGACTTAAATTTTATTGATACTAAAATGATAATACATTGTTTCGAAAGGAAAAGTACAACAAGTTGCAAATGATGAACAATATGAAACAAAATATATGAGTTCAAAATCTAGGTGTGTTTCTAATCCATCCTAAATATATTTCTTTAATCATCATCATCTAGATTCCTGCAACATGTATTAAAATAATGATCAACAAAAAGTTGGCTAGTATACAAGTTTAATTACATTGTATAATGGTGAGTAAAGTTGTCTCATATCCAACATGGTAATAACATACATTGTTACTAACATACTAGCATGTGTTAACTATAAGTCAAACCAAAGTATAACATAGTATGCGATTAACAAGGAGAATACAAGTATCATGTTATTAACGAATAGAACATGTGCGTAAACAAGTTTAATCGTGATTCGTGATTTTTGTATATGTGTACAAAGTGTATAAAATGGAAAATGGGATCGAGTATACTCACGGTTTTGCGTATAAATCCTGCGTGCGTGAGTGATGCGTTGAGATTCGAGAACACCGAAGTTACCCTAAATTAGGGAAATAGAGGTGTGTAAGTATTCAGATTTGTTAGAGAGTTCAGATTCGGAATCTAAATGTAGAAAGTATAAGTACACGAAAATATATCTTGTCTAAATACTCGTTTTAACACTAAGATTTTATGTGATTTCATGGGTCCTAATTTGCCCATTAGAATTAAAACCGAGGAGTTTAGAACAAAGATAAAGTAACCTATGTTCATGACATATAACCATAATCCTGTTATCAAGAATTCGGCTAGTATATATATATATATATATATATATATATATATATATATTATATCCATCATGTATAATCATATAAGTCATGTAATGTCAAGCATGGAGGTAGGATGATTAACATCCATAAACCTCATTGTATGAATTCACCAAAGCACAACCCGGTTGGTCATGAATAACAAAATGTAAACTAACTATTTCATCAAGTAGCCAAGTAAGGACAACCCGGGTGTTTCATACCCATCATGGAAAATGTTGGAGATGTGGTGGGGTTGTGTTACTTTAGGTCTAGGAAACTACTTGGAATAATATGATAAAAACATTAAGTGAGGTGGTGGAACAAGGTTGGAAAGCCAAGGCTTCCATGGTTCACACCTTTACTAAAATGCAAGTCTCACCATATTGAAGATAGTGAGCTTGGATGGTTTCATCACTTGTAGGTTATCTCAAACCTTAGTCAAAACAGAAAGTTTAGAGGATCTTTGCACCTCTAAACTCGCAAGAATCAACCTTATACAAGTCCCACAACCATAGATGGGTTTAGGAACAAGATAGGCACAAGATTCATATGAAAAAGTAAAGTTTATAAAGATTTACATAAAGCTCTTCCAAAACAGAAAGTTAAAAGCTCAAAATAGTGATGTTCCACCTTTGTTAACCATGGTAAACTTGTGGAAACACTCCTAGAGGTGTTTCAAGCTTTGAGGTGGAAGAAAAGATGAAGAAATCATGAAGAAAGGTGAGTTTGAACTCACTTTAGGACTTAGAGTTTTCTGCCATTTTCTTGTGTTTGCAACTAATTTGAGAGAGTTTTGAGAGTGTAAGTGAGTTGGAAAAGTGAAAATGGTGAGATGGAGGCTTGTTTATATAGAGAGGCGGTAGGGTTTGTGTTTAATGGAGGTTTAAAGATGATTGGGGAAGGAAAAGTGGGAAAAAGAGGCCAATCCGTAGCTGGGAAACGAGTGTCTACAGATTAAGGGGCTTTGCGCCCCACCACGGTGAATTGAGTTTGTCGTCGCGTAGCGCTGCGCCTCTTTTGCCAGATTTTGTTTTATTGCAATTTAGTCCCTGAACTTTTATATGTTCATCCTTTTATGCTAAAACTTCATGTTTTGGCTTGTTTTGAGCATGAACCGTGTTTGTAAGTGTCGTGCAAGTATCGTGCAATGTATAAATGTTAAATCAAGCGTGTAATAAGTCTCATTTGCATGCAAATGTGTATCCAAAGTTGATTTGTGTATAAGATAAGTATAGCGGGTATAAGTATAAAAGTGAATTTTCGTTATGACCGAAGTCTCGGATTACAAGTATAGAAAAGCATTACGAACACAATACGATTACAAGTTTCCAAAAAATAGAAATACGAGTACACTTTCTAAATAAGGAAAGTACAAAACGCGAAGCGTTACAATGACAAGGTCGATGAGGATGATTTTTCACCTAATCTCATTCGTAGTGATTTTAAATCATGTGTTGGATGTCGTAACCATTACATGGCTTAAGAAATAGGTATGGGTCCACCAAAAGTTTAGTGGAACCTATTCCAAAGGGAATATTCATATATAATTCATTTATCATTTAAATACTATCTACTTGTATCTAATATGTCTCATATGGTTCACTGTCTTAAAGAGATCTTTCATATATATCCTTAATACAATTTCTTCTAAACATGTCCCTCAGTTTTCTTAGGATTTCTAAACATTAAGGAAATCAAAAAAAGTCTAACATATGTATGGCAGGTTCCCATGTTACGTACATCACTGAAACTTCTCTTGTAGTATTCCTAAAGATATTAAAGATCAGTTGGAGCATTAAGTGTTTTATCATAACTTGCAAGAGTTGCAAGAGGTAGGGGAGTGAAAACTAAATACTACCTCAATTTGCACCTCTTGTGCAAGAAACTATTTCTTTAACACTTGTCTCATTAAAGTCTAAAGCTACTCTTATAAAAGTTTCATTGCTGCTTAATGTTGACACTAAATTTTCTTAACAAAACTAAAGTAATCTTCAAACAAAGGGAAACTACAACGACTAACATCATTAACTTGTTTCTCTATTAGAATTTGTTGGTCTAAAATATTGATCCTAAGCATGCTAAGTTCCTAAAGACTTCTAAGATCAGTGGGAGTAGTAAAAGTCTTTATCATGACTTGCAACGAATGCAAGAGGCAGGAGGAGAGAGTCATTAAATTTTACTCCAAATTTAACTCCAATTACATCTCTTGTACACCATACTGAACCAACTCTTAGATACTTAAATCTAACATATCTGAAAGTGATAGCAGCTTAACTAAGAGCTAATCTGTAAAACTGAAATTCCTAATAAACCTAATAATCAACTCTAGAGGTCATCTAGGTTTAAAAACCTACTAACCTTGATGATTATATAACCTTCTTAACTAAAGTTGAAATGGATTTTGGAAAAGTTTACTGATCCTACCTCTTTTAAATTAAACCATTAGCATAAATCAATCTTCTAAATGAAATAAAGCTATTATTAGCAAAACTGATTATATGTGTTAGAATAACGTTAGGATTTTGATTGAATCACCTAAGGGTGTTTATAACTAAACTAAATCCTAATACAAATGTTAAGACACTAAGAAGCATGATTGATTATCAAAGGTTATACTCAAAAGGAGATAAATTATCAAAGAATCTTTTTACCTGTCTTACAAAAGTTATTCTTTGAGGATCAACACTGTTCTAGTAGCTTATAACAATTTAGAGTTACATTAGATGAACATTAAAACGACTTTCCCTAACAACTGACTTACATATTTACATGTTCATAAAACTACCTGAAAGTTCTAAACTGAAGGTCAAAGAACAAACAAGAAGGGAATTGGTTTATTGGGTGTTGGATCTCTAGAAGGATTTTTTTATTAATTCCTTTGAAACATGCAAGAAAGATCAGAAAGAAAGCAATATATTTTGTTGTTCTTTTTGTGTCGGTCGAGTTGTTCAAGCCACAACAAAATAAGAAAATATTTCAAGTAATTTTATTTTTATTTTTTTGGTTGTTCCTTGGGTGCGATGAGTAAGAGTTTTTTTTTTGCTTTGTCGAGGACTACAAGGAAGGAATCGGCATTTTTTTTTTTAATTTGTGAGACGAGGTGATCAAGGTTAGAACCAGTCTTTTATTTTTAAATCCTTGAGCTGCCTGAATATTTTTGAAATTCGATTGGAGCCGTTGTTTAGGTTTATATTAAGTTGTTGGTCGAGTTTGGTTTACAGGCTAAGTAGTATTTGTTTTCTGAGATTGGGTTTTGACGTTTATCCTCAATCGGAGAAAAACTTGAAGAACTGGGTTTGTGATATTTCAATGTTTCGGGTCAGATTTGTCTGCAGAAGATCAGTCTGAGGTAACTATTTACAATGTATTTACAATTACTTGATTTGTTAGGTTTGCAGGAGCAAATTGGTTTGTTTGACAGTGTTCAGTAGAACAGCCGCCAAGTTCAGGCCTATGCCATTGCTATGTTTGTCCATTGTTTCCGATTTGTCTCGTTTGTTATTGTTGGGACTGAAGACATGATAGTTTTGAACTTTTATTTGGAATGTTCGATGATTTTGGGTTTTGGTTGATTGGTTTTTCAAAGAAACTTGGATGTGGTACTTGACGATGGATGAACCCGAGAAAATAGAACTAGCGGGTGTACTGGTAATGACATAAGTGAAAAAAGAGGTTAGTGTTATATCATGTGAACTATTGCTCGATCGTTTGGATGATCATTCGGTTAAGGTTTGTGTTAACTGATCATGTGCACGGTCATGGAACCCTTGGTGTCGTTTGCTTTCCATTGAAAGCTCGACTGCTGTTATACCCTTTTCCCTATTAGAAGGTATAGAACGGTGAAGCTATTCTTGTTTGGTGGTGATCAATGGTTTGACATCTGAGGGGATATTTGTATTGATACTAGGTGAAATTTTTTGTTGGGGAAGTATGAGTGAAGACTCGACTCAATGGTGTTGGTTTTAGCATGGGTTGTGGTAACAGGGATAGTGAGAACTGAGCATAAATGACTTGGTGAGGCTACATGGAGGTGTGGATATTCATTAGTGAAATTCTGCTTCTGAGAATGTGTCTTGGTTTGATGCATTGGGACTGAGTGGAAGGCTGTGAAGGATCGTGGGTTTGAGATTCTGTTTTGCTTCATTTCTTGTTACCTACTTCGATAAAGCAACAGTGAATCTATTCTTGAAGACTTTAGCAATGTGCCGGTTACTGCGCCGCTGGAAAAAGTGAACCAACTTATGAGTAGTAATGTCTTGGCTTGCCGATTCAAGAGTTAAACAAGTCCAGTTTATAGCAAAGGACTTTGGGACTCCAGGTAATCCGCTTGAGTGTATTAGAGGTCTGAGCACGGCGAGATTTTTGTAACATTGGGAGTGTAACACTCTAACCCGTTTTATCTAATATTTTAATAAAAATGCGGATAATTAGGTCCCATATTTTTTTTAAACATAGAACTTATACGTCTAACTGATAACCCAAACGAACCGACACAACGGACTATACAATAAATTATAGTTTAAGAACATTAAGGTTTTAAACTTGAACTTTGTTGAGCATTATCATGCTTCATCCTTCTTGTGATTGTTTCCAAAAGATCGCAGTTTCAGAGTGTTCGATTCATCGTGTGCTTGGTCGTCCTTCCGTTTGGTTCCAGTCTAGAGAAAACCTATCATAAACACTAAAACCCATTAGTGTTTAAGTTAAACAGTCAACGCGGGTTAAACGACGAAAGAGAACAACTTTTTTGCTGAAACAGGGTGCTCCCGCATTGCGCGACAGGCAACCCTTTATTCCGTATTACCCAACCGACCCGTTAGGAGGCATTTCGCACTCTAAAACATGTCGCCCTCTTTATTACCAACATACTAATTATTTCCATCAACCACAACTCGATTATGGTTGTTTACATTAGACAAACCTTATCTTTTCATTGATTTCTTCCGGTATAGCGTTTTACCGAAAACGACCTATTAGTAGGCATTAAGCCAAAAAGCTTACGCCTCCACTTTTACGCTACCGGAATGTTTGTCCCAATTATAAAAATCATTTTTATTTTACCTTTAAGGGTAGTTTGTCTGATTCATCATTTGGGGCAATTTAGTCAACTTTAGCCCTTTTCATAACCGGGGGACCTTTAAAGGTTTAGATTAAAATAGCGGGCATTTGAACTCGTTATAAAATTATCAAACATTTTTATGTCAACCACTATTTTATTGGCAAAACATTGGCATGAACCACATTGAGCATTTCATAAAAATGTATAAGATTTAGCAAACATTATTTATGTTGTTAAACAACTTCTTGCCAAATATCGTGTCAAAACTCGATGGTTAAGACATCGAAATAATTTCTACAAGTAACGGAATTGTTGTTGTCCACAACTAATTTATTGACATAACATTCGCGAAAACCACATCAAACAAATTTAGAAAAATCTATAAAAATTACCAAACATCCTTTACATTGTAAAACAACTTCTGGCCAAATATCGTGTCAAAACTCGATATAATTTCTGCTAGTAGCGGAACTGTTGCTATCAACAATTCATCTATTGACAAAACATCCGCGAAAACCTCGCCAAACAACTTTAGAAAATCTATAAAATTTACCAAATGTCCTTTATGTTGTAAAACAACTTCTGGCCAAATATCGTGTCAAAACTCGATGGTTAAGACCTCGAAATAATTTCTGCATGTAGCGGAACTTTTGCTATCAACAACTAATTTATTGACAAAATATCTGCGAAAATCTCGTCAAACAACTTTAGAAACATCTATAAAAATTACCAAACATCATTTATGTTGTAATTCTATTCTAAGAGTTGTAAGGTTTACTTACTTTGCATCCGATTATGTTTTTTCCCACGTCTTTGATCCGTTTGACCCATTCCTTTCCAAGCTTCTACCTAGCTTGTCAAGTTCAACTATCATTTAACATTCACAAGATAGTTAGATTAGTCATCCTTTATCACGGTTATCCCACCTTACGGACTTTATGTCAAAATTACCATTTGATTCTATTATAGGTTAGTTTGACTTTTAAAAGTCAAACTGCCTATTAACATATGTAAATGCACTAATAAGTTCAACTCATTTAGGCATTCTATCAAATACTCGGTAGGCATTATTTTTACACCACCATTTTAACTAAATTACTCAACCAAGTTCATCCCATTTCCTTCACTTTAACAAGTTCATGCAATTATTAACATCAAGTTAACTTAGCTTTCAATTACCAATACTGGTTCATCCATCTATCATGCTAGAACTAAGGATTTTCATCTCTATATAAAAACTCATTTCATGACATTCATCCGAACACCTAAATAATATAATCAAATTCCTCATACCAACTAGTAAACATGATGATTTCAAGCATCTTTTACACCAATAACACATAATTTCATCAAATCATACAAAACCCATTTCATGTGTCACACCCCGATATTTCCACGTATTATCGGTGGGCCCGGTGGGGAGTATCGTGACGTAGTTGATATCATCATAGTCAAACAACACAATTTATCTGCACAGCGGAAGCAAAAGATAGATTTATTTCAACCGAATAAAATGTAATATCAAGTATTGTAACACCCTTGCTTGATTGATACAATATTTTATATAAGTTTCGTAAAAATGCATGTTTTTACGATTACACGTAAGTATGTCAATACGAGTTTACTAAAAACTTTTACAATTTAAAAAAAAAAAGAACAACTTAATGTAATTGAATTCGTTGTTTAAAAGATACGACGAAACATCGCGCGGAAGCTTTTAACTTTATCATGTTCGGTTCTTCTTCGAGCTTGATCTTCATCCGGGCACTCTTGGCAATCACCTATGATCAAAACCAACTTAAAAGTTAGTTTTGATAGTTAATTAACAGGTTTAAACAAGTTATATGGGTCAAACAAACAAAATTAAACGTTTTTCAGGTTCAGGGGGGCTAGGCGTCACGCCTAGGGGCTAGACGCCCCACCTAGCCCCCTTTTTGGCAGAAAGCTTTTATTATGTTGCTGCATATTCTCAGCATAACCCGATTTCACGGAAACGGCCATAACTTCTTCGCTATTGATCCATTTTACCTTATTCTTTTTCCTACGCGTCCGTAATTTAATTCTCCATCTTATGGAGTTAAAATCCAACATCCGGATTAATAAAATTTCAGACTTTTTAGTCTTCGACTTATTACCCTTTTTACCAAATTTTGACCCGTTCGTGATTTTTATCAAACAAACATGTTTATTTGATCTATAAACTCATGAGATTCATAATTTCAATATCTCCTATCATTTTAATCATAAATCACGGGTTTCTTACTTAATTTAAACCCGTTTATGATCAAGTTCTTATTTTGACCCGTTAAGGGTATTTAAGCACTTTAAAGCTTAATATCGCTTTCCTTCATTTCTAGCATCATACTACTACATTTCTTATCAAGTAATCTTCCACCACAACTATATGTGTGGTGGATTAAATGTGGAAATCCATATGTTCCGAGTTTTACCCCTCGGATCATTGTTTTACGGCAAAGACTCCTAAATAGTCATTTAGCCCAAGTATTTACATCTTTCAATTTCTATACTTATTCAAAGTATTTATTTATTCATAAAGCTCATTTTCAAACAACCCTTGTAGGTCGTTTGTTCAATTTAGCTTATAAGGGCTTTTTGGTCAATTTTCACCCTTCTTTTACGACGAAGGACTTTTAAATAATTGTTTGACCCAAAATCCGACCTTTTAACTACAATCTTATTTAGAAACCAATATGTTTCTAAAACTTCATAATCATAACTCAATTTATTCGGTTTACCTAAAAGATATCCGAATATCTTATTTTAACCTTGCCTAACTCTTATAGAACTCCAAGTTCTACATAATGGGTTGTATCATTATACATACCTGGCTCGGATCAATATATTGACCGTATCAATACCTTGCTTTATAATCGCTACTTAAGAGCGATGCGAATATCCATTTGATATCTATTCCTGTAAGGGTATAACTCGACAAAATCATTAGTCGACATTGTCAAAAGGTGATGTCTATACCTTTTGACCCGTTTGGCCGAATTGACCGTTATCTTTACGAGATGATATTTATTATCATCTCGTCTACATGATTCGCTCTGGTTAACACCGTATGGTCATATTACTTATAAACCATTTCTAAACGCTTTTGACCCATTATGATTTTCGCCATAAGTGGCTTTCAAAACTAACGGTTACTATCAATGCGTGACCAATTTTACCATTTTGCCCTTATTAGTTATATGGGTTTACCCTATAAGGTAACCACTCGAAATTCATTACCATTTAGTCATTGCATGACCATATAATCGTTTTAACTCTTTTTAATCTTCAAACATGGTTTATTACCATTGTCTTTTATTCCGAAGCGCACATGTCGTGTCGGAACATCATAATTCAAACATGACTTTCTATGATTCACAATCTATAAACCGAATAGGTATTAATAAAAGGTGTAAGTTTTGACTTACCTTCCATCCGAATACGCTTTTCTTCTCGTGCTTGATTCGTTTGACCGCTTCTTTCCCAAGCCTCCACCTAGCTCGTTGAGCGACAAACTATTATCATTCACAAGGTGGTTAGATTAGTCATTCCAATTCACGACTTTTTTCCACCTTACATATTTTCTATGTCGAAACTACTATTCGACTTTATCGTCGGTTGTTTTGACTTTTAATAAAAAAAGTCAATTACCTTGAATCATACAATACGCACAATTAAGTTAAATCAATACTATGATTAGAACCCGTTTCAACCCATATTTCGCGTAATTAGTCAAACAAGGCAATTACGCGTTTCATTCGTAATTTCAACATATGAACATTCACTTAGGCATTTTAATAAACACCTTGTGGGCATAATTTTACATATTTACTAACTAGTTTATAACTAGTTATTTTTGCCAAGATTTACATCAAAATCAAACCTCTATGTCTAGTGTTCATGAACTACATCAAGAACTTATATCATAACAATCAATATTCATCAATTTAACACTCTAATCCGAGTGTTCATCATATTGTCAATAAACCCACTTAGCACATAGTAGGGTAATTATCAAACCCCTAGTATTTACACCAATTCATCAAGTTTTTCAACTAGGGTTTGTTTCTAATCCAAGATATAATCACAATAACACTCATAGTTTCAACATTCATTCCAGAATTTTCGATTATGATTGTTCATCATAATCTCAAAGTATCACCAAATCATAAAATTCAACATACCTTGTAATCCTCACGACTAGGTGATCATGAATTTGTATTCATGCATCTGATTAGAGCTAGTTCTGCCCTTCGATTTGATCAATTCTTGCAATTTAGGGTTATGAGCAGGAGAGCCTTCCCTGGCTCTGGTTAAAATCGCAGACACACACGTATGTGTGTGTGTTTTGTTTATTTATTTTGTTTTAATAAAACTTTATCTCATTTGCCCATGTTTAGTCCCTCAAATTTACCCAAGTTATTTAAAAGGGTTATCTATTTCTTGTTTCTTTTATTGTTTAACAACACTTAACCAACTAGGTTAATATCCCTAGTTACTTAATGGGTTTGGGGAAATCATAACCCATAGTATTTTTAGGTCCCGTTAACTCGGGCTTTTTATATACTTTGTTTTCTCAATGTATTTCTCATCCTTTTAACAAATATTAGATTTATTTATTTAAATCCTAAAATTTACCGGGTAAGTTTTACCACTAACTGTATTTTACCCATCCTGTAGTATTAACGTGGTTTGATTACCAAACCCGTTTTCGGGGTGTTACAAGTATCACAAAATGGCTGAAAAAGATCCACATGCGGATCAAATAAAAAGGAAACTTTGTTCAACAGATTTTAAGGCATCTAAGCTTGCAAGACTCTTTATTGATGCTAGGAGAGGCCAGCCTATTCCGATTAGTACCTGCACTTAGCCTTTTTGGGAAAATACGTCAGTTTACACTGGTAAATACAATTAACTGACTCATTTTGAAAACGTTTATGAAAATTGATTTGAATGCCCTTGGCACAAAACTTTTTATAACTTGGGATAATTATTTATATATAAACTTGTAAAAGAATTACATGTTTCTTATACGTTTAGTAGCCCGGGTTTACACCGGGTTAAAGATTAATAGACACACCAGATGATATAGTCCCGCGGTGAGTTATTCTCGAAACCGGCGGTTATACCTTATTATTTATATATGCACAGGCGGGTGTATGCCTACACCCCGTGCTAAGGTCGTGGCCATTTCTATGAATGATGCCAAGGATATCCGGGACATGGTCATTAACCCCCCAAAGGCTTTAAGCAAACAAAACAATTTAAACGGGTCATATCAATAAATTAACCTTCATACGATCAAAAATTCAACGCCCGACCAAGCGGTATTTTATATACCGTATTCCAAGCCCGTATAAGGGAAAATAAGTTGAAAGTATTTACCTGAGCAAGTATGATTCACAAATAGCAAATGCAAGTAGCTTTTACCGGGTCTCCTAATCTGGAACGAAGGTTTTTAATAACCTATTAGATTCCTAACGGGTCTTTAATTAAGCCTAAACTTAGACCGGTTAGTTTTAAAGGAAGATACGGTTTAAAACGCATGATTAAGCGAAGACCGGAATAGAATGTGATTTAGACCCGACAAGTTTGAATACTTGTATAATATGGCTAAACTAAAGACATTCTGGATTTTGAGACAAAAATGATAAGGTTTGACCTGTTTCGATCAATTTATGCAAACTAGTTACATAAACCGAACCGAACGCGAAATATGCGTAACGGGTAACCATAAAAGTTATATACAGGTTTCCTAAGTTAATATGCCTTAAATATGTTGTGACATCAGTAAGATATCTTCTATTATGCCCAAAACGAATTTAAACTCAAACTATGCCCCATAGGGGCATTTTGGTCATTTTAAAGGTTGTAAAAGAGTTTAAATAATAATCTGAGTTACAGGTCTGATATAATTAGTAAAACTACTTAATTTAATAAGTTATAATAGTAGGATATTACATATATGTGAAATTTATCCTTTATAACTAAACTATGCACCGAAGGGGCATTTTGGTAATTTCACATAAACCTAAAAGGCCAATTCTGGAAATTTGAGTTTAAAACTTTTGCTTACTGTTAAAGTATATAAATTTACTAAAAATATCAGTAGGTATCAAGTCTTATATATTTAAAATAGTTTTTATACATACTATGCGCTTAAAACGCGTAAAAAGGCGGTTTTAAGCGATTTCTGGGTTTTTAAAGAAAAGCTGATATTTTTATCATTCCAGAAATCTTAAAATATTTCATTTATCATATAAAATCAGTAGCAAAAGGTTTGGGGTGAAAATGTTTTGTAAAACTCATTTTACAGGCCAAAAGGGCAAAACCGGCAATTACCGAATCAAGCTTAGAACCCTACGTTATGCTCAGCCTAAAAATAAATAAAAATCTTCAAAAATCCCAAAATATTATTTTATATCAGTAGGTAAAAAGTTTGGTATCAAAAATTAGGTTTAGATAGGCTATATGCTAATTACGCCGTTTAATTAATAAAAAGCTTTTCATTTACGCTAATGAGCATAACTCCTAATCTAGACCTCAAACTGATGTCAAATTTTAGGGACAAGTCTATAAATCAGTAATGAAGGTTTCTATTCTTTTAATTTTTCAAAAATCACGTTTTAAGGTAAAAAGGGCATAATAGTCAACATTTAAGCATTTAACGGAAACATGCATATGAATCGAATAACTAATGAACCAAGTTGTATAATCACAGAGGGTTATACTAACAGGAAACCTGGTCCTAATAAAGCTCTAAGGCATTTCTAAATCATGCTACATTGGGTCAGAACTGAAAGTCAAAGCAAAAGTCTAATTATGCGACTTTCGGTTCCGAACCGAGCCTAAACTGAAAATTATCGAGTTGAACATGTTTAGACATGTTCTTACATTAATTAGCAAGTTATATTAATGATAAAACAAGTTGCATGGCTTCTACATTGCTAATTATGTGTTTATTTGAAAATAAGCTTTTTGTTGACTTTTTATGATTAGCTTTGACCCGACAATTGACCTAGTTAGAGTGGGAATCAGAGAGTGCCCTTTTAAAGGTTTATTACCCACATAATTACCAACTCATAGGTACTTTCAATTCGAATTTTGACCGGAAAAATTATGATTAATTACGAAGTCAAACCTTAATTACGACGGTTTGACTTTAGGCTAATTAACTAAGTAAAACTGAATTAAGGAAGGTTAAGGACACTTACAAGAGTCCTAAGCACGATTATGGATCCTAAGAAGACTTGTTGCTGATCAGAGAAGCTCCAGAGAAAGCCTTGAATGATCTTGAAATGAGCAAGTGCAAGTGTTGCAACTTATGCTCCTTATATATAAAACCAAATGCAACAAGATCATCACACCCAAGCCTACATGAGTTCCCTGATCATTCCATGTGTCCCTATGCATGGAAAACCATTGGCCCAAACTCCTGAATTCGAAAACCATGTTAATAAGGTGGTGTTACCTGCTGTAACAGGCAACTGTCCATTTTTGCTGCCAGCAACTGCTTTACGGACCGTAAGCAGCATCCTTTGCGGACCGTAAGCACCTTTTACGGACCGTAAGTTAAAACCATACGGTCCGCAACCGACCTTGCTCTGAGATCCCCAGTTACAAACCTTGCGGACCGTAAGCCCTTGGCTTTGCGGTCCGTATCCGCTTTTTATTTGTTTTTACCCCGCTCTGCCATCTTACGGACCGTAAGGGCTTTTCTTTGCGGTCCGTAATCCTTCATCAGAAGACAAATTCTTGTGAACTTTTAGGCTTTGACCATGCATTCCTTACAACTCTGAATCTCATGCCTTGATCAGCAGGTGGGGACCATGAATCAGACTTTTGCATGCTTTTGAAAGTGTTGCCATGCACTTACACATCCTTGGATTTATTAATGAACGCTTTTGAAGGAAATGTCGTAAAGTACATATAACTTCCTTTCCTTGCAATTTGTATTATGTATTATTAGGATTTAACTGGATCAAAATATATACATCAGAGGTTTACAATATAGATTAAGGTCTTGGGATTTATAATTTGGTCGCTCAGAGGTATTTATTAACATGTCGACGCTTTTAAATCCTACCATACATCTTTTAACTTGATCCGGGTTTATGACACGTTTATCTTACATGACACGTGTCTTTATTTTATTGGGTATGATTTTACGAGGTGTTACATCATGTCATGTATGAACGCTTAGTAAATTCTCTAAATTGTTATAGTATTTCACTCATACAAATTAGTATGGTGGTTATGAACCTTACAACACTATTAATTTCATCATATTATCTAAACCCATTTCAAGTCATAGATGCACACATGCTTAAACCTTTAAATTGTTTGAGTATATCACATATACTAGCATGTGTGATTAACATAAACATAATTTCATCAAACTATCAATTTCATAAAAACCTAAGGTTACCACTTTCACACAAAATTCATCATTTCAAGTTTTGTAACATACCTTAGGCTTGTCGAGCCTAGATGATCTCGAATCTAAGGTTATGTATCGATTTCACCATGAATCTTTCTTCAATTTGGACATTTTCTCAAGATTTTGAAAGAGTCTTCTTCATCTCTCTCTCTATACACGACCTACACACACACACACACACTTATGTGTATGTTTTGTGTTATTATCTTTAAGTATCCATCCCTTTGCTCATAACCCATTTTGTTGGGATTGAACCCTACAGAGGAACAGATGATGTAAAGCCAAAACTGGTTCAGAACAGTTGATTCTATATAAGCAGTGGTTTACATTAGACTTTCCCCTTGAAAGTGATTCTAACAACTGATGTCTTTTATCAACTGTTCTACTACAAAAACTGTTATCTACAACAACTGATGTTCATTCAAAGACTATTGAAGACTAATTACTAATGGTCAATGTACTACCTTGACTCAAGTGTTGCTAAAGACCAAAGCACTGCTAGGACTGAAGCAGTGATATGAAGAAACAGTAGTTTAACTTGTCTTTGTATTTTTGTATTGTAATCAGCTGTTTGACAACAGTGCTTGTACTAGATCAGTGGTTGTAGGTTGTTAGGTTGTTAAGTGTCACTTTCATGGTGACGTCAGATTAGATCCTTTAGTGGTTTGATGTGCACTATAAATAGAACAGTTTGCACTGTTCTATTTAAGGAGTTTTCTCCTTCAATTCTATCATCTTGTACGATCAACCATGGAGCTCGAGCTGAGGGGGAGTTTTAGTATGTAAGCATGCATGTAATCCTTTGATTATAATCTTTCGACTCTAATGAGATTCACATGTTTATGAAAACTATTATTCCTTGGATTGTGTTTACAAAGTTTGTTCTATTTCCGCTGCATTAGATCTCTGTTTTACATTCATTCATTGTTTAATTATTACAAACAAACACAATCATGAGGACCTCAGATCCTAACAATTGGTATCAGAGCATGGACAGTCAAATTGATCTAACAATCAATTTGACATAACAGTTCAGCTCAAAATTTATTGATACTAAGGTTGGTCGTATTTGTTGAAAAACAAAAGTAAAGGATAATCACGTTTAAAGTTGGTTATTCGAAAACCTTTTGTAAAACAACCAAGATGTCATCTATCACATAGAATTCACATAACACTGAAAATCTGATATAAACCACCGATGATTGTTAAAGTTGGTAAAATTTAATAGTCTCAGATTGGATATAGTTTTTCATAGATCTATGAGTGTTTGTGATGAAAACTATGATTGGTTCCATGATTGACTGCTGCTAAGGGTTTATCTCATGTTATTAAAGACCCATGTTCAGAAAAAATGGCATTTATGTCATTGGTAACATATGAGAGATGAACAAAACCTTAGGAACAAATTCTTATATGTGAACAACAATTTTGAAAAACCTTCAAAAGTTGAAAACAAAATTGTTTAAAAACTAAGATGAAAATCAATAGTCTCAAAAATATGCATCAGATATAACCATGGATCAACTCAAAATATCAGTGTTGTAAAGAGGTTGAAAATTAGCCCAAATCTCTTGTGAGAAAAAGGGGTGAAGTCCTACAAAGGTTATATGCTTGATGCTTGGAAAACCAGATCATGAGTAATGTGAAAATTTGGCATAAGCATGTGTAAAAATGTCCAAACTTCTCAAAACATTACTGAAAATGATTCTGGATCAAGCAGTGTTGTAAAAGTCGCTAGGCGGTCCCTAGTCGGCCGACTGGGGAGTTGGGAGTAATCGGAGTACTCGGAGAGTACTCGGGGAGTACGCGGACATGGTAAATATAAAGAAAATTAATTGTTATATATTATTTATGTGTTAAAATAAGCATAATTCATGTCAACTGAGTATAATTTAAAATGAAACATGTTTAAAGTTCAAATATTCTGAATACAAGTCCGACTAGTCTGAGTACAAGGCCGAGTAGTCCGAGTACAAGGCCGAGTAGGCCGAGTTTGACCTATTAAAAGTCAACAAACCACGTTGACCGCCTAGACCGACTAGGCCGATTACGTCCGACTAGGCCGACTAGGCACCGAGTACTCCCGAGTAATCCCGAGGCCGACTAATTGAGACCGCCTAGGAGGAAGTCGCCTCGGAGGGGGTCCGAGGACCGAGTACTCGCCGAGTACTCGGCCGAGTAATCCGACTTTTACAACACTGGGATCAAGTATTCCTTCCTTAAAACCTCTCCAGTGAATGTTACAACATTTATTAATGGAAAGGGTAAATAGGGAAAGAAGAAAAATCCCAAAAACTCAAAAGCGTATTTATCTCAAAACTTTTGAAATCAAAAGAAAAGAGTATAAATCCAAAACACTGAAGAGTCCACAGGAGATCTACATACTTGGTCAAACATTTGTCATTCATCAACCATATACAATTACTGTATCAGGGAGTTCAGGTAACAAAGGTATCACCAGGTTGATTATTAATAAAAAGGATTAGGCCAAAATTTTTAGAAATTCTTCACAAGGTAATAAAGTTCACAAAGAACTTTCAAAACCTTTGTGAACAGGCAACCTCACAGTTACAATCATCTGACAAGGAAATGGTATCAAACCGTGGTTATGAAACTTTGATTTAAACCACTGACCATTTTCTTTAACTTGAAAATGAAGTGATTCAGGTCTAATTAAAAAATTACATTGACCTTGAAAATACACCAGATCCAATTGATGTTGTTTTCAGGAAATCTTTACTTATTTTTCTTATAAAGTTTTTTTTCTCCAAATAAAACAAGATATATTATGTTTTTTTTTAAGAATGATATATTTTGCATTTTTACTTGTTTTAGATGGTAAAAATCCAAATACCTGTCAGGATGTAAAACCCTTTTATTTTTGCCAAGGGTATTATATTCCTTGATAATGGATCAAAAGGAGATGGTGTTAAAATCTGGATTATTTCATTCATAAACTTAAGTCTAAATCAGTAACAAAAGATGATTGTTAACAAGCTTCAAATGTTTGGCTGCATATGTTTTACTCTAAATTCTCAAAAGTTTAAAACACAAAATATGCAGTCAAAGTAAAATGTGAAAATCATCTGGGATTCTCAATCACTGCCTATATCTAAAAGTGTTATAAGGAAGGACTGGGCATGTGGAAAACCTTCATTAAATATTCATGAAAACCCTGCTATTTTGATAATAATGATAAACTTGCACCTAAAATTTGCTTGTCAAGTATTTGGTCTTGCAGATAATTCAAAATCTTCATCAACAGATGTTTGATATGATATTATGTTCTCACAAGTCAAAACCATGACTTTCATCGTAGCAGCAGCTGTTCAAATCAGTTGTAAAAGCTCATCCACTGATAAATAAACAGTACTTGACCAAAATAGTCTTCTAGTTGATTAATTCCCAAACCACTGTTGATAAACTCCATCAAAAATGGATAAAAAATCATCAGCATATCAAACCTACATTCATGATTCTTTCTCTTTCATTTCAAACAGCTGTTGGATCATCAAAAGTCACCAACAGATGTTAGCTCAGGTGATTCACATCTGCAGCCTCACATTTTGAACATCAGTCCTTTTTAAACATCATCCATTGTACCAAACCTTGACAACATCATTTGAAAAGGGATTCTCACATAAAGTTTATTCCAAAACTTTGGTCCTCTTCTTGATTTTTTACCATTCCATCAACAAGTCATGTACCATTGAGGAACTAAAAGACAGAAAGTTGGGTGTTTGTCATGTAAGAGGAATTTCAACAGTTCAGGGAAAGCAAGTCTGAAAACTTGCACCACTACCAAAGGATGAGAGTCAAATTGGTAAAAAGTGGGTCCTTAAAGAACATTGCATATGTTAGAACATGGTTGTCAAGGCTCATGTTATTTCGACTAAGCACTAATAGCAGATGTTGTCACAACCACTGATTAAAGAATATTATGATGTTGTGGCAAGCTGAAAAGTCCAGTTGTTTTGGTCACTTCAAAATATGTTATTGAACATTGATATAATTGCTCAAAAGACTTCTTTTATGCAGGGCAGTCAAGTAGTTGAAATATATCATCAAAAAGATTCAATATCCCATTGATTCATCATTAATCATCATCAGACATCACTTTGTGAGGGATTGCTATAAAAAGGTTTGATTCTTTTGTCTCATGGTTCAACTAAAGGTCAACTGGAAGATGTGCTAACTTAAAACATTAGTCATATCTACCCTTGAAAAGTTGATTTCTAAGTTTAGCCTGCTTAACATGGAATAACAGGCAAAATCCTGCTTTTCTATGAATAAAAGCATTAAAATGTTTTCAGAAAATCAAAAATCCATCCTTAAAAATAGCTAAAAATGAAGATTTTTCATTAATCCTTAAAAGTCTGCCATAACCACTGTTTTGACTCAATTATTTGTTTGTTAAAAACTATCCACTGCTGAAAGTCAACCTCTGTTTCCTCTTTTCATTGATAAATATTGTTGTCAAACATCAGTGTTTCTATCCACTGATAAAGGCTATCCATTAACAGTTAAAGTCACCCATTGTTTTCATTTTCCCTTAAAAACCACTGGCACTGCTCCATCAGTGCTTTCCTAAACAACTGTCATCCATTTCCATCAGAGGTTGTCACGTGGACAGCATTTTGACAATCAGATCTTTGTAACCGCTGCCACGTCAGCATTCACTTTTCATGATTATAAAACCCTGATCAAAAACCCCAAACATGATTTTTACTGTCGAATCGAATTCAAAATTCCTTTCTAAAACAGTTTTCCCGAAATATTTTCACAACCCTCATCGTCCTCATTTCATCTTCTTCATCTCTGCATTAATCATGGTGAAACAATCCAGTAAAACCAAACAAAAGGACTCAACCACGATTGAGATTCCATTCAAATTTTCACACAATTATTTGGGCATATTTGACAAACCTAGTGAAACCTCAACCTTTGATTCCATCATCGACACACTTTCATCTACAAAGTACAAAACTTTGCTTACCTACGATGCAACCGTCTACCTTGCTACTCAAAGGGAATTTTGGAAAAATGCAACTCTTGAAACGGTGGATAAAAAGGTTGTAGCTATAAATTCCTCAATAAAGGGAGTCAAATTCTCGATCACACCTCAAACTATTTCTGAAGTTTTTGAACTCAACGATATTCAAGGCAAAAATTCTTTTCCAAAAACAATGTATCAAAATGATTTTCAAGAAAGAGGTTATGAGGAGCAAATGAAGAAAGATACTCTACAGAAAGGCAGCTTCCCTCCTGCCATGAGATTTTTCTTTCACACTCTTCTTATGTGTGTATCTAATAAGACCAAGGGATTCAATGAAATTCCATTAAAAATTCAATACTTGGGGTATGCTATTTTGCAAAAAGAAAATTTTAATTACTCCCAAGAAATTTTTAATGATTTGGTCAAAAATGTTGATAAAAAGGCTTTCTTATTATTTCCTAGATTTTTGAGTTATTATTTTAAGAAAAAGTTTTCAAAAGATAATGCCCATGTGCTCATACAGGGTGCTCCTCTTCAAATAAACAGTTTAACTGCAGAAACATTCACAAGGATGTTAAAACCTTCCAAAACACAAGCAGAGGTACCTGAGCAGACTTTAGCAGCTACCACTGCTCCTCAGGTATCTGCTGTTGAGCCCACTGCTCCAGGTGATCATAGTAGTACAACCACTGCTATGCAACCCACACCTGCCATTACCAAAAAGCCCAAAAAGAAATCATCCAAAAATCCCCCCAAACCTGCAAAAAAGGTAACTCTGGAAGATGAGATCCTAGAGAAAATACCTGTGACAACACCAATGTCACTAATAACCACTGCTGCTACTTCCTCACAACAGATGGAAGAGAGATCTCCACCTTTGCCTAAAACTCCTCCTGCATCCTCACAAAAGGATCAGGTTGTAAGCACAGGGACACCAAATTATGATGCTCTAGAATCACTTGATTCTATCATCCACAGCCCACCTCCCGGGGCAAATTCGATTTCTACACCAAACCTCACAGCTCAAATTCCACCCCAAATATTACCCTTGTTGGATGCAGTTGATATTGCCCAGACACAAATCAGTTCTTCTCACTCACCTGTAAATGAGAACATACCTCAACAAGTGACTGAGTCTGGAGTCTTTATCTCTGTTAACCCACCAACATTTGAGGAGGTTACAATGCTGGAATTACCTGTAATTCCTGTCAGTAGTTCAAGTGGAGTAGCAACTACAAGTGTTGGATCAACAGATCTACATTTGGCCAGTTGTTTCATCAATCAGACTCCCTTGAAGGCAATTCCTTCTATAGAACCTTTGATATCCACTAGTGAGTTTAGTTTGACCACTGGTACCATCAAAAGGTTATCAAGTGCTGAAGGAAGAAGACCCCGGTACCAAGAACAAGGGGCATCGATGGATGACTTTTGGAATTCATTCCCTAAGTCAAACATTGATACAACCACTACAGGTGGGAAATCAGATGATCCCATTAAATTGGGTGATGGTTTGAAATATCAAGAATTGACGGAGAGGGTAGACAGAATTGACTCAACTGTTACAGACATCAAGAAAATGTTGCAACAGTTGTTAAATTCACAAAAGTCCACACCCACTTCTGCACCACCATATGTTCCATCTACTTCTACTACACCATCCTCTGATCTCTTTGGGAGCTGTTTCAACCACTGCTCCACAAACAAAGAGAGTATGCTGATTTACAACATGAACTCCACATCCAACAAATTAGAAATCTCATGGAGTCAAGGTTTAAAGACACTCAAGCTGATATCAACGCTATCAAGGCCCACATACTGAACAACACTGGCACTGCTCCTCCCACTGTTCTCTTTATTGATAACCTACCACCAGATAATGCCAAAAAGGGGGAGAAAATCAAGCAGTGGAAGAAGAAGGGAGTTGAAGATGGTCTTTATATTGAACCACAAAAAGATAGCATGGCTAAAGACATTCCCTTGCCAGATGGTAGTAAAAAGATTGATGTTACCACAAATGCACTTGCTGAAGCAAAAGCAAGTGTAAAAATGGATAGAGAGGCTAAGGATAAATCCAGGTGGAATTAGGAGAAAAGAGCTTTTATGGAGCTGAATGAGCAGGGTATTTCTGAGCCAAAGGATGACAAAAATCCTGAGCCAAAAAGAAAGAATCCCACTAGAAAAGTGAGAGAACCCAAACACACACCATCCAGACCCACAAAGCATGCTTCCAAACCACTTTCCAAAAGCCCCAAACATCAATCTTCCACCCAAAGAGCTGTTGTAACACCTGCTGTATCAACAACTGTTGGTACTTCAGTGGTTTCAGCAGGTGTTAGACCAAAAACCACCACCTCAACTACAACCACTGCCCCACCAAACATTCCATCACCACCAAGGCAACCATCACCTCCTGCTAAAATGCAGAAGACTTCTACTGACACATCAGTAGTTGTAATGGCAACATCGATTGAAACACCAGTTGTTTCAACTGCTGTTAGTCAGTCACCTATCACTTCCATCATCACCTTTCAATCGACTATCACACCAAAATCAACACCACCTAAAAAACCACCTGCTCAAGAGCAGAAGACATCTGCTGACACATTAGTAGCTCTAATGACAACAGTAGATGAAACACCTGTTGTCTCAACACCTGTTAGTCAAAACACCACCACTACACTCCAAGTCATATTCACTCCAATTAAAAAACCACCAACAAACACTTCTTCACCAAATAAAATTTACACCAGAAAAAGCAAATTTCAGTCAAAAGATGAAGATGTATCAGCACCCGTTCCTCTTTCATCTGTACCCTACAATGTGATTCCACCACAACCATTCATTCCACCAACTCTAGCCAATCCAATAAAAGATCTAAAAATTCTTGAAGGCTATAACCCTGCTAATATTACTCCAATAGCTGCAACTTACCCACTGGAATTGGAAGCTGTAAAGAATGAAATGAGACAATTCTACACAGAGGATGATTCTTCAAAAAGAAGATTTCCTTCTCTCATAGGCTTCAGAGATCCAGCAAACATGGATGAGTATCTAAAACTCAAAGCCAGGCAAGCTGATATGAGAGCTAGATTTGAATGTAAAGATCAAGGTGACAAAGCTATTTCTGAAAGAATGCAATTCTTGCTCACTAAAGTTAGACAAATGGAAGACTATGCAAGAGACCTGAGCAAAGAAATGTCTAATCTGCCACCTGAAGCTGACCTACAAAAGGAAATGAGAAAGGATTATCTTGCATTCATTATGAAAGAAAAATTCTATCCAGCTAAAGAAGAACAGTTCAGTGAATGGCCACTCATTGCTTTAAAGCATGAGGTGAACAGAATTGAGAGGATAAAAAATGATCCAGGTATGAAAAGGTCAGCACCAAACTAGAGTAAATACAAAAAGGCCATTGATGATCTTACCTTGGAGTATAAACAAAAGAAGCAAGAATTGGTTGATGCAAAGGTAGGGACTGCCAAAGCCATATCAAAATGGACAAGGCAATATACAGATGAGGCTTATGAAAGGCTAAGAAAAAGAAGAATGACAGATCCTAACTTACCAAAGAAGCCTAGAAACAAAAGTACTGATAAGCCAAAGAAGCAGGTCCATACTTCTGAACCACTGTTCACATCAGCATATACCTCTGTCATTGTGTTAAACCAAAGGAAGAGGCAACAGCTGACTGATGCAGAAGAGAAAGAAAAAGAAGCGGAATATTTTAAAGAAGCCATCAAGAAAATGGCATTAGAAGAAAATAGCTCAGCAAAACCTCAAAACCTTGCCAACAAATTATTGAACAGACCATCATCCCCAAACTCATCAGCAAATAAACCTCTCCTAAGAAACCCATTGGGTTCAAAAATACTAAAATGGATGTCTGACCAAAAGACCCATGTATTGACATTGCTCAGATCCAATGGAGAAGTAAAGCACATATCAAGGGAACAAGCACTGGGCCTGGGTGTGGAAGAACTACAAGATCTCCTTGAGCTTGTACTATGCAGGGATGAGGATGATACAAGTTCCATGGATTTTGAATTGCAATTTAAAGGTCAAGTTAGGGAACTTCTGATGAGACAATAAAGATCCAGAATAATGAAGGGTTTTGGCATCATCTGTTCCAGGGGGAGATTGTTGGGATTGAACCCTACAGAGGAACAGATGATGTAAAGCCAAAACTGGTTCAGAACAGCGGATTCTATATAAGCAGTGGTTTACATTAGACTTTCCCCTTGAAAGTGATTCTAACAACTGATGTCTTTTATCAACTGTTCTACTACAACAACTGTTATCTACAACAACTGATGTTCATTCAAAGACTATTGAATACTAAGTACTAATGGTCAATCTACTGCCTTGACTCAAGTGTTGCTAAAGACCAAAGCACTGCTAGGACTGAAGCAGTGATATGAAGAAACAGTAGTTTAACCTGTCTTTGTATTTTTGTATTGTAATCAGCTGTTTGACAACAGTGCTTGTACTAGATCAGTGGTTGTAGGTTGTTAGGTTGCTAAGTGTCACTTTCATGATGATGTCAGATTAGATTCTTCAGTGGTTTGATGTGCACTATAAATAGAACAGTTTGCACTGTTCTATTTAAGGAGTTTTCTCCTTCAATTCTATCATCTTGTACGATCAACCATAGAGCTCGAGCTGAGGGGGAGTTTTAGTATGTAAGCATGCATGTAATCCTTTGATTATAATCTTTCGACTCTAATGAGATTCACATGTTTATGAAAACTATTGTTCCTTTGATTGTGTTTACAAAGTTTGTTCTATTTCCGCTGCATTAGATCTCTGTTTTACATTCATTCATTGTTTAATTATTACAAACAAACACAATCATGAGGACCTCAGATCCTAACACATTTTAGCCCCTATGGTTTGGTTTTGTTATGATTAGGACACCATTCCCTCTTTTATCCACATATCTCATGTATATAACTAGGTTAAATATTCCTAGTTAAATTACTAGTTTTCGGGGAGGTTAACAACCCGACTTAATTCAAGCCCCTATGACCCGTGCCTTTAATAGACTTTTAGTCACTAAAAAGTATTTGTTCACTTTTTATTTAACATTAGATTTATTTAATTAAATCCCAATATTTATCAGGTATAAATATTTTACCACGACGGTATTTTACCCGCTCTTCGATATTAACGTAGTTTAATTACCAAACCCATTTTTGGGGTATTACAGGGAGCACAAGGGGTGTTCGAACATAGTCTAGAAATCGTCGTTGGGTTCAAAAGACCAGGGATCCGAATGAAACCTCTCTTGGGAAGTTGTTAGTGGAGAGTGTTCTTTCCTCTAGAGTATTTGGAATCGGTGCTTTGAGTAAGTGGGAGCAGGTGGAGATTGAGGATGCGTCTATAGTGGGTTTTGCCATTACTGGGTCTGTGATGACTATATTGGAGCTATTAAGTGCTTCAAAGGGCCTTTAAGGTAACTAATGTGAAAGGCTACTGCAACTAGGTGGATTATTGAAATCTTAGCGTGTCCTTGTGGAATTGGAGGCTTGGAGAACTTCTATTGTTGAAGTTTTATCTTGTTCATGGAACTGGAGGCTTAGAGGATTTATGTTGTTTGATATTACTAGAGTTACTGGATGCGGGGTTTGGATTGGATGACAGTTTGTGGATTATAAAGTCTTCAAGTGAGAGATTGTTGGGCTAGTGAAGACTTTTTTGGGCCGGTTATTTAATTAAATAAGACCCATTATGGTTTCTTATTAACCCTAGTTTACATCTATAAATACCCCTCATTGTAATTGTAATCTTGTGCCTTGAGGTTAATGAAATAACCTAGTTGTAGCCCGTGGACGTAGATCCCTCACTGGAATCGAACCATGTAAAATCTTTGTGTTGTTTTTATCGTTTCTGCTGCGCCACTTGATACCTAACAAAAATGTCGTGTACTAAAAACTAAGAGCACCTACAAACTAAGAGCACGGAACGACGTCATTTTTGCTGGAAAGAAAGCAACAGTGGACGGAATATTTGGAGAAATACAAGTGATGGCTTATACATGGATCAAAGATCGAAATTTGGGTGAAATTTAACTTCAGTCTGTAATAAAACTTTGTTAATTTGATGTAAACTTGGGTGACTATCAAAGGGAATGGCTAAAATGTTGCTAAAACCTCACTGGTAATATTCGTCTGTATATGTTTTTGGTGTTGAATGAATGATAATTAACGGTCCATCTAGCTTACAAAAAGTTTATGTTTAACGTGTCTACGGAGAAATAAATGTTGGATGAGTACCAATAAAATTAAATGACATGTTGCTTCCCGTAAGGTAAATTTATTGGTAACGTCCTTGAAAAGGGCACACATCCCAAACACTTTTAGTGATTTAAATGTAATTTTCCTTTTATTACACCATATTCAAACATGTGGGATTTATCATATATATTTGCACCAACATGTGGGATTTGTCATATATATTTGGACAGATTCGTTTGCATCTTTTCTTAAATAAAATATATATCAAGGGAGGCTTAACGTATTGGAGGCAAAAAAGCAAACTAAAAATTTGAGCCTTTTCCTAAAGGTCATGTTATAAGCCCTAAAATAAAATCAACCCTGAGCAAAGAGGTTGTAAATTAACCAAACGCTTAGTGAATAGTTTGTGAATCGTTTGATGGGAAGTTCGTTTACATTCGTTTGTTTAATAAATGAACGAACATGAGTAAGAAATTTCATACGATTTGAGTTATATGAACGAACATGAAAAGATGTCTCGTTCATTCGATTGTGTTCGTGAACGTTCGGTAACGTGTTCGTGAACATTCGTTCATGTTTGATTGTTTATGTTGTTCATGAAAAAATTTTGTACTTTTATTTTATCTAAACTTTTTATACTTTTTAATCTTTGTTTATTTTATTACCCTAACAATTAAAATAGGAAACCATATTCCCGCTATGATTATGCATCATTCCCCTTTCATTCCTCAATATTCACATCGACCACCATTCCAAGATTATGGCTTCAAGTTTCAGTGTTGCTCCCTCTGTCCTTTTACCTCTAGCCTCCATTGCTTTTGCCGATTTTATTTTATTGTCCATTTGTGTTCGTGATGTGAACCGTCTATAAACACGTTCATTTCCTTAATGAACGAACAAGAACATAAAATCTCGTTCGGTAAGTATTCAAGAAACCGTTCATGAACACATTTATTTCCTTAACGAATGAATCGTTGGGTTCGTTTACAGCCCTACAAGCAAAGTATTAAATTTAACTAAATTTAGTCTGGCACTCTAGCTCTAAAAAAGCAGCCCAAAACAAGTCTAATCTGACTATGAAATCAACTTAAATTCATAATAAAATCAGTATAAAATCATATTAAATATCAGAGTAAAAACAGCAAAAATTCATGAATTTGATAACTTTGTGCAAGTATACTAATATTGTAGATTTTAGACTTAATTTAGGTTAATGATTAATTGTTGTAGCTATATACATGCAGCATTTTTAAGTGAGTCATTGGTGGGTTGAACTAGTTTACATGTCGGGTCTTTTTTTGTTCATCTTTGAGATTTTGCAAAAGTTATACGATTAGTGTTTTATAACCTTACGAAGTGTATGTCTAATCAAAAAGATTAAAGTAGACATAAAAAAAAGGACAGGTGACTCAAACTACAAAAAACTATCTGTCAAAACTGTAAGCTTAACATTATAATATCATATTATATATTAATATATATTCTTTTTTAAAGAGAGGGGGGGCTAATATTTGAGGGCTTCCCTGTACTACTATTGGGCCTGCCCTATATAATAACAAACTATTAACTATTTTTTAGTTACAACAAATAAACAATATGCACTGTGAACTATTGAATAAGCATGTGGTATTGTGATGTATATAATATATTATACTAGTAAGGTGCCCGCGCGATGCGGCGGGAGCGACAAATAACCGATGGTTCGCTTTAGCCGTAACCGATTAACCAAAAATTATGAGTTGGTTTTTCTTATGACGTTTGTCATAATCAAATTAGCTTAACCAAACTTCCCCAGGTTGAAAGACTTAAAAAGATTTACCCTAGACTACCATAATCTTTCTATGAAAAACTACGTACTAATTATTAGTTTTCAGCTAGCATTATGATTTTTAATAGAACAGTGTAATTTCACTTTAAATGTAGACTTCTGCAAATAATGTCAAGACCCGATACACGACAATGAGAATTAATGGAGTCAGAATCCCGTTGCAATTTAAAACAAGATAAAAACTACCTCTACAACTTTAAATCTTATGACAACAATAATAAACTGGCACTTACTCTCACAAATGAAGTTCATCATCCCACATTATAAAGGAAGTTCACCAAACTTCCCCTAGACTAATTTTATGCTTGTTGTGTATAAGTGTTTGCAAGATTGGGGTTTTTTTGCTTCAGAACCCATAAGGGTATTAAATTTGACAGTGGTTGTGATGAAGATGACATTTTCTATCGCTATGAGTGACCAAAACACGAACCCCTTTTCCAGCCAGACGACAACACACCCACCTTCTTCTGGAATTCGCCAGTATTGCAAACTTGTTTGGCTCTACCTATAAAATTGTTTGGTTAAACAAAGACTTTGACGATAACACTTATGTATCATTAAAAGAAACAAACATTACTATAACTAATATAAAAATTGCAATAATTTGTTACCTTAGGGTGCATGCTAAGTTCTGAACGGTAATTGTTGGTGGAAAATATATGGCTATTGGTTTTAAAAGTTTAACTTCTAGGACCATGATGCTTACTGGGAAAATTACACAATAAAAAATGGTGATACAGTGTGCTATTATTTTCCTTACAAAGAAGTATGCTTAATGGACATGTAGTTTCTCCTAAAAGGAGACTCGCTGTCTCGCTACATATTAAAGTAGATGCAATTAATCATCTCCCATTATTATTAGGGTAAAGAAAAAGTTTTTGCCAGTTAGTTATACCTCACAAAAGATGATTTCATGGGTCATTTTTTAACATATTAGCTGGCCCACATTACCAACTATGTTGTTGGTATCGGTAAGCTTTGAAAGTACTCGGGAGTTTGTTTTTTACCTATGTAATAGATTTTTTTTTTTTGCTGTTTATTTCTGTAGAATTTTAATTTGATGAATAAAATCTAATATTTGATATCACAACTCACCTCTAAGTCCCCAACAAGGACATATTTTGACCCAACCTAAACTGCAAGATCCATGTCCTCCACAGCAGTTCTAGCTTTCCAGCCACCGACATCTTCAATTGCTTTATATGCCATATACCAGCAGTCCCTAATGCCATCAAAATTACCTTAATGCTCATTAGTTTTACAAGCTGATTCAAATACCAAATTCACTAAACAACAAAACTTACTCAATTTAGTAGGAACATCATAATTGGTAAGTCGTAATTAGAAACAATGTTGTAATGAAATATATAGGGTGAGGGTATTGACACCCCCCTCCCCTTTTTGTGTGCACACCCCCCCCCCCAGAGGTGGCATATAGGGCAATAAGGGGCGTATACAGTGTGAAAGCAATTAATGTGCCAAAAAAAGTGTTTTGATAAGCCTCTCATTGCCCTATGAGAGGCATATAAGGTTGTGGTAGTTGGAGCATTAAACTCTATACGCCTCTCATTGAGCAATGAGAGGCTTATCGGCACGACTTTTGATGATTTTAAGGTATAATTACTGACATGAAGGGAGTTCAGTCTGAAAAAGCGTGAAAGTGACCCATATGACCCTTATCGACCTATACGACCCTTATCGACCAAAAATGTTTATTTACCCAAAACATACGGGATTTATGGCATTCAAAATTTTTCAAACTCACAAAATTCCGATGTAATGATGAAAATTGATCTTAACTAAAAAATTTGGTTGAGACCGTGAAGCATAAAGATGTCGTTTTGGGGCATTGGTAATATTTTTGGCGAAGATTCGAACCAGTCGTACGTCTCCGAAAGCGTTTGGTTATCCGGCGTTGATCGAGGTGAGGAGGAGGTTGTGTCCGTGCCTCGTTGTGATGACGGGAGTGTGCGACCCACGTTACCTGACTTGAACCAGGTGTTTATAGATGGGGGGGAACCATCTTACAATATTGCCCAAAGTTATCCGCGACACGAATATGGAACTTACCATTCGTATACGGAAAATAAACACAAGTTAGAGTACGAGGAAGATGCTAAGGAGTATGAGAAAAATGATAAAGAAGTCGAAGAAGGTGCTAACGACTTTGAGGAAAATGATAACGAAGTCGAGGAATGTGCTAAGGACTTTGAGGAAAATGATAACGAAATCGAGAAAGGTGTAATGTACTTTGAGGAGGATGTTGACGACGACAAACCTGCTAACGAGGAAGGTGTTCACGACGACGAGCGTGCTAACGAGGAACCTGCTAACGAGGAAGGTGCTAATGACGAGAAAAAAACAAAAAAAGGTATGACATAACCGTCAATTACGTGTTATTCGTGTTACATAATGTTGATATAATTTTTAGAGTAGATAAAATGATTTTGTATACGTGTTATTCGTATGTATATAATTTTTATTAGATAGGAGAAATCTAGAAAATGTTTGACCCATCCCGACCTTAACCTGAACCCGACCCGAAATTGTGTCATACATATTAACCCGATTTCGTTATCATTTTGGTGAAATATTATATATGTTCTGGTGAAATATTTTGTTAAAAATAGATTACTTAGGCTTGTAAATGAACCGAACGAACACGAACGAGGCATGTATACTGATTATTTCACAGAAAATGTATGACACGAAATTTCATACAAACCCTAAAATGTGTCATACATATTAACCCAAACCCGATGTTGAACCCGAGTTTTTTTATTGTTTTTTTTGACAAATTAATATATTAATTTCATTTATGTGGATTTCTAATGAACCTTTTTTTAAGGTATTTGGGTCACTTGAAGAATTGAAGAATTGGGTATACAAAAGAGAAGTTGTGAAAGGTTACGTCATTGTCACCCAACTAACGAGGAAAAAAGGCGAAGGTGCGTCAGCAAGGACAGTGAAGATATCGTTGCAATGCGATCGTGGCGGCGAACACAAAAGTAAAGCATCCGTTCGGCGTTCCGGTAGCAAAAAGGTCGGCTGTCCTTTTAGTTTGATAGGGAAACTAGACTCAAGTAGTGGTAGTTGGAGGCTTGTGGAGAAGAAAAACATTCACAACCATGAGCCTGCTGAATTTCTCGAGGGCCACGTGTTTGCTAGAAGGCTGACCCCGGACGAAGAATCACTGGTGGAGACACTTTATATGCAAGACATGGAGCCTACAAATATACATTTAACCATAAGAAATCAGTACCCACATAGCGTGTGCATTCTACA
The DNA here is from genome assembly GCF_002127325.2 of Helianthus annuus. Taxonomy (NCBI): domain Eukaryota; kingdom Viridiplantae; phylum Streptophyta; class Magnoliopsida; order Asterales; family Asteraceae; genus Helianthus; species Helianthus annuus. Next base: position 111,772,093 of record NC_035447.2, read on the forward strand.
AGATGTACAAAACGTGATTAAAAAGATTAAACGAAAAATGTACGGCGATCGAACTCCAATGCAGATATTGGAGAGCATGTTGCAAGAAGAAAGATACGTTTATTTCACTAGAGTGAATCCCTCCACAAACGTTGTCGAGGAGGTTTTTTTCGTTCATCCGGACTCGTACAACATGTGGCGTGCATTCCCACATGTGTTGATGATTGATGCTACCTACAAGACGAATGAGTATAAGCTTCCGTTTATTCAAGTTGTGGGTGTGACATCGACACACAAGTCTTTTTGTGTGGCTCATGCGTTTGTCTCTAAAGAAAAAAAAAAGATAACTTCTTATGGGTCCTGGAGAAGCTCAAAGAATTGTTGGTAGATTGCATGGAGCCACGTGTAATTGTAACAGATAGGGATCAAGCTTTGATGAATGCTTGCGATAAAGTATTCCCAAAAGCTTCCAAATTGCTATGTAGGTGGCAAATCTCACAGAATATTCTAAAACACTGTCGGGCAAAATTTACGGATGAAGACTCGAAAATATTCAAGCTTTCTTGGTCTCGACTGTGTAATTCTCCCATTCCGACGATATACAATTATAACTTTCAACGGCTTTTCACGCGACTGGTTAACGACGGACGATCAGGTACATATTATATTAGTTTACATACATTCATGCATACATATATACATACAAACATTACAAATCATTGTATTTAATTTTTTTCAGATGTTCTGGATTATTTGTATGATGTGTGGCTGAAAGATTATAAAGAAAAGTTCGTTTCAGCTTGGACTAACACAGTCCCCAATTCTGGTCAACATACAACCAACAGAGTTGAAAGCTAGCATTCTAAGTTTAAGAGATACATTAAAGGGCCAAACAACTCGCTCCATAGACTTGTGTGTCATGTTGGCAAAGTTGTAGAGTCACAAAAGATACAAATAAAACTTAGTTTTCAGGAGAGCAGGTCCGTGCAAATGGGGGACCACATATTTCCATTTTTTGACAACCTACGCGGTAATGTTTCCCAAAAAGCCTTAGAGTTATTGGTTGTCGAGTGGAAGAAGCTAAATGCGTTGAGGGCAGGAGGGGGGACTTGTGGCCACCAGCTTTCCACGGGTTGTGGGTTGCCATGTGCTTGTCAGATGGAGTGGTGGGAAAATACAGGTAACATAACAACTATAACATATGCTTCGATCCATAGAATATAATCATCATTATACTTCATGTTTTAACAATGATTCTTGAAAAACAGGTTGCAAAATTCCACTTGCCGCGATAGATAAATTCTGGACAAAACTTGATTTTTCGACAGAAGAACTTAATCAAGACGAGTGTAATATTCAGGCGGAAATGGATAACCTCACACAGCAACTACATACGCAGCCACCTCTAATGGTAAAAAGTATGTTGTCGAAGATGAAATCGGTGTTTAATCCAAGTATGACTGACCATCAACCGCCTGAGGTACAACAAGATACTAGGGGCCGCCCAACTACGAAAGTAAAACAACAAAAGAATAAAGATAAACAACCTGAATCACAGAGGAACGACTACACTCAAAAGCCAAATGTGCGACGTAGTCGTTCAAAGAAAACCAAAGAAGAAAAAAATACACTTCCAATTATAGATAAAGACTTTCCACGGTTGGCCGGGCACAGGTACATACGTATATACATACATATATTTAGAATTCTTTTTCAATTTTTTATTTTTTAACATTTTTTAGTTTTTTATTTTTTTGCCAATTATAGGTACAAAAACGTGATCGAGCGTTTTAAGGATTGGCTTCCATCTAGCTATTAGAGATACATAACGCATATCGAAGATGCCCAGCCGGACGGTAACTGTGGGTTTCGATCCATAGCTATGGGTTTGGGATATGACCAGAAAGAGTGGAAGTGGGTCCGCCAAGAGCTACTCGATGGGATGTTCATTAACAGAATGCGTTGGGGGCATATACTCGAATCATTGGACAAGGGATGTTACGATAATGTGTATCGATCGATAAATTGGTTAAATGTTGAACCTGCACCTATGGCATGCTGGATGTGGTTGCCCTACACAGGGTTGTTGGTGGCTCAAAATTTGGGGTGATTGTTCAACATTTAAGCAACGGTGTTTGTCAAACTTACTTCCTGATGTTCGATGAACCGCAGGTTTACCCGAACCATTCCATTTTAACGATTGCTTATGTCGAAGATAGCCATTTCATCATGGTTAAGTTAGCGGATGATAGCCCGATGCCAGTACCAAATGGTCTTTGGAATATATACCGAAGTATGGAAGCTATGGAATGGGAGACAATGTAACATGTCTCGTATTGCACAGGGTAGGGCGTTTCTACGTAGTAATAGAACTCGACAAAAAGAAGTTATTGACTTGTGTTAGGTGTAGCATCCGTGAAACATAGTGTACGCAAAATAAAAGAAAACTATTGTTTTAAAGGGATTTAAAATTTTTGACTCAAACTAAAAATGAAATCTGTTTTTTTTAATAAAAGGAATTAATTTTAATATAAATAAATGAATAATAACAAAATTAGAATTACACAAATAAAAAAGGGAGGGGTCCTTCTGTATCGGACCGGCCTCCCCCAGGTTTCGAACTCGCACCCTTCGCATAGAACACACAAGCATTAACCAGTTTATCCTCCTGTACAGGAGCTGATAAATTGGTTATAGTATATCCTTTATACACTTCATACGCTTTTAACCCAACAACTCCTATAAGTTGCTCATTGAACCATACGACCCTCATTGAACACAAACACTTTCCCAACTTCAATAAAGGGGTAAACTAGATCTAAAATTTGAAAACTCACACACTAAAACACCAAGAACACCCACACACACGCTCTGGACCACACGATTTTCACAAGACAAACTCTGGACCACACGATGAAGGTTAGTTTATATTCCAAATTTTATTGCTTAATCTTCAACCTTTTTTTACTTTTTGGTTTTATTTCCGCCGTTTGTGGTGGTCGAGGGTTTGACGGTGGTGTTGGGTTTGACGGTGGTGTTGGGTTTGATGGTGGTGGGGGATTGACTGTGGTGGGGAATGATGGCGGTGGGGGATTGACTTTGGTGGGGAATGACGGCGGTGGGGAATGACGGCGGTGGTGATTGACGGTAGTGGTGGTGGCTGTGGTGGTGGCTGTGGTGGTGGTGGTTGTGGTGGTGGTGGTGGTAGTGGTGGTGGTGGTGGTAGTGGTGGTGGTTAGGGTGGTGGTGGTAGCTGTGGTGGTAGTGGTGGTGGTGGTGGTTAGGCGGGTGTGGTGGTGTTGGTGGTAGCGTAACCCTACCCGACCCCCGGCCCGACACGTTTGCCGGGTTTAGACTTATATCATCGTTTTTTTTTAAATGTGCATATGTTATTTTTATTATTATATTTATTATTTTTAACAATATATTTTCGGATGTCGGGTCTAATGCTATAATTGTATGTTTTATTAACAGGATATCGAAAGTCGGTGTTTTGACGGTGGTGGTAGCGTAATCCTTATGGAGAAGTACACTGCGTTCATATTTCAGATTCAAACGCTTAACTGCGTTCGTATTCCAGATTCATGCACCGGAACGTCCACCAACGACAATGCTCCTGCACCCACAGTCTGTGACGGTGGAAGTAGATATTTACCGGTGACTATGAGGGTGAACTGGAATGTTTTTCCACCTCCACCAACGACAATGCTTCTGCGTCAGCAACCTCGAGGGAGAACTCCTTCTGTATAGATTGGTTCTTCATGCTGTGGAACCGGTTACTGAGAATTCTCCTGCGACAACGAGGGAGCGCCAGATCAGGTCGGAGGTTCTTCATGTGGTAATGGGGAAGCGGAAAGCACGTTTACCGTGGAACGCGTCCTTAAACTTGATAGTAACAATATGGGGACCGAATAGAGATCTGAATAACCGATACAGTTTGCAAGAATTTAAGAATATGTAACAGTTAGCGATTTAGGGTTTAGGGTTTAGTCGTTACATTTTGTATTAAAATGACATGTTTTGTGTATTAATATAAAACGATGTTTCGTGTATACACAAAATTCATTTCATAAAATATCGTCATGGGTCAAAGACCGTACCCAACCCCCGGCCCGACCCGTTTGCCGGGACTAGATATAACATCGTTTTTTTTTAAATGTGCATATGTTTTATTATTATTATTATCATTATTATCATTATTATTATTATTATTATTATTATTATTATTATTATTATTATTATTTGTGTCTCATTGACCAATAAGCCTCCCCTGGTGGTTTCCACTTTTAAAGTAGTTTTTGAATCAATGAGGGGCGTATAGGACAAGCATATAGGAGTTGTTGTTAAAGCGTGTATAAAGGATATACAATAACCAATTTATCAGCTCCTGTACAGGAGGATAAACTGGTTAAGGCTTGTGTGTTCTGTGTTAAGTGTGCGAGTCCGAATCTGGGGGGGAGGCCGGTCCGATACAGAAGGACCCCTCCCTTTTTTATTTGACAACTCCTATACGCCCCTTTTTTTCCTATACGCCCCTCATTGATTCAAAAACTACTTTAAAAGTGGAAACCACTAGTGGAGGCTTATTGGTCAATGAGACACTCATAAGGTGTCAACCAGGGGAGGCTTATTGATCAGTGAGCACCTTATAGGTGTTGTATATGTGTCTCATTGCCCTATACGACTCATTTGAAATTAATTTTTTTAACAATCTTATGTGGCAATTAAGGGTTTTTTATGTTATAAAACACCCTAATTAATATTTTTTTTTAAATTGTTGCATACACTATATTTCATGGATGTTACACCTTTGCCAAGTTAACAAATTCTTTTTCGTGAAGTTCTATTACTATCTACTAACGCCTTACCCTTTGTAATACGATACATCTGCTAACACCTTTGCCAAGTTAACAATTTCTTTTTCGTGAAATTCCTTATTGTTGTTATTGTTGTTGTTATTATTATTATTATTATTATTATTATTATTATTATAATTTATTATTTATTGTTGTTATTGTTATTATTGTTTATTATTATTATTATTTATTATTTATTGTTGTTATTGTTATTATTATTGTTTATTATTATTGTTGTTGTTAAAATTATTATTATTATTTATTATTATTATTATTATTGTTATTATTTATTATTATTATTATTGTTATTATTATTATTATTGTTTATTATTATTATTATTTATTATTTATTGTTGTTATTGTTATTATTGTTTATTATTATTATTATTATTATTGTTATTATTGTTATTATTATTGTTGTTGTTAAAATTATTATTATTATTGTTTATTATTATTATTATTGTTATTATTTAGAGTAAAATGCCCGGATACTCCCTGTGGTTTGTCAAAATTTCACCTTTAGTCCCCAACTTTATGAAATTACACTCATGCTCCCTGTGGTTTGTTCGGTTGTTACTCGGATAGTCCCTGAAGTGGATGGAGGTTAGTTTTCTCAGTTAAGTCTATACGAAAGTACTATACTACCCTTAATGATAAAACATACTAAATTAAATAATTTATCATGGGACCCACTTTTAATTTATATTTATATAATTAGTAATATAATATACTAACCAGTGGTACCACTAACACACAGATCTCATCTATTAGTAAGGGTGGTTTGTTGTATAATAAGTAAGGGTAGTTTAGTAATTTCGTATAGACTTAACTGAGAAAACTAACCTCCGTCTACTTCAGGGACTATCCGAGTAACAACCGAGCAAACCACAGGGAGCATGGGTGTAATTTCATAAAGTTGAGGACTAAAGGTGAAATTTTGATAAACCACAGGGACTATCCGGGCATTTTACTCTATTATTTATTATTATTATTATTATTTATTATTGTTATTATTTATTATTATTATTATTATTATTGTTATTATTATTATTATTATTATTATTATTATTATTATTATTATTATTATTATTATTATTATTATTATTTGTGTCTCATTGACCAATAAGCCTCCCCTGGTGGTTTCCACTTTTAAAGTAGTTTTTGAATCAATGAGGGGCGTATAGGACAAGCGTATAGGAGTTGTTGTTAAAGCGTGTATAAAGGATATACAATAACCAATTTATCAGCTCCTGTACAGGAGGATAAACTGGTTAAGGCTTGTGTGTTCTGTGTTAAGTGTGCGAGTTCGAATCTGGGGGGAGGCCGGTCCGATACAGAAGAACCCCTCCCTTTTTTATTTGACAACTCCTATACGCCCCGTTTTACCTATACGCCCCTCATTGATTTAAAAACTACTTTAAAAGTGGAAACCACCAGCGGAGGCTTATTGGTCAATGAGACACTCATAAGGTGTCAACCAGGGGAGGCTTATTGATCAATGAGCACCTTATAGGTGTTGTATATGTGTCTCATTGCCCTATACGACTCATTTGAAATTAATTTTTTTAACAATCTTATGTGGTAATTAAGGGTTTTTTATGTTATAAAACACCCTAATTAATATTTTTTTTAAATTGTTGTATACACTATATTTCATGGATGTTACACCTTTGCCAAGTTAACAAATTCTTTTTCATGAAGTTCTATTACTATCTACTAACGCCTTACCATTTGTAATACGATACATCTACTAACACCTTTTCCAAGTTAACAATTTCTTTTTCGTGAAATTCTTTATTGTTGTTATTGTTATTATTATTATTATTATTATTATTATTATTATTATTATTATTATTATTATTTATTGTTGTTATTGTTATTATTGTTTATTATTATTATTTATTATTTATTGTTGTTATTGTTATTATTATTGTTTATTATTATTGTTGTTGTTAAAATTATTATTATTATTATTATTATTATTATTATTATTATTATTATTGTTTATTATTATTATTATTATTGTTATTATTTATTATTATTATTGTTATTATTGTTATTATTATTATTATTATTATTGTTTATTATTATTATTATTTATTATTTATTGTTGTTATTGTTGTTATTGTTTATTATTATTATTATTATTATTGTTATTATTGTTATTATTATTGTTGTTGTTAAAATTCTTATTATTATTGTTTATTATTATTATTATTGTTATTATTTATTATTATTATTGTTATTATTTAGAGTAAAATGCCCGGATACTCCCTGTGGTTTGTCAAAATTTCACCTTTAGTCCCCAACTTTATGAAATTTGTAACGCCCTAATACGTTATAACTGAAAAGACGTAGCGGAAATACGTACCACAAAATTTCTTTCATTATAAACACTTTGACTTACTTGAAAGTTCATAAAAAATAACACTTTTACAATGTATGCATAACTTATGTCTATCAATTTACATACACAAGCATTCCCGCACAATCCATCTAGTAACTCGGTCTTTGATAGCTACTCCTTGTGATGAAAATCTGTAATTCGTACTACCTGCACCCACCACATACAATCGAAACATTAGCATACATTATATACAAACAAGATTCTTAATCGTGTAGTCTCGATATGTTCTATCCACATATTCTTTCCATCCCGTTATCTTTCTAGATTTAGTCATTCCATCCGGGTGTCTAATCCTTAGCGAAACCTCGATGGAGTACCTGCACTACATTTCATTCTCGAGGCACACTGTTAATAACGTCAATACTTAAGTGTATTGAAACCACGTATGCATTACATACATAACTACGTACATACATACCTACACACATTCATACATACATTACTTCATACAAACATACCTGCTCACATACTTACATTCATACGTACATTACGGCGTACAAACATACCTACTTACATGCTTACATACATACATACATACATACATTAATACATACAAGTATACCTACTCACATACTTAATTCATTACCCCGCGTACTCGCTCACACATCCCGAACTTAATCACATGTCATAAACGCTTTTAAAATATCTTTCGGATATGTTTCGGATCTTAAGAATGAGTTCCGAACTCACCCGTAACTTACCAAGCCTTTCAATAGGGTTAAGGAACCTTATAAGGACTTAGCGAGGCTTGGAATGTGTCCACGGGGTCCGACTTCGAAGGAAAAACAAAGAAATCCTCAAACTGTACAATTACATCAGACCTCCACCGTAAGCTACGGTGGCTACCGTAGCTTACGGTGGCCCCCAAAGCTTTACGGCAGTTCTAGACTGCCTTACGGCAGAAAAAGGAAACCCAGCTCCCACCGTAGCTTACGGTAGCACCGTAAGCTACGGTGATGCCCAGTTCAGCTTACCAATTCAATACTAAATCTCGCATAACTTGTTCGTTTTGCGTCCGTTTCACTTGAAACTTGTTCCTAAACATCCGTAAAACAATTCCTTACATATTAGCCTAAGAACCCTTGCCCGGGTCCTTAATCATTACATATTTTATTACCAAATCCTCACTTATTCTTATTTATTCGACCCGATTGGTCTCACATACTATCTTCGAATATCTAGATCATTACTTATCTTAATACCTTCATTATATCATACAAAATTTCCCTTATTCAAAAACAATAAAAACTCTTATGTATACTAAGAAGTGAGTCGGGAGTCACTTACCTTGAGCGTCCGTTTTCTCATTGGCTTCCTTGTCCCCTCTTGACCCGTTAGTCCTTCTTGCTTGAGTCCATTTCCACATGATCCCTAATGCTTTCGTGTCACCGCAATCACATCCTTGTTAGTGTACACGATGTTGCATATAAGTGATCATATCAAAAGCATAGCTCACATTTGACGTTCAAGGTCAAGTCTAATAAACGTAAGCATACATCCAAAATCACATCTCTTCAAACTCATGTAATCCATCATGTTAACGCATAAGACGCATATTAATTTAGCACATACCATACGACACTATATACTTTTCATACTTATGACACAAATGTACTTACAACCACATGATCACATAATCATACTCGCATACACATTTTCTTACATATACTTTCACATGTAATTGTTTTATGATTCTACATTTGATAATATAATCCATGGTATTAATACGACATAACTTCCGACATTATTACTTACCAATTAACTATTCGTTTCACATATCATACACATTCACACTTAATTACCATGATTCAAGCGCATCAAATACAAGGCGAGCATTACACCATTCAAGCACAAGATACAAGTTCCTAATACCTAATCTTTATCGAAACATACATTCTTCCGAATACTCATACGAATTCTATCTAAAGCACACTATTCAAGTTAGTTTGCTACTAACCTCGTCTTTCCACCACTCATTCATAATCTCAAGTTGTTTCATATAATTCTCATATCCAAGCGTCACTTAGACGTTTCATCAAACACTTGGTGGGTGTACCATTAATTAAGCATAGTGTACAAGTATCATTTGCATAACATGACCAATCCATATCAATATCATCAAGAACATCAAATTCAATAGAATTTCACATAACTTCTCTTCTAATTCAGTTCTAACTAACAATTTATCAATATAAACAATCATCATACATACCCTCAACCAATTTCACACTTTACAACTCATACTCATTCTATTCTAAGTGGGTTTCCACTCCCAACATTGATTTAATCAATTTTAAGCATTCATAATGTTCTAGATGGTGATCTTAGCTCAATATTATGCTAATTTCATATAAACTCATAGAATTTCTTAAAACCCAACATATTCAAGATCATCAAACTATCAAATTCTTCTTACCTTAAGCTTTAATAGGCCTAGATGATCAAGAAATCATTGACATGCATGAGTAACAGCCACGATTAGGGCTTCAATTGGCTGGATTTGAGTGATTAGAAGGGTTTCACTTCCCTTCCTTGGCTCTGTCGTCGAACACACACACACACACACGCCTGATGTGTGTGTGTTTTATTCTTGTTTTTCATTTTATCATTCAAACTTTCTTAATTTGTCACCATTAGTCCCTTAAGTTCATGACACCATCATATTTGACTTTAATTTCATTCCTTTACTTAATTTGCTAGACATTTAACTAGGTTTACTAACCCAGTTATTATACCTCATTTTGTCAAACATGATAACAGACTAGCAAATTAAGAATTCGGTTTTGGGGTGTTACAAGTCTACCCTCCTTAAATGAGGTTTCGTCCCCGAAACCTTTCTCATTCGCACTAGACGAAATCTACTTTTTCCTCTTTCAGGTTGTTCATTCTCAATACTTTCTATAACCTAAACGCATTCGGGATCTTGGCAAAGGTTTTATTCATGCATAAACGTAATTGTACACATCATTCCTATGCCCGCATATTAAGTAAATTACTTTCATAATTATACTTATGTCAGACTCTGCTCCAGAGCTCTTGTTAGTGTCTTTTACTTTATATGATTTATTTCATTTTATTATTATATCACATACATTACTTCATTCTGTTCACCACGAGCAAACCCTATCATCCCATTAATACGTTCCTTCTACTTACATTCACATTCATAAAAAAAAAGTCGACGTATTATTATACACATACCATAAACATTCGATATACCAATTCTTACTTAAAATCACAAGCTAAACGTTTCACTAACCTCGTATCCATTGCATAATCCAACTGCCTACGACCCGAACCGAACCGAACGAACCCAATACTCATTGTGAGTCATGCGATACCTGGGTTGATTGTATTTGTTCCTTTTATAAGCTTCCACTTAAATGCGTTTTTTCAACAATGTCTTGTTCAAATGAACATGGCCAACAATCCTAGCATCAAGTTAGTATTTCCAACGATACTTAATGTCTTGTATAATCTATCATAATTTCCACTGTTACATTCAACTTTATTCAGAGATAATGTTCATTGTATCTCCTTATTTACATATAAATTCTTTCTCGATTCCTTTTTCAAAACATTAGTACGTTCAACTTGTTTAAACAGGTCAATACATGACCATTACCTAACATGTCTCTCTGTTGGTTGACCCACTCATGACGGTTCAATACATAACCATTCTTTCTCAGATTTCTAACTTATTAGTCGACTTTTGCAGTTTGACTCCTTAAAGTCAACCCGGTACTTCTTACTATTCATAGACGTATTAGAGTATTCGTTCATAACTTTCCCTTCCATTCTTGCATACTTGCAAAGACTTCATTTCCACATATTATTATTAATTTGCAAGATTTTAACCCGATTCCGCCCCTACTTAAATCATTTGTCTAAGTCGTAGATGTCATTCATCCCGACTCCCAAGAGCTAATTAATGGTATGTCTAGCGCATAACTTATTTTAGAGCTTATTTCTTTCGCCTAAAGTTTCTTGCTACTGCATCAGCTTTTATCTGTTTTATCTACTTGACAAACCAACTACCTTATGCTATCTTGCTATTACTTGCTTAAATATCTATCAATTTACTTTGGTTGACTTTTCAAAATTTCAATCGTAATTACATTCTGACCTACACTTAACCATTACCCAGTTCGGTCATAAATTAAAACACTTTACTTACCTCGATTTCATTCCATACTACATCGACCCGTAAATCAGATCTGTCCACATTCTTCACGAGTACTAGCCGTACCATGCTAGATTTCATTCATCCATGTAATGTGCCTCCACTCGTACGCATTCCTTCCACCAATTTTGTTGGTTTCATCACATCAAAGATTCTAACATTATCATCAAGAATTTAGCAGTTAGTACATTTCATTTCTCACACGAAACTTTTTCATTCTAGTTACTTATTTCGTCAACCTTCATAATTTGATCTTTCAAGGCCAACTGACATTTCTTATTTATCGTAGATGCATTGAGGTACACATTCGTGCTTCCTTCCATTCATGCTTACTTGCAAAGTCATTCATTACATTACTTCGGCACTCATGACCAAGCTTACCCTTCTCATTCATACTTAATTTATTGTCTGGGTGATGGAGTGTGAAAAACCTGTGTGTTAAAGTGTGCTACACGACGTGTTTTGTTATCGTTTACGCAATTATACACTTTGAATGTGATATCTACGCATGTTCATGGTTTTATAGGTTGGGTGCATAATTCGGGGGAGTTGAAGTATTTAATGATGGAACAAAACGAGCAAGGATGATAATCAATGCATTTCATATCATTTGGTAGTTGTTCGGAATGGAAATAGCTTGGATATGCAAAACTTGTTCCAGCAGGTCTTGACCGTAAGTACGGTCGTCAGCGTAACCTACGGTAGAGAAAGGTAAAAGAAACAGAAGTTTCCTAACGTAACCTACGCTCTGCATGCGTAGGCTACGGTTAAAGATTGCAGCCAACATGTGGCACGTAAACCGAGAGGAGGCTTGGTTTTTTATATTAGTTCAACATCACAAGTGGGCCGAAACTTGACACATGCACAAAAAGGCAGTCAACAACATTGAACAACAACATCACATCCACGCATACAAGGGATTTGGCGGCTAGTAATCACATCATCCATCCTACATGTTCACGTGAGACTAGGGGAGGCTTTTGTTTGGAAAAGTCAACAACTTAATAAACAACATCATCATCACGCCTTGACTAGGAGGAAGAAATTTATCAACTTCAATTATCCTAGGATTGAAGTGGGCGGCACATGCAAGAACAAAGGGGAACAAATGATATCAACTTATTATCATCTCATACAGAGAACTTGGAGTGCATGTGACATTTGGGATTGAGCCAAAGAAAAGTCAACAACATGAATCCACATTCTAAAACATCATAATTGTGAAGGACTTGGGGGGCATGTGCATATGAGGGTTTTAAAAGAAAACATTAATTAACATCACTCATTCTTTTTTTGGGCCAAGTTCACGTGAAGGTGGGACAAGACACAAAAGCAGCCAACATCAATTGGGCCGAATAGTTAGTGGACACTTGGGCCGAGAGATGCACATATGTTTTTGAGGGGAACATCGATCAAGAGAATCTTCGACGGCAGATCGACGAAAAAAAAGGGGAAGCCGATGAAGATCAATCGTACCACAAAGATGAGCGGCTAAACTTTTTATGGTTTCCTCCGGATGGAGGGTTTTTGTAAGTTAATGAATATTATGTGTTGATACAATTGTTTTGACTTGGTGATCTAAGCATTCGATGCTTTTCACCAGTGATTTGATTTCTTGATTGTAACCAATTGCATTTATTTAAACCTTAATTTCTAAGCATTCAGTTCCCGAGAGTTCTAGTAATTGGGATATATTTGACATGGGGTTAGGGTTTGTGAATTGTAATTGATAATCATTCGATAACATCCCGTTATGTATTGACCGGAGTACTTAGTCGTTGGTTATCACAATTGATGAATTAAATTAAACACTTATGTCTATGTGAGTGTTTCGATTAAACACATAATTGAATCTAGCTGCAAAACCTGAAATCTGGAGGAACCATTGTTCTCTCCAACTGTTTACAACCTCGTATTTTCGTAGTTTGTTAGTTAATCAAATAATCAAACCAACAACTGAGTTTTACTTTTTCACTAGTAGCTAATCAAAACTGAGCATTATACACTTTCCACAATCCTCCTCTGGTTCGATATCCGACTTACCCTATCTACTGGTTTAGTTGGTTTTTGCATGTCACTAACGACAGACATCAAAATGGCGCCGTTGCCGGGGAGGCGTGCGCAAAGTGTTTAGTGTTAAGTTTTTAGTAAAATAGAAAAAAAAATTCAAAAAAAAAATCAAAAAAAAAAATCCAAAAATAGTATTTTATTCGTCACATATTCCACTGTTTGCTTTTACCTTGGGTATACTAGTTTTGTCTGTGCAGATTTATTGCAGATCTTATTATGGAAAGTGCTTACTGGTCATGCCGAGGTTGTGGTAGTCCATGTCACACGCGTGACGATTGTCCTGTGTTCCGGAAAATGTGTGAGGACGAACAAAAGAAAGCAGATGAGTTGGATTTTTATTCTGATGATGATGTCCACCCATACTATTCTTTTTCTGATTCGCAGCGAGTTGCATATGATTACCAATCAGATACAAATTATTGTTATGATGAGCAGACATGGTATGAGAGTAGCTATGACCCGGGGATGGTACAAAGCGTGAGTTACCAAGAGGAGTATGACCATTGTTATAATGAATACTCTCAATTTTCTTATGAAGACCATCCGGTACACTATCAGGATGCCTATCATACCCAGTATATAGTTGATCAGGGTGAGTCTGAATGTGCACCCCAGTCAGATAGTTACTATCAATCACCCGAATTTAGAAGTCTTATGGAATATAGAAGACAAAGAGAGCTGGCATACATTGAAGAGCAATTGGCGAAACCTGACTTGTCAAGAGAGGACCAGTTGGAGATGTGGATTACAAAGTATAACCTTTTAATGGCTGAAGTGAAGGATAATGGGCCAAGAATGACTCCAATGGAAAAACGCCAAGCCAGGGATAGATGGGTGTCTCTACAGATGTCTTATTCTCAAGTAAGGGATGAGGTTGTGGAGGTTGATACCACACCGGTGATTCCCCCAATTGCTGAACAGTTAGATGTGGAGAAAATTGTTGAAGGTGATGAGGTGAAAGAAGACATTCCACAAAATAAGTGTGGGGATGCACGTAGAGAGACGAGGAAGGTGACGGTGAAGGACATCGGGCGGATCATCATAAAGTGGTTGTGCAACAATCCGACTTATTTCCCGATATTGAGTAAAAAGAAACGCTTGTGGAGAGTTAACTATCGAGTGTATGTTGGGAACTCGATAGGAAAGTGTGGACTGAGGCCGGATTGCAGTGCGTCAGTGGACATCTTGATAAAAATTAGACCCAGCTGGATCAGTGATGTCAGGTACCGTGCATTCATGGGAAATATAAGGGGTAAGTGTGCATTGAGACCACCGTAACGCATAGCAGGTACGGTCTGGCTGAAGACCTTTAAACTTAGCGCTCTCGGGAGGCAGCCCGAGGATGTAGAGTATTGTATTGTATTTGTTCTTTTGTTTTGTTTTGGTGTTGGTTCTGTTTTGGCAGGTCACTACGTTTGATTCCCGCGGATGCAATAATTCAAGTGTGGGGATGTTTGGCAACATCCCCGATGAGATGTCAGAGAATCCAAGAGGAGTTTACGCACCTGTCTGATCACAGCAGCTGCACCGCTACAGACACTTGCTGGTTTACTGATCAGGTCAATGTGTCTCTCTATCCTTTATTTTTTTGTTTTTGTGTACTTGGTGGTGTGAAATTTCTGTGTTGGGAGTGGTTTTACGTGTCGAGTCGTCTAGTTATTAGCCGTTCATGGTTTGCGGGTGGTATTTCTCAAGTTTAGATTATAAGTTGCACCATACATTGGGGACAATGTATCCCAAGTGTGGGGATGCGGTAACTCGAGAAAAGGGTTGGTAGGATTGATGATCTTAAATGCTTGAATTGGTTGAAATTGGAAAAAATTGAAAATTTTTGATAATTTTTGTGTCTCAAGTATGCTTGAACTACATGAAAACCAACATTTTCAATTGCTTAAGGGTTTCTTGCCGATATTAAACTAACATAGATCCCTAGTCATGGTTGTCCCTTTAAGTTTCATGAGAGTATTTCTGACATGTTTTTAGAGAATAGTTGAGAAGAGATGCCTAACTAGGGGTAACATGCTTTAGGAATTACACATGCTACGTGTCGGCAACCCAATTTCCCTTTATTCGGTGAGATATTTGAGCCTACTAGTTGTTAGATGAAGTTGCAATAAATGTTCATTTGTTGAGTGTAGGCCATATGTTGCTTTGTGTTAGAACTTGTGTGGTTTGATACGTGCCGAGACTGTGCTTTAGCGTATACACATAGATGATAAAGGCATTAGGATCCATCCATTGTGTTATTTGTTGTTTGTTTATCCACCCACCTTAGTAAACCATGTTGAGCCTTTTACCCTTCGTTTGCTACACCTTGTTTGACCCGTTTGATTACCAACCATGAATGACAAGTGTGTTTAGAAGTATGTTAAAAAAAATGATTCAAAAAAAAAAAAAGAAAAAAAAAAGAAAAAACGAAAAGAAAAGAAAAGAAAAAAAATCATTGTTATGCTCGTGTTAAATAAATGGGTTGAAAAATCATCCAAAGTTAGTAGTTATTGTGAATAAAGTTGTCATGGTTTGGTATTCGTTTTTGTTCGCCATATAAATATAAAAAGCCAAAAATATTTCCTACCTTTACCTTTAACCCAAAACCCGTAAGTCCTTTTAATATGTGTGACGTTATTTGATACAATGGAGGTATGATTGCTATACAAGCTTATGATTGCAAAGTAGCGTATTTGCTTTTGAGTGAAATATATACTAGCACATTACACGCTAGTCTTGATTCAGCCGAGAGGAGTGATCATTGTGAGAGGCGTGTGGCATGTGTGTAGTATCATAAGCATGTTAGTTTTAGTTAGGCAAGTCTTAAATGGTTTTAAATGCGTATCATTTATCTGTCAGATTGTCAATCTCGATTGTGTCAGTCTATGGGACGGGTATGACTTGGGACCTTAAATTGCTAATTCGGTAAGGGATTCAATGGTGATGTGTTAATAAGGTGAGTAATGTCGTAATGGTTGCTTGAGGACAATCAATGTTAAGTGTGGGGATGTGATGGAGTGTGAAAAACCTGTGTGTTAAAGTGTGCTACACGACGTGTTTTGTTATCGTTTACGCAATTATACACTTTGAATGTGATATCTACGCATGTTCATGGTTTTATAGGTTGGGTGCATAATTCGGGGGAGTTGAAGTATTTAATGATGGAACAAAACGAGCAAGGATGATAATCAATGCATTTCATATCATTTGGTAGTTGTTCGGAATGGAAATAGCTTGGATATGCAAAACTTGTTCCAGCAGGTCTTGACCGTAAGTACGGTCGTCAGCGTAACCTACGGTAGAGAAAGGTAAAAGAAACAGAAGTTTCCTAACGTAACCTACGCTCTGCATGCGTAGGCTACGGTTAAAGATTGCAGCCAACATGTGGCACGTAAACCGAGAGGAGGCTTGGTTTTTTATATTAGTTCAACATCACAAGTGGGCCGAAACTTGACACATGCACAAAAAGGCAGTCAACAACATTGAACAACAACATCACATCCACGCATACAAGGGATTTGGCGGCTAGTAATCACATCATCCATCCTACATGTTCACGTGAGACTAGGGGAGGCTTTTGTTTGGAAAAGTCAACAACTTAATAAACAACATCATCATCACGCCTTGACTAGGAGGAAGAAATTTATCAACTTCAATTATCCTAGGATTGAAGTGGGCGGCACATGCAAGAACAAAGGGGAACAAATGATATCAACTTATTATCATCTCATACAGAGAACTTGGAGTGCATGTGACATTTGGGATTGAGCCAAAGAAAAGTCAACAACATGAATCCACATTCTAAAACATCATAATTGTGAAGGACTTGGGGGGCACGTGCATATGAGGGTTTTAAAAGAAAACATTAATTAACATCACTCATTCTTTTTTTGGGCCAAGTTCACGTGAAGGTGGGACAAGACACAAAAGCAGCCAACATCAATTGGGCCGAATAGTTAGTGGACACTTGGGCCGAGAGATGCACATATGTTTTTGAGGGGAACATCGATCAAGAGAATCTTCGACGGCAGATCGACGAAAAAAAAGGGGAAGCCGATGAAGATCAATCGTACCACAAAGATGAGCGGCTAAACTTTTTATGGTTTCCTCCGGATGGAGGGTTTTTGTAAGTTAATGAATATTATGTGTTGATACAATTGTTTTGACTTGGTGATCTAAGCATTCGATGCTTTTCACCAGTGATTTGATTTCTTGATTGTAACCAATTGCATTTATTTAAACCTTAATTTCTAAGCATTCAGTTCCCGAGAGTTCTAGTAATTGGGATATATTTGACATGGGGTTAGGGTTTGTGAATTGTAATTGATAATCATTCGATAACATCCCGTTATGTATTGACCGGAGTACTTAGTCGTTGGTTATCACAATTGATGAATTAAATTAAACACTTATGTCTATGTGAGTGTTTCGATTAAACACATAATTGAATCTAGCTGCAAAACCTGAAATCTGGAGGAACCATTGTTCTCTCCAACTGTTTACAACCTCGTATTTTCGTAGTTTGTTAGTTAATCAAATAATCAAACCAACAACTGAGTTTTACTTTTTCACTAGTAGCTAATCAAAACTGAGCATTATACACTTTCCACAATCCTCCTCTGGTTCGATATCCGACTTACCCTATCTACTGGTTTAGTTGGTTTTTGCATGTCACTAACGACAGACATCACTGGGTCGTAGCCCGCCCTACATTATGACTCCTACGGATCGATTACTAACACATTTAACACATAACGGGTTTAAAACTTCTTTCTTTCATTTTAAAACTTAGGTTTGTGTGTGTCCATTACGACCATTCCTTTGTTCATTTACTTTGCATTTACTCATAGAACTCGTTTGACATGACTACGGTCAATTATTGACACAATTCTGATGTGGGTAAATTTTATCTTTTATATGTTTTAAATCCGTCTTGCGGATTCAAATGTAACATCCATACCTTTTACTACTTCTATGTTTTGAATCCGTCTAACGGTTTCTAACCTACCATTTACACATTTTCTTCCTTCTACGATTTGAATCCGTCTCGCAGATTCAAGCATATCATTCCTGCATTTCATTCCTTGAATCCGTCTTGCGGATTCAAACATTCCATTCGAGCCTTTCATTCCTTGAATCCATCTCGCGGATTCTAACGCATCATTCGTACTTTCATTTCTTTCATGTTTCGAATCCGTCCCGCGGATTCTAACATATCTTTCATAGTTTCATTTCTGAAAGTTTTACATTTCTTTTCACCCCCACGTTCACCTACAACCTAATTCTAACGGACATACCTGTAACAATTATCACGGTCTCACGAACGTCATACGTTTCTTGTGTACTGGCCAGGTACACAATCCACATACTAATTTCGTGTCTTCGCGAAATCGCCACCTTATGTCCGCAGAATTAAGTTTCGGCACGTGTAACATTTCCAAAACTTCCTTACCATATCATTATTATATTTCATTTAAATTTTTTTTTCTCTTGCATAACTCTTCCATTTCATGCACCCATAAGCTAAATCTACGTACCTAGGTCAATATGTCATATTACATACCTTGGTGCCGGCGCTAGACCGCATTTACAAATCATCCTTTCCAAGCAATCATGCTGACCTTACACATAACATACTGTTAGTTATCTTCAAATACATACTTATGCACATACTTACCTTGGCTTCTGCCCTTAGATCTTGATCGAGTCTCGGATTGTACGGGTCCTTGGTCACAAGAGCACACCGGTTTGAGTTCAAGTAGTTACCTCCTTCTACTTGATTCTCTCAAACCAGGGCTCTGATACCAACTTGTAATGCCCTAATACGTTATAACTGAAAAGACGCAGCGGAAATACGTATCACAAAATTTCTTTCATTATAAACACTTTGACTTACTTGAAAGTTCATAAAAAATAACACTTTTACAATGTATGCATAACTTATGTCTATCAATTTACATACACAAGCATTCCCGCACAATCCATCTAGTAACTCGGTCTTTGATAGCTACTCCTTGTGATGAAAATCTGTGATTCGTACTACCTGCACCCACCACATACACTCGAAACATTAGCATACATTATATACAAACAAGATTCTTAATCGTGTAGTCTCGATATGTTCTATCCACATATTCTTTCCATCCCGTTATCTTTCTAGATTTAGTCATTCCATCCGGGTGTCTAATCCTTAGCGAAACCTCGATGGAGTACCTGCACTACATTTCATTCTCGAGGCACACTGTTAATAACGTCAATACTTAAGTGTATTGAAACCACGTATGCATTACATACATAACTACGTACATACATACCTACACACATTCATACATACATTACTTCATACAAACATACCTGCTCACATACTTACATTCATACGTACATTACGGCGTACAAACATACCTACTTACATGCTTACATACATACATACATACATACATTAATACATACAAGTATACCTACTCACATACTTAATTCATTACCCCGCGTACTCGCTCACACATCCCGAACTTAATCACATGTCATAAACGCTTTTAAAATATCTTTCGAATATGTTTCGGATCTTAAGAATGAGTTCCGAACTCACCCGTAACTTACCAAGCCTTTCAATAGGGTTAAGGAACCTTATAAGGACTTAGCGAGGCTTGGAATGTGTCCACGGGGTCCGACTTCGAAGGAAAAACAAAGAAATCCTCAAACTGTACAATTACATCAGACCTCCACCGTAAGCTACGGTGGCTACCGTAGCTTACGGTGGCCCCCAAAGCTTTACGGCAGTTCTAGACTGCCTTACGGCAGAAAAAGGAAACCCAGCTCCCACCGTAGCTTACGGTAGCACCGTAAGCTACGGTGATGCCCAGTTCAGCTTACCAATTCAATACTAAATCTCGCATAACTTGTTCGTTTTGCGTCCGTTTCACTTGAAACTTGTTCCTAAACATCCGTAAAACAATTCCTTACATATTAGCCTAAGAACCCTTGCCCGGGTCCTTAATCATTACATATTTTATTACCAAATCCTCACTTATTCTTATTTATTCGACCCGATTGGTCTCACATACTATCTTCGACTATCTAGATCATTACTTATCTTAATACCTTCATTATATCATACAAAATTTCCCTTATTCAAAAACAATAAAAACTCTTATGTATACTAAGAAGTGAGTCGGGAGTCACTTACCTTGAGCGTCCGTTTTCTCATTGGCTTCCTTGTCCCCTCTTGACCCGTTAGTCCTTCTTGCTTGAGTCCATTTCCACATGATCCCTAATGCTTTCGTGTCACCGCAATCACATCCTTGTTAGTGTACACGATGTTGCATATAAGTGATCATATCAAAAGCATAGCTCACATTTGACGTTCATGGTCAAGTCTAATAAACGTAAGCATACATCCAAAATCACATCTCTTCAAACTCATGTAATCCATCATGTTAACGCATAAGACGCATATTAATTTAGCACATACCATACGACACTATATACTTTTCATACTTATGATACAAATGTACTTACAACCACATGATCACATAATCATACTCGCATACACATTTTCTTACATATACTTTCACATGTAATTGTTTTATGATTCTACATTTGATAATATAATCCATGGTATTAATACGACATAACTTCCGACATTATTACTTACCAATTAACTATTCGTTTCACATATCATACACATTCACACTTAATTACCATGATTCAAGCGCATCAAATACAAGGCGAGCATTACACCATTCAAGCACAAGATACAAGTTCCTAATACCTAATCTTTATCGAAACATACATTCTTCCGAATACTCATACGAATTCTATCTAAAGCACACTATTCAAGTTAGTTTGCTACTAACCTCGTCTTTCCACCACTCATTCATAATCTCAAGTTGTTTCATATAATTCTCATATCCAAACGTCACTTAGACGTTTCATCAAACACTTGGTGGGTGTACCATTAATTAAGCATAGTGTACAAGTATCATTTGCATAACATGACCAATCCATATCAATATCATCAAGAACATCAAATTCAATAGAATTTCACATAACTTCTCTTCTAATTCAGTTCTAACTAACAATTTATCAATATAAACAATCATCATACATACCCTCAACCAATTTCACACTTTACAACTCATACTCATTCTATTCTAAGTGGGTTTCCACTCCCAACATTGATTTAATCAATTTTAAGCATTCATAATGTTCTAGATGGTGATCTTAGCTCAATATTATGCTAATTTCATATAAACTCATAGAATTTCTTGAAACCCAACATATTCAAGATCATCAAACTATCAAATTCTTCTTACCTTAAGCTTTAATAGGCCTAGATGATCAAGAAATCATTGACATGCATGAGTAACAGCCACGATTAGGGCTTCAATTGGCTGGATTTGAGTGATTAGAAGGGTTTCACTTCCCTTCCTTGGCTCTGTCCTCGAACACACACACACACACACCTGATGTGGGTGTGTTTTATTCTTGTTTTTCATTTTATCATTCAAACTTTCTTAATTTGTCACCATTAGTCCCTTAATTTCATGACACCATCATATTTGGCTTTAATTTCATTCCTTTACTTAATTTGCTAGACATTTAACTAGGTTTACTAACCCAGTTATTATACCTCATTTTGTCAAACATGATAACAGACTAGCAAATTAAGAATTCGGTTTTGGGGTGTTACAAAATTACACTCATGCTCCCTGTGGTTTGTTCGGTTGTTACTCGGATAGTCCCTGAAGTGGATGGAGGTTATTTTTCTCAGTTAAGTCTATACGAAAGTACTATACTACCCTTAATGATAAAACATACTAAATTAAATAATTTATCGTGGGACCCACTTTTAATTTATATTTATATAATTAGTAATATAATATACTAACCAGTGTTATTATTATTGTTGTTGTTAAAATTTTTATTATTATTGTTTATTATTATTATTGTTGTTATTATTTATTATTATTATTATTGTTATTATTTAGATGGGTGAGGGTATTGACACACCCCCCTTTTGATAAACCATACGGACTATCCGGGCATTTTACTCTATTATTATTATTTATTATTATTATTATTTATTATTGTTATTATTATTTATTATTATTAATTTTAATATAAATAAATGAATAATAAAAAATGTCAAATAAAAAGGGAGGGGTCCTTCTGTATCGGACCGGCCTCCCCCGGGATTCGAACTCGCACAACTCGCAAAGAACACACAAGCCTTAACCAGTTTATCCTCCTATACAGGAGCTGATAAATTGGTTATAGTATTCCCTTTATACACTTCATATGCGCGTATGGTGAGCACGGATCCTGACAACTTTTCAGCCCATATGCCTCGTATAGCCCGATGAGACCCATATCCACCTACCTTTTCTGAAAAGTTGACAGGACATTTATGACACCCCACTTGCATATGCCTCTCATCGACCCATACGGGTCTCATTGAAGTTCAGTTTCACTTCCTTTTATGGTTTAACCGAGAACAAGTACATATCGAAATACAAAAGTTTTTTTTTGAACAAGTTCTGGACCACACGATGACAATCCGGAAGGGGACCACACGCATCTCTCGCATAGTTTTTGCTCTCGTATCGGTCTATATGGTCGGAATATTCAAGGTTTGTTTACCCTTGTTTTTTTTGTGGTTTTATTTTGGCGGTTTGTGGTGGTGTTGGGGTTGTGGTGGGTAGGCTGTGGTGGTGGTGGTGGTGTTGGGGTTATGGTTGTGGTTGTGGTGGTGGTGGTGGGGGTGGGGGTGGTGGTGGTGGGTAGGCTGTGGTGGTGGTGGTGTTGGGGTTGTGGTTGTGGTGGTGGGGGTGGTGGGGGTGGGGGTGGGTCGGCTGTGGTGGTGGTGGTGGTGGGTCGGCTGGGGTGGTGATGGTGGTGGTGGTGGGTAGGCTGTGGTGGTGGTGTTGAGGTTGTGGTTGTGGTTGTGGTGGTGGGTCGGCTGGGGTGGTGGTGGTGGTGGTGGGTAGGCTGTGGTGGTGGTGGTGGGTCCGCTGTGTTGATGGTGGTTGTGGTAGTGGTGTGGTGGGTCGGCTGGGGTGGTGGTGGTGGTGGTGGGTAGGTTGTGGTGGTGGTGGTGGTGGTGGGTCGGCTGGGGTGGTGGTGGGGGTGGGTTGGCTGGGGTGGTGGTGGTGGGTCGGCTGTGATGGTGGCGGTGGTGGGTCGGCTGTGGCGGTGTTTTGTTTTTTTTTTAATTTTTACAATATATTTTCGAATGCCGAGTCTAATGCTAAATTGTATTTTTTATTAACAGGATATCAAAAGTCGGTGTTTTGACGGTGGTGGTAGCGTAATCCTTATGGAGAAGTGCACTGCGTTCATATTTCAGATTCATGCGCCGGGTAGGGTGAGGTGCTTAGCGGTGGGGGATGCATCATCCAACATTAATTGCCAAGTCACCCGGAACTCCGACATTGTCGGATGTTACCGTGCAAATAGCACGGAACTCTCATATTGTCGATTCCGGGTGCACTCTTGATAGCATCTACCGATGCGCGATAGTTCCGTCACCGGCATCTACCGACTCCCGGTAGTTCCGTGACCACCATATACCATCACGCGTCTGAACCGGCTTTTAAACCGGACGGAATCTACGAAGAAACTGTTCGATTTCACGGTTTGTTTGAGAACCTGATTCAGATACACAACGGTCTCTTTGCTTCGTCCACTAGAACTATTTGTGTATGCATTCTTTTGGTAGTTAAACATACACAAATAGTTCTAGTGAACGAAGCAAAGAGACCGTTGTGTATCTGAAAGATGTTCTCAAACAAACCGTGAAATCGAACAGTTTCTTCGTAGATTCTACGGTGTTTAAAAGCCGGTTCAGACGCGTCATGGTATATGGTGGTCACGGAACTACCGGGCATCGGTAGATGCCGGTGACATTGCCTTGTATTTGAAATCTCAATTGATGAAGGGTTTGTCATAAGAACAGGTTCATCAAATCGAGAATCAACTTCTTCATCATATTTTTCATGCATTTCCATTAGCCAGAATCTACGAAGAAACTGTTCGATTTCACGGTTTGTTTGAGAACCTGATTCAGATACACAACGGGTTCGTGTGAATCTAAGTAATAATATGTAATAGTTAGCGATTTAGTGTGTAGGGTTTAGGGTTTCGGCTATGTATTGTATTACATTTTGTATGAAAGTGTTGTGTTTTGTGTTATTTTATCAAAGAATGTTCACTTACATTTGCGTTATGGATTATATAGAATTTGACGTTTTATAATAACACTTAATAAAACAAATGTAGAAGTTTTATAATACTAATTAAAAAAATGTTGACGTTTTATAATACTAATTAAAGACATAATAATAATTGATAAATCAAAAGAGTAATGTAAATTATTTAGTGTTTTTTTTTCTAAATATAATAATTATATATATATATATATATATATATATATATATATATATATATATTTCGAAGGATGATAAATAGTAACTTTATTTTTTATAATAATATATAGTTTTTTATTATTTTATTATTTAATATATTATAATAGTTTATTATTATATTTATTTTTAAGAACATATTTTTCTTTTTTTTAACATATATTTCCTTTACCTTTTTTTTATAATTGTTTTTTTTCTTTTAATTTTAAATATATTAATTTATCGATTAATTTGATGCTTATTTAGTAAGTTACGTTTATAACTTTTTTCTAAAAACTTAAGTACGTAGTTGTGCTTGATTTCTTTCTCTGACATTCTGTTATAAGTTTTGTTAAAACGAGGTTACACTTAAAATAAAGTATTTATTTGGTATCATAAAACGGTACGATGATAAACTAAATCGTTCTAATGGTTTAACTTTCTAAACAATATGCTTTATTTTCAAATCACGTTTGTTTACATTATCATTTTCTCGATTTCACCGCAACGCGGGATATAAAAAAACTAGTAATTAATAAAGGATCCTATACAACATTTTTGTATCAAAGTCATTAACTTGTCGCTTCTTCTAATAAAGATAATGTTTTAAAAAGCATTATAAAATAAGATTGACTTGTTGGATCACAACAATCAGAGATGTTCCCATAGTACACAAATTGTATTGTATATAATCTTAAAGTTAAATGTCGGTGCATATTATATTTATGGCCCCTTCTTATTTACGCCTTTTACATTTATGGCTCCCTACCATTCAACAGACGACTTCTCAAATCCTTGACTCTTGCCACATTCTTCTACCTGCAACAAAACGTGGCTTCCAGTTCATCCTTTAGTCTTCCTTCCGACGTCTCTCAAAACCAGACGTCTCAGATATGTCAAGCGGGTGCTACATCGGTAAGCGTCGCCGGAGACAAATCCGACGACGAAGGAGGCGAGCAGCGGTCTAGGGTTTTCATCTACGGTCTCAATGATGACCACAGACTACCGCGGATGATCATTCCGAGCAGATTGGTGGCAGTGAATGATGATTTTCTTCCATCATCTGAGATTTTGGATTAGATTCATTGGTTGGTTGTCTCTCTTGGTGATTTCCATTGTTCTGGTTAGGGTTATTGTATACATCTAACAAAAAATTTGTATCTAAGTGGAAATCATAGATTCGGGTGTTTTGATGTGTCATACAAATTTCAAAATTGTTTGCATCATAAAAATCAAATGTTAGAGGAGACATATAAGTTATTGAGAGATAACGATATTATATAATCATACAAAATGTAACTTCGGTCACCTCCGCTTAAATGAACCGTTGCGTCTTTCCATCCACACCGTTTAATACAAAGAAGAATTGCATTTCAGATAAACCGAGGTAACCGCTCACAGCAACTCCTTCTCTATTATTTAATTTATAATGTGTGGCTGTGTTTTATCCTCTTATATATTGAAAAAGAAAAATCAAACTTTTAGTTTGGGGCTATTTTTAAAGGTTTGGGGCAAAATCGTTAAAGTGACCAAACTACAGGGAGTAAAACGGAAGTTTACTCCAAATAATATGAATATATTTCATCTCTAAAACAAAACTATTTGATTAGTGATAAAAAATATTAACATCTCAAATAATATCATCAAGGACAGTAACTTCGGATTCACAGGAATCAATGTATTCTGGTATACATACAATTATAGACATGGTTCTTCATCTTCGTCGGCTTTATATAAAAAAATTCGAAACCTTATATTAATTAAGTAATATCTCCGTATAAAACTCCTAAATAGAATTGACATATTTTTTTAACAATGGCGGTTACTGCTTTTTACCCCTTATCTCTCCGTTTAATTTGTTTAAACGGCGACGTTGTTCTGAAAATTGTGATTGATTTCTAGAAAACTACTTTTGCTTTGAAACAAACGTTTGCTTATGAATTCATTGTGTTTTGTGATAAATTGCAACTACAAATGTGCATTGATAATATATTTATGTGTTAATCTGTTTAAACGGTGCCGATGTTCTGTTACGTGATGAAATGCAATTATAGATGTGCGTTAGTTTTTGACTGATGACGATGTTGCTGTAAATTAGTTGTTTTTGATCTGAAGAAAATGATTTCGTATGAATATGGAATATGTTATGTATTACTTTATAAGATAACATAAAAAACATATGTAAATTTTTTTTTTCAAATACATGAAGTGTCATGTGGTGAAAAAAAAAACAAGTGGGGTACAAAATGTACGAGTGTATAAGTCGAATTCGTCATTACTTAAAAAAGTTCTGCCGTGGATTAATAAACTTTAATAGTTTTTTATGAATCATTACTTGGTGAGTTAGTTATATTACATTCATATGTTGTTCAGCAGCAAGTCCGCAACGCGCAATGCAAAAAAACATTAATTATGAATTATTATTATTTCAACTTTAAAACATTTATATTTTACATTCTAACCCATGTGACCTTTAAACTTTACAATGGAAAACATTCTAACCCATGTGACCTTTAAACTTTACAATGGAAAACATGTGGTTTGCATAGGTTTTGTTATCGTTTCGACTTAGTTATTCTTTAATACGATAATTTTTACGTTTTGGTCTAAGTTTGGCGAGTTAACATTCCGTAACACGCGTACGTGATTCAACGTTTTTACGTGTAGTTTTAGTTTGGTTTAACGGTCCCGTCAGGTATCTTCCCTATTTTTCTTCTAGGGTTTATTAAAAAATACCAAATTGGAGGAAATGATGGGGAAGAGAAAAGGCCTTTGGAAGGATGTTCAAGGAGAACCTGGAAGCGTCGTTTCTTCGATGGCGTTGCAGGTTCGGTCATGGCGCCGATTGAAGATGGTTGCGGCTGATGAATGAGAGAAAAAGTCACGGTTTTCGATCACTTAACCATTATTGTTGTTTTTTGAACATTTAGTCTGAATTCTTGGAGTTTTATAAAAGGATTGAATTTGATATACTTGATTAAACTTTGAAAAACATCATATCATTAGGTTGGAATTCCGATTGAGAAAATTTGAATTTGTTTCAACTGTGAAGTTTTTTCAATGATTTTGTATTACATAATCGGTTAGATCTCGCCACATTTTCGCATCTCATATAGTAAAGTAAAAGCATTTATAATCAATGTCCCGCCGCAACGCGCAGGTTAGAGTCAACTCGTTATATAAGCATTTGTAACAAAAGTAGTTAATCTATTATTTATCTTTCTTTTTTTTTTTTTTTTTTTTGGATGTGTTAGATATTGGTTAGATGTGGTTAGAATCTGAAATCCATGGTAATGTATTTCTGCCGTTGTTCTTTGATATGCTTTGTTAGTGTGTCTATGACAGATCTGGTGCCAAACAAGGACGTATTTATTTTTTAGTTTCATTGCTTTAGATGTTGTGTGTACTTTGTTTATTGTACATGATGCACATTTAGTAGGTTTACCGTTGTCTTATGTTATTCGTCCATTCAAGAGGCATGATCTGGACTGGGTGATTTGGAAAAAAAAAAAAAAGATTGCCAAGCGTAGGCCTTTACCTTTTGGGTAATGCATAGATTATGCGCGTGTCGACGAGAGCGTTATTCACTTCGGCTTACACGTTTTTTCTCTACTGTAGGTGCTGAATTATTCAATGCAGCGCCATCAGACCAAAAGTTGTCATGTGCGCCTACCTTTGGACCAGACTTCGCTAGCGAATATACAGCGCCTTCCTTAGACTTAGGACCATTAGAATGACCATATGGTAAGCAGCATGTTCTTGATTGATAATGTGATGTCAATGATAGTTTGGTTGTTGTATTTAGCACACTAAAAGCTTTATTAAAATTTATTGAGCTGGGACATTTATTCGAGTTACAAACGTTCTTTTTTTTAACAGTTAAAGAAAATAAGTAAAAATACATTATATAGATTTCAAGCTGGTGAACGCTCATGAACATGAGATAAACGTTGTTTCTGACTCTTTTGAATACACAGAAGGATTGGAGTGTTGTTTACTCAATTGAATATGTGGCTTATATGGGTTTTGTTGCTATTCAAGTACTTTCATGGAAAACTGTTTGGAATCCATCCATCAACTCGATGATTACAGGTACTTACGTCTTCTTCAATGCTTTAGATCTCATAATTTGAACATATTGTATAATTCAAATATTTCCTTTCCTAATTTTGACCCAATAGTTGGCGCAGATTGGAAGAAACTTTTTCCGGCTACTATGATTCAAGCTCGCCTAAAGGAATCGTCTCCAAGAGGAACCAGAGGAAATAGTTGAACGATAGGCTCTTTCACTTTAAGCAATGGTCCCCAATATTAGTAAGGTGCTACTGTTTTGTAGTTACTAATTTGTTTTAATCAAAATCATATATAGTATAAGGTTAAGAGTGTTACAATTGATTGGTCCAACCAGTAAACATGTAGAATGCTCGGTTTGTTAACCGGTCAGGCTTTCAAAAAATTATCCTTTATTGATTTTATTCAGTTGAATTACAACTTTTCTTTTTTTGAAGATGGACAAGGCAACAATTGTCAAAGATACGATTGATTACATTCAACTATTGCGTGATCAAGAGAGAACAATTCAAGCCGAGTTGAATGAACTTGAATCTTGGAAATTAGAGATCCAGAATTTGGATTTATCACCGACGAAGATGTGACAACTGGCACTTTTCCATGCATTTCGTACAATAATTAAATAGTAATATGTGCTTTACTGACTGTGCATGATCTAGTTTACAAGATGAATAAACTTCTGATTTCTGATATATACATACAATGGCATTTCATGTTGCAAGACTTTTATCATTACTGCATGCAACCCAATATAGATCTATGAATGCACAGAGCAGAGTCAGCACAGTTGTCAGATAAACTAGAGGTACTGACGGTAGTTCAGTACTTATACAGACATGAGGTTAAGACACTAAATAAGCCCTAGGACCAAGTGCTACACTAGTATAGTGTGTAGGAAAGTATGGATCACAAAACTGCCTTCCTATACATAGGTACTTGAAAGTGCCAGAAACACACTAAAACTGCAAAATTCTGCAGGAAATAAATAAATTCAGCAATTTTCAGCAATTTAACATCTAAATATAATTCAGAAAAGTGGTTTAATGATCCAGAATACTTTCCTAAGAGTCGGGAACCGAAACTGTCATAAAATACAACCTAAAGCACACTAAACTGCGTAATTTAGCACTTTAACAAACAGTAACGAACCGAACAACCGGACACTACCCGGAACACCAAATTTTCACTAGAAGCATTATTTTAGTGTTACGAAGCTAGTAATGGTCACCAAACATCATATAAACACTAAACACCTAAATCCCTAAACTAAACACTTAAACCTAACTAGTTTATGTAACTAATAATTGAAACCAAACAAAGACCCCCCCCCCATTAGTGGACGGTTAGGATGTGGGTCCCACTTGAGATTTTCTTACATTATTTTATTTGATATGTTGGCCACTTTTGAGACATAATATCCATTAAGATATTCATTGTTGGAAGATCATTCTATAATAACCACTAGTCTTGAACACTTTCACCCTCATACTTCAACAACACACAATTCCTTCTTCCTTTCCTCCATAGCTACGGCCTCAAACCCCCCCCCCCTCACCATACCTTCACTTTCAATCATCTTTCAAACACTCTAAGCATATCATAAGGTGTAAGAAGCATAACTAAGAAGGTGGGAAGCATCAAAAGTTGAAGGACCTTTCTCTAGTGCTTTTATCCACCTCATTTGTCATCTTCGTCTTCTTGAACGTCATCCCTAGCCTTGTGCTAGTAGTAAGACCTTCCTCATCTCGTTTTACTTCATATTATGTTAGTTAAAAGATGATATGAGTTGTTAAACATAAAGATCATAAAGAAACATAAGCATAAACATGAACATAAAGCTCTAAATCATGAAAATCAAAGATGTTTAAGTGTATGTAGTATACTTGATAGTTGATTTCTTGTGTTTGTGATGTTGATCATCACAAGAACCTTGCTAGATGATGATTAAACACATGATCTAGCAAGTATAAGGATAGATCTTGAGAAAATCATAATGATCATCCTTATGTAAAGCATGAACTTGAAAGATTTAATGTTTTCTTGAAGTATGATGATCAAAGTATGATGTGAATCTTATAAACATATGAATACAAGAGATATTTTTTAAGAAACCGAGTTAAAAATACGAGATTTACATAAACTTGGTTCTTAAAGAAATTAACCACATTTTTAGTGGTTAATCAAGTGTAGAAATATATATCTAACAAGAAAAACTCAAGAAGAAATATTTTTAGAAAATCACTTCACAAGTTGTGAAGATCTAAATTCTTCAAGAATGATATTTTTAAATAAATAACCACACTTTAAAGGGTAACTAAGCTTACTAAGTACACTAGTAAGTTACTACAAATTTTTACAAAGTTTCAAGTTCATGACATAGTGTAAATTTCATATCTTTGGCACATGGTAAGTGTTGAATGATTTGTTGATGATTGATGATGATTTTAAAAGAAAATGATATGCTTTGAAAGCATGGAAACCTCCATTTTTAAGGGGAAACTATGGCAAAATTTTTCTAGAAATTAAACACTTAGAAAAATATTTTTGAACAAATATTCACAAGTATACTTTTAACCATGAAATTTTATATAAAGTTTGCCATAATTTTTTGTCACAAGATTATAAACATTGGAGGTTGGTTTTTATAAATAAAAGTGACTAAATATGTATTTAGGAAATATATATTTAGATGTCACCATGTGTGTGATTATTTGTATATTATGTGTATTAGTTATATTATTTTAGTACTTGAAATAATATAACTCACCAAAATACCATGAAATTACAATCCAAAATATTACCAAAATTCCAAGGATAAATATACAAAGAATACACAAAATACTGGTGAAACCGAACAAAGGAGAATAACTCACAAAAATATTCCGGAAAATTTATTCACAAGTGTATTTTTGGTAAATAGTATTTTGGACACCAAAAGAACAAAAATATGATTTTCACAAATTATTACAAAGTTATATCATATTTTTGACAAGAAGAAAATATATTATTTTTGGTGTATAAAAATATATATATTTTCTTTGAATTATTAGAAGATATATTATATTTGAAAGAAATATATATTTTCTCAAATAAACATGAAATATATTGTTTTGGAAGAAAAATGGATTTATATATATATTCTCTAAGTTAGACTAGGAAATATATTATTTTTGAGACTTATAAATATTTTTGCCAAGGGAAAAATATGAATAATTTTTGTAAGTGATATTTCTTAAAATATATATATTGGAAATATATATTGATGTGATTTTTATTAGAAATATTATTCCGGAAAAAAATTAATACAGAATTAAGTATAACAATACTTAACCATTACAAGAAAATACGTATTCTCGTACGTATAAATACACTCCGGAATACGACACCAATACATGGCAAAAATATACAAGTATAAGAATACAAATACAAATACGCCCATCCTTGGGAAGGAAAAACATGTATAAATACTTGTAATGTATCAAGTTAAATCATATTGTTTTAACAATTATTCCAAAATTTAATAAATATAATTTAAGTTAAAATATTTATTATTTTAACAAATAATTATATAACTTGGAATAATATTGAAGACACAAAGAAACGTAACTCAAAGACACTAATTAATACTAAGTCAAGGCACGACCCGCTCGTCTAATAGACCGTAGTACGTTGTAGGTAGTCGTGCACACTAGTAGCAGCATGAGTTACGTCGGATTGAAGAACGCAAAATAGTGAGTTCATGTCCCCCTTTTCTCTTAACTATTTTTGGTTTTATAACTCTCGGGGGTGGAATACATGTTGCGAATGTTTAAACGGTATGAATTGACTAGGAAATGAATTATTAGATCATGTGAGCATAGATTGAATTTGAAATGCCATTAATTCTTAATTAGGGACGAAGGTTAGATCTAACGGGTATGGCCGAACCCCACTCATGGTACTTGTGACCACTTGAGTGCTTGGTGTCCCAGTCGAGGAGAATCGACAATAGTCAAGGTGAATTGACATGGTCAATGTGAATTGACATAGTCGAAGGGGAATTCGACATAGTCGAGGGAATCGACGAGGGTGTAAGCCTACTCATTTTGAGTGCTCCCTATGTCTTCACATGTTTTAATGTCCTTGCAAAACTTTAATTTGATTTGTTCATAAATGCTTTTCATACCTGTTTTCAAAGGAGTTCTAAAAGGTTTACAAGTTTTGCAGTACTCATACAAAACGCATGTAACACCCCGAAAATGGGTTTGTTAATCAAACCATATTAATACTAAAAGACGGGTAAATTACCATAATGGTAAAAGTAACTCGGTGAATATTAGGATTTTTAAATAAATAAGCCTAATGTTAAATTAATAGCTGAAAGAAAGCTTTTAAGAAAATAAAGTTTATAGAAGCCCGAGTTAACGGGACTTAAAATAAACTGAGTCATAAATTCCCCGAACCCACTAATTTAACTAGGAATGTTTAACTTAGTTAGTGAGTGGAAATAGTGTTAGAAATAAGTAGGTTGTAGCCTACTTAATAACTAACCAAACAAGAGGGGCTAAATCTGGATAAACTTGAAAGTTACTAATAAAAGGGGTTTTAAAAACAAAACACACACAATTGTGTTTTCTGTACGTCGACCAGGAGGTTCCCCAGGAACCAAAACCCTAATCTCATTCAAAATCATCAAATTGAAGGCTTAAACGAAGCTCAAATTCACAATTGAACGTGAATTAATGATCCCCTAATCAGTATGTCAAATTTTGATGATTTGTGAAGTTGTGAAAATTTATAAATCTCATAATCTGCGAATTAGGGATGAATTATTGAAGCTATGATTGAATTAGTGATGTATATGTGCTTAGGAATCAAACCCTAAGTGAAAATTATACATATGATGCTATAATTTGAATGATCTGATGATTTACCACACTAGGATAAGTGGGTATTAATCATATGATGAATTTGATGATATAATTATGATTAGAATCATCATACATGATAGCAATCAGGAAATCCTTGAACAAATTGTGTGTTTAAGTATATAATCATACTTACTATGATATGAGTTTAGTATGATATGATAAAAATTTATGATATGTTCATGTTCAAAGATGTTTGATATCATTGTGTATTAATTCGGTAATTTATAATTACAAGAAATTGGTAAAATAATTGAATAAAACGGTAATATATGTATGATGCTTACCGAATAATTGGCTAAGTTCTTAAACGAGTAGTAAAGCTACTTAGTGAAATCAATTATGTCAATAGGCAGTTGACTTTATAAAGTCAAACTGACCCATGATATGATCGAATGATAATTTCGACATAAAGATCGTAGGATGGAATAGTCTTGAATGATTATGACTAATCTAACCATCTTACAAATTACAATGATAGTTTGGCGCTTAACAAGCTAGGTGGAAGCTTGGGAATGAAGCGGGTCAAACGAATCAGGAATGAAGGAAAAGCATAATCTGGATACTAGGTAAGTAAAGCTTACATCTTTTATTAAATACCTATTAGTTTTATAGGTTATGAATAATATAAAGTTTTGTTTGAAGTATGATGTTCCGACACGACATGTGCGGTTCGGAACAAAATACAATGATAATGAACCATGTTTAATGGTTAAAAAGAGTTAATACGGCTATTCAGTCATGAAATGACTAAAAGATAACGAGCTTTTAATGAGTACCTTATAAGGTAAACCAATACAAATAATAAGGGTAAAACGGTAAATTGGTCACTCGTTGACTAAAACCGTTAGTGTTGAAAGACACTTTATGGCGTAAGTCATAATGGG
The DNA here is from genome assembly GCF_002127325.2 of Helianthus annuus. Lineage (NCBI taxonomy): Eukaryota > Viridiplantae > Streptophyta > Magnoliopsida > Asterales > Asteraceae > Helianthus > Helianthus annuus. Next base: position 111,806,840 of record NC_035447.2, read on the forward strand.
TCAAAAGAGTTAAGAAAATTGTTTATAAGTAAATTGACCGTACGGTGTAAACCGGTGCTAGTCGTGTAGACGAGATTATAATAAATCAATCTCGCAAAGATATACGGTATTTAAACTAAACGGGTCAAAAGGTGAAATTATCACCCTTTGACAATATCGACTAATGGTTTGTCGAGTTGTATGATTTTAGGAATAAATAGCACATGGATGTTTACATCGCTATTACTTAGCGGCCACTAAGGCAAGGTATCGAAACAGGTCAATATATTGATCCGAGCCAGGTATGTATAATGATTCAACTCATTATGTAGAACTTGAGGTTCTATAAGAGTTAGACAAGGTTAAAATATAGATATTCGGTTATCTTTTAGGTAAACGAATAAATTGAGTTATGATTATGGTGTTTTAGAAACATATTGGTTTCTAAACAAGATTATAGTTAAAAGGTCGGATTTTTTTTGGGTCAAACAAGTATTTAAAAGTCCTTCGTCGTAAAAGAAGGATGAAAATTGACCAAAATGCCCTTGTAAGCTAATTCGAGCAAACGACCCTTAAAGATGGTTCGGAAACAAGGTTTATGATTAAATAAATACTTAGAATAATTATAGAAAATGAAAGATGTAAATTCTTGGGTCGAATGACTCTATATGAGTCTTTGCCGTAAAACGATAATCCAAGGGGTAAAACTCGGAACATATAGATATCCACATTAAATCCACCACACATATAGTTTTGGTGGAAGATTACTTGATAAGAAATGTAGGAATACGATGCTAGGAATGAATGAAAGCGATTTTAAGCTTTAAAGTGCTTAAATACCCTTAATGGGTCAAAATAAGCACTTGAGCATAAACGGGTTTTAATTATGTAAGAAACCCGTGATTTGAGACTAATATGATAGGAGATATTGAAATTATGAATTTCATGGGTTTAAAGATCAAATAAACCTGTTTGTTTGAAAAAATCATGAACAGGTCAAAATTCGGTAAAAAGGGTAATAAGCCGAAGACTTAAAAGCCTGAAATTTTGTTAATCCGGTTGTTGGATTTTAACTCCATAAGATGGAGAATTAAATTACGGTCACGTAGGAAAAGGAATCGTGTAAAACGGATCAAAAACGAGAGAGTTATGCTCGTTTCCGTAAAATTGGTTTATGCTGGGAATATGCACCAACAGCTGGAAACATTCTGGGCAAATTAGGGCGTCGCGCCGCGCGACGGGGGAGGCCTTAGGCCGTCGCGCGACGCCACGGGGTGCCAGATACGCGAAATTTCGTTATTTAACTGTTTATGCATTGCGAACCCATTGAAATGCGTTTTAAGCTACGTATGAATAATCTAACTCATGTTTTTATGAGTTATAGGTAAAATTCTTGTACCGGAGGACGATCAAGTTCAACAAAGAACCGAACATGTTCAAGATTTGAGCTTCCGTGCATTGCTACTACGTTCTTTTAACAACGAACCTAATTGGATTATGTTGTATAACTTTTATTTGTAAAAGTTTTTAATAAACCCGCAATTTTTTAATGAATGGATATACTTAATTACCCATTTTATTCTTGATTATCATACGGAAATCGTTAAATAATGGTAAGGATGTTACAACGCATGAACTCGCTCAACTTTTGTTGACATTTTCCAAAATTACATGCATTTCAGGTAACAAGTTGGATCTTGGGCGCTGGTGTTATTTCTAGAAGTAAATTCCAAGTTTAGATGTCATCCACTTTTGTCGATTTGTAACTTAGTCGAAGGTTGTGTTTAAGACTTAAATAACTGGTGTTTGTAATACTTTAAACTTTATGAATGGATGAACATCGTTTTGATCATGTAGTTGTTTATTATGATTGAATGCAATGGTATTAAACAAGTCACACATCATACGTTTCCGCAAAAGTCAGGGTGTGACAGAAGAAACAAGCTGATATGAGGGGATCAGGTATTTTAATTATGGAAGTGAGTAATGAGTTTTGTTATGAAAATAATATTGATTTGAAGATGCAAAGTTTACTAAAAAAATTTGGCAGTTGCAGGTGCATTTGTGGGAGACAAAATAATGGTGGTGAACCTAAAATGTAGCAAGAGAAGAGACACAATTATGAGGCTTTGTGAGGTGTTAGTATCAGAAGCCCAATACGATTGTTTATTCCTGTATTTTAAAACCTGATTTGGTTTACAAATCAATCTTACCGAAAAGTGAAACATGTTAGATTACACTTTTTGTTTGCTTATATGTCAGTCGTGCTTATTTTTATATATGTTTTCATATGGATACTCTTGGACTAATCCGTTCGATGTTTGCAATGTATTCACGCGCATTCGATTTTGCAATGTCCCGCGCCACAACGTGCGCGGGCCTGATTACTAGTTATAAAATAAACTACTGAGATTCCCGCATGTTGTGACGGCATACGGTCAAAACTGGGTTGGTTCAGTTTTGCTACAGTAATGGTATGATACTGTTTGGTGTAAAGTCTTTGAGCTAGTTATTGCTATTATGCTTGTTTATTGGATGTTTAAAAAGCCCGTTTGGTTTTGTTGTTCACAAGCCTAAAACCCTAGATAGTCTCTCTATATATCTAGAGATGGCGGAAACATCGAGGCGAGACATAATAGATTGTTCAAAGACATCATAGCACTAAATTGGTGATATATTAAGATTTAAATAATTCATTGTCATATAATCTTACATTGTTCAAAAACATAAACACAACAATCGGAAATTTCATGACTAAAACATCATAATTGCATAGATAGATTGGGTGAGTATCTAAATTCACCTTGTCCTTAAGTAGTTTCTTGTGATAGCATCTCAAACGTTTCCTGCAATTATGTATAAAATATCCGTCAACACATAAATATGTTGGTGAGCATATTAGTTTGACTACAAAGCAAAGCAAAGATAAGAATAAATCTCAAATCCACATGTTTAGAGCATACTAAGTTATGTATCATACTAGCATGCAAAAGCTAAAAATCAATCCAAGGTTTGACACTAGCATATCCTTATCACCGAAGCAAATAGGGTCGAATAGAGTAACTTAACAAAGACCCACAAAACGCGGCAGAATTCGCATCCTCTATATTATATTCCGCGTTCCCGTTACTCAGTTGACGCTATTCGATTCGTTTGGTTCGTTCATGTGAAATCCTTCACTTATGATCGACCAAACTTTTATTTGACCCTGAAGAAACACTAGTTAAATGACCGGAATCAGATAAACCATGGGGTTAGGTTCTGCATAAAAGGGTTGGTTTCTCCTTGTTCGATTTGGGAATGACAGATCTTCTTCTCTTCTCGACAACTGCAAAACAACCACCGTTAGACTCGCCACGGGGAGAATGGGGGTTCTCTCCGTGACCACCCTCCGGTGTGAGAATAAGTATCGGTATATGAAGAAAAAGAAGTATAAGTGAAGTGAATGTAACTTGAAGATTATACCTGAATTATCCTTCTATTTATAGCTGGAGTTTGGGCGGGAAAACTTGTTATTGAAATATTGACGGAAAATGCTAACTCCGTCGGCGGTTATTTTTTCCCTCCGTTAATCTTTCGTCGAGTGTGAGAGCACACGGATCGCGATCTTAGATCAACGGCTAGGGTATTGCCACGTGGAAAGTGGGCAAGTGAAGATCTCTCTTCAATTCCATGCCATCATCGTGACTTCAAGAGAGCCTGGGATGAGGACACGTGGCCAGACGGTTATAACCGTCTGGTGATGCACGATAGAGTCTTCTAGAAGATTACAACTGTAATTCTGTGTGACTCCTTATTGTATGGTATCGGTGGAGTAACAACAATATCTAAGTTTGGGTATTATTTATGCGGGAGTGTTTATCAGGATCATTATCCTTATCTGTTATGGAGAGAGGCGCAAGGATTTGTTAGTTTCCTTTTGGCGCGCCGGTGTTGCTTGTTTTTCTTCTGAGTTCTCTTTGTTGGACCGGTGCGCGGCCACACAAGGTCTAAAGAAGGTTAAATGGATGAAGTTGTGGTATGGTCTAAGTACTCGAAGCGAGGTTTTTGGGACCTTACCCCTTCAAGTCCCCCAAGTCTAGTGTTGCTCTTATGCAAGTAAGTGGAGCACTGGACTATGAAAGAGAGGTGTTTTTTGCTGTAGAGTTTTTTTTTTGCGCGAAAGTGGAGAATCTTCTGGGAGAAGATACTCTTGCTCATTATTCTGATTTTTGAAAATCTTGACTTTGAACGAAAAAGTGGAAATCTTCGTGAAGAAGTTTATATTTTAGCTTTTGCTCTTTGAACTGTTTATCTGAGGGGCGTTGTAATCATGAGATGACTGTTGCTCACGTCGTTCGAGAATGGAAATGTATTTTGTATTACTGCTTCGTCATCTCGCTTAACAGTAGTTTTAAAAGAATGTGCAGATTATGTCAGAGGGTTTTTAATGTGATGTGACGTTTGCAGTGGCAGCGCCGTTTCTGAGTCAACTGATTGGACACTTAATCATCACAATCCTTCTTTCAATGCTGACACCGTCCTTCTCTGGCCTATATATTCTTCTGAAGGGTGCAGATATTTTCCAAATTTGGGGAAAATGAAGGTTAAGCGACGGATCCGACGCCGAAGAATTTCTAAAATCATGAAGACCTTCAACGCTGCTGACGCCCTGCTTCTTCTTTCTGGCTCATTGGTTGATCCTACCACCGGTGATGGAGGTTTTCATGGTGTTATTCTGCCTGATTCTTAAAGGGATCGGACCCTCTCCGATCTTGTGAATGACAACAACGGAGGAGTTATGAGGTTGTCGGCACATATTGTAACTCGATCATTTCCGGCTGATCGGAGGGGGTGTTGTTCGATTGTATACCAGCGGCGCCGCCGTGCTGCTTTTCTGGCTGAGGCTCTGATCGGTGAGGATATGGCTGTTGCTACTAAAGATGACAGGGAAGATGCTAACCCTTGGATTGTCGATCCTCGCCCTCTGTCTGAGTATGGTGAAGTTCTTCATACTCCGTTTGGTGTGTTAGACATGTTCCTTGGTGTGTAGTTTGTTTGATTTGTAGCTAATATTTTTTGATACACTGTTGTGATTTTTGTAAATGTTGTTAAAGTGCTTTGTTGCACTAGTAACTATCCTTTTTTGATGAAATGTTATGCATACACATGCTGTGTTTGTTGCTTATGGTCTATTAGTTTGCGTTTGAATTACAATATGTTGCATGTGTATAAATACTTTGTTTAGGTAAAGCGAATGAGAATGGTATTGATCTCATGTAGGTCTGGGTTGTGCCCGGGGTTTGCGCCCATTAGACATTTTATGAGGTTTTCAATGTTTCACCATGTTGTTTTCGCGCGTACCAAAAGGAATTACATGTAATTTGTAATAAACAGTAAAATGTGCAAGGATAATTTTTGCATTAATAGGGCGTAGGGCCAATAATACAAAGTGAAATGGAAAAATACATTGCCTGTGTAAGTCTGGTTTTCTGAATAGCTTGGCTATATGTAACACCTGCGTAGCTGTTGCGCGTTCCAGGTGCGAGGAACAGTTGTTCCGTCGATTCTTTTTAGGGTGTACGCCCCTTTGCCCTGGACCTCGTTGATAATGTATGGTCCTTCCCATTTAGGTGCTAACTTGCCCGGTTTTTCCGCGTTGGACGCTTCGTTGTCACGCAGGACGAAGTCTCCTGGGACGAAGGTACATACCCGGACGCACGCGTTGTAGGATTTTTCAAGTTTGGACTTGTACCTTGCCTCCGCGATGGCCGCATTCTCGCGCCTTTCCTCGAGGAGGTCTAGATCCATCCTTCGTTCTTTTTCATTGTTTTGTTTCTCCATGGCAATCATGCGCGGCGCCGGGAGGCCTATTTCTGCTGGTATTACTTCCTCTGATCCGTATACCAGGCTAAATGGGGTTTCCCCCGTGCTAGTTTTTGGCATGGTGCGATGAGCCCACAGGATGCTGGGGAGCTCATCTACTCATCCTCTGCGCGCCGTCCTCAATCTTGCTTTGATGCCATCGACTATTTGTTTATTTATACTTTCGACCAGCCCATTTGCTTGTGGGTGCGCCACAGAAGCGAAGTTGTGTTCGATCTTCATTTCTTTAAACCACTTCTGGAGGTCTTCTGAAGCAAAATTTGTGCCGTTATCTAAAATAATGCGCAAGGGCAACCCGAACCGACAGATGATATGGTCCCATATAAACTTGCAAATTACCATCGCTGTAGTTGACGCCAATGCCTTGGCTTCTACCCACTTAGTGAAGTAGTCAAATGCCACAATAATGACTTTGACTACGCCTGGCGCGTCAGGAAAAGGACCGACAAGGTCTATACCCCACTGTTGAAAAGGCCAGGCGGAGGTGACCGGTACTAGAGGATTTTTTGGGCGGAGGGTTTTTGGCGCATGGCGCTGGCATGCTGCACATTTGCGCAATAATTCCACTGCGTCCACATGCATTCCTGGCCAATAGTAGCCTGCGCTCATTATCTTTTCCACTACCATGCGCGGCCCGGCGTGGATTCCACACAATCCTTCGTGGATTTCTCTGACTAAGTACTGTGCATCTGTTTTATCGACACAGCGTAGGAGTGGACTCATAAATGACTTCCGGTATAAAATACCGTCTGCCATTTCGTAGTTCAGTGCTTTGTTCTGGATCTTCCTAGCTTCCGCTTTCCCTTCCGGTAGTTTGCCATGCTGCAAGTACATGATGATCGGAGACATCCAGGATGGGTTGCCGGCTTCGATGATGTTCACTTGTTTGAGAGGAATGGATGGGTTGGATAACACCTCGCTGCGCACCTCCTTTGCAAAATGTTTGAAGCTGGTGGCAGCTAATTTACTCAGTGCATCCACATGCTTATTTTCACTTCTGTTTATGTGAATTATCTTGAACGCTTGGAATTGGCTGATAAGCATTCGTGCTTGTTCCAGGTATAACGCCATGGCTTCGCCCTTTGCATCGTAATGACCATAAACTTGCTCGGCCACAAGCTTTGAATCGAGGTGAGCTTCGAGATTTTTTGCTCCCATTTTAAGTGCCAAACGGAGGCCTGCAAGAAACGCTTCATATTCTGCCTCGTTGTTTGTACTCTTGAAGTCTAAGCCTATTGCGTATGTAAACTCGTGATCATCTGGGCTAACCAGTCGAAGGCCTGCGCCTGCTCCGTCATCGTTAGAAGCTCTGTCTGTGTGCAATGTCCAAACCCTATCGTCGAAGACTGGAATAGGGTTTTGGATCGCCTCGCATTCCTGTACTTTGTCTATGGGAACTTCTGTGGCGAAGTCTGCTAACACTTGGCCTTTGATTGCCGGTCGAGGTTTATTTAGGATATTGTATCCTCCCAGCTCAATGGCCCATTTGGCCAGATGCCCCGTAACGTCGGGTTTGGACAGAATTTGGCCTAGATGATAATTAGTGAGAACTGTAATAACATGACCAGTGAAGTATCGGCGTAGTCTTCGTAAAGCATGTACTAGCGCGAGAACCAGTTTCTCTATCATTGAGTAGCGCGTCTCTGGGCCGGTTAGCATCTTACTAATGTAGTATATCGGGGTCTGAACGCCCTCTCTTTTGTAACGCCCTGCTTCTTTGTACTTTTCATTTATAGCAAGTCTTGTTCGTATTTCTATTTTTAGAATCTGTTCCTTTTATCTTTCGTATTAGTTTCAAACCATTGTAAATCCGAGAATTCGATCGTAATGAAATTCTATTTTTTTATACAAGCTTGTACGTGTTACAATACTCGGGTTATATGTTACCAATCTCGAATGCATACGCTTAACCGATACCCGAACTACTGGTACTCTAATAATAATAATAATAATATTATTATTATTATTATTATTATTATTATTATTATTAATAATAATAATATATTACATTTAACGTATAAGTTAGATGTCACAAACAAAAAAAAATATAGAAAGAAGGTATGGCTACATGTCTGTTCGTTGCCTTTTTAAATGGCTGAACTGATTTTGTTGTTTAATATACAATTATTCATCAACAACTATTATATTCACCATTTACTTGCAAGCATTTAACTAATGTTCAACTAACAAAAAAAAAATATAAATAAAACGATGTAAGTCAGTAGCAATTCCGATTGGAACTATGGGTTCTTTTTTTTTTTTTTTGAATGTTCAACTTTCAACCAATTTCATTAATTAACTCACCACTCTATGTTCTAAATGTAGGTTTTAATATAATATGCAAAATAAACAACTTATATGTTAGTTTAGGACAAAAAAAATATATGATGGCTGTTAACAGCCATTTACGGCCAACACAACAATTAGAAGTTTTTCTTTTTTTATTATTGTAAACCCCAACTAACTATCTTAAATGCTAACCCTACTTAACCCTAATTCTTCCCCCTATAAATACAACTTAATCTCAGCATCTTTACCACTTTTGCAACACTCTAATCACTCCCAAATCAACCAAAAACGCAGCTGAATTCTGAAGTTCGAGCAGATTGTTCAAGCTTCACGAAAATGAGCATAACTTCTTCATTTCTTGTCCGATTTAGTCCATTCTTTTTCCTATGTGCTTGGATTGACCTTGGCTTCGATTCCATGGGTTTTTCACAGTAAATAAGTCCCTAGAACTCCGGCAAATAGGCTCCAAAGTTCACTGTTTTCATTCATCTTTACTAAACATTGTTTATACTTGTCCAAACTTGAGTTTTCTCATCTCAAACCTATGTCCTTATGCTTATAACCACTTCTATGGTTAGTTAGGCTTAAAAACAAGGTTGAGACATACAACATCAGAGGTTAAACCTCAAATAATTTCTGTTTTGTTTAGGGTTTTTAACCCACAAGTCATGTTCAAGCTTCAAACTTGATATAGGAGTGATTATGGAACAACTTGGGTTGTCCAACATAAAATCCCCACATGACTTGATGATTTCTCATAGTTTAAATTATTTACATTCTTGTATTACTTATAGTTCATGGCCCTCCTTGAATGTTCTTACATCAAGTGTAGTGGTGAACACTTAGAGGTACCTAAATGGAAGCTTGTTCTTCCTACCTCCTACATGATTTCCATGATACTTAGAGGTACCTAAATGAAGATCTTAATCTTCTACCTCATGCTTGAAATATTGAACTTAATAATATGTATATAATATATGTAATATATATAAACACATAATCCAATTAATCGAATCTTAGATGATGAACTAGTGTTTATATGTCCAAGTACTAAGATTATATCATCCTATAGTATGATAAGTTGTTACGATTCTAAAGGAACCTTGTTCCATGAAACCATACAAACTCCTTGGAGTACATAGTGTCAAGAACAAGTATCATATGTATTAGATGATTATTTTCACATGTTATTCTCAAATGTTATTTTCATGTTGTTTTATTCCGAATCTCGACTCTAAACATACTTGAATTTTAACCCTTATACATTCAACCTTCTAACCTCATCAACTTCGTCACATTGGATAATCAGAAAGCATATGCAAATTTTGTGAGTACACTCGACCCATTTACATTTTAAACCACTTTTGGGTTGTAACATGTTACCATACAAAATTTCACTTACACACATACAAACATACTTTGTGAACTCAATCCGATATACATGCTACTTGTTATGCTAGATAATACATGCTATATGCCATTACTATGTTATACCCTCCCTTAACGAATATAGCGCTATAGGAGTAGCACACCACCCGACGGGGGTTTGTTAAGTCATTATACTATACGATCTCGTCACTTTTGTGGCGAGGGATGCTAAATACTAGTGGACACTTTGGGTTTATACGTAATGTTATGCATGCTAGTACCTTGTATACAAAATGCCATGTGGATTCGAGTAAAATGCTTTATACTTATGCTATACTATTCAAACCTTGTGTACTCGCCTTTGCTTTTGCATTGACTTTATTTTAACATGTTACAGGTGGATGTTGACGATGCATGGAATCTAGTAGGATGCTTAGATACACACTTAAAAATTTGTATTCATATTGTATTATTTCATTATTCATGTTGTTGTATTTTGTTTCAAAACCTTGTAATTGATTCTTTAGAAATGGAATGAAATGATTATTTAAATACTTGTCACAATTATTAGTGTTATGATGTCTCGAGCAATCTATTTCGTCTCACTCTGATGTTTCCGCCATCGGTTGGGGTGTGACAGATTGGTATCAGAGCCATAACTATAGGGAATTAGGAGAATTGCTATGCTTTTGACCTAGTCTATAGTTAAGCACCAAAATTCGACCATATTTGCTTCACATGCTACTTTTATGAGATATCCTTACATGTTATTCTTGAAATGCCTCTTACGTGTTATTTTCTTAAAATGCTTTATGTGCTTATACTTGTTATTGTTATTTTGAGCATACGTCTTTTACTCCTTTATACTAAAATCGAAACCACTTGTAATACACAAACGAGACAACTTCACCAAAATAGGCGTGAAACCCACAATTTGGTGAATGACTCTCAATCTTTCTACTTTTCTTTTTACATGAAATTCACCATCAAGTTAGGAGTGAAATCCTCACCTTAATGGAGAAATTCAAATTTCAAATTCTAGTGGACCCACGTCAAAGTGTCGAAATTAACTTTTGACCCAACGAGTACCAACCACACTTAGGATACTAAATCGCTAAGTTAGGGGTGAAACCCGCACCTTGTCGACTAGTTCCACTTCTCGATTTTTGTTTTTCATAAATCCCGCCAAGTCTCGAGATTTCGATCGATTTGTGACATGTAGTAACCGGAAGGGTAAATACCGTTAACCGACTTATCGGCAAGAGTATTTTACCTATTAGACCAAAGCATGCTCCTCAAATTCAAAAGACTTTTCGACCACTTTGGTTAGTCAAAGTTCCGCTTTGGAACCATCCAAATCTTAATCAAACATGTGCTCTATTATTTATTTTATACGATGCAATCTTTCGAATTCGAATTTACTTTCGATATTTACTTCTCACACACACACAACATATTAAATCTTTTTCATACATTTATACATATGCATGATTTCATATAATTTAGATTCATTTTCCTTGTAATGACAAGTGGAGACATATCATCGAGATAGGAGTGACTTCCTTACCTTGACGATTAACTCCAGTCCCCTTTTTCTTAAAACAATCTCAGCAACGAGTTAGGGGTGATTCCCTTACCTAGGTGATCGTTACCAAAATGTCTCTTCAAAATATCTTGTTATGCAAACCCGATCATATGTTATACCTAAATTGTTTATCATTATTCAAAATACCTACTTATACAGATTTCAAAATACATTAGGCTTAACCAATGAGTACTTTATATCCTCTGACTTATGCAAACTATATTCTACCTTTCAAACTAAGCTCAATCTAATTTTGATTCGATAAATTCAACGTTTCATTTAAACAACTATACATGCATATCATCATACACGTTTTAGTCATTGCAACGCGACAAATTCAGTTATATCATTCGTATTTACATGCTCAACCTTTTGAGCACTTTTACATGCTTACCTTTGTTATGTGTCAATAAATACTATATACGCAATCGTTAGTATTCGTACTCACACTCACACTCATATTCATAATAATACGTTTTATGCTCATACTTATAATCGTATTCATACTTATACTCATGCGTTTTATGCTTATACTTATACTTATATGTTTCATGCGTATACTTATACTCATACGTTCCATGCTTATACTTATATTCATACGTTTCATGCTTATACGTATATTCATACTACTCATACATTCATACCCGTACGCGAGTTGAATCCGAGGGATCCGCTTGTGTGGGTCCCTTACATACTTAAGCATGGACTTGCTTATATACTATATTCTTATACGTACACATCCTTAATTTTAAATTAAGCATACCCTGATTCATACACAACTAGTACGAGCTATGCGGATCATGCGACGATCAAAATAATCATGGGTGCACACGGGATTATAGTGATTGGCTCATGAGAACCATAGAGTGTACTATTGTGTATGATAAGACACGGAACATAACATGACACCGAACACGAAACGGACGTAATGTGGTCAAAACATGGTGGATACGCCAACCGCTACTTCTGCTACGGACAAATACAAGATTAGCGGTTCTTTTTCTCGTGGTGCTGTCAATGTTGGTAGCTGGATTAGACATTCCTTCATTTGCTTGAAGGCTATCTCCGCTTCTGGTGTCCACTGAAAATGGCTTTTCTTGGCACAATTGCGCAATGTGCTAATGAACGGATAAGATTTCGCAGCGTGATTTGCCAAGAATCTGTTCAGGGCTGCTAATCGTCCCGCGAGTCATTGCATTTCCTTCACTATTGCAGGTGACGACATTAGCTGGATGTCTTGTACCTTCTCCGGGTTGACCTTAAAACCGTCTCTGGTTACTATGAACCCCAAAAATTTTCCTTCTTCCATTCTGAAGGAGCACTTTGTTGGGTTAAGTTTTAGATTGACGCTGCGCAAGGAATCGAATGTGCGCTGAATGTTCGTGAGCATGGTCTCTTCTTCTTGGCTCATGATGACGAGGTCATCCATATAAACTTCTACCGTTTTACCAATGTCTTCCCCAAATACTATATCCATCAAGCGCTGGTAAGTGGCTCCTGCATTGCGGAGACCAAAGGGCATTTTCGTATAGCAAAAGATGCATCTATCTGTACGGAAGGCTGTTTTGTCTTCATCTTCCTCTTTCATCTGGACCTGATGATAGCCCTTATAACAGTCTAGGAAACACTTCCAGCGGAAGGACGCTAGAGAGTCAACTTTCTTGTCTATTTCGGGTAGTGCATAACAATCCTTTGGGCAGGCTTTGTTGAGGTCTTTGAAGTCGACACACAAGCGCCACCCGCCATTGTGTTTTTGAACCATTAATGGGTTTGCGACCCAGGTCTGGTATTGTACTTCGCACAGGATCCCGGCGTTGAGTAACTCTGTTACTTGCTCATTCATTGCTTCTGCCTTTTCTGCGCTGAGAGTGCGTCTTCCTTGCGCGACGGGTTCCGCTGAGGGTCGGACGTTCAAACAGTGTTGCGCTATGTCTCGTGGTACCCCAGTGATGTCTGCTGGGCACCAGGCGAAGATGTCTTTATTGTTTGAAAGTAACTCCTTCAACTGTATCCGTATTTCCGGTGAAATGGCGTGCCCTAGTAAGATGGTCTGTTCTGGATACTCTTCATTGAGAACCCATTTTTTCGGTTTGTTCGATGTTGAAGGTTTGGTAACCTTTGCTGGTGGCTCGTCGTCCACGTATATGACTTCCTTGCTGGAATACAGAATTGATACTCCGGTTTCAGTTGGAAAGCCGCAAGCAGCGTGCAGTATGGAAGTAATCATGCTGAATTCTCTCTGCGGTCGTCTTCCCTGCAGTACATCATGGCGTGATGTTGTTGGCATAACCATGAAATTCACTGTGACTGTACGCGAATGTTCGCCATCTGAGAGAGTCACAGGAAAAGCAATTTGTCCCAATGGAAAAATAGCTTCGTTGCAGAAACCAGTGAGAGGGAAATCAACTGGCTCTACGCGTACTTTATCTTCTGGATCAAGTTGCTTGAAACATTGTTCATAGATTATATCCATCGAGCTTCCTGGATCTATGAACATGTAGTCAGTTCTGTAGTGGCTGAAGATACCTCGGATAATTACTGGACGCTCTTCATGAGGACCTCCAGGGACAACAGGAAATACAACTTGTTGCTCTCTCCAATGCTGATTATGACTCCGTTTGTTTGGCCTTCGGGAGGGACCTCCTTGTACCATGTTTATCTGCATTGGTTTGGCTTCTTGGTGAATGGTATCTTCTGATTCCTTGCGATTACTGGATTAGGTGTCCCACTGACAGGCCAACTGTGGGTCCAATACTGTAGTGCCGAATTTTCCGTTAATTACTTCTTGAGTATCAAATCTGTTGTTTGACAACTCAGATCTAGCGTTTCGTGCAAAGATTTGGTTCATGGTGGTCTGGAACCTGTTGAACCAGTATTCTGGAGTTTTCTCCAGGAATAGATCTGAACGGTTATGAACTCCCGTTTGTATCAGGGAATTACTTCCTTCAAAATGACTTTTGTTGTTTCCTTCGTTGCCCATGATTCCGTCGATCTGGGCATCTCGGGTTGCAGAACCCTTGATTTCAGATCGAGGACCTGATGGGTGAAATGATGGATTCTCTGCCATATGAAACAGAGGATGAAGAAAAAATGAATCAAAACGAGAAGAAACGAGTGAAAATGAGAAATCAGTGGGCGCCAATGAAGAAACACTGGTTAAATGACCGGAATCAGATAAAACAGGGGGTTAGGTTCTGCATAAAAGGGTTGGTTTCTCCTTGTTCGATTTGGGGATGACAGATCTTCTTCTCTTCTCGACAACTGCAAAATAACCATTGTTATACTCGCCACGGGAGAATGGGGGTTCTCTCCGTGACCACCCTTCGGTGTGAGAATAAGTATCGGTATATGAAGAAGAAGTAGTATAAGTGAAGTGATTGTAACTTGAAGATTATACCTGAATTATCCTTCTATTTATGGCCGGAGTTTGGGCGGGAAAACTTGTTATTGAAATATTGACGGAAAATGCTAACTCCGTCGGCGGTTATTTTTTCCCTCCGTTAATCTTTCGTCGAGTGTGAGAGCACACGGATCGCGTCTTAGATCAACGGCTGGGGTATTGCCACATGGAAAGTGTGCAAGTGAAGATCTCTCTTTAATCCACGCCATCATCGTGACTTCAAGAGAGCCTGGGATGAAGACATATGGCCAGACGGTTATAACCGTCTGGTGATGCACGATAGAGTCTTCTAGAAGATTACAGTTGTAATTATGTGTGACTCCTTATTGTATGGTATCGGTGGAGTAAATAATATCCAAGTCTGGGTATTATTTATGCGGGAGTGTTTATCAGGATTATTATCCTTATCTGTTATGGAGAGAGGCGCAAGGATTCGTTAGTTTCCTTTTGTCGCGCAGGTGTTGCTTGTTGTTTTTCTTCTGAGTTCTCTTTGTTGGACCGGTGCGCGGCCGCGCAAGGTCTAAAGAAGGTTAAATGGATGAAGTTGTGGTATGGTCCAAGTACTCGAAGCAAGGTTTTTGGGACCTTACCCCTTTAGACCCGTTTGGTTCGTTCGTGTGAAATCCATCACTTATGATCGACCAAACATATTATTCTTTTATTTTACCTGTTTGGTTCGTTCATGTGAGATCCATCACTTATGATTGACCAAACGTTATGAGTATTACTTCATTGTTCAACATACACCAATAACACATAATTTAACAAATACTATGAAGCATAAAGCCACGTGCCTTAAAGCTTTCCCTTCAAACATGTGTCCGCCCCGATTTGACCGTCCGAAGCTCCAGTCGAGTTGCCTAAAGAGTGCAACCCAATTATCATTAATACCTTATTGTCCATATTCATGGCATGTATACTTGCCAAACTTTCAATCATGAGTTTTTATCAATGTTATTTGTTTATTATTCACAACTAACGTCTCATTTAAGCGTATTGTCAAACACGTTGTGTGCATGACTTTTAAGCAACTATGTAAATCAAATTTAGCAAACTTCTAATCATGTAAACTCATTTAACAAGAAGGTATGTTCGTTATGAATGCTTTTGCATCACAATTCAGTTTGTTATTGATGGAGGGTGTGAAACATGGGTGTTTAAGTGCTTATCTTATTTGGTTTAGTTTGTTTTACATGTTTATATGCTTGGAATAGGTTTATTATGAGTGTTTGTATGTTTGCAGGTAAAACGCATAATTTGGTGAAGTTAAGGGGCCTTCCGGTCATTAGGGGGAAGTTAAAATGTGGCTTAGATGGTTGAGAATCTTGAAACACTAAAGTCGAGGGGCTGATCACGTTCATATGTGGATCTTTGAGGCCAGTTAGTGTATTATAAAAAATCAAGATTATGGTATCATTATGTCAAAGGCACATGCACATGTGAGGAGGTTGGTTCAAAATATCACATCATCACAACATGCAGATTGACTTGGGGGCAGCCCATGCAAGACTTTTAGTCAAGGAGATTATTATTCCAATATTGATGGCAGTAGACATTATCAACAGTAGGATTTTTTAGAAGCATCAAAAGTCAACAAAAATTAGCAACCAACATCAATTATTGGACCACCTCCACTCGATTCTTGGCAGCCATATTCCACACTTTTGGGCTCTCATAAAACATCATCATTATTCAACATCTATTTTTTTGGGCAGCACATTAATTATTTTTTGTGCTTCTAAACACATGCAGCCATATGGGCCGAATAAGGAGGACTTTTGATTTTGTTTGATTGGGCCGATAAGAAGGCAGCACATGTGGTCGGATTTTTTTTTGGCGGTTGGACATATGGATTGGAGGGCCCACGATTTTGGAAGGGGTCTTGGCAGCCAACATTAGGGGATCAATCATTACGGCATTGGGGGTTACGGGGGACGATATACTTTACGGTTACGAGAGGGAGGCAGACAGGAGGTTCGAACAAAATCACGTGAGGGTTTCCAGGATCACAACCGACATGCGCGACTAGACTCTTCGGTTTCACCCCAGTATAGGTAGTTGTATTTTCTAGGGTTTATGCATTTGTTCTTTGATTCGACTTTGTGACAACTTGTATTGTTTTTTGAAACCATTGACAATAGTTTACATTTGTTTCGTATTCGTAAAATGTCGAACGATGTTAAAAGTTATGACTTTGCGAAATGGTTATGTGTAGTTATGCGTTGTCGTGGTTAGGATTTACTTGTGTTGATTACAAAGTGCATTCTTGTCCGTTCTTCGGGACGTTGATAGTTATTGGCACCTAAGTCACGGTACACTAAATCCGCTAATCGTATGCAATTGAGTTGAATTAAAACATGTAGGAACCCTAGGACTTACAATTACCGAAACCGGGTGTGATCCGTATTCTTAATTCCTATTTTCAATTAAGTAGTTTAGTTTACAAGTTTAGTTAATAAATCATTGTTTTCGATAACATCATTTTGTCGGTTCATTCCGATTTATTTTAAAAACCGAACAAATAAATAAAAATAGCAATCTTCATAATCATCTTGTACATTATTTGTAAATAGTCTAACTAGTCGAACGGGTCGTGCAATACTGACCACCTGCTCTTCGTGGATACGATACCCGACTTACCCTAGCTACCTAGGTTTAATTCGGTTTTTGACTGATCGGGACGACACGGTCACGTCAGTTATGAGTTCATATACCCAAAGTTAACCCTCCAATTTCATGGACTCACCTTTTTTCATCAAAACCCACTTACACATACATGTGCATATTAACCCTAACACTTAATCATTGCATTTGTTTTACTATCATTCATCAAGGGTTTGCCTCAAATCATGTAGGCACTACAAATGCTATCAGAAATTCAACAATCCCTTCTTCATTTGCACATCATAAGGTTTATCAAGAATTCTCTATTTCAACAAACACTAGATTTTTGACATAACTTATGATGAGATGATGTTGTAGACTCTAAATCATCAAGCATGCATCAAAATCACTTTGATTTTTAGTTGGATTAGATAGATTTGTGGCACTTTGATCAAGAGCTAGGGCTCTTCCCTTTTCCCCTTTTCTGGTTGACGACACACACACATATGTGTGTGCTGTGTTTTATTTTTATTTTTAATAAAACTAGTGTCCTCGTTATCCCAATTTAGTCCCTCATGTTTGTTTCTTTTTGTAAAAAGTACCACTATCCATTGTCTCTTTTAACTATTAACAAATAGCTAACTAGATTAATTGTTCCTAGCCATTATATTTTAGAGTCTATTTGAAATACATACGTATATATACAATATGTGTATATATTTAAATTCTATCATTTTTGGGGTGTTACAAATCCACCCCCTTAAAAAGGGTTTTGTAACACGCCAAATTTCGTAAGATATATTACAATGTTTTAATCGCAATATTTGACTTTCAGAAATGATAAACATAGATTTCTACTATTATTAAAGTTTTATAAACTATGGAAAGTTTAAAGCATATGTGCACATAAAGTTAACCAAGTTAGTATGTGAAATGAAATAAGTGGCATGTTTTAAAAGATAGAGGGGTTAAAATGGAAATATGCTATAAATAAACACTTGACAAAAATTAGTCAGTGTTTGGTCTGGGCGTGCGAACGAGAGAAGGAACCAAGGGAACCAAAACCCTAAACAACCTAAAATCATCAAATTGAAAGGGGAATCGAGGGCTGATCGAATGCATGAGTCTAGATACCCTTTAATCTAAGTGTATTGATCATAAGGTGAGTTCAATTTTCTGTTTTAATGCTTCATGATTTAGTGGGTGTTGAACAATTTGTGAAAATTGTATGAAATCGAGTTGTATGTGAATTAGTATCATCATGTAGAACGAGAATCTTGCTCGAATTTGATGAAATTGAAGAACTTGAGTGAAACCCATTTTTGTTCTAGTGGTATGGTGGTATGTAGTGATTTTATGATAGTGAAAGTTATTTGAAATTGAAGCATGAATGTATAAACAGTAGAGTGTTGTTAGATGAACTTGATTGTAGACTAAGAAACTATGTGAAACTAGGTTGGATTGATCATTGTGAAAAGGACTAGTAGGTTATGCATATCATACATGTACATAGTGTTTAAAATGTCATACGCACACCAAGTGTTCGACTAAATGCTTGAATGATAAATTTGTAATTTCCGAATGAATATGAATGTTGTATGATGATAAACTAATAAGAATGTGCCTTATAGTCTTGTACCGAATACCATGATTATGATGCTTACAAGGTGTTTGATAAATGCCTACAAAGTTTGTGTAAAATAGTTACTTTTGACAGCCTTAGATAGTCATCTTGTAAAGGCCGTATCTCATTCGTTATTAGGAGTTAGACAACGAGCCTTATATCGTTGAAAAGGTTGTTTCGCATATTACATTTCATATTTGGTCATAAGAGGCTGATTATGAGATTTAGTGGGTCAAAACAGCATGAAAAGTTAGTAAATTCGTTTTGACAGCAAGCTGTTTGGAAGCATTTCAGCTTCTGTGCTGATTTTGTAAAAATCATATAAAATCATAGGAATGTCCGATTTTTACGATCTTTATATGCTTAGAAAGATCTCTGAGTGTAGATCATTTCATATTTGAACATGAAGAACTGAATCAGAAGATAAATGGGTTAAAATGTGTCGTGAACAGCTGTTGCGCAGAAAGTTGCTGCACATTTTTAGTATAAATATTAAGTAAAAATAGTTGTATTGTTATGCACACTTGTATGAATCATGAACTACTGATTTTAATAAATTATTAGTAAGTTATTTGATTGTTTTAAGTGTCTAAAACACTTACCAACTAGTCTATGCATATGATTGCACCAACGGGTCGAAACGGGTTGTTGATAGAAAATAGTAGAATGGATGTGTAAAAACCAAGGTGTTAAGAAATGGTACGAAATGTTTAATGTATGAAACAAGTTGCCTAACTTAGAGAATGTTATCATTCTAAGTATGGAATTTTGAAAGAATAATGAACATGATGTAAATACATAATTATGCATGCTAGAAGCTCATGTATGACTTTTGTGATGATGGAATGATAAATTGTTAGATTGATTAGCATTGTAGTATTATGATACATGTTGAACTCGTTAAGCGATTGACACGTGAATAGAAGTGTGATTAGTGATGCATATGATTACGTATACTAACTATTGAATGGATGTAATGGAATGAGATAATAGGAACGTGTCAAGGAGAGCTCAAGCATAGGAGGATAACGGGTCAAGATAAGGCAAGGTGACAAATACACTTATTGGAATACTCAAGGTAAGTGATTTCTATAATCACTTCTTTAGTTGTTTAAGTAATATAATGTTTTAATTATTAAGTTCATATGAAGTTGAGGTTAAATCAATGGATTATTTTGATAAATGCACGAATGGGTCGAATAATTCATGGATGAATAACAAGCCGAATACGTATAAGTTAAGGAATTCCTTAACTCGGATGTTGGACTTCAAGATCACGTGATAGAATATTAAATTACAATCATATAGGAAGAAACGTGACGCAAAACGGACGAAAAATGAGAGAGTTATGTCCATTTCAGTAAGGATTAATGGCTAGGAAAAGTGCAGAGTTGACACGGCCGGGTGGTGAACTGACACGGCCGGGTGAAGGTTCTGTCAAAAATATTATTTATGTGATTTATGCGCCGTAGGCTTCGGTATATTATATGTGAACTACGACGGGCCTCCCAAACATGATTTCGAGTGTTTCCTTGACGATTATAAGTTGTAAACCCAAGTCTAAGACTCATGTAATTTATATAAGAGTGTGATAGATGTATGTAATGAAGTTGGACATGTATTACATGTAAATGTATACAAAAATACGTACGGAACACGTAGGTATGAATACATGATTGTAGGTATGATTAAATGTATATTAGGTATGTAGATGTGTATGATTGTAAGTTTGTATGTGTGCAAGTATGTGCGAATGCATGATTCGGATGCATTTGAGAATTAGCGTTACTAATAATGCCCTTGGGTTTGGAATATAAGTTGATTGGATGCATTTAAATGGTTAACGTCCTTTTTATGAAGATGTAGTAAATGAATATGTTGAGATTACAGGTTTGGCTAACCAAGTTATTATTGAGTATGTTTGAAAGTGCAGGTGATGAATGTCGGACTTTCGAAGTGTTGATATAATAATGAAACGGTTGAATGTTGAAAGGATAATCGGACTGAAGTAACTTATGCGGTTAGAATATGCTATGGACGTTTTAGTTTATACAATATTATATGTTTGGTCGTCACCATCTACTAACAGGTTCGTTGTATGAGAGTATATGTCATACCCATTTAATTGGGTAATCGAATGCGTAAGAAAAATGAAAGTACGCACACGAATGGAACTAAAATGACGGTTTTATAAGCAAACAAGTATAATGACTAACTTTTTAAAGCTTTGTTGTTGATTGTAGGTAAATCCTCAATTTTGGCGACTTGGAGAATCGGAGCGAGCGCGTGTTCGTGTTATGCGATACCAAACGCTTCCGCTAGTTTGTTCAAGTGTTTTTGACCCAAAATTTGTTGTATTGGTTTTTAGTAGTATCTTGTTGAACGAATTGTAGAATTGTATCTAGTTTGTTTATGTTTAAAACAGGGGTATGCTCGTTTTATGGACGGGTCATGCCCGATTTTTTGTTAAATTATAGTTTGATAATATCACATTTAGGAAGGTGAAATTTTGGGCGTAACAGGTTTCGACCCCAAAACGTGTATACATACCGAAAAGGGAAGGGTAGAGTCGCATTATTTCTTCTTCGGACTCCCAAGTGGTGTCTGGTCCCTTCCGGTGCTCCCATTTCACCTTAACTTGGCCATTCTCTTTGTTTCTTAATCCTTTGACCTTTCGATCAAGGATTTCAATGGGCTTCGCCACATACTTGAGTTTATTATCGACTTTTATATCATCAAGGGGCACGTAAATCGCCTCGTCTGCCAAACTGTCACACCCCGATATTTCCACATATTTCCGGTGGGCCCGGTGGGGAGTACCATGACGTAGTTGATATCATCATAGACAATTAACATAATTATAGCACAGCGGAAGGCTTGGAAGTTTAATTACTATTACAATCCATAGTGTCCAAAGTTCAAAACAAAAGAATATACAGACTGATTTTAATAGAGATCCACAGGCGGACCATAAAATCAAATACATAAAACTGAGTTTAACAGACTTCAGGCATCTAAGGATTTACAATATCCTCTTAATTGACACCAAGTAGCTCCAGCCTAGTTTCGAGAGGTACCTGTCACTTAGTCTTTGGAAAATACGTCAGTTTTTCACTGGTAAATACAATTACCTGACTCACTTGAAAAGAGTTTATGAAAATTGATTTAGGCGCACAAGGCACAAAACCTTTTATAACTTGGGACAATCTTTATTAAAATCTTGTATACAGATTTACATGTTTGTCATACAATTAGGGCCGTTTGGAAGCAGGTCATGATTAACCGACTCACCACTTATGAAACCCATAAAGGAGTTATCCCCAACTTGTGGGTATTTAATATTTAGCATTTGCATCTGTCAGGTGTATGCCTACACCCCGTGCATAGGTCATGGCCATTAATAATTTAAATGAGCCGAGGATATCCAGGACACGGTCGTTAACCCCCAATGTTTATGTTATCAAACAAAACAGATTAAAACGGTTTATGCAGATTTATTAAATCACAATCCGATTAAATGATCTCATACCCGACCAAGCGATAATAATTTACCGTATCCCGAGCCTGTATAGGGAAAATAAGTTAAAAGTATTTACCTGAGTTGTTTATGCAAATGATATTACTCAGCCGTATGTTTCCTTAGACCTTATGCAAATATCTTCTACCAAAGCTACCTAATCTGTAAGGAAGGTTTTATTAACCTATTAGGATACTAACGAGTCTTATTTAAGTCGAAGACTTAGACCGGTTAGTTTTAAAGATACTTTACAGTTTGAAACACTAGATTAAGCGGAGACCGGAATGGAATGTGATTTAGACCCGAAAAGTTTGAATACTTGTTTAATATGGGTAAACTAAACACATTTTGTATTTTGAAGTTTAGATGATAAGGTTAAACCCATTTCGGCTAATCTATGCAAACTAGTTACACAAATCGAACCGAACGCGTATAAGCATAACGGGTAACCAAATGAACCATATACAAGTCTCATATATTATTATGCTTAAAATATGTTAAGACATCAGTAGGATGTTAACATATATGCCCAAAAAGCATTTAAAACCGAATTAAGCCTCGTAAGGGCATTTTGGTCATTTTAAGATTTATAAAAGAGGTTTAAAAATAAACTGATGTTCTGGTAAAAAATATTCTGTAAAAATATTTATTTTATGATGTTATAACAGTATGATATCATACATATGTGTGGTATACCATTTATGGCCGAACTATTCCTCGAAAGGGCATTTTGGTCATTTCACATATGCTTTTAAGGACATAATTGGAAGTCCGAGTTCATGACTTATACCTACTATAAAAATATTAAAAATCATTTATAATTTCAGTAGGTAACAAGTCTTGGGTGCTAAATATGGTTTTAAACCATACTATGCACCTAATTAGCGTAAAAGTCGATAATTGATGATATTTGCAAAGTTTATGTGATTCTGAGATTTTGACCAGCTTTGGATGGTCAAAATATTTTATTTCTCATATTAGATCAGTAAGAAAAGGTTTTGCATGTCAATCATATGTAAAACACATTTTATTTGATAAAAGGGCATTATCGTCAATTATAGAATTTATGCAAGAAATCAATGTTATGGTCAGTATCTAATCTGACCCATTATTCCAAAAATTCCTAAAAATGATATCATAACAGTAGGTTAAGAGTTTTGTGTCAAAATTTATGTTTAAGCATAATTTATGCATTAAAGGGTAATTTAGTCTTTATAAAAACTAAATTTACGATCTTTTGCATAACATCACTTTAAGACCAGAATGAAATGTCAAAATATTTTAGACATGTTTATAAATCAATACCTAACTCATTTGTATGTTCATATATTCAAAAATCTCATTTTTAGACCATAAGGGCATATTGGTCAATATTAAGCATAATAACGGAAACATGCATATAATTCAAAATAATTAGTGACCAGGTAATATAACCTCAGAGAGTTATACTACAACATTATATGGTCACAATGAAAGCTTAAAACATAGAGGAATTAAGCTTAATCGGGTCAGAACTGAAAGTCAAAGCAAATGTCAAGCTTTTGCGACTTTCGGTTGCGAACCGAGCTTAAACTTAGAATTCTCGGGTTGAACATGTTTAGACATGTTCTAATAATATTTACCAAGTTATTAAAGTGTCAAAATATGATTTATATCCTCTACATTATCAGATTAGATTTTTATTTAAAAATCTGACTAGTTTGACTTTTTATTTAATTACTTTGACCCGATAATTAACGAAGTAAACGTGATAATTAGGAGGTGCCCTTTTGAGGGATTAACACCTACCTAATTATGATCACGTAGCCATATTCGCCTCGAACAATGGCTGGACCATTTAGGTTTAAACCGAAGGTCAAATCCGTTTTACGGCAACTTTGACTTTCAGTCTTTAAATAAACAAAAACTGAACTAAGGTGGCTAAGGACACTTACAAAGGGTCCTAGCTTGAACTTTGAACTAGAGA
This sequence comes from Helianthus annuus, assembly GCF_002127325.2. Taxonomy (NCBI): domain Eukaryota; kingdom Viridiplantae; phylum Streptophyta; class Magnoliopsida; order Asterales; family Asteraceae; genus Helianthus; species Helianthus annuus. Next base: position 111,831,037 of record NC_035447.2, read on the forward strand.
GAGCTTCCTTTTGTATCAGGAATCTCAAGAATTTTCAAGAAAGCTTAAGCAATGAGAAGATTAGAAACTTTTGAGTGAGCAAGGAAATGAGGAACTTGAAGCTCCTATTTATAGTTGAAGGAGGTGATCCAAGATCAATCAATGTATTCTAGGGTGCTCTAAGATGTCTCCAAGGGTCCAAGAGGTTTTTAAAATCTGTTTACAAGTTGCTGGTTTCGAATTCAGAGTGCAGAGATGGTTTGTGTGGGGAGCAAGGCTGCATGCTGGCAGCTGTCCAGTTCTGCTGAAAAATGGTCTCGGCCGCGACACGCGCCAGGTGGAGGCAAGTCTTGCGCGACACGCGGGGCAGATCAAATTTAAAACTTGTTTGATTATTTACAAGTTTAGTCCCTACACTTATGTAACTTCCATTTTTCACATTTTTAGCACTAGGGGCCCTTCAAAATAGGTTTTAAATATTCTTGGAAGTATAATCAAGTACCGTTAAGCTCTGAGTTTGTTAAAAATGTCTCTCGGGAGTAGAATTATCATATTGACACTTTCAACCCCTCTTATTGGAATTTTGCTGATTTAATCATCTAATGGTACCGAAACCTCGTAAATTCAATATCAGGTATTCTTGAGAGTATAATCAAACATTACGAAGCCCCGGTTCGTTAAAAGGTCACTCACAGGTAAGAATTAACATGTTGACACTTTTAACCCCTTTGTCTTGTAAACTTTGAATTTCTTTCACAGACGGCTTCTTACGTCCGATAATTTACTCATTCAAGAATACGAACATTGTGTGAGGTCATTCAGAGGCATAAGTTTAGCATGTTGACACTTTTAGTCCCTTCGCATACGTATTTTTATTTTTTGTCAACTTTAGTCCTTCTAACTCCAACTTTTACATGTTTAGGGTTTAGGACACGTGTCTTCACATAATTGGACACGATTTTTACGAGGTGTTACACAAACACTTCCGGAGATGTGATACATGGAACGTGTTGTGATTTCCGCTCGATTCTTTCGGTAGTTCCAGTCGGTAAGCCACTTTACCTACTCGATCTGTAATCTTAAAAGGCCCAATAAACCGCGGGCTCAACTTTCCTCTCTTTCTAAATCGAATGATCGCGTTCCACGGAGATACTTTAAGAATTACTCTATCACCAATTTAAAACTCAATAGGTCTTTGCCTTCTATCCACATAAGACTTTTGCCGATCTTGGGCCGCTTTCAAATGGGCCCGAACCGTGTCAATCTTCTCGTTTGTGGCTCTAATCACATCCTTGTGAGCGAGTTCACAAGGGCCCGCTTCACCCCAACATACCGTGGTTCGACATTTTCGACCATAGAGCATTTCATACGTGGCTCTACCAATACTTGAATGGTAACTGTTGTATGAAAATTCGACTAGCGGTAGATAGGCATCCCAACTACCGCCAAAATCTATTACACATGCCATCAATTATGTAAGTAGAAACTTACGATCACCAGCAAGTCTTATCGATAGAAAGATTTGTTGTGGTTGATTATAACCAGTCCATTTGATGTATTTCCCAACATGATTCATAATGTCCCACTTAAAAAATTGACTACCTAATAAACCAACATACGTGCTATAAGAAGGGATTGTATTTGATGACACAAAGAAGCCGTGTATAATTAGACTAGGTTAGTTACCCGTGTATCACACGGATTGAAGATGATTCTCAGAAATTTAATTAGACTAGGTTAGTTACCCGTGTATCACACGGATTGAACTATTATCTTTTGTAAATATGGTTTTTAAGTGAAATTGTATAGAACATAAAAAAAATACAATATTGTATTTAGAATTAGTACATATAAAAGTAAATGTAAAAGTAATTCATATTATTAATAGATTATTTTCACATATTATGTTGAGAACATGAACCATTGCTCAACTGAGTAAAAAATTTGATTTCTATTAGAACTTAAAATAGTTTAGTTATGGTAATGTAAATGGTTTAAATAGTTTAAACACTAATAGCTGTGAAGTATACGATATTGTCTATTAAATAGTTTACTCTGTCATATGAATAGTTTAAATATTTTAAAACGTTGTATTGTTTTATATAAGTTTGTTAATTTTGAGTTATTAATTTAAACACAGTGGCAAGAATATTAGCTTATAAACATACATGAAAACGTGTTTTCAAAACATTTAGACTTTGTTTAGAGGGTACATGAAGACGTGTTTTGAAAACATTTAGACTTTGTTTAAAGGTCACTGAATGCGAAACATTGAAACAAAAGTGAAATATATATATATATATATATATATATATATATATATATATATATATATATATATATATATATATATATATATATATATATATAGGGGAAGGTTCATTGGGGAACACTAAAAAAATGGGGAACAGATGGGAACTGGCTCAAATGAACTCCGATTGGACTCATTCCAGTGGCGTTGGAACCGTCTTGTCGAACCCTAACTAAGATCTCTTAGCCCTAAACCCTAAATCCTAACTCCTAACCTCTAAACGTAAAGCTAAAAAATAAGGTTAAAACCTAAGCTAAACCGTAAAATCTAAACTATAAACCCTAAAAGGTAAACCCTAAAGGCTAAACCCTAAAGGCTAAACCTAAAGCTAAACCCTATAGCTAAACCCTAAAGCTAAAACCTAAACCCTAAAGCTAAACTCTAAACCCTAAAGCTAAACCCTAAGGCTAAACCCTAAAGCTAAATCCTAAAAGCCAAACCCTAATATATTTAGGGTTTAGGGGTTATGATTTAGGGTTTAGGGTTAAGTGATCCTAGTTAGGGTTTGACGAGACGGTTCCAACGCCGCCGGAATGAATCCAATCGGAGTTCGTTTAAGTCAGTTCCCCACTGTTCCCCACTTTTTTAGTGTTCCCCAATGAACCTCACACTATATATATATATATATAGGACAAAGATCCGTTAGAAACCACCTTTTATTGCGAAAACCGCGAAAACCAATGTGAACACAACCAAAAATGCCTAAAAATAGCTAAAAACACACACAAATTTATTTTTTAATATTTTTTATAAGAAAATCGCTACTTTTAGTAGCAAAAAAAAAATTGGGTACTAAAAGTAGCGATTTTAACATAAAAAATATTAAAAAAAATTTAGATTTTTTTTTAAATTTTTTTAGATTTTTTTTAGGTTTTTTGGGGGTTTAGTTTTTAGCATTTTAGCTTTGGGGGGGGGGGTGGGAGTTAGGCTTTTTTAGGGTTTTTTTAGGTTTTTTTTGCTATTTTAGGTTGTGTTCACATTGGTTCTTGCGGTTCTCGCATGAACCTTACATATATATATATATATATATATATAGGGGACCGCTAAAATGAAAACCAACTCTACTTGTAAGAACCATGGGAACCACTTTCTAGCCCTTTGATCAACTAGATAGATGGATGAGATTAAAAGTAGTTAATATTAATATTAGAAGCTTTTTGTCTTATTATGTTTTTAATATTTTATTGTTAAAGGGTATTTAGGTAAAATTCCTTTTTTTTGTCTTTTTTTATATATATTATTTTTAAATGTCTTTTTTGTCCCATTCATTTATTACTTTTTATTAAAAAAACATATTTTTATATTAAAACAATATTTTAAATTCAGATTTTAATGATAATTTTTTTTAATTATTAAAAAACAGATTTTTATATTACGTTTTTTACGCCCCGTTTTTTTACGAGCGTTATTTTACGGAACGTTTTACGCCCTGTTTTTTTACGCCCCGTTTTTTTACCAGCGTTCTTTTTACGAGCGTTTTTTTACGGAACGTAAAAAAATTTTACGTTAACGTTTTTTACGTTTTACGCGCCGGTTTTTTACGTTAACCTTTTTTTACGTTTTACGCGCCGGTTTTTTACGTTTTACGTAAAACTTTTTACGTTTTACTAAAAAAAATTTACGTTTTACATTTTACCTAAAACTTTTTACGTTTTACGAAAAACTTTTTACGTTTTACGTAAAACTTTTTACGTTTTACGTTTTTACGTTAAAAAGTTTACGGTTTAACATTTTTTTACAAAAACGTTTTTACGCAACACGAACACACCCAGAAAACGCAAAACTCGGTAGGTGTCTCAGATAGATTGTTATCGTCATCGACTAGGGAAAAAATATAAAAAGCCAACAACATCAAAACAAAGCGTATCTCGAAAAAAAACGTGGTTTGGCTCAGATTCTCCGATAATCAAAAAGGCTGCAAAATGGGGTTGCAGGTTCAAAAAACCTACCCTCCGTCGTCCTTGCCGTGCCATCGTCATCAAAATCTACGTTTTTTTTTTTGCATCATCGCCACCCAATCGATCGTATCAAAACCCGCATATATCAAAACCCCCAACATATAAAAAGACCATCAGATACAATACATCAAACCCACATAGTTTACTGTTCAAAATAACCATAAAATAAAGAAACGCAGATCAAACACCCACCGTTTTTCAGGGAAAGAGAAACACATATTAACTGCCAAAAAAATCAAAACCCTATCATCAAAGATTCAAAAAAGCACCAGCAAGACATTCGAAAAGCTCCAGCAAAACATCAAAGATTCAAACATTCAAAAATCAATAGCAAAAACCCTGCAAAAAACATTCATAAAAGAATACCCAAATATCTCAGAGAAACAAAGCTAAGCAACACACCACCGTCGCCGTCAAAACCCACCAAATACCTCCGTCGCTCACGGCAGCGCTGCCGCCGGCCCTCCACCAGCCAACAACCCACTTTTAGAACAACCGCCGCCGACCAAATCATAGATTGGGACACCACCATCATAGATCGGGACACCAACAACCATAGATCGGGACACCAACAACCAAAACATCAAATCGGAGCTCACTGTCGTCTTTCGTTACAGATGGGGTTTGTACCCACTGTCGTTTTTCGTTGCAAATGGGGTTTTCACCCCCACCATCAATCATCATCATCATCAACATCCACTGATTAACAGTGGTGGTCGCCGGCAAAGGGGAACCGGAAGGGGGGTTTCTTTTTTGAATTTAGGAAATGTAGGTTGAGGAGAGAAAGAAATGAGTTTATAAAAAGGTAGAGAGAGAGAGAGTACTGACAACAATTGTTGGGATTGAACCCTAACAGAGGAACAGATAATGTAAAGCCAAAACCGGATCTCATCAGTGGACCATCAATAAGCAGCAGTTTATCCTATGCTCTCCCCTTGACAGTGGTTATCTAACAGCTGATAGATCTTAAGTGCTGCTCAACTACAACAACTGATAAACCAAACTCTGATGATTATCCAACGACTGCTGAAGACAAACACTGATGCTCTATCTACTGCTGTATCCTAAGTACTGCTGAAGACTCAAGCACTGCTCTCTCAAAGACTGATCACCTTTGAAGAATGCACTGAAGATTCAACATCTGTGCTCAGGCTACAACAGTGGAACGTGAAGCAGTAGTTTTCCTTAGCTTTGCATTTTATTACGTATCAGATGTTACATGTCAGTAGTTTGTATAGAACAGTGTTTATAGTTTGTTAGGTCGTTAGATGTCACTATCATGGTGACGTCAGCTGAAGCTCATCAGTAGTTTGGTTTGCCTATAAATATGACAGTATTCTGTACTTTATACTCGATTCGTTTTGAGTGAGTTCTTCTCCTCAATTCAATCCTTTCATCTTGTGCAACCAACTCTGGTGTATCAGGCTGAGGGGGAGTTTAGATTGTAAGCTTGCATTGTAATCTTTTGCTTTTATGTAAATCTTTTGACTCAATGAAAAACAATTGTTTATCAATCTATACTTTCCTTTGATTATGTTTACAAAGTTTGTTATTCATTTCCGCTGCACTTATCATTCGTTTTATGCAAACAAACACAATCATGATAGCCCCAGATCCCAACAATTGGTATCAGAGCCTGGACAGTCAAATTCGATCTAACAATCAATTTGACATAACAGTTCAGCTCAAAAGTAGTTATTGATACTAAAGGATTGGTTGTATTCAGTTGAAAAACAGAGTAACGAGTGAATCATGGTCAAAATGGTTATTCAAAAACTCTGTAATCAACCAAGATGTCATATGACATACAAATCTCACACAACAAGTGTTTTCATGCATTTGTCACTCATAGTTTTTAGATCTGTAAAATATCTGATAAATTATGGGATCGTGCGATGTTTTCAAAATTGATTTCAATTGTTATTTTGATATTTGTGATGTTCTCAATAAACACTAAAGTATGTACCTCATTTCAGCAAAACTTGTGTTCATCCAAAACACTAGAATATTGCTGACATAGAAAAGAGGGAATAAAACTTTAGTCAAAATCTCTCATGTGCTCAAAGGCAAGTTGAGTATCTTCAAAAGGACCAAATCGACTTTGTCTAAAACACATTGAGAAAATAAGGTGTCAAAACAGTCCTAATCATAAGTGATGTGAGATCTGTAATAAAATATGGTCAAAAATATTCAGATCTCTCAAAACATTGCTTCAAAATGATTATGGACAAAGTATGTTCAAAATATAATCTCCTAGTGAGTATTTCTGAACATATGAATAAAAAGGGTAAAAAGGGAAAAGGAAAATGAACAAATCTCGAAGTGTTGCTATCTCAAAACTTTTGAAATCAAAAGAAAAGAGTATAAGCATAAAACACTTTTTGAGGTTTAAAAGTTAGATCATCAGTGGTCATCATCATGCAACTGTGTGCATTCATCAATGCAGAAATTGTTCTGGTAACAATGGCATCTCCAGTGATTATGATTAAAAGATACTTTCAATCAATTGACAAAAATGACCTAAACAATGGTCAAAATAACTTGAGAATAATATGATCATAAATTTACTGGAAAATTGTCGGATCCTTTTGATTATTTTCAAAACTTCCTTTGATTTTTGTTAAGGAGTTTTCCTCTAAAATAAAAACCAGATGTATTTTATTTTTTAAATATATTATGATCTTTTACTCATTTTTTATAGTAAGAGTTCATATCTGGTCTGGATGTAATTACCTTATTTTTGTGTGTAATTACTATCCCTAAATCTAATCAAAAGGAAATGGCACACATATCAAGATCATGTTAAGCTCAAGTTAGGTTTTCGCTGATCATAAATTGATTGCAAATTGACCTAGACTACTGACCTACTCATGTTCTAGTTCCAGTAATTAGACACAAAATGAGCAGCTCTAGTAGAAATGTCTTCATCATCTGGGATGCTAAACCATTGTCTAAAATAATAGACATTTGGCAAAACCTTGAACAAAATTCCATGTAGATAACTGCTGCTAATTTAATCTTGATAATTTACATCTAAAATGTATTTTGTTAAGAATAGCATCTCAAATGCTCAACAGATGTTAGATAAGATACTGTGCCTTCACAAAGCAAAATCAAGTTCTACATCTGAACAAGCAGATGCTAACATTGTCTGTCAAAAGTCAAAACACTGCTGCACAAACAGTTGTTAAAAATGATTCTCATTTCTTTTATCCACTGTTGTATCTAAAATGCTGTTGTGCCTTAACATATTCTCTCTAAAGTCTGTCCACTGCTAAAGTGTCAACCTCTGTTCTTCAAAACACTGATGTTTAATATCTTTGTTCCATCCACTGATACACCCACTGTTTCATTTTATTACCGTTGTAACTACTGATACTTAATCCATCAGTAGTTGTCAAAACAACTGTCCTCCATCATTTTCCATCCCATCAGATGTTTGACACGTGGTCCGTTTTTAACCTTCAGATCAAAATAACTGCTGCCACATCAGCAATCACTTTTTCCCTAAATAAAACCCTGATTAAATCCAAACAGATGATTACACTGTCGAATTGAATTCTAAACATTCTCTTCACAAAGCAGTTTCCCTCTCATAACTCCAAAATCTTCTTCGATCTTCTTCATAATAATGACGAAACCAAAATCGAAGCCATCTGCAAAATCAAAATCAAAACCATCATCTTCTTCCACAACAGCAGAGGCCACTCAAATGGCTGCTGTAACCACGGAGATTCGTTACAAAGCTCCACACAACTATGTAGGTATTCTCACAAAACCTACCGATAACCACACTTTCGACTCCATCCTTGACATCCTTTCTGCATCAAAGTACAAAACTTTGATAACAGCAGACGCTCCTATTTACCTTGATACCCAGAGAGAGTTCTGGAAAAATGCCACCCTTGAAAAACAAGGAGATATCATCGCCGCCATCAACTCCTCGATACAGGGTAAGAAGGTACAAATCTCACCAAAATCCATCTCTGAAACCTTTAAACTCGATGATTTAAATGGAAAAACCTCATTTACAAAAGACGAGTTGGTAAAGGATTTCATGAACAGGGGCTATGCAGAACAACCAAATAGGGATACCCTACAAAAGGGTTACTTCCCTTCTGCACCCAGATTTTTATTCCACACACTGCTCATGTGTGTTTCCAATAAAACAACGTCTTTTAATGAGATACCAACAAAAATCCAATGCCTGGGGTATGCAATTTTAAACGATAAAAACTATAACTACTCCCAGGAAATATTTGATGATTTGGTAAAGAACGTTGATAATAAAGCATTTCTGCTCTTTCCAAGATTTCTAAGCTACTATTTTGAACAAAAATTTGTTGAGAAAGATGCAGAATTGCCCAAACAAGGTGTCTCATTCAAAATAAACTGTTTAACAATTGAAACATTTTCAAGAATAAACAAAGGAGGCTGAGCAGGTTTTAGAAACTGCTACTGATCCTCAAGCAACCACTGCTGAGCCCACTGCTCCAGGTGATCAAAGTAGCACACCCACTGCTTTGAAACCAACACCTGCCACCAAAAAGACCAAAAGAAAAACATCCAGAAAACCCACCAAACCCACACCAAAAGCAACTCTGGAAGATGAGATCCCAGAGTCAATGCCAGTGACAACACAAAAGTCACAAGAAACCACGGCTGCTACTTCCTCACAGCAGTTGGAAGAAAGATCTCAACCCCAGCCTAAAACTCCTCCTGCATCCTCACAAAGGATCAGGTTGTAAGCACAGGGACACCAAATTATGAAGCTCTGTATCCACTCGGATCCATCTTCCACAGTCCTGATCCCAAGGACATGTCTCTTTCAACACCCATACCCTCACCAATCATATTGCCACAATCAATAATACCCCTGTTGCATGCAGTTGATATGGCACAGACACAAACCAGTTCCTCTCTATCACCTATTACTGAGAGTATACCTCCACAAGTGACTGGGTCTGATGCTCATACCTCTGCTAACCCAGCAACAGCTGAGGAGGTTACACCCCCTGAGTTACAAGTAACTCTCGGTGGTAGTTCAAGTGGAGCAGCAACTACAACTGATGGATCAACAGATCTTCAGTTGGACAGTTGTTACATTACTAAGACTCCCTTGAAGGCAATTTCTTCCATGGCAACATCGGTAACCACCAGTGAGTTATCTTTAACTGCTGGTAACATCAAAGGATTATCGAGTACTGAAGAAAGAAGTCCCCAGTACCAAGAAAAAAGGGACATCAATGGATGACTTTTGGGCCACAGTTCCTAAGTCACACATTGATACAACCACTGCTGGTGGGGATTCAGATGATCCTGTTAATTCAGGTGATGATTCAAAATACAACGAATTGACGGCCAGAGTTGAAAATCTGGAATCTTTAGTTGCAGAGATAAAAGATATGGTGCAGCAGCTGTTAGAAGCTCAAAAAGCCCAATCAACTGTTCCTCCTGCTTAAGCACCTGCTCCACAAGCATTTGCTGCAAATGAGCTTTGGAATATCTTCCAGCCCATGCTTGAACAACAGCAACAAATGGCTGCTAAAAAGCATGCTAATCAAGTAATAATGCTGACCAACATGGTAGAATCTCGGTTCAAAGACACTCAAGCAGATATCAAAGCTATAAAGGCTAGCATACAACAGAATGCTCAAAGTGAGAAAGGTCCATCTACCATCTTCTTCATGGATACACCCCTGGCAGATAATGCCAAAAAGGGGGAGAAAATCAAGCTGAAAAAGAAAGGTATAGAAGATGGGTTGTACATTGAACCAGAGAAACCAAAAACCTCAAAACCATCAACTCAAACAGCTAATACAATAGCAGTTACAAAAAACTGCTGTCAGTAGCCAAACAGCTGCCATCTCATCAACACACACACCACCAACACACACCACCACAACTACTGTTCCACCACCACCACCTGTGTCCACAGCACAAAAACCTTCATCAAAACTAAAAACCACCAAACCATCATCATCTAAAATCATACCACCACTGCCTCCTGCCATAAAGCAGAAGACAGCAGATGTTACAACATCTGCTGTAATGACAACAGTGATTGAAACACCAGTTGTTTCAACCACTGTTAGTCAATCACAATCACAAACCACTGCCATCAAATCTCAAACCACTGATCCACCCAAAACATCATCAGCCTCTCCTACATTAAAAAGGAGAAGGGTTTTCATTCCTGATGATGATTCACCACCACCATCCCCTGCTCAAAAGCAGAAGACATCTGCTGACATATCAGCAGTTATAATGACAACAGTGGATGAAACACCGGTTGTTTCAACCACTGTTGGTCAAAAATCCACCACTGATCTTATCACTCCAACACCAAAACCTACCAAGCTTCTCAAAAGAAAAAGAGAAACAGCACAGGCTACTGATGAAAAGTATGATCCTGTTGCGGCTAAGTATCCATTGGAATTAGAAGCTGTGAAAAATGATATGAAGCAGTTTTACACCATAGATGATCTTACAAAAAGGAAATTTCATTCTCTCATAGGCTTCATAGTTCCAGAAAACATGAATGAATATCTTGAAACAAAAGCAAGACAAGCAAGGATAAGAGCCAAAGTTGAATGCAAGGATCAAGGCGATGAAGCCATTCTGGAAAGAAGGGAATTCCTGCTCAACAAGGTCAAACAAATAGCAGAATATGCAAGTGAATTGAACAAAGAGGTGTCAAGCTTATTTCCTGAAGCAGAACAACGAAATGAATTAAGAAAGGAATATCTTGCATACATAATGAAAGAAAAGTTCTATTCTGCAGAAGAAACAGAGTTCAAAGACTGGCCACTCATTGCATTGAAGCTTGAAGCTGACAGAATTGAAAAGATTAAGCTTGATCCACGGAAGAAAAAGATAGCTCCAAATTGGAATAAATACAACAAATTCATAGGTGATCTTATTTCCGAGCATAAAAGAAAGAAGCAGGAGTTGGTGGATGGAAAGGTGGATCCTATGGAGACCATAGCAAAATGGTCAAAGCAGCAAATTGAAGAAGCTTATGAAAGGCTTGAGAAGCAGAGGTTGAAAGCCTCTAACCCTCCCAAAAAGTCTGACTACAAAAAGCTACAGGAGCAAGTCAAAATTCTTGAAACACAGATCAGCACAGCAGAAGATTTTGTCACAAAATTGAGAAAAGAAAAGAAAGAAGTGCTATCTGCTGGAGTAGAAAAGAACAAAGAAGCTGAACAGATAGAAGAAGCTATGAAGAAAATAGCTTCAGATAAAGAAAGATTGGCAAAACTACAAGCCCTTGCCAAAAAGGTCAAAGTAGTAAGCCAAAAGTCATCAGCAGGTGTCACAAACAGTGAGCTGATTGACAAAGAAGTTGAAGCAGACATAGCTGCAGCCAATCAGATTATTGAACAAACATTCATACGAGTGTCTGAAGCTCATGATACTGCTCTGCACTTCTTTTCCAGGCCAATCATTTCAAGTTCATCAGTAAATAAACCTCTCCCAAGAAACCCATTTGGTTTTAAAATACTAAAGTGGCTCTCTGATCAAAAGACCCATGTATTGACTCTGATCAGAACCAATGGAGAAGTGAGACATATATCAAGGAATCAAGCACTTGGCCTAAGTGTTGAAGATCTACAAGATCTCCTTGAGCTCTCACTATGCAGGGATGAGGATGACCAGAGTGCAAAGGAATTTGAAGCTGTATTCAAAGAACAAGCTAAGGCACTCTTGATGAGTAATAAAGGTCCTGAATAAGGAAGGGTTTTGGCATTATCTGTTCCAGGGGGAGATTGTTGGGATTGAACCCTAACAGAGGAACAGATAATGTAAAGCCAAAACCGGATCTCATCAGTGGACCATCAATAAGCAGCAGTTTATCCTATGCTCTCCCCTTGACAGTGGTTATCTAACAGCTGATAGATCTTAAGTGCTGCTCAACTACAACAACTGATAAACCAAACTCTGATGATTATCCAACGACTGCTGAAGATAAACACTGATGCTCTATCTACTGCTGTATCCTAAGTACTGCTGAAGTCTCAAGCACTGCTCTCTCAAAGACTGATCACCTTTGAAGAATGCACTGAAGATTCAACATCTGTGCTCAAGCTACAACAGTGGAACGTGAAGCAGCAGTTTTCCTTAGCTTTGCATTTTATTACGTATCAGATGTTACATGTCAGTAGTTTGTATAGAACAGTGTTTATAGTTTGTTAGGTCGTTAGATGTCACTATCATGGTGACGTCAGCTGAAGCTCATCAGTAGTTTGGTTTGCCTATAAATATGACAGTATTCTGTACTGTTATACTCGATTCGTTTTGAGTGAGTTCTTCTCCTCAATTCAATCATTTCATCTTGTGCAACCAACTCTGGTGTATCAGGCTGAGGGGGAGTTTAGATTGTAAGCTTGCATTGTAATCTTTTGCTTTTATGTAAATCTTTTGACTCAATGAAAAGCAATTGTTTATCAATCTATACTTTCCTTTGATTATGTTTACAAAGTTTGCTATTCATTTCCGCTGCACTTATCATTCGTTTTATGCAAACAAACACAATCATGATAGCCCCAGATCCCAACAACAATAAATGAGGAGAGAGGGATGGGAAATGACATTTGGGGTAAATGGCCATAATACCCTTTGGGTTGTCATATTCTGATTGGTTGAGAGTGGTTCTCGCGGTTCTTACAACTGGGGGTGGTTTTCATTTTAGCGGCTCCCTATATATATATATATATATATATATATATATATATATATATATATATATATATATAGAGAGAGAGAGAGAGAGAGAGAGGAAGGTTAACGTACATTACGGCTTAATGTACATCACGTACGACAGGTAATTACTCACGTTCATTTTAAAATCACTCACGTTATAACTCAAAAATCCAAATTCACGCATGTTGAAACACAATAATCACGCATATTGAAAACATTAATTACGCACGTTGTCATACGTGAAGTACATTAAGCCGTAATGTACGATATACTTTATATATATATATATATATAGGGTCAGGATTTAAGGAAAACGGTGAAAAGTGTGATAACAGTGAGAACGCTTATGGATCGTCAGATCAAAACAATCTATGGACAAGATTGGCGCGGTGGCGTTTTCGTAAATAACATCAATTTTATTACTTGGAGCGTGCTTCAGTAAGGGTAAAAAGGGTAAACATTGTTTCTCCCATAAAACGTCATTAAATATAAAACGCCAACTAAATACAAAACGCCAGCTAATAAAAAGAATTCCTGTGTGGTTTTTTCTGTGTTTTAGTTGTGTATTTTATAATCTTAGCTACAAAACGCCATTAAATATAAAATGCCATTAAAGATGGGACGTGTTACAGACTTAACAGATAAAGCCGAGCATAACAGGAAATACAAACATAACTGAAACGACAGATATTTTATTAGATAAAAAAGACTACAAAATAGTTCGATATCTAACAATTGTTTTTTTAATGGTGACTGTAATTTTTATTCGTCTTCCAACCAAAATCATTTCAGAGCTATGGGCGGTGGTTATCCATTTCCAGTGAACCACAAGGACCTTCAAACCATGGATGATAATCCCATCACCATTTAAACCTTCTGGTTTCAAACCCTCTAACTTCAAACCCTGAAGTGGCAAACCATTTTCATCTGGTCGTCTACTGCCTTCCAACTTCAAACCCTCCCCTGGTGATAAACCCTCATTCGATGAGAAACCTTCCTTCGGAGACAAACCCTCAAGATGATGATCCATTTTTTTGACGAATGAAGAGTTGAATTGGACGTATGACTATACCTTTGCTCAACTACAATTTGGTGGACTGTGAATTAGGGAGGGGCATCAGCGTCCGGTGGAAAACACTCTTATAGTGCCAAACCATCCTCCACCTTCAAACCCCTCTCATGTGGAAAATCCCAGTTAAGCACAAGAACTACCGAGCTGGGTTGAAGGGTACGAAACTGACCCTGTGGCGGAATACAAACTACCCTTGGGTGAAGAAATGGTTTGGGAACCTTAAGACAACTTTGATGATGGTTGCCTCCACCGCAATGATAATGATATATTATGGGGTTTATCTAATGTTTTATTATGGTTTAGTTAATTTTATTTCCATGTAGTTTTTTTTCTCAAATTAGTTTGAATATTAATTACGTAGATGTTTCAGTTTTAATTATGTGATAGTTTAAATTTATATTTGTTGTTTAATTTTAATTGTGTTTTAGTTTAAATTTAAATTTAAATTGGGTGTTTAAATCTTTAACTTAATTATTAAACTAAAACAATTGAAAACATAATTATCCATCCCCCCCCCCACACACACACACACTTATCTACTTGACTTAAAAATCAAATTGATATGAATCTAAACATATGGAGTTTTCATTTTTTTTAGTTAACTAACATTGAACGCTTAATAGGATATGTCTGATTATTTTTCCGTTGAAGAATTCTCATCATTGAGAAATGATAGAGCATAGTATAATCTAATCTTTATTATGGTGGAATTTTATTTGGCATGACGTCGGTGAAAAGAACATCATTGAGAAATGATTAGTGGTTATTTTTCTTGATCAACACGTAAGGACATTATTTTAATTTGCTTTGTGTTATACGAGTAAGCGTTTTATCCACCCCTAAATTTGTTTTGTTTTTTAGAGACAAAAAATTGTTGCGATCGTCCTACAACATTTGATATACATATATAATGACGCAACATTGATGGGTGGTTTTTTTTTCCTTGAATCATTTCCAAATTGAGAATCTCAACTATCATGAGTACCCAAAGTACCAGAATTACGTGTTAGTTTGTTCTGAGAAAAAATCATGATCAATGAATATACAAAACTTTCTCCACTTATGCTTACGATTCCAAGATGGGCTTCTTTATATCCATTGGTCCCTTCCATTATAGAACTGAAGCATGATAGAAGACCTCAAAAATTTATTGTTGGTACATATAAAATCTCTGCCTATATATTTTTATTAAATATATAAAAGTTTATACATGTATATATAATATAATGTATACGATTTGGTTGTAGATATGGTTGGAGAATAGCAGAAGGTAAACACAATCGATGTTCTTTTGAACTTTCTCTTCAAGATAAGACGTAAGTTATTATTTATGTAAGAAAATATTATTATTAAAAGAACTTCAACCCAAAATCGTTATATACAATGGTCACACAATATATATGTTTTTGTCCACCTTGAAGCCTTCTAGGGGTGCAAACGAGATGAGCTGAGCCCGAGCTTGACCAGGCTTGAGCTCGAGCTCGATTAACTTATGAGAGCTCGGGCTCGAGCTCGGCTCGATTCGAGCTTTGTTTTCAAGGCTCGAGCTCGGCTTGTTTGTATTTTCTCAAGCTCGAGCTCGGCTCGTTTATTATCTATTAATTAATATACTAAATAGAAATAATATAAATAACAGACTTTTGAGGCTCGTGAGTTCGATAAGTGAAGCTCAGGCTCGGGCTTATAACAACCCTCCTAAAATTTTCGACACCCTAAAAATAATTAGAATGTCCCAATATGACCTAAAATACATCCCGTATGTGAAAACGAGCCCCGAATACCTTTATTTTTACAAAAATTAAATAAATAACGAAATAAAACGGGTCGTCGCGGGGTGCGTAGCCCTTGGCTACTTCAGTCGCAGGCCGCGACAACCTAGACACCAGGTAAGCCTCAAGGCCGCCACGTGTCCCAGTCGTGTCGAGCCTATTGGTCAACTCAACAACCCTAGGGCCTACCCTAGGGAGCCTCGCGGGCCGTGAAGGCCCTGACCCAAGCTTACGCGGGGCGCGACAAAACCCAAATCAGGCCCTATATATAGAGGGCATCGGTTGATCATTCGAACTCGCACCAAATCTCTTTCTCTCTCGAATTTTCTTATAGTATAAGCTATACTCGAGCATAATACCCCCCCCCCTAAATAACGAAGTTCTGCCCCGTTGTAAGTATCATAACCCCGGTTACGTATTAGATACGTTGCCCGATTGATCCAGGGTTCTGTAACGCCTGTCGTGGTTCTGCCCGACGTATTCGTTGGAATGCCGTCTCGGGGAGGGTATTGCTAATGTAAATATTGGGCTATTATACTAACGCATGTGCATTTGTGTAATTTATAGATAATCATCAGGAAATCCTTAAATAAAACCCTAAGACAGCAATGCGAGTAATCTCCTTTTTGTAAACTGTTTTTACAAAACCATAAATATTTTACAATGTGATTAAGCAGTGATTGAGTCTTTGTAATTCTTCAATTACTGCCGGTATGTTGGGGTTTTGTATACAAAATGTGAAACACGTTACCAATGGACAACGAGATAGCCAATGTGTAATATGACCCACCAGTCAGGATTGACAGTACTGAATGAGTAATTGTGTAGATATAAACATTGTAATCGCTCTCAATACTGTTAAAAGATAAAACTCTTCTTGATTTAACTGGGATTCACTCACCAGTATTTCCCACTGACAAAATATTTTTAAACGCGTTTCAGGTAACAAAATGTGAAAGCCAAATAGAAGCCAGCTATACAGCACTGAAGGCTTGAAAAAATGGCTATAAAAGTTACCTAAATAAAGAAGATGTTTTATTTCAATAAAATGGGGTTTACCCCTATAAATCAGTTTGTAATGAAAATTTGGGTTTTATCCCAATATACTTATTTATATAAAATGTGGTGTTTTACTCTGATAAAATATTTCCTAACTACAGTCCTGATGTAAATTCCGCTGCCAAATTGATAAACACCGATACCACCAATACTGATTCTCGCGGCCGCCCGTTCTCGGGACAGATAGGGTGCAGGGGTTGCGACAGGGCTTGTTTACTAAATAAGCTTATTTTTAGGTTCGAGGTCGGCTTGTAATCAAGTTTGAATAAGCTCGGCACGACTCAGCTCGTTTATACTGAGGCCCGATAAGGCTCGACGAGCCTAACGAGCTTCACATGCGAGGCTCGAGCTCGGGCTCGATAAACAAACGAGCTTTATTTTAGGCTCAAGCTCGGCTCGGGCTCGATAAGGATTGGCTCGTTTCGAGCTTTTTCTCGAGCCGATCTCGAGTAGCTCGCGAGCCGCTCGGCTCGTTTGCACCCCTAAAGCCTTCCGATGTTATACGTACCATTCGAGCCGTACAACAAAAGTCTATCATATATGTATCGCGTGTGAAGTTGGTTCATCTACCAGATAGTATGTTATGGTTTACACATGAACTTTCTAAAAATTAGTTACATTTAATGGCTCATCTAATTTAATAAAAGATATATTTTATTTGTTATTTCAATTAATATTTTGAAGTCTACGGAGTGGAGTATGATTACATACGAACCAGATATAGTCGAGGCACGAGATATTTAAATTATGGATCGTTATCTAAGTATGTGTTTATGTTAGAAACATTTGGTGTTGTTATATGTTTAGTTGTGGAATATTAAAGTCCATGTTGGTGTTTTATGTTTTGATTTTTGTTTCCCTCATACTGAAGTAATGTCCCAATTGCCTTTTTGTTTCCTTCCTATTGTAGAAGTATACTTTACTTTGTCTAATTTTATATTCTGTTGTTACAAGTATGTTATATTACTTGATTTACAAGTAATGGTTACACCTATTTTCCACCAACGTATAATCTTGTTAGATTGGACAACTAAATAATCATTATTTGTGTTAAACGAAGATATAACCATGACTGACCTTCTTGTTGATACAATCGTGTTTGAGATATTAACGAGGGTGACAACGAAGGATGTAGGCCGTTCTAAGAGTGTTTGTAAGGAATGGTATGTGTTACTGTCAAGACAAGATTTTCTAAGGGTACATTGTTCTCACTCATTAATTTCATCTAACCAGCAAGTTCACTTAATTGACGACCTAACATGCTCTGTTCATCCAATCGTCTTTCAATCCTATGATTATGGGCTAAGCTCCATAGCTACATTTCTATTCGATCACCAAAATAATGATGTCTCAATACTTTCACATTTGAATGGATTGTTGTGTGTTTACTTGAATCATACATACGAGTTGCTTCTTTGGAATCTAACAACTACTGCTTTCAAGCGTTTATCAACACTTGATTCTCATGGATTCTATAGAAATAATCTTGATGTCGTTGGTTTGTACATTGACGCTGATGATGATTACAAGGTCTTGCATATAAAGCCTAGGTGTGGTGTACTTGGTGTCTATGTTTATTCTAGGGAAGTAGACTATTGGAGAAATATTCCTTTCATAACAAGACAAGAGTACCTAAGCCCCCATTTCGATTGGCCAGCTGGCACATTTAGTGGTGGTACTCTATATTTCACTGTTTGCGAATGTTGGTTTGGAGGTAGAAATGTGGTGATTTGTTTTAATGTTAACTCGGAGCAGTTCAAGGAGATAGGCTTTCCACCCGTTCCTTCTACAGGAATGGTTCATGGAGTTTTAGTGAATGTAAAAAAATGAGCTTCACATATTTGCTAGCACTGGCATGTTTGAGATGACAATTGACCTATGGACGCTACAATGGGATTATTGGATTAAGGTCTTATCATGTCCTTCGATCCCCCCAATATCATTGTCATTGTGGTGCGACACATTACGTGTCACGGCCCCCGACCCGGTTTTTACC
Organism: Helianthus annuus; assembly: GCF_002127325.2. Taxonomy (NCBI): domain Eukaryota; kingdom Viridiplantae; phylum Streptophyta; class Magnoliopsida; order Asterales; family Asteraceae; genus Helianthus; species Helianthus annuus. The sequence continues at coordinate 111,849,887 of NC_035447.2, forward strand.
CTGTCCAGAAGCCGTGAGACAGAAACCCGTGGTATTTGTATTTAATTTGGCAGCGGAAATATTAACAGGATCGTTTAAACTGAAAACACCCAATTATTTTATTTCACATTTTTTGGATAAACCCCATAATTTACAATAAAGGAATTTCACGGGGAAATTCCCTGTTTTACTAAAACATGTTTATTTATTTTATTTACTGAGCCACATTCTTCAAGCCGTAGTGCTACGCGACACTCTTTCCTGGTTCACAGTAAATCACCTGAAACATGTTTAAAAAGATTTTATCAGCGGGGAAATACTGGCGAGTTATTCAATTTGCACAAAACGACACAGTGTTACAATTTACAGCATTAAGAGTTTTTACATTTGCCCTTATCTATTAATTATCTGGTCCAGTTGTCACTCGACGTGATCTATGACTGTGGACATATCACTAATTAGGCTCGCCCACCTAAGAGTGATAAATCATTAGTAGTAATGTGCACAAAACCCCCACATACTGCGAGTAATTAAAGATTAGCAAAGACTTAATCACTGCAAAGTATAACTGGAAAACATTTAGGGTTTTGCAAACAATTTGATAAAAAGAGAATGAGTCACATTGCAAGTTTAGTTGGACAGAACTTTGCCTACTGATTTAGCCTCGTAATCTAGTTAAATAACAATGCACACGAAACTAGGTCAGTAACTTAATACAACATTTACGATAAACTCACGAAATCAAAACCCTCACGACGATTGACAAAGTATAGCCCGAATTTAGGCAGCACTTAAACATCCATCGGATCGGTTTCAATCGATCGGACATTGTATCATAGCAGTGATCGAGTTAATACCCTGTAATCGTAGCAGCATTTCCCTAAGTAAAATTATGATTTTGAGCAGTATACTTTAGAAGCAATGCCATGCATCGTCCCATTTATAGAAAAAAATTGGGTTTTACGTGGCCCACGTAAACCCAAGAAAGATCTTACGCGGCCCGCTAGGGCCGCCCTCACTATGATTAGGGCTAACGTGTCACGCGTAGGTCCGCCACATGGCCTAAAGCTTATCCGGTCGAATCACCTAGCTATCGCGGCCCGCGTAAGCTTCCCTTAAGGCTTACACGGCCCGCGAGCGACCTGAAAAGTTGAATTTCTTGGTTTTTCTCAAGGATTAGGGTTTTAGGGGTCCGGGTTTCTACTTACGGGTCGTTTCGGGACAATTTTGCAGGTCCTTACATTATGTGACAAATGGTAATTGGTTTGTGATGACTAAATTAGGGAATTTGTTTACAATTGAAATAGACATGAAGCCCTTCGAATGTTTTTATCCCGTTACTTGGTTCCGTGGTTTTAAGGGTGCGGTGTTTGTGGAGACCGTTGTTCCACCAACTATTTAGTTTGGCTTTCACTTAGTGTTATCAATATGTATTTCATTGTTTTAAAGATTTGGTTTTTTTTTCTCTAAGTCACGATATTCGGTTTAAGTCATGTATTTCAATGTTATCATTACTGCTTTCAAGCGTTATCATTCGGTTTTTTTCTCTATTGTCATCGAATTTCAAAAGCGTGGTTTGCCGCATGCACATTTTCTCCTTATTGTACCCGCAACACAAAATCAATAACGCGGACCATTATGATAAGGTTGTATGTGCTGAAATTCCTAACAAACTAAGACATCTCAAATTGCATGAGATTGTTGTCAAGCACATGATTCACGGTCCTTGCGGCAATTTACTATTAAGCAATCCTTGTATGCAGGGTGATCCTAAAATTTGTCGTTTTCGCTATCCTAGACAATTTAATGAACAGACAACACAAGGATAAGATGCATATCCGTTGTATCGAAGGAGAGACACCGGAATAGAAGTGGATGTACGAGGAAAAACACATGATAATAGATGGGTGGTCCCACATAACCCAAGGCTTTTGATGATGTTTAACTGCCACATCTATGTTGAAGTTTGCTCAAGTATAAAATCTGTGAAATATCTTTTCAAATACGTTTATAAAGGACATGACAAACAAGTTATTCAAGTTGATCAAAGTGAGCAAGGGGTTGTTATCAATGAGATAAGGAGATTTCAAGATGCACGTTACATATCGCCCCCAGAGGCTATGTGGCACATTTTTTCCTTCTCTCTTTCTTAAATCTTTCCTTCTGTTATAGCCTTACAACTTCATCTCCCAAATAATCAAATGGTTAGATTTAGAGATGATGACATAATTTCTAATATTGTTGATAGGGAAAGGGATAAGAGAACCATGCTAACAACATTTTTTGATAAAAATAGAACGATGAAACAACAAGGGTATATTTGTATAAAGATTTTCCAAAACACTTCACGTGGAATGGAAGCACACGCCGTTGGAATCGTCGTTTTAGTAAAAAAAACAAAGAGGTTGTATCGTTTTCGCTAATCCAACCGAAGGAGAAAGCTACTACTTATGCCTACTTTTGTCAAATGTCAGAGGGCCTACTTCTTTTGAACATCTTTGCGCAGTTAATGGTCAAAGGTGTGAGACATTTTGAAATGCAGCTCTTGAGTTAGGCTTAATAGAAGATGATGAACATCTATCACAATGTCTCGAAGAAGCCTCTATATTTCAGTTTCCCAATACTCTTAGAAGGTTATTTGCGACCATAATGATTTTTTGCCAACCTGGAAATATTCGAACGTTATGGAATTACCACTTTGATTCACTGTCTGAAGATCAGCGGTTAAACTGTCAAAGTATCGAACGAGTTCAAAATATTGTTCTTACCGAAATTAGTGTCTTTCTACAATCCATGGGTAAAAATATCAATGAATTCGACCTTCCTAACATAACAGACGATGTTAACTTACATGATGCAGGTTATCGTGAGTTACAAGAGGAGTATGGGATTGTTTTGGAACCTGAACACTCGAGTGCCAAAGATTCACTTAATCCAAACCAAAAAAACGTGTTTGATGAGATCATGATGCATGTTGATAATGATCTTCCACGCGTCTTCTTTATTGATGGCCCAGGTGGAACTGGAAAAACATTTTTATACAATGCCTTGCTTGCTGAAATTCGGTCACGTCACGTGGTCTTATTGTTCTCGCAACAGCTTAAACAGGTGTTGCAGCTAATAATATGCCAGGAGGTAGAACGGCTCACTAGAGATTCAAGATTCCTATTAATCTTGAAAATAATTCAATGTGCAATATCAAAAAGCAGAGTGGGGCCGCTAAACTAATTCGGTCTGCCAAAATAATCATATAGGATGAAGCGTCGATGGCTAAACGACAGGCGATAGAGGCAGTCGGTTGTACATTGCAAGACATTATAGGTGTTAGTCTCCCATTTGGTGGGAAGATAATGGTTATGGGAAGTGACTTCAGACAGGTGTTGTCGGTTATTACACGTGGCACTCGAGCACAAATTGTAGACTCCGGTCTAGGAATGTCACCTCTTTGGTCTTTGACTAAAAAGATGTGGTTGACCATAAATATGATATGGTTTTCTGAATTTCTTTTAAGAGTCGGCAATGGAACTGAAGAACCAATCGAAGGAAACTATATCCGCATACCCAATGACATGACAATTCAGTGCAACAATATAAAAATTTCTATAAAATAATTGATCAATGCCATATTTCCATCAATTGAAGATAATGTATATTCTTCAGATTATATAATCTTTAGAGCAATATTGTCCACTGAGAATGTTGACGAGATTAATAATCAAATCATTGACATTTTTCAAGGGGTGGAAAAAGTTTATTACAGTTTTAACGAAGATGAAGACGTTCAGCACAACTTTTGTCCGATCAAGTTCTTAAACTCGCTAAATGTTAGTGGTTTGCTGTCTCATAAGCTTCGTTTAAAAATTAGATGCCCAATAGTATTGTTACGGAATATCAACCCATCAAATGGCCTGTGTAATGGCACGCGGTTGATATGTAAAGGTTTCATGCGAAATGTTATTGATACAGAAATTGCAATCGGTCAACATGTTGGAAGAAGAGGTTTTTTTTTTTTTTTTTTTTTTTTTGTCAAGAATCCCTCTAACCCTTTCTGAAGATGGCATGTTACCATTCAAGCTGAAAAGAAAACAATTTCCAATTTGACTTAGCTTTTCCATGACGATAAACAAAGCTCAAGGTCAAACAATTCCGCACGTTGATATTTATCTACCGGATTTTGTATTTTCACATGAACAACTTTATGTGGCGTTATTAAGAGTGATTTCAAGACAAAATACGAAGGTGTTGGTACATCTCGCCAATGATTTTAAAAAATGTGGAGTTTACACATCAAATGTTGTCTACAAGGAAGTGTTGCGTGATGAATGAGCCGCATTCATATCAAAGCGAAGGTAAGTTAGTAGATTTTGTGCCTTAATTGCTTTCAGAAATTACTATTTTAATTACTTTTTTAAAACACCTGTAAGCGTCTCACATTGTTTTTTTATGTGTCAAAATCTGGTACAGTAGAGGAGAAGATACAAAAAAGTCATGAGCGAACGAATGTATTTGTAAAATAGGAAGAGATACAAGAGACTCCCCGTATTTTGTTTTTGGTGTTTTGTCCAGCTACTTGCTTGTTTTGTACGCTTCTTTTTAATTACATCTACTTCCTTGTTTTGTACTCTTCTTGTAGATAGATCACGCCAAAGCTATAACTAAAAAAAAATTAACAAAAGTATATCACCAAAGGATCGATAAACTAGTGCCAACATATCACGAATAAGAAAACTAACTTAAATACTATACAATATATCACGAGACAACTGATAAACTAACGGTAAACGAGTATGCTATTGTAAATCGCCACTCACGCCGCATCGCACGGGTAAATGACTAGTAGTGCTATAAATATAGATAAAGCCAAAATGAAATTTCAAGAAAATCTCATTAGTGGAAGATGGTTCTAACATTCCAATTTTACAATATAATATTTCAAGATACTTTATTCCACTTAATAAATGACAAATTTTCATCTAAATGCGTCGGTGCAAAATTATTTAAAAACGTTGGCAAATTGACTTAAAAGTGTACAAAAGTCAAAATTGGGTCATCATCACCCAACTCTTATGTTCAATACCAAATAATTGAACATAAGGGGCCATACATGTCATTTCTCAAATTCATATCCCATAGAAAATTATTGCAAAACATAGGTCAGTTTTAACAAACGAAGAAAAAGCAGAAATATCCTCATGTGTGTGTGTGATCCAACAACCCATAAAGAACCAATAATCGAGTACAAAATCAGAGGCGAAATCAAAGATTTACTCTCAATTTCAATACCCTTAAGTGAATTGAACTGATAACAATCGGTAAGTGTTCTTTCAATTATTTCCAAAATAGCAGCTTTTAATTAGGTTTTGAATAAAGTACGAATTTTGCAGAAATTTGCTGAAATTGGAGCTGTATGTGGTATTGTATAGCTTAGAAACATTGTATATGATTGTTAGAATATGTTGTTAGGTTTTTTAAATTTGATAAAGTAGCTTTATTATGGGTACTGGTGTATTGGTCTTAAGCAAGTTGACCAATTTTGACTTGTGAGTGGGATTTCAAATTTATGAAAGTTTATGTTGTAAAGTTGAGTTCTGTGAAAAAAAGTTTCTATCTTTATCAATATTAGTGGTATAAATTCTTGTTTGATGTAGATAGAGGAAATAGTTTATTCATGAATTGGAAGTGGATATCCTGCTGATATAGTTGGAGTAAGTCGCTAGACGCGATTTCCTTGAGATATGAAGCTAGTTTTCGTACTTCTTGTGTTGGGAAATTTGTGTTTAGTTGCGCCGGATGCCCAAGGTATATGCTCCTTCTTGTGCTTGTGCTTTATAGGTTAATAATTAGCATGTTCAGTAGTTTTGTATGGCGATTCCAATCTGTTTACTAATGAATGGGTCGTATTGGGTTGGGTATATTGCAAAGAGGTCAAATGAGTCGATTTTTGAATATGGCTAAAAGTGGGAACAAGTGAAACGGGCCGAAGGTTACCCAAGTCTTCTTTTAATGCATGTAACCACTTAAAGCATAATTTTCAAAGATTCAGTTTAGTATTGCGGTACTATCGTTTTTTTCAACCATAATTAAGATATTCATTATTTGTAAGGATTTTATGAAAATGGACAGATAAGTGTCGGAAATTCCCCGACTGCGGTTTATTTCTCCGTGTACTTAAAAATGACCAACTTTAACCCGAACCTGTGTTGACCCGTTCCCTAAATTTTAACCCTTGAGAATATGAAATGATTTTTTTTTTTTTTTTTTGCAGGAGATGCTCTCTTTGAACTGAGAACTTCACTTAAGGCTTCACCCGATCAGCTCACAGACTGGAACCAGAATCAAGTGAATCCATGCACTTGGTCTAAAGTTACGTGTGATCCCAATAACTATGTTTTGTCCGTGTAAGTGACCGTGATATCCGTTTCCACTTATCTGCAACGTTGTAGATTTGTTACGGATTTTAGGGTTTTCTAGTATAATTTTAGATTTGTTTTTACTTGCAGATCTATGTCTTTCATGGGATTCACAGGAACTTTGTCACCAAGAATACAAGCTCTTTCAAAACTTACCATACTGTATGTATAAAATAATCAGAAATTTTTATTTTTTATCATTATTGGTATAGGAAAATTTGCAAAGAAAGTCATGCTTTCATATCCCGATTTTTCAATATCAATGACCCTTTTTTTCAATATGGTAAAGTTATATGTATTGTTTTGATATGCAAATTATGGTATGCTATCTGTAATTATCAAAATTTATTATATCACCATACACTAAAGGACGGCGAATCATAGTTTTATTTCAGCATAACCGTGACACCCACAAAATAATTAAGTATATTTAAAGAAGACGAAAAGCACACTTAACATGGTACACAAATATAATATAAAAAATTCACAATTAGAAGCAGGACGATAAAGAAATATATCAATGAAAATGTAGTTTATGTTCTTGCATGGAACTTGATTTTCATCGTATGTTCACTACAAGTTTTTAGTGTGTGTCAATTGACCTTTAATTTGTCCTTCAGTTCTTTGCAAGGGAATCAAATAACAGGGGGGATACCTGAAGACTACGGGAACCTGACTAGCTTGACGATGTTGGATCTCGAAAATAATCATTTAACTGGACCGATACCGTCTTCACTGGGAAATTTAAAAAATCTACAATTTTTGTAAGTAATGAGTTATTTTCACACTTTTTGTCTTTTTATCTTATTTCCTTATATTTTCTTAATAGTTAGTATATTGAATATAATTAAAAAAAAAAACCTATAAAAAAATAAAAATATGCTTTAAATACATGTTAGATGTTAGATGGCTTTTGCCGTGTTTCGTTTCCAGACAGTTTTATATTTTACATATTTGACCTATTATCAGACTAATATAGCCGGATTGAGATCCGTTTAATTGAAACGGTGTGCAATTGCCACCTTATTACTATATATATAATAAGAAATGTGGTAGGATCTTAGAAATAGTGTGGTGGTGTTAACATACACCGCCACGTGTCTCAATCTCATTGATCCATGATTTCAATATATATATATATATATATATTTTTTTTGTAATCTCAGATTTTACCGGCCAGGTTTTCTTCGTCAATCTGAGTGGTTTTCGTCTTGTTTTGTTTTAAGATTTTCTCGGTTTTGGTCGTCGTTTGCTTACTACCCGCACCCGCAACACGGGTTTTGCCCCCACTTTCTAAAAACTTAAAAAAATATCACTTTGACCCACTCGACTTTCTAATACGTGTCGGTATAAGTTCGAGTTTGTCTACGCTTTATGCCGGATGGTGGCATAAGTTCACGTTTGTCTTTGCCTGTGTTTTACGTCACGTGGCGGTATAAATTCACGTATTTTTTTCTAAGTTTTTTACCAGTTTAGATCGTCATTTGCTTACTACTTAGCACCGTTTAATTGGTTAAATACTAGTCACAGATAATATGTAGCATGCCATTAAAAATATTTACTTGTATAATGTGTTATTTTTCCTTTTTAATTGTATATGTAGGATATTGAGCCAAAACAATCTCGAAGGGCCTATCCCAGACTCACTATCAAGTCTACCGAACTTGACTAGCATGTAAGTAATCGAAATTTGTGTTTACGTTTATTTTTACCAGTGTCATTACTCATTGTAACGTTTTGTGTGCAGTTTACTTGGTTCCAACAACCTGAGTGGTCAAATACCTGATCATTTATTTCAGGTCTCTAAATACAAGTACGTGCATTTGAATTTACGGAAAGTATCCATAATATTTACATGTTCACGACGTTTAACATTGATTGCTTATTACAGCTTTACAGGGAACAAATTGAACTGTGGCGTTAATAATACCCACCCTTGCACGTCTGGTTCCGAAGGTACGTTGATTCAAGCCTCTTTTATACTGTAATAATGTATAATAGAGGTGACCATTTCGACCTTTTAATGGGTATACGGGTCAAGTTCTGTTATACTTTTCTTTAGTGTGTCAATTCCGAAGAATCTATCTATATATATAATACATGAAAATCTTTGAGGACACGTATCACTTTCTGGTGCCTCCTCACCCTTATTTTCCCGCATCTCTCTCCTATTAATAATTAAATAATAATATTAAATTATAATTTTCACGTTTCTCTCTTATTTATTTAATATTTATTTTTCAACTATTTCATCTATTTTTCTGCTTGTTAGTAATTATTAAATGTTTAATTGATCCAACTCCGTTAATACACGGGTTTCTAACCGAGTTAGCTAATATGGAAACGGGTCGAAAGTCGCCCAGAGTGTATTCAAAATGCATAAAACCTCCTAAATTGTTTTATTTAAAAATTAGACTATCATGGTAAGAACATAATAATAAAACCATACCAATTACCGAACACGATCGATAAATTAATTACTTATAATACTCAAGGTAAAAAAAGGAAAAAAAAAATGTTTGCGGGTTGACCCACCCTTTCTTTATATATCCGGCGACTTTAAATTTTTTGTAATGTTTTAGATGCTTCGAAGAAGTCAAAGGCAGGGATTTTAATCGGGGTGATTGCCGGAGTCCTCGTTCTTCTTTTGCTTGGATGCTTGATGTTGTTTTTGTGGAGGGGTAGGCACAAAGGCTACAAGCGTGAAGTCTTCGTTGACGTGCCAGGTGTCCTTGCTTCTCAACTATTTATATATCGTAAAACGAATATTTTACCGGCTGTTACACACCATATACCTATTTAAATTTACACTTTTCCTAATTCATGAAAGTTATTTTAGAGAGCATGTTAAATTACTCATGTGATTGTTTGTTTAGGGGAAGTTGACCGAAGAATAGCGTTTGGTCAACTGAAGCGTTTTGCATGGAGGGAACTACAGGTTGCTACAGATAACTTCAGTGAGAGAAATGTGCTCGGACAAGGTGGCTTCGGGAAGGTTTATAAAGGAGTTCTCGGGGACAACACAAAAGTCGCAGTGAAACGGTTAACCGATTACGAGAGTCCAGGTGGCGATGCAGCATTCCAACGTGAAGTAGAGATGATAAGTGTTGCTGTACATAGGAATCTCTTACGTCTCATCGGCTTTTGCACCACACCCACCGAACGTTTGTTGGTCTACCCTTACATGCACAACTTAAGTGTCGCCTATCGCCTAAGAGGTACTCTACTTCTGCTTTAAGAGTTATTAAATGAATAGAGTAAGATGCCATTTTCGTCCATGAGGTTTGGCTACTTTTGCAACTTTCGTCCAAAGGTTTGTTTTTCCGCATCTGAATCCAAAAAGTTTGAAATCTTGCCATTTTCATCCAACTCGTTAACTCCATCCATTTTTCTCTATTAAATGAGGGGCATTTCGTCTTTTTTTAAAATAAAAAACACTATAAGAAATAAAGATCCACCTCTGTTGACATTCTCCCCATCCAAACCCTTTAATCATCACAAAAAAATGTCTAAAAAGACGAGAATACCCCTGACATAACGCTAAAAAATGGATGGAGTTAACAAGTTGGATGAAAATGGCAAGATTTTAAACCTTTTGGAACCAGATGCAAAAAAACAAACCTTGGGACGAAAGTAGCCAAACCTCAGGAGTCAGGGACGAAAATGGCATTTTGCTCAAATGAATATATCCTTCAAACAAAGAACCCTAATATATTCTAACAAAATATCTCTTTAATTTTTTTTAAATTATTTGATTTTGACAGAACTTAAACCTGGAGAGGCGGTTTTGGACTGGGCCACAAGGAAGCGGGTGGCTTTAGGGACCGCGCGTGGACTCGAATATCTTCACGAACATTGCAACCCGAAAATTATTCATAGGGACGTTAAGGCGGCTAATGTATTGCTTGATGAAGATTTTGAAGCTGTTGTAGGTGACTTTGGGTTAGCGAAGTTGGTCGATATCAGAAAGACTAATGTGACAACCCAAGTTCGTGGGACAATGGGTCACATAGCTCCGGAATATCTGTCTACGGGAAAGTCATCAGAGAGGACTGATATTTTCGGATATGGGATCATGCTTCTAGAAATTGTGACCGGACAACGGGCCATAGATTTTTCACGCCTTGAAGAAGAAGACGATGTCTTGCTTCTTGACCATGTAAGTATTACTTTTTCTTTAGATTTCAGAGTAAAATGCCATTTTCGCCCCTCGGGTTTAGCCAGTTTTGCGACTTTCGTCCAAAGGGTTGTTTTTTTCGCAGTTGAATTCAAAAGGTATAAAATCTTGCCATTTTCATCCGGCTCGTTAACTCCATTCATTTTTCTCTGTTAAGTCAGGGGTATTTTCGTCTCTTTATTTAGTACGGGTATTTGAATACTTGTACATTATGCTAAATGCTTGTACATAAAGTGGAAAAGACCGAAATGCCCTTTAAATTAACAAAAAAAAAAAAAAACGAAAATACCCTTGACTTAACGGAGAAAAATGGATAAGAGTTGACAAGCCGAATGAAAATGGCAAGATTTCAAGCCTTTTGGATGCAGATGCGAGAAAACAAACATTTGGACAAAACTGGCCAAACCTCAAGGACGAAAATGGTATTTTACTCTAGATTGTAAGTGCTTAAAGATAAAACATAACGGAGTTGTAAGCAAATGGGTCGAGATTTCCACCTCTGATAGTTGATTATATTTTGTGCATGTATGAAGGTGAAAAAACTCGAAAGGGAGAAACGGTTGGATGCTATTGTGGACCGCAATCTGAATAAGAGGTACAACATGGAAGAAGTGGAGATGATGATTAAAGTAGCATTATTATGTACACAAGGGTCACCGGAGGACCGACCCGCGATGTCAGAGGTGGTGCGAATGCTTGAAGGTGAAGGTCTTGCCGAACGCTGGGAAGAATGGCAGAATGTCGAAGTTACGCGTAGGCAAGAGTATGATCGCTTGCAAAGACGATTCGACTGGGGTGAAGACTCTATTTACAATCAAGATGCTATTGAGTTATCTGGTGGGAGATAATTACCGTCTTAGTGGATACATGTTATCGTGTTGTGTATTAAAATTTCACTTTCTTGTGTGTACAAATTATGGTTTTATGATGGTTTTTCTGTTGTGTTTCTTGTTGTCTACTTGTGTATGTGAAGGGAAGCATGTTTGTCTTTTTTGCTTGTACAACTTTGGAAATCTTCAAGGTTGCAAATAGTAAAATACATATAACAATTTTGGAGAGAATACAAACCAAGGCCAATGGTCCTCTTGAAGAGTAACACAAATCTATAAGCAAACATTGTACCTTGGAAACGTGAAGTAGGCAAAGTTTTAATTATGTTTACACCGAGTCCTAACCTAATCTGCTGAATTTACACTGAATTATATGCCTTTTGCGTACGCTTAATCTGCCAAATTTACACCGAGTTCTATGTTTTTTTGCCTAACCCTACCTAACTTCTGCGTAATTATCACTGTCACACCTAATTCTGTCGAATTTACATTGAATTCGATGTTTTACTGTTAACCCTAACCCAACTTCTGTGTAATTTCTCACCAAATATTGTGTTATACACCTAGTTCTGCCTAACTTACACTAAATTCTATTTTACGTCTACCGCTAACCTAACTTTTGCGTAATTTCACTTAATATTGTGTTTTACACTGAATTCTATGTTTTACGCATAACCCTAACGTAACTTGTGCGTGATTTCACTAAATAGTGTGTTTTACGCCTAATCTTCCAAATTTACACCGAATTCTAATATTTTACACGTAACCATAACCTAAATTCTGCCTATTTAACACCGAATCCCGAGTTTTACGCCCAACCTTAACTTAATTTCTGTCAAATTTGTAGAGATCGAAATGAGATTACATCTAATTTTACATTTAAGTATCCAAAAATTTGAAAAGACCCTCTTAAGGCTCAAACCTTTTATAATAGTTCTTCTCAAACTTTAAGAACATTTATTATTACTAATATTCTTTGGTTTTGTTTTTCCTTTTTCATTATTCATTTTACCTCTACATGCACATATCTCTATAAAAGTCCTCCCTTTTACCATTTTTCTTTCTTCATAGATTCACAGTAAAAACCTTTCTTATTTGTTTTCCTCTTTTCATATTCATTTTACCTTTACCAACACCAATTTTCATTCTTCACATAGAAAATCAGGTATAAACAACCTCAATTCTCTCCTCAGGTTGCGCCTACTCATCGATGAGTTGAGCGCTTTGGTCCCAGATTCATCTGCAGACTCTCTATGATGTGTAACGTTTCAAAATCACACATTACTCATCGACGAGTTGAGCTCTTCGGCCCCAAATTTCATCTACAGACTCTCTATGATGCATCACGTTTGAAAACCACACATACAACCAAAGAAAGACATCAGATACAAAAAAGATAATCATGACATCTATATCTGTTTGGCACGCGACAATTATGTATGGATACAGAATACAGATACAACTAGTAGTGTTCTAGATTATGCACAAGATAAATTTTAAAAAATTTAGAGGTGCTTCAGGCTGACCAATTCGATGTCAAATATGATAATCCCCAAGGTAGATCCTTCTCCATTCGCAAGGCGGGTAGGATTGAAGATGGTGGTGAACAGCCTTTGCCTGTCAAAAAACTGTCAACAAAAGAGGATACGATTACATGTCTTGTAACGAACGAAGATCGATCCGACAAAAGGAGACCGGAGAACACAAATGCTCATTTGAAAGTTTGGAGAGCTTACGTTTGGTGGAACGGGCTCCTGATCCATGTTCTGATATCCTTGGGATGGCGGGATGATGACCCGACGAATACCTCCTACTTTCATTGTTCTAACGGCTGCTTGGATCCCTGCTATTACCTGGACTACGTTAAAAAATGAAACACAATGTTCTCATCGCGGATCATAGAATACTAAACACTAACAATAATCAATTTTGATGTGTAGGCAAACACCCATATTTTATATATAAATTCCTTATGTAAATTTAATTTATCACACACACAACTCTAACTAAGGTAGCGGATCAAACCACTTACTTTGGCTGAACCAAGAACGAAAACAAAGGGAATCGGTTCACCGGTTTCATCTTTGTGATCATATGTTGAATCAAAGCGCCATCCTTGCTTCGCAGCTAACCGACCATAGTAGTGAATGGCAACCTGCAAAAATGCAAATACATATACATATGAACAAGACAGATTACATGTTTACACCAAAATACATTTTCAGTAATCCTTTAAAACAAGTTACTTATTCTCAATGTATATATAAATGTACCTCAGATTTTTAGTACCTTCTACATCATTTTTTACACTCATTCATACACTATTACACTCAACAACACTACAACATATGCATAATTTTTTTAGATTTTGAACAAACTCACGCTTTTATTAGACCATTTATGGAATAACTAAACTCTTCAAAAAGTGTTGCCACCTCAGCACCACATGGGCAGAGGAGCATTAACTAAACCACCAATAACTATGCTGTAGTGGAATAACTTAAACTTAAATTAAAAGAAAAAAAAAACAATGTGATTGGTTGAAAATTTGATGGGCCCCACAAGCATTCTCGACAACGCCTATTAATCTGTTATAACAATGGCGGGTGCTTCACTGGAATCCCCCATTAACTAGCTGGAATGATGTTTAGCGCTCCAGCTGGGTGATGTAGCATGGGGCACATATCGACAAGACGACTACATAAAGCCTTACTATTACTCAATTTTATCATTAAAAAGCAATGGGTGAATAGTATCAAATCTTTACACATGTCAGCCGAAAGACAAAAGGGTACATGCACTAATCTGCCTTTGTCACGATTGATGCAAAACTACTATGGGGTCTCACTGGAAGCAGCCACTCTATTCCTATGGGGTAGAGGTAGGCTCTCTACATCTTACCCTCCTTAGACCCTGTTTTAGCTTTGCTATTGGTGAAATTTTCTGAGTATGATGATGACGATGATTTAGATTTTTTATTTTTTTTTCTGATTTTAAAAATAATCCATTTATCATTTATTTTTCTCTAACAACTTGAGTTTGTTAACTTTAACTTTTCTGTTAAATTTTCTTGTCTAACAATAGCATATAAATTTTATTGAAAACTGAGTTATGTTTAAGATAAACTGATAAAGTATTTACTTTCTATCGTAAACTATACCACACTACCACTGGTGCTCTACTACCAATACCGTACAGAATCGAACATTTATCGGATGCATACTATGGTTTCGGTTTCAATACAAGTCGGCTTAGATATTATTTGGTATTTTTGAGATAAAAAAATATTAACAAAATCTAAGCATAAAACTTCACATATTCATCCTAAATTATTAACAAATTGTAACTAAATTCTCTAATTACCGGTGAATAAATTGAAAAAGAGAGTGAACGAGCATCGAAACCTGATCGCCATTAACCGGATAATCGCCATCACCAACGCGAAGATCCAACACCTTAACGCCTCCAGATTCAGGTAGTTCGGAAAACCGAGGAGTAGCGGCGGCAGCTTCTGAGGAACGAACGGAGGAATTGCAAAACAAAACCGGAACTGATAACGCCGCTGCGAGTAGGGATAAAGTTCGTCTGGTAACCACAGTGACAGTATGTGTAGTGGTGGTTGGAAGATGATGAGGGTTGTTGTCACAGAAGGTTACGGTGTGGGGAACACGGAGAGTTGAGGTGGACGCGCCGTAGCTTAGCATTTTCTCCTCTTCGATTCCTATCCTATCGCGTGTGCGGTTGGTTACGTTGGAGACTCGAGAGCCGATTCCACATATTCAATTCTGTTTTCGTTTTACATACAAAATTAAGGGAGTGGGGGTGGTCCGTCATCGTCACCCCATCACTCGTTAAAAATTATACCACACCGCCGCCACCTAATATATCACGTGTTAAAACAATCATGTGCGGAAAAATCAAAAAAGGAACGTTGGTTGTGGCCGTTTGGGGGGGGGGGGTTGAACGTTGGGGTTTTTTTTTTTTTTTTGAATGTTTATATAAAATCCATCAAACCAAATCCATTTCATATCAAAAATTATCCAACTCACTTCAAAAAATCAAACAATTCTCCATTTGATTTCAAAAATAATTTTACAACAAACATGGAAGGTTCAAGCAAGAGGAGGGGGGGGGGGGGGGTTCAACAAAAAGAGGTTCGGGTACAAAGAAAAATCCCGTAAGACCCAAGGTTCGAGCGAATCTTGGCGAGCCGACGCGCTTTAGGTTGCAAGACGAACCCGAGCAAGTCCCACATTTTCAAACCCAACAATATCCACCCTTTCAATCTCAAACGTATCAAAACCAACCGTTCGTTCCACCGTTTCAACCTCACCAATTTCAACCCCAATCGTTTCCACACTTTCAAACCCAACCCAAACAACTCGACCCACTACTAGAAGATAACACCCTCATCCGTCAATTTGCAAATGCGTATCGTGAACCACAACCAAGTCTCGACGACGATGAAGATGATGATTACCTTCAAGAAGAAGAAGAAAAAGAAGAAGAAGAGGAAGAAGAAGAGGAAGAAGAAGAAGAAGAAAATGATGACGTTCAAGTCGGTTGTAATTCAACAAAAGCGCGAGATTTGCGAAAGGTGGGGTTGGGAGATGCCACCCGTTTAATTTAAGTTTTTTTTTTCCAATGTTTAGTTGTTCTTTATTTTGCTATGTAATTTATTTTTTAATTTTAATGAAATTTATAATTTAGTGTTTTATTGTTAACTTCTAATTTAAAAAATTTTAAAAAAATTTGTGAGTGATGGAATTCAATCACTAGTGATGACCATCGCCACTAAAAATGGCTTGTGAGTGATAGAATAGTGGTTGATGACATGGCGAAACTTGATTGGATGTTTGTGAGTGATGGAATTCTATCACTAGTGACCACCCCCACTCCCCTTAGTTTTTCGATCATGAAGGGTATTTTAGTCACCCTTTTTATACATTTTATTAAGACTAGAATCTGGGTATTCTCTTAAGAAGCTTTTGTTTTTTACCATTGGGCTACAACTCAAGTGGCAAGTGGCAACCGGAGAAACTATCCATCTACACGTAGTAACAAGTGAGAATACTAGATGAAACAAATATATAATTTTAGAATGTTAGGAGACTAAAAAGCATTTTACTTTTTGTTTCTATAAGTAAATGTCACGTCCTCGGATGGTGTTCAAAAATTTACGTACATTATACTTTTGGCAAAAAGTGGAGGTTCGTTGGTTCATGGGGTACAACGGCGCAAATGCGTTAGGTTGTGATTCGGATCAATTTTCTTGGTTTGTGAACCCCAGATGTTTACCAAAGAAAAATGTAGGGTAAGGGTTGGAAATTTGGTTCAAGTTCATTGTAAATTTGTAACACCGTTGCAATTGGGTCAGGTATTTGGGATTGTAACGTCCCTACTCTAAGAATTAGTTCAATTATTTATTTATTAAAAGGATTATGATTTATTTGTTTGTATATTTGGACAGAAGTAAAACTAGAAATAAATTATGACCATGTTTTTAAATGTTTTAAAATTGTAGGCGTTCTATATCTATATTTCATCTGTTGTTTCTTTAAAGTGTACTTATATGAAATTAAAATTGTCATGTCTATAAAATTGACAGTTACATTTTTGTTTATCAAAAGTTGTCTTAAAGTTTTAGGTACTCAGGGCACCATTGGCAACCCCCATAAGGCTTGTTAAGGTAGCTCGGCAACACCATCGCATGCGGCTTGGGTAGTGGAATCACCGGGAGGTAGCGTGTGCCGATTTGGGTATGTATAGAAATCGATTGAATGTAGGGGTGCAATGAGGTGGTTCTCAATGGTTGGTGCCATTTGGGTACTTCTCGATGGATGCCCTACTAATTCAGGTACTTTTCCATGGATATGGTTAAAAACAACGAGTTTCTCCATCATTAATTGGTGCCATTTGAGCATTTAGGTTGTGCCCCCAGCATTTTTATGTAATACTAAATAAATGAGTCATTACACTTTCACTTCGACCAATCAAGATTGAGAATGTACTACATATGTCCTCTCAAGAAGGAAAGAGGCAACACTAAGGTGTTAGTTTGTTTTTTAAGAGGTAAAATATATGCAGTTTGCGAACAACATCTGCAGATATCTGTAGAAGAAGAGGTGAACTAAACCTCTGCAGTTTGCAAGAAGAAGGTTGTTTGTTTTTTTAACGTATGTAGACTTCTAAAATAAACTGGTAGTGGTGTACAAACGGTTGTGGTGGTCGACGGTGGTGGTGGACGATGGGGGTGGGCGGTGGTGGTGGACAGTGGTGGTGGACGTGGATGGTGGGTGCTGGTGATGGACAGTGGTGGTGGGTGGTGGATGGTGATGATGGACGACGATGGTGGTGGTGATGGACGGTGGTGGTGGTGTTTAACCTTCTACAGACCTTAGAAGATCTTAGAAGTGAATGGGATAAGTCTGCACCAAGAAGAGCTCGCGCAGACTTTTTTTAATGAAACGTCTTCGGAAAAACAAACAAACAGTCTGCAGATGGCAATGTCTGCGCGACGCAGACAGAAGAGCTTGCGCAAATTTTTTTTTTAGAAAAACAAACATCACCTTGTTGAAATGCAAAATTCCAACAAGCGGTTTACATTAAGGAGAAGGACCGATCACACTTTTTCTCCGACCCGCAATGAAGATGCAAAAATCCATCGAGCGGTTTTATTAGAGGAAATGATTTGTAGATATTTGTATTTATTTAATTGATCTATTTCCTTGTAAATCAGTTATTGACTCTCCATAATCATAGGAGAGATTTCTGTATGTTTTGAATATAAATACTAATCTCAATCACCTCACAAAGCATTGAGGTTGATTTTCTACATGGTATCAGCCTAACTTCTCTCCTCAATCGATCCCAATTTTCCCCTCCCCTTCATTTTTCTTCTTCTTCTTCGATCCTCTTATGGCTACCTCCTCAGCCGAACCTGTTGTTCCCCATCTCTCCCCTGTCAAACTCTCCTCCACAAATTATCTTATCTGGCGTAATCATATGACCTTGTTACTAGGACTCCACAAGCTTTCGGCCCACATTGATGGTGCTTCTTCACCCGCTGAAACCGTCACCACTGATGGTAAATCTTCGCCCAACCCAGAATTCACATCCTGGACCGCTGCTGATCAGAAGGCTGCCTTTCTTCTTCTCTCTTCTCTCACCGAGGAAGCCGCAACTGAAGTTCTGGGCATCACTAGTGCTCGACAGATCTGGATTGCGCTAGAAAATACCTACAGTAATGCGTCCATTGAACGCGTTCAGGCCTTACGTGACTCTCTTCAACAACTTACCAAAGGTACGGCGTCCGTTACGGAATTTTCACGCAAGTTTAAGCTTCTCTGTGAACAGCTCGCTGCAATCGGTCATCCGGTTGCCGAAACCGATAAGATACATTGGTTTCTTCGTGGCCTTGGTCCTTCTTATGAAGGTTTTTCCATTGTCATTCGTGCCGTCAAACCTGCACCATTGTTTCGTGATTTGGTTTCCCAAGCAGAAAGTCATGATTTGTTCTCTCAATCTCTTCATGGTACGACCACACCTCCGGCTGTGTTTCATGTTCAAACCAAACGTGAATCTTCAACGCCAAGTCGAGGACGTGGCTCATATCGTGGTGCGTCTTCTCGTGGTTCCTATGTCAAGGGCCGCAATAACAACCGTCGTCCGCCTCACTGTCAGTTGTGCCGTACAAATGGCCACTATGCTTCGGCCTGTCCGGATCTTCGCACGTTTGCAGCTCAGTCACCAGCCTCGGATGATGCCTTGGCCAAGGCATTTCATGCTCAGTGTCATGTTACACATGATACCCCCGATTGGACCGGTGACACGGGAGCCACTGATCACATGACACCTAATCAAGAGTGTCTCCATCACTCCACCCCTTATAAAGGTAAACATCAGGTTGTTTTCGGGAATGGTAAGCGACTTCCTATAACACACATTGGTTCCTCTAAACTTGGTGATAACATTAACCTCCGCAATGTGCTTGTTGTCCCGAATCTCACCAAAAACTTATTATCAATAAGCAAGCTTACTGCTGATATTCCGGTTGTTGTATTGTTTTCTCAAAAAAATTTTCATATTCAGGATCGGACAACAAAGCAGGTTCTTGCTCGGGGAACATGCGTTGACGGACTCTATGTGCTTCGGAATGAACCACAAGCTCTTGTTGCTGGTGTATCAAATAAAGCCTCTTATGAATTATGGCATGCTCGTTTGGGTCACGTGTCGTTTGATGTTATTTCTATTTTGAATAAAACTGGTTGTTTGTCGCTTACATCTTTGTTACCTAGACCTGCTCTTTGTTCTTCCTGTCAACTTGCAAAAAGGACAACGGTTACCATTTATTAATAATGACAAACGAGCTTCCTTTCCGTTAGACTTGGTTCATTGTGATTTATGGGGTCCTGTGTGACAACCCAAACTCTCAAGGTTAGTGCTGTTTAGTCTCGTGATTTTAACTCCTCTCATTATCCCTCTGTAACGTTTCTCACTATGTTAAACTTGTTAAACGTAAATGTAATCGGGTACGAGTGAGTGTGTACTTGGGTATTATTGTGTCAAGAGGTTAGTAGGGGCCGCACAGATCCATGAACGACCTAGGCTAGGTATCAATATATTATTGAGCCAAGTGATAGTAATCAACAACTTTCCACATGCACATGCATTCAGATGGGAAATTGCTAACAACAAACTGTTCTATTTAACCAAGCACATGGGCCGCCATTCTCAAACTCAGTCAACTCGATTATTTATAACATTTCAGTAAGGATGACAAATTATGATTGGGCCAAAGCTTCCACTAACTTGCCTTGGGTGAGGAGATCCTGTATAGATGGCCGACAACAAGCAAACAAGTCAATTTACACTGAAAAATTATTGGGCCACCACCATTAATAAGCAATCTCGGCCCACACCACTAGTCGACGAAAAACAATGGGTGTTTCGCCACCCTCACCATTGGACGAAAGGAGGACTTTTGTTAAAAGGCTGTTTCGCCATTAAGGGGCCTCGGCCCAGGTCTTGTCAAGCCCAGACACCCTTAATGTAACGTAGACATATGAGTATTTCATGATTTTGAAAACACACGGATGAAAACCCTAGTGCTAACCCCTCCCTCTCTAGTCGGCGGCAACACATCTGTCTCATCTCCTTCGTTTAATATCTGGTATGTATATTTATTATGTGATTATATTAGTTATGTGATCGTAATAAACTGTGTATTAGATCTAGACTTGTTGGTAAGTAAAAATAGATGATATGCATGCTGAATCCGATGCTAATTTATGACGATTGACTGCTAGTATTGTCACGAGTTATATGAACACTAGTAAACTGATTTGGTATAATGAATAGTGATCTATGATGCATTGATGGTGCAACTGATTGAAGCATGATGATTCGTTGCAGGGATTAGAAAGACAGATGATTTAATTGTAGAATCTGAATGGAGTGATATATGTTACTTGCTGATTATGATGAGTTGTGTTATGATATTATTGTATGTAGTTAATGGAATTCTAAACTGGCGGCTCAGGTGAATTTGTAAATTTTGATTCATCAATCCATGTGCATGTAAATAACCGACTGCCATGTGTAATTGTAACCTAATCTCATCAATCAACCCATGTGCTCACCCTAAGTATGTTGTCAGAATAGTCTAATGTACTAAACCTTACCGAATGCTTAATTAAATGAGAAACTGTTTGTGGGATATACATGAAAGTTAGATATTGGGTGTTGATAAATGTGAGGAGTATGGGTGACTTGCTAGATGAAGGGATCACGTGAGTAAACTTGTAGTCACTACATGAACCGGTCCACTAATAGCATGTATATGTTAGCAGTTGTTGGCCACTGTTGTTGGTTTCGAGAATGGTAACAATGCCAAGAAACCATAGGTAATGATTAGGGCACATGAGAGGTTTTGAGTGATAACATAATCAAATATTATTTTGATAATGGCGGTATAACACAAATTGGTGAACTTGACAGTATGTCGTAATGATTGCAAATAATTGTTTTGTCTTGTACGGAACCATAGCGGTTAGGTACTTTTGTTTGGGCTTGGTGTGAGTATAAAGTGCTATGAAATATTATCGCTGCATGCATATTCGTGGGTTTGAGACGTGAACTGTTTATGTGGGTTAGTAGGATTTATGGGGTTGTATCGTGAAAATACGTATAAACCGAATGCTCGTTGTAACCTGTATGATAATGCGTGCCATACTTGTGTATCATATGTGAAAGATATACATCAAGTAAGTGAATACTATATAAACAAAACTAATCATTATTGGTAACAACACTAGGGTCCGGGTGACCAACGAGGAACAAGTAACTGTACGTAACATAATCTTACCGAGCAAACCAAGGTGAGTTCACACTTCCAAGGCATGGGATTCCCGGTGGGTTGGGAATGGTATTGATGGAATGAGATTGAACAATTACTCGTACTTACACTGTTGCTAGACTATCTACCATCATCCTCAGGTTTCGAGGGACACGTACGTAAAACCTACGTACACTTGTGCTTACTTCTGTCCTCAGGTTTCGAGGGACACTTACGTAAAACCTACGTATACATGTGCTTACTACTGTCCTCAGGTTTCGAGGGACACTTACGCAAAACCTACGTAAACCACACGCGTACCACTGTCCTCAGGTTAACAAGGGCACTTACGTAAAACCTACGTAAACCTCGTACGTACTCCTGTTCTCGGGTTCAGAAGAACACTTATGGTTACCACTAGTCTAGTACATACAAACATGGGAAGCCCCCACTAAATATCGTAAAAAGGTTTGGGAAACAGGGAAAACTGGTTAATCATATTTTTACTATGGGAAACCCCCATCATCTATGGATATGTTCGGGAAACAGGGTAAACTGTTATTTTACGTGGGAAACCTCCACCATCTATGGATATGTTTTGGGAAATAGGGTAAACTGGTTAAACATATTTTCAACATGGGAAACCCCCACGGCAAGTGAGCCAGCTAAAGACAAACTACGTTTTCGTAAACACTTAAAACGAACACCCAACTGTGAACTCGCTCAACATTGTTGTTGACTAGTTGTTACATGCCTTGCAGGCCCTTAGGTGCATATTAAAGGAACTTGCTGTCTGAGAAGCTGGAGTGGTCATGGGTCGGGACACAAGGAAACGCAACACAAGACTAAGAGCTTACACGTGATTTTTATGAACACTTATTTAGTTGAATATGCTTCCGCTGTAAACTGGAAAATATTGTACACTGTTGTTAATAAATGAAAGTTTATTTAAATATACTCATGATGTTCAATGTGATTGGTGGCTAAGATCCTGGTCAGTCACGCCTCCGAGCGGTGGTACTCTGCATGTGGATTTTGGGGGTGTGACAGATTGGTATCAGAGCCATTGGTTATAGTGAACTTGGTTTTAAAAAGGGAAACTATTTTTGTAAAACCAGACTATAACCGGATAGTTCTGAAAACGGGATTACGACCATGACACTCAGCTCCAGATTGCAAGGTTCGTCTCTCTTATACACATTGTACTACATAACTAGTGAACACCTACATATGATATTGCATGTGATTGCACGCTTACCACCACGATACGAAATCATGAACACTTGCACGTGTTAGGTGACTAATAGGGTGGCAAATCCCTAAACTCTCATGACCTACGGTATGTGACACTCTTTGATTGCTATTCGAGTATGAGGAACCATTTGACATGCGTTAAGAGGAACTGAGATGAGCATGCAAATCACAATATTATTGTGGGTGCACACATAATAATACTGTGGGGTGCATGTGAGTCCCAGTGAGGCTTAACAAGTGGAAAAGGGGTTCCGTTCCGTCATTTGATCGAAGAGAAACATAATAAACCTATAGGGGTCATAGTAGTAATTGTTCCCTACTCAAACACAAACGTGAACTTTTCATTTATCTTTAGATCCCTTCGAAACTCGATGCTATCAAGTGTTGCCTAAACACTCCTCTGAGCTCAGTGAACCATGTAGATTGTTAGGTGCTTATACGAACGTCCATGGGTTGGATGTCGCAACGTCGAATGAATGATCGATAAACTTTCACTTTTCTTCGTTTGCTGGAACTTAACGTATTGACGTCTCATATTCTGAAGTGCGATCACTTCTGCAACACTCCCGCAACATACTGTGTATTACTCAAACCACTCGCAACATCGACGGACAGGAGGATGAGCGTAGCACTTTGCCGACCTCAGTACTTGACGACCCTAATTATCGGCAACGAATACCAGCAAATTGGCTCCAATCAAATCCATAACTCTTGTCAGCGACCCATGGGAGTCAACTCTTAAGAATCAATCGGGGCATAAGTGATGATAATTGACCTTAGTGTGGTATGCGTAACTGCCAGCACAGTGAGTAGCGCTTTAGGACGTGGCACAGGAAGTGAAAAGATGAATTATGATGGTAAAGAATCAGAGGGCTTCATTTCGAGCAACGACATTGGGGGTAGCAGTCACAACGACAACAAGGTGCTTGTAACCCTAGCTTTTAGTAAGGGAATAAAGGTGCCTCCAACATGGTTTGGCTGTAGTTAAGTTAAGAGGTCTACGAACAAAGGGACAACGACAGTACTTGAACACCTAGTAATGGAAACAACAACACCAGGAATGGTGCTCTTGGAAGGGCATTTAGAACTGGCGTGGGCGACGTCAGGAGTTAACGACATGGTAGCCAGTATGAATAGCAATCTACTTCATCTCCATTCCGTTTGACCCCGATGCTCCTAAAAAAAATTCGAACCTCATATGATAATTGGGATGTAAGCACGACCTTGTGAGACAAGTGTTCGACATCGACTTTTCTTCTAATATTCTTGATAGATGTACCCCGTAAGAAGACAAATCTACATATCCCTCTCCTTCGTGGAGGATTGTTCTTTGTTCTAACACGCCAGAGTGGCACAACGGTTAGCGTCATTTCAGCAAGAAAAGCCAGGAGTGGCTACGGAAGGATTACCCCGCAATGTAAACGTTCGATACTGATGTCAAGGCTAAGGAAAGGAGGATGGAGGATCCACCAATTATTCGTGATTTCTCCCTAAGTGTTACCAGAAGAACTGTCAGGTTTACCTTCACATCATAAGGAACTGCCTAATCAACTTCAGGAATTATTGGACTTGACTTTTATCGGATCTAGTTTTCGCTTTGAGGAGCCCTCGCTATACCCATGAAGAGAAGCCTTTTCGTATGTGTACTAATTATCGAGAACTCAACAAGGTGACAGTCAAGAACAGTTTGCCTCGACCACGTATTGGAAACCTGTCGACCAATTGCGAGGAACAAGCTTCCATTCGAGGATTGGCTAGTGAACGAGCTATTATCAGATGGAAATCTAAGGGGAGAATGCCCTTAGAACAGCATGTCGAAGATAAATCACAGGATTTGCGAAGGTCGCGCAGCTTAAATCTCTCTAGCACAGCAGGGCGCTGTGTTCGTGAAAGACAGTACAGGAGGACGTCATTTCAGCTTTCGAATCCCGACACTACAATGCTCTGAGCATCGTTTTACCCGAGGATACGGGTGATTCTGTGGTATATTTTTATGGTCCGAATCAGCGTCCCAGCTGCACATTGACGCAGCGTGAAAGAGTGATGATTTACGTGTGGAGCTACAAAGAGGAACTGCACGACACACAACTGGCGGTGAAAACCGTGGCCTTGGGATCTTAGGTGGAGGCATTACTTGGACGGTACCAGATGCGTTATTCAGACCGATCACAAGGGCCTCCTAAGTACCGACGTTCGAAAAAGGTAAAGCATACAACGTCACCGCTGGATGGAACTTCTAGATGAATACGACTGCGAAACCTGAACGTACACGAGCCCTGCAGCTCGCTATCGACTCTAACTTACCGAATTCGGACTCGCTCTGTTCAAATTGGAGAACTAAAAGAAGAGGAAATTTTCGAGTTGAACCCATGCGGGGCATGGAGTAGCAACCTCTGTTTAACTGGGTTTTTGATGGAAGGCATTAGGATTTATAAACCGTGTACTGGTAATCAGACATGAAGTCTCATCTGGTTAAGTATGAGAATGACGGATCGACTCGGGGAAAGTCAAGGTGTAGCATCAGCAACCAGCAACACTCGCATGGAAGTAAAAACAGACTGCCATGGATTTGGTCAATAGTCTACTTACAACTCAAAACAGAAACGACATCACCAGGATACTCATTGATTGTCTTGCGCAACCATAATACTATCTAGCCATCAAAGAAACGGATAAGTTCCTACATTTGCAGTCATTTGTCTAAAGGAAGCGGTTGCTAGGCACGGGGTGCCAACCATCATTACCTCTAATCGCAACCCACGATTTGCATCTGATTTGTGGCAAGTGATGCACAAATCCTTTGGCTGGCGTTTAGACATGAGCACAGTATATTACTCACAGACGGATGGGCAGACTAAACGCACCATCCGAACTCTTGACGACATGTTTCGAGTGCGTGTAATCGACTTTGGCAGCGGTCGGGAAAGACACCCCCCTTTTTGTGGAGTTCTCGTATAACAACAATTACCACACCAGCATTCAGGCTGCTCCGTTCGAGGCATTGTGCGGACGGAAGTGCCAGCCAAATCACCGGCCCAGAACTCGTCGTAGACACAGTAGAGAAGATTGCTCAGATACGACAATGAATGACGGCAGCTCGTGACTGCCAGAGAAGCTACGTTGATATGCGGAAGAAACCACTCGAGTTCCAAGTTGAATCTACTCGAAGAACTCAGTAGAGTTCACAGCGTATCCCGCGTGTCAAATCTGAAGAAGTGTCTGTCAGATGAGACCCTCATAGTTCCTTTGAAGGAGCTCACAATCGACTATCGGTTGCGATTCGTCGAGGAACCAGTAGAAAACACAGACCGAGACGTTAAGGTTCTCAAGCGCACCAGAATACCTCTTGTTCGAGTTCGTTGGAACTCCCGACGTGGCCCAGAGTTCACCTGGGAACGAAAAGACCAAATGAAACACAAATATCCCCAGTTGTTCAAGAATAGTGCAACCACTGCTGAGGCTGAAGCTACTACGGAATTTCGGGACGAAATTCCAAACCAACGGGGGGATGATGTGACACCCCAGGAAAACCACGCAACCTAACTAGCTTCCTCAGTAACTACGTACTAAATTTCGGGACGAAATTTATTTCAAGTTGGGGATGATGTGACAACCCGAACTCTCAAGGTTAGTGTTGTTTAGTCTCGTGATTTTAACTCCTCTCATTATCCCTCTGTAACGTTTCTCACTATGTTAAACTTGTTAAACGTAAATGTAATCGGGTACGAGTGAGTGTGTACTTGGGTATTATTGTGTCAAGAGGTTAGTAGGGGCCGCACAGATCCATGAACGACCTAGGCTAGGTATCAATATATTATTGAGCCAAGTGATAGTAATCAACAACTTTCCACATGCACATGCATTCAGATGGGAAATTGCTAACAACAAACTGTTCTATTTAACCAAGCACATGGGCCGCCATTCTCAAACTCAGTCAACTCGATTATTTATAACATTTCAGTAAGGATGACAAATTATGATTGGGCCAAAGCTTCCACTAACTTGCCTTGGGTGAGGAGATCCTGTATAGATGGCCGACAACAAGCAAACAAGTCAATTTACACTGAAATATTATTGGGCCACCACCATTAATAAGCAATCTTGGCCCACACCACTAGTCGACGAAAAACAATGGGTGTTTCGCCACCCTCACCATTGGACGAAAGGTGGACTTTTGTTAAAAGGTTGTTTCGCCATTAAGGGGCCTCGGCCCAGGTCTTGTCAAGCCCAGACACCCTTAATGTAACGTAGACATATGAGTATTTCATGATTTTGAAAACATACGGATGAAAACCCTAGTGCTAACCCCTCCCTCTCTAGTCGGCGGCAACACATCTGTCTCATCTCCTTCATTTAATATCTGGTATGTATATTTATTATGTGATTATATTAATTATGTGATCGTAATAAACTGTGTATTAGATCTAGACTTGTTGGTAAGTAAAAATAGATGATATGCATGCTGAATCCGATGCTAATTTATGACGATTGACTGCTAGTATTGTCACGAGATTTTGACTATATGAACACTAGTAAACTGATTTGGTATAATAAATAGTGATCTATGATGCATTGATGGTGCAACTGATTGAAGCATGATGATTCGTTGCAGGGATTAGAAAGAAAGATGATTTAATTGTAGAATCTGAATGGAGTGATATATGTTACTTGCTGATTATGATGAGTTGTGTTATGATATTATTGTATGTAGTTAATGGAATTCTAAACTGGCGGCTCAGGTGAATTTGTAAATTTTGATTCATCAATCCATGTGCATGTAAATAACCGACTGCCATGTGTAATTGTAACCTAATCTCATCAATCAACCCATGTGCTCACCCTAAGTATGTTGTCAGAATAGTCTAATGTACTAAACCTTACCGAATGCTTAATTAAATGAGAAACTGTTTGTGGGATATACATGAAAGTTAGATATTGGGTGTTGATAAATGTGAGGAGTATGGGTGACTTGCTAGATGAAGGGATCACGTGAGTAAACTTGTAGTCACTACATGAACCGGTCCACTAATAGCATGTATATGTTAGCAGTTGTTGGCCACTGTTGTTGGTTTCGAGAATGGTAACAATGCCAAGAAACCATAGGTAATGATTAGGGCACATGAGAGGTTTTGAGTGATAACATAATCAAATATTATTTTGATAATGGCGGTATAACACAAATTGGTGAACTTGACAGTATGTCGTAATGATTGCAAATAATTGTTTTGTCTTGTACGGAACCATAGCGGTTAGGTACTTTTGTTTGGGCTTGGTGTGAGTATAAAGTGCTATGAAATATTATCGCTGCATGCATATTCGTGGGTTTGAGACGTGAACTGTTTATGTGGGTTAGTAGGATTTATGGGGTTGTATCGTGAAAATACGTATAAACCGAATGCTCGTTGTAACCTGTATGATAATGCGTGCCATACTTGTGTATCATATGTGAAAGATATACATCAAATAAGTGAATACTATATAAACAAAACTAATCATTATTGGTAACAACACTAGGGTCCGGGTGACCAACGAGGAACAAGTAACTGTACGTAACATAATCTTACCGAGCAAACCAAGGTGAGTTCACACTTCCAAGGCATGGGATTCCCGGTGGGTTGGGAATGGTATTGATGGAATGAGATTGAACAATTACTCGTACTTACACTGTTGCTAGACTATCTACCATCGTCCTCGGGTTTCGAGGGACACGTACGTAAAACCTACGTACACTTGTGCTTACTTCTGTCCTCAGGTTTCGAGGGACACTTACGTAAAACCTACGTATACATGTGCTTACTACTGTCCTCAGGTTTCGAGGGACACTTACGCAAAACCTACGTAAACCACATGCGTACCACTGTCCTCATGTTAACAAGGGCACTTACGTAAAACCTACGTAAACCTCGTACGTACTCCTGTTCTCGGGTTCAGAAGAACACTTATGGTTACCACTAGTCTAGTACATACAAACATGGGAAGCCCCCACTAAATATCGTAAAAAGGTTTGGGAAACAGGGAAAACTGGTTAATCATATTTTTACTATGGGAAACCCCCATCATCTATGGATATGTTCGGGAAACAGGGTAAACTGTTATTTTACGTGGGAAACCTCCACCATCTATGGATATGTTTTGGGAAATAGGGTAAACTGGTTAAACATATTTTCAACATGGGAAACCCCCACGGCAAGTGAGCCAGCTAAAGACAAACTACGTTTTCGTAAAACACTTAAAACGAACACCCAACTGTGAACTCGCTCAACATTGTTGTTGACTAGTTGTTACATGCCTTGCAGGCCCTTAGGTGCATATTAAAGGAACTTGCTGTCTGAGAAGCTGGAGTGGTCATGGGTCGGGACACAAGGAAACGCAACACAAGACTAAGAGCTTACACGTGATTTTTATGAACACTTATTTAGTTGAATATGCTTCCGCTGTAAACTGGAAAATATTGTACACTGTTGTTAATAAATGAAAGTTTATTTAAATATACTCATGATGTTCAATGTGATTGGTGGCTAAGATCCTGGTCAGTCACGCCTCCGAGCGGTGGTACTCCGCATGTGGATTTTGGGGGTGTGACATCCTGCACCCGTTACTTCTACGGATGGTTATAGATATTATGTAATCTTTATTGATGATTATTCAAGGTTCACATGGTTTTATCCACTCAAAACAAAAACAGGCTTTTACGCGGTTTTATCAGCTTTCATTAAACTTGTGCAAACTCAATGTTCACGAAAAATCAAAACATTTCAAAGTGATGGTGGCAGTGAGTTCATGAACCATACCGTTCGTAAAATCTTTGAAGAAAATGGAACGTTTCACTGATTTTCTTGTCCGCACACGCCTCAACAAAACGGACGTGCTGAGAGAAAACATCGTCATATAGTTGAAACAGGTCTCGCTATGTTGTTTAATGCTCACGTGCCTGCTTCTTTCTGGGTTGATGCTTTCACTTCGGCCACTTATGTTATCAACCGTGTGCCAACACCTCTTCTAGAGAACAAGTCACCATTTCAGATTCTCTTCGATCAAGTTCCAAACTACTCCAATTTTCGAGTTTATGGGTGTCGGGTTTTTCCTTACCTCCGTGACTATGCTAAACATAAGCTCGAGCCACGAAGTCTTCCGTGCATTTTTCTTGGCTACAGTACTTCTTACAAGGGTTTTCGCTGTTTGGATCCTTCTACAAATCGGGTTTTTATATCCCGTCTTGCTCGCTTCAATAAGTCGTCATTCCCATTTCAAGATACAAATGATTCTAAGGAGTTACATAACTTTCTTCTAACAACTTTCTATGAAGATACACCCACTGCTCCTCATACTCCAAGCCCATCATATTCTGATCCAGCATCATCCGTAAGCCCAGACAACCTTTGCCCAGTTTGCACAACATCACTTCATCACTCTCTAGCCCAAACCACTGCCCCACCTGCAGCCCAATCCACTGCTGCAACCACTGCCGGACCCACTGTTCGCACCAGTACCCAAACCACTGTTCCTTCTGTGGCCCAATCCGCTCCTGATTCAAATGTCCAACCCACTGCTGAGCCGCAGTTCCAAACTGCTGCTGAGCTCAATGTTCAAACCGCTGACCCACCTCATAACCATCCCACTGTCGAGCCCACTGATCAACCCACTGCCAACCCCAATACACAAACCACTGCTGATGCAGTCGAGTTATCCAGCTCCTCCACCCGACCCGCCAACACCAGTATTCCTGAACCCGTACCCGACGCCTCTACTCACACCACTCCCACATCCACAATATCCAATTCTCATCCTATGACGACTCGAGCAAAAGCGGGAATTTTCAAACCGAAGCATCAAGCGGACCTAGCTGCTCTACACTCCTATGCTTTACATGTGGCTTTGTCCACCGTTACCGAGCCACGCGGATTCAAGTCAGCCGCCAAAGACCCCAAATGGATGGCAGCAATGGTAGAAGAAATTCGGGCACTTCATCAAAACAATACTTGGACGTTAGTTCCGCGGCCTTCTTCTATGAATGTTGTGGGTTCTAAATGGGTGTTTCGTATTAAATACCACTCCGACGGGTCTATTGATCGGTATAAAGCCCGCTTAGTGGCACAAGGTTTTACTCAAATTCCGGGGTTGGATTATTCCTATACTTTCAGTCCAGTGGTCAAGGCATCTACCATTCGCATCGTCTTGTCTCTTGCGGTGCTCAATAAATGGAACTTACATCAGCTCGATGTCAAAAATGCCTTTCTCAACGGTGATCTAAATGAAACTGTTTTCATGGAACAACCACCCGGGTTTGTCAATTCTAGTCATCCTGATTATGTTTGCAAATTGTCAAAGGCACTCTATGGTCTCAAACAAGCCCCTCGTGCTTGGTTTCATCGCTTAAGCACATTTCTCCTATCCTACGGGTTTACTTGCAGTCGTGCCGACACATCTCTGTTTATTCTTCGCAAAGATGCTCATATTATGTATCTTCTGGTTTACGTTGATGATCTCATTCTTACTGGTAATGATGACGAAATTCTTCGGTCTTTCATCTCTCATCTTCATCGTGAATTTGCAATTAAGGATCTTGGCCGTCTCAATTATTTTCTTGGTTTAGAAGTTGTTCATACGGACACTGGCTTGTTTCTCACCCAAGCTAAGTATGCCAAAGACATCCTTCTTCGAGCAAAATTATATGACTCTAAACCGGTTCATACTCCTCTTGCTCCGCATGAATCTTTTTCGGCTTCGGGTGTGCCTTATTCCGATCCTACATTGTATCGCTCGCTAGTTGGGGCATTGCAGTATTTAACTATCACAAGGCCCGATCTTTCGTATGCCGTCAATCAACTGTCTCAGTTTCTTCATAGTCCGACAGTTGATCATTTTCGAGCAGTAAAACGTCTTTTACGGTATGTCAAAGGTACCCTTTCCTTTGGTCTTTCCTATAGCAGTTCACACCCGCCTGATATCATTGGTTACTCTGATGCCGATTGGGCACGATGTCTTGATACGCGACGATCCACGTATGGTTATTCGATTTTTCTTGGTGGTAACTTGGTCTCTTGGAGTGCAAAGAAGCAGCCTACAGTCTCCAGATCCAGCTGTGAGTCTGAATACCGCGCTATGGCTAACACGGCTGCTGAACTTGTTTGGATTACTCATCTTTTACGAGAGTTGCATGCTCTTCCACCTGATCGTCCGACGTTACTTTGTGACAATAAGAGTGCCTTGTTCATGACTCAGAACCCAGTTTCTCACAAACGTGCCAAACACATTGACTTGGATTATCATTTCATTCGTGAGCTGGTTAATTCCGGTAAACTATATACCAAGTTTGTTCCAACCAATCTTCAGGTGGCTGATATTTTTACCAAGAGTCTTCCGCGCGCTCAATTTGATGTTTTTCGTGACATGCTTCGTCTTGGTCCGCCACCATTTCGATTGAAGGGGGTATTAGAGGAAATGATTTGTAGATATTTGTATTTATTTAATTGATCTATTTCCTTGTAAATCAGTTATTGACTCTCCATAATCATAGGAGAGATTTCTGTATGTTTTGAATATAAATACTAATCTCAATCACCTCACAAAGCATTGAGGTTGATTTTCTACAGGTTTACCTGGATCATTGCAGCAACTTAGGAGATGGACCAAGCACACCTTGTCTTCTCTGATCCAATTGAGACTTGAACACTAACATGAGAACCCGTTAGAAGGGGTCTGAGACTGGGGTCTCCGAACCACCCTCTAACGCCCAAGTCAGTCAACTAGTCAAGTATTCCTGATAAATTATATATATAAATGTGATTATGAAGATAGAGAGCTGATAAATTATATATATAAATGTGATTATGAAGATAGAGAGGGTGAGAGTAAATTGAGAAGGTATGGAGCAAGTCTCTTGACAAATGAATAAAGGAAAGATCGAATTGAACTTCCTATATACATAACATAGGGTCGGCTAAAGCCTTGGTGAATTTATATGCATTAGGCCTAACATGTTGGGTGGTACCAATTAAGGGTTACCTTAGGTCCTCAATTCACTTGGCATTTTCCAAAGTTTTTACTAGATCGTGATTAGAGTTAATTACGTTTTTCATCCCTATAGTTTATTGAAAATAACCATTACATTCCATTAGTTTTAAAAGATGCTAAAACATTTCTTGTACTTTCGCTTTTATAAAAATTACAATCGACCCTCATTAACGTAATCCAGTTATTCTGTTGGTATATCTGAAATGACCATAATAGCCTAGTTATTAAAATTAAAATAAATAAAGAGTTAGTTACGTTTTCCGTCCTTGTGGTTTGTTGAAAATAACCATTACAGTCCATTAGTTTAAAAATTGCCAAAACAGTACAAGTATCCTTCATTTTACAGTCCATTGTTTGAAGAGAATTGCCATGGAGTGTGGGGGTATGGGTGGGTGGTAGTTTGCTGACGGTGGTGGGCAGAATGGGTGGTGGAGGTGCTCATCGTTTAAGTATGTGTATGTGGTGGTGGGAGATGTTGAAGATAAAGTGGAGAGGGTGTGGAGCCAGAGTAGGTGATGTTCTGGCTGGATTAGAAGAAACAGAGAGAGTGAAGAGAAGAGTGAAGGATAGTAAATAGATGAAGTTGTTAACCACCATTGTTGGTGCGTTGAAGGTGGAAGTTGTGAGTACTAGTACTGTTTTGACAAATTTTAAACTAATGGATTGTAATAGTTATTTTCAACAAACCATAGGAACGAAAACCGTAATTAACTCTTTATATATTGTAGTTTTAAATTTTAATAACAGGGGCATTATGATCATTTCAAATAAACTAATAGAATAACTAGATGGCGTTAGTGAGAGTGAACTGTAATTGCTACAAAAGTGAAAGTATAACGATTGTTTTAGCAATTTTTATACTAATGGACTGTAATGGTTATTTTTAACAAACCATAGAGACGAAAAACGTAATTAACACTTGTTATTATGAAAAACTTCTACCATATTTTTCTTTGACTCGATTTTATAATTTTGAATTCTTTTTACAAGTTTGATTATTTATAAAGATTATGTGGGCTTTTAAAATTTTATAAACTAGTTTGTGAGTGGTTAGTTATTTTTTTTGCGATACTTATTATATTTTCAAAGGCCTGTGTAAGTGTGTATTAGTAATTTTATTATATAAAAGATAACAAATAAATTCTAGCTATACAACTTTGCCTTAGCTTCACATTAGAACTCATTTTTCATATCATAAATATCCAAATACATGTTTAGTCAAGTTTAAACCTAGTTTATTGACGTTTTGAGACATTTTAATAGCATACCTGACTTAGCTCAGCTCATGCATGAATAGTGCCGGCCCTCCCGAGATACATACCAGTCTTATATTTCTCGACGTCCGAAGGTATCGACTACTATTGTAATGATACATACATCCTTAGAAAAATTTTGCATGTCTACCCAACCCAACATGCTTCGAATAGCGCTGAAAAGTTACCTGCTTTGACCTGTTACCCAAAACCGGTGCTAATAATTGTCACATATTGACCAACTAGAAATAAATTTTAATTAACGTCCTGTAATGATCTTGTTGTCATAATCCCTCACCTGACTATTCTACAGACAACGAATAGACCGGGCCAGAGATCCATTAAACTATAAAAAGAGTTTCTACTTTAGTAAAAAAAAAATATTACACAAGAACCAGCTTCAGTAACACGTCACGCGTCAGGATCTGAAAAATCCGAGAGGCTATCCAACATTTGACTTTCAGCAGAAGCAAACGACTCGGATGAGGTAATTGTTGAGAGAGAAGATGGTGATCGATCAGAATCTGAAATCACTTCATCATGTAATTCAACATCATCATCGTCATCATCGTCGTCGTCATCATGCAAGATTATATGGTCTTCATCTATTTCAGAAATTTCTGACCCGTCCTCACCTCCCATCAACAGCTTGTTTATTGCAGCCTTTGCGGTTTCAACAAACCATTCATCCTCCGGAAGTACACTGAGTAGTGAGATCAAAGAGTTAAGTAAAAATCAATATGAGAATCAAGCATCAAGGGACGGGTTTACCTTTGTTGGTTTAGACCTCCGCTCGAAAACGTTCTGATAGCACGAGCAATAATCGATGATGCCACCTGCTGCACATTTCTGGAAGGGTAACCAGCAAAACGCGCGATTTCAACAGTGAAGTGCATATCAAGAATTAACTGCAATAAACATTTGGTCACAACATGACTACAAGCCACTACATACTTTCGTATATTTCACTGAAAGCTCACAGGCCCCACGAATACCCCGCTAACCAATAAGAGCAGGTAAAACGCAGCTTGCACTGGGCAGGTGGCCGTTAAAGGCGCTTACATTACCACTTAAAGGTTCAGCTTTAATATTTGTTCAGATCACATAAAAGATTTAACTATTCTACTGATTTAAGGTATTCTTAAAGCATTTTGATATAGGTTATTTCCATATACTCCTTACTTGATCTCCATTACTTTTACATTATAACTTGATAAAAAGTTTAATAAATAAAAGCTACAAATACAATTACAAAAGCAAGAAACTGAGAAACATAGGTAAAAGACAGTAGCTTTACAAGTGGAAATTTTATTTCTGTTACGCTAGCTTCATATAAATTTACAGAAATATAAGTTCGTTAAATTATTATTAGGGCTCTAAACGAGCTGAATCGAGCCGAGCCAGGTTAAGCTCGCAACGAGCCAGCTCGACTCGGCTCGTTTATTTAGTCGAGCTGAAAATTCGAGCTCGGCTTGTAAAATGTTCGAGCCAGCTCAAGCCAAATTGAGTCGGCTCGTTAATTTTTATTTTTATTTTATTTATTTATTTTACAAATATTGATACTATAAAAAACAAAAAAAAAATACACATATCTATATGTATTATTTTTATTTTTCTAATATTTTAAAGACCAAAAGGCATATTAAAAGTATATGTAAAATGTCTATTTTACCTCTAAGGATAAAGATAAAACAGTTTAAAAAAAGAAAGAAAGAAAGATGGGCGGTGGAGATTAGGGATGAGCATTTGGTAACGGGTACCGGTACCGAATTTCCCGTACCGAATCGGTACCCACTTTTAGGTGTCTTCGCTACGAGTATTTTCGATACCGGTACCGATTCAGTACGGTACCGGTATTTTACCGAATTTTGCCTTCAAATACCGGTACCGTACCGAACATTTTCGGTACCGGTACCGAGCTCATCCCTAGTGTAGATTGCCACTGATATGCTGGGGGTGATGGTGGTGTTGGCGGTGGTGGGTAGGTGTTGGTGATGGTGATAGGATGATTT
The DNA here is from genome assembly GCF_002127325.2 of Helianthus annuus. NCBI lineage: Eukaryota > Viridiplantae > Streptophyta > Magnoliopsida > Asterales > Asteraceae > Helianthus > Helianthus annuus. The sequence goes on from NC_035447.2 coordinate 111,886,152, forward strand.
AATAAAGAGAAGGAAGAAGATAAGGGGTGATTTAATAAAGTGGGCCCAAATGTTTTTTTTCGACTTTTTTAACGGTACTTAACTGAGAAATATAACGTAGGTTAGTGATAAGGACCATACGAAAGCAAAAAAAAATTACAACCACTGGATCAATTGTGTAATTATTGAAGTCCCGGGACCAACTCTGCAAAAATGGCAAACCACAGGGACCAACCAGGCATTTAACTCTTAAAAGTATTATATGTATAATTTTTTATTTATTTTCCCATATTTTTATATGTTATTTGATTAATTAAACTTAAAATGTTAACACTTCAACCCCCTCCCAACATATATTTTTTTATTTTAATACATTTAAAATTAAAATTAATCTATATAAAATAAAATAATTTCGAGCCGGCTCGTGAGCTTACGAGCCGAGCCAGACCTAGCTCGAGCTCCACTCGTTTACAAATCGAGTCGAGCCAAGCCGAGCCGGCTCGTTTACAACCGAGCTTTTTTCGAGCTGAGCTTCATTCGAGCTTTTTCCGAGCGAGCAATGAGCTACGAGCTTTTTGAACACCCCTAGTTATTATTCATGGATAAGTTTACCTGTTGCAACCCTTGCGGATGAAGTTTCGACACTTGGTTTTCTAAAATGCCCCAAAAATCCTCTTCATTAGACATCAACCACATAACTACTGTCTCCGTTAGCCTCGCAAGCAACACCTTCTGTATCTTTTCTTTCCCGAGTAACACATCGCCAGCAACCGTTGCTAACTGCTGCAGTTTTCCAAACAGTGCCTGCAAACTCACATACCAAAGGTCAAAACTCAAATGACGTAAACAAACCGTAATCCTATCCCAATTAAAAAGACACTTAACCTGGAAGGGCAAAGAAGGCAACGGATCAGAATTCCAGTTAAGATCGTCACTTTCGCCGCTTAAATAAATGTGTGCATCAAGTCGTGTATTACCATCTCTTGAGTAAATGAAATTCAAAACATATTGTCTGCAGAAATGATCTCGAAGCTTATCCAGTGGATGCTGAAGCTGCTTTCTCCAGTCCTTATAATCTATCATATTGTTCACTAGAGGGGCAATGTTGTCATTATCAACTCCATTTTCTGCTGCTTCCTTGCTTTCGTTTAAAACACTCCAAATTTTGGACATGACCATAGGTAATAGCTCCTCTGCAATGGTAAAGGCGGTCCCCAAAAGGGCGAGTTGTTGGGAATCTGATTCGGCTCTAAAAGGTACAGCTTCTTTTAACTCCACTAAACTATCGTCTTCTGATGGTTCGGGTAATGCTTTTATCAGTTCATCCATGTATTGATCAAAAAGTTGCAAAATTCTACCGAGAACGTTTCCTCCAAAGTGTAAAATCACTAGGCGAGTTAGCTGATCCACTATATCCTGTGCAAAACATATGCATTATGTCGTGCCGTTGGCATAACGTCATTTTTATAAATGACCAATTTCAGAAAAATGAACGTGTTTGTTCGTTAAGTTTAGGTAACGGACGTTCATGAACATAAATGAGCTCAAACGAACGTTCATAAACACAACAAAATGAAACATGTAACAAATTCTGAATAAAATTGGTATCTTTCATCTCATTGATTACGTAGATCCACCCATAGTATACTAAAATAATATTTATTAAATAATTTAAATAAAATACAATCCACTAATATTTATTAAATATTTTACTAGTGGGAATTTTGGAGTATTTAAATATAAAAAAATTCAAACCCCAATGAACTATCGAACATAAACGAACACGTTACCGAATGTTCACGAACATAAACGAACGAACGTGACCTCTGTAACTATGTTCATGTTCGTTCATTTAAGTAAACGAACAAAATTTCTTGTTCATGTTCGTTCACTTATTAAATGAACGAACACAATCGAACTTCCCACCAAATGGTTCACGAATTGTTAGCTGAACGTTCAGTTTATTTGCAGCCCTAGGTGTATGTAATATAGGTTGCTAAAGCAATCTCCATGTTAGAATCCACAGAAAATACCAACACAGACAGATAAAAGAAGTTTACTCACTTTGACCATGAAAATGAACCTTGTGCCGCTATCAACAAGCAGGCCATCAGAAGATATAGCAAAAGTAGACAACGGTGACGCGAGGCGTGGTGACAACGGAAGGATTTCATCATTTCCAGAAAAATCAAAAACAAGTTTTCTTGCCCGTCTGAAATTCAATTCTAGAACTTCTTCAACGTACGGCTGCAAAAGCACCAAAAGCACCTTTGAAAGCTTCAGTCCCTGTGATTCCAAAGCCGAGCAGTGATTAAGACTAGCCTGAACACAGACGCTTGCAGCACGTAACGCCGAAACAGTCTCCGAAGACGGTGCATTTTCCTTAACCAGCCGCACAAACAACTCAATTTGCCATTCCGCCCACTGAACAACTTTGTTATGGTAAACGAGATCATCTCCGAACATTGAACTCGTCTCTTTTGTCGTTGATGAAATTGTGGAAAATATAAGGTTAGATAAAGCAGCCGAAAATGTTTCGGGGTAACAAGAACATGATGGAAGAAAGACATCGATGTTTTTTACGAGACGTGCTCCTTTTGCTTTGAGAAAAAGCTGAAGTGCAAGAGGACCTTTTCCGAGCTTAACTAACCCATGAACGACGGTTTTTAATTCAGCAGCGGTAATCAAGGTTTGTTCCGTCATTTCAACAAGTTGATTCTCGAGCAATGTTTTTTGTTTCAGAAAAGCGGATTTAAACGATGAAACTTCATTCAATAAAGGATGCTTTCTTTCTTCTGCTTCTATTGCTTCTAATGCGTTTATCGCCTCTTCTACTTTATGTTCAGCGAGAAGAATGTCTATATTCTCTAAACGTAATTTCATCTCATCTTCCGTCTTATTTGAAGATAAGATGTCGATTTCGTTGTCTTTTTTAAGTTGTTCGGGATTCGCGAGGTCTGGGTTGGCTCGGCTCCACTCCCCCAATTCATGATAGACGCCACTTAGTAATTCTTGTACCAAAATTCCTTGTGCGGAGATATTCTTTCTTAGCTCACTCATCTCATGCTCCGTTTCCACAACCTCTTCTGATAACCTATAGATTTGTAGATATAATAATACACAATAAAAACGCTTAGAATCACTTTTTGATGTGTCATGCGTGTGAAATTAAATTACATGTGAATGCGCATACACATGAAGAGAAAGAAAAGAGCCAAATCAAAAAAGCGGACTACCTCAGAAAAGCTAAGTACTTGGTCCGAGTGTTGCCACATAAATTCTCTACTGCATCCTTCAAATCAAGAAGCTCAAAGCAAAGCTTTCTGATGCCCTACACACAAAAGAACGATGTATTTAATTACAAAATTGTGATCCACATTTACAAAATGGATCATGAACTATTTGTCAGATGAAAGGGACGATGTAGTTGGAAAACATAGAAAGAAAATTGTAAATTGCAAACCTCAGATATCTATAGAAACTAATAATTAATGCTTTAGAAAACATGATTCATACATGTTACATATCTGAACAAGCATTTAAACAAAGTCTTGAAAGTTGACGTTTCAAGCATCAAGCATAGAAAACCTTGCTAACATAATCATATATACTTAGTTAACGTTAACCCCCTTTACCAGATTTGTTTCCAGTTAATCAATATATGTTGTTTCCTATAAGAAATAATTGTATATCAATCATCCCTATTTAAAAGGTTAAGCTTTCCTTAATCCCAATAGAAAATAATATTTTAGAGCTTTTGTGCCCACCACGCCCAAACTCTAAAGTTCGTAAGCCTGTTTCGTATGTTCTTAAACTTTTTTATGTCTATGATCTTTGTTGACGAATATGCAGATCCCTTAAACATACACGACACTTAGAGCATTCAGAATACATTCTCATCCCCATCCCTATAGTTTAACTAAAAACCATCTTTATCCCTAACCCACATCCCATTCCTCATATTTATCTCTATTTAATTAAATAATATTTTTTTTATTTATTATACAGAAAAAATGAATGGAGAATGAATTAAAATCCCCAAATATAGAGATTCACTTTAGCTATCCGTAAAAATTTGGGGACGGGGAATGGGATAGAGTGGTGTTTTGATGATTTCCTTAAATTTTGAGGATGGGGATAGAGAATGGGTCGAGGATATACTGATCTAGAGAAAAGCTCCCACAAGAAGTGCTTTACTTAAATGTTGAAGCCCTGGAATACACTTGTTAACCAAAGTGTGAATCCATGACAACTCAAAATCTTCCAAACTCCCCACAAAGATATAGAACCCATTAAAGTTTGATAAGAAAACCTTGAGCGAACGGTACCCTACAAACAACCCAATAACAATAATGCTAGACTTTGGTAAATATAACTCCAACGTTAGTATCTTATTTGCACCAAAGTCCATCACTTTCGGGTGCCATATGCCAACAAGCTGGTTTTGCCTAATCTATCTCAATTATATAGTGTACCATGTGACACGTCTTCATGTTCGACAATACAATATGTTAGGATCAAGCACACATGAATACAAACACGAAGCGCGAAAGGAATAAACGAACACACAGAGATTTACGTGGTTCAGTCTTAACTGACCTACATCCATGTAGGACTCACAGGGCCTGCGAACATAAAACCTTTATACACTGCACAAATGCACCACTCTCATACAATCAAGAAATCTGTGCACACATACAAACCACTCGACGTAAAGTTGGACCTAATTCACTAAATTGCCATATAGTTCCCCAAACCTACTCACAAACTGTACACACACATACATCCTACAAATTCACACGCAAAACAACCATCAATCCTTCAAACAACAATCACATTCAAGAAAACAAAACAAAAAGTATTCCATAAGCAGAATGTAATCATCCTACAACTTCAATTAACTTCAAATTTCTAAAACTCAAACCTAAAATCACTCAAATTCAAATATCAAACACAAGTATTCTCCACATCTAGGTTTCCAGTAACCTAACGCATCTAACAGTAACATTACTTACAGATTCTAACCTAACAAGATATAATATCATAAACACACTGAAATGATCTAGAGCAAAACTGGACTAATAACAATCAAACGGTCACGAGTGTGATTCAGAGTACAGGATTTGATACCTTTTCAGTTTTGGATTGATATATAGTGTCGATCTTAGATTGTGGAGTGACGGATTCGATACACGGAAAATCGTCTTCTTCTTCGCTGCTACTCATTGTGATTTGAAGAAGTTCTGCAAGTATATGAAGCTTTTTGCAGGTTTTGGTTGGTGAATTTGTTGTGATTTTGAGTTTGGAACCCTAGTTTGAGTTCAGCATTTGTTCGGTTGATGTTCTTCCCCAATTTGAAGTTCAGGAACTGTAAGTCTGTAACTGGACACTAGGTCTATTATTTTTATTTATTTATACTAATTCTTTTTTTATTTATACTAATTTTTTTTGCAAATGTTTTTATTTGTTTATACTATTTTTTTTTTTTTTTTTTTTTTTTTGCAAATGTTTTGGAGATTCAACATTTTTGTAACACCCCATAAAATGCATAATAGCTTATTTTAATGTTTAAATGCTTCAAATGATTAATTAAGTTTTTAAACATATAATGGAAGTTTATAAACTTTGAAAGGTACACAAAAATGACAACAAAAGCAACTTTGAGGGGTTGAACATGTAAATTATGATATTAAACATAAGAAAAATGAAAACCCAGTTTTGGTGGGTGTGGGTGTGCGACACAGGGAGGACCAGGAGAGGGGAAACCCCCCCTACTTCTCCAACTCAGCAAGAAATTAACAAATTGGATGTGTTTTTGGATGAAATTCGAATGCATGTGATCAATTTCTCATTCATCTAAGGGTTTCCAACATGGTGTAAGTTAGATTATGTGATTTGAGTTGATGAAATAAGTTTTGATCAATTTGTGATAATTGAATGAATTGAACTTGTGTATGAGTTAGAATCATCATGTTGAAGATGATTTATGCTTGAATCTGACTCTATTAAACATTTGTGATGAAACCCACTTATTTTAGTAGTATGTTGATGAATGATGATCTTGTAGTTGTATAATTTTGTTGAATGAAAGCATAAACACTAATACATTGCTAGTCAATTATGTTGTAGGATGGATGAATTATGTGAAACTAGTTGAATGATTGAGTTATGTGGTTTACTATTGGGTTATGCATAGAACTCATGTACATGATGCCTAAAATGTTGTATGCCCACCATGTGTTTGATAAAATGCCTCAATGATAAGCCATGTAGTTTTGAATAGATTGAGAAGTGTGGTGTTGCATAAGGATAATATAATATTGATGTATTGTGAAACATGGTATGAAATATGAATGAAGCATAAATGTAATTGCTATGTAAATGAATGGCATAATCTCAATGAGAATGGATTAGGTGTAAGATTGAAGTTAGAAGGTAAAAAATTGTATGCAAGAACTTATGCTTTATGAACTAGCTGAGTTATGTGTCATGTACGGTAGTAACGAAGTATGATGATACATATCTTAATTATGCGCTAATAAACTAGCGAAAGACAAACATTACATGATTTGAAAGCCGAATGAATGAGGGTATGTACGATAATTGTATTATGAATGTGACGACATGTATGGATAGGAGTCATGTCAACATGGACACAAGCATGGAAGCGTAACGGGTCGAAGGTAAACACGGAAGCTATGCGAAAATTCGGACGCACGAGGTAAGTAAACTCTTGGACTCCCTCTTTAGTAGTAAAAGAGATTAATTGTATAATGATTTTAGAAGTTATGATGAAATGCGTTTTTGATGATGATATCAAGTAAGTGATTTCCGAATCACTTTTTTAGTTTATTTAAGCAAAGTTATGTGCTAGTCACTTAAGCATGATAATCGAAGCCTATTTAGGATTCGATTATTTAGAAGTGAAAGGTATTCGCTATGTAGACCAATGGGTCAAAATAAGGATTTATTTCATTTCGGAATGGTTGCATAAGTAAAGACGACGACATTATAATCCGGGTAATGGGTAGAATTTATTATAAGTGCGCTAACCGAGAAACGGGGGGCGGGTTAATGGTCAAAAGACTTGGTTTTGAGTTATGATTAATGGGAACAATTTCGCGTAAGGAAATTATACCAATAATGTTGAATTACGTAAAAGGGATTGAAATAAATAAGTTTAACGCATATCGGGAATCAGGTTCATTGACCCCAAGTACCGAACTTCGGATAAAGTAAAAGTGTTATAGTTATAATGTTCATGTGAGTTTCAAGTGTAAACGTATGAGTTGTTAGATAAAAGCATGAACGGGTTGATAATTCGTAAATGAATATTAGGCCGAAAACATATAAGTTAAGAATTTTCTTAGTTCGGATGTTAAATTTTGAGTCCATACGATGGAAGACCAATTTACGAACACATAGGACGAAACGGGAGGTTAAATGGATATATAAATTGAAAGTTATGCACGTTTTTGTGCATAACAAGTTAAGATAGTATAACTGGGAATGTGCAGCACCAGCTGATCAATCTTTCTGTCAAAAATGGGTGGTCGCGTCACGCGATGATGAAGCATAAACATCGTCACGAAACGCGACAGCTGTCGCGCCCCGCGAGAGCCAGTTAACTGGCAAATTTTGTTTTCTAGCCCGTTTCAGCATCCGGACTCGATTTTAAACGCTTATATTGCGAATGACTAACTCATTTCATGGTTTATGGAGTTGGTTTTGTTTATAAATGAATGTTATGGGTCTCCGGATAGTATAAGTATGGAAGTACCCTCGTGTTAGTGAAGGAAATCTATAAGTAAATGTGTATAGAAACAATTAAGGGTGTAGGTCGATATGTATAACGCCTATATTATGTAAAGTTACAATTTTGACATGTTAGCATAAGTGTATGTGAATAAAAGTAGTAAGCAAGAGCCCGTAACCGTATATGCACGAATATAGGTATATATGATTGTATGTTGGTATGTAGTAACGTATGTATGTACGAAGGTGAGTTGCTATGAATATACGTAGGAATGGTTTCAATACTTTGAGTATTGACAATTACTAATGATTTTCCTTGAGATGGGAATGTAATGCAGGTACGAGGTTGTCGGATTCATGAGGAATTGAAGCCGACATTGGACAAGGGGTTTAAAAGGATAATTAAATGATTCCATATTTATATTGTAGAATGTTATACGATGTTCAATCATATAGGATAATGGTGTATGGTAGTGTCTATGACTAATAGTTATGTTGTTTATGATGTCCACCGGAACCACACAGATCTCCTCTTTCACTAGTGAAGATAAGCGGGCACAGTTCGAGTCAAAAGGCGAGGATTGTTGTAAGACCTTTGGTCATTTTATACGATTACATACAAACATCGACTATATCTATGTATTATTGAATAAAATTACAGCGGAAAGTCCGAGTTTGTTAAAACATTTTAACATCTTGTATGAATTTTCGCCGTTTCAGACGACGAAACTTTTAACGGAAGCTTTAATCTTTATGTGTTCGGTTCCTCATCGAGCTTGATCGTCCTCCGGTAATTCAAATGGTACCTACATTTCATATAAACATGAAATGAGTTAGTCATGATAATTTTATAATGTGTTTTTCAAGTTCTTAAGACTCAAAACAACACACAGCAACAAAACTGCAGACATTTAACCCGTCGCGTGCCGCGACAGGATGAGGATCAGGCTATCGCGTGACGCGACACCCGTCGCGGGCCGCGACCTCAATTACCCCACCCTGTCGCGCGACGCGAGGGTGTGTTTTTGACAGAATGGTTGCAGCCAAGTGCTGCATATCCTCAGCCAAACCAACGTTTACGAAAACGGACATGACTCATGCGTTATTGATCCGATTTAGGTCACGTTTCTTCCTACGTGATCGTAAATTAATCCTCCATCAGATGGAGTTAAAATCCGTTATCCGGATTAAGAAAATTTGAAACTTTTAAGCCCTCGGCTTAATATATAATTATTAAGTTTTTGACCCGTTCATGTATTTATCAAACAAACATATTTTTTGATCCTAAATTCTCATGAACATTATAATTTCGATATTGACTATTATGTTAGGTCCAAATCCCAGGTTTATACACATTCTTAACCCTGTTTTTTACTTAAATGCTTATTTTGACCCGTTAAGGGTATTTAAGCATTTTTCCGCATAATTCATGCTTGTTTACTTCTAGCTTCTTATTTCCACATTATTTATCAATCGTTCTTCCACCACAACTATATTTGTGGTGGATTTAATGTGGAGTTCTATATATTCCGAGTTTTATCCCTCGGATTATCATTTTACGGCAAAGACTCATATAAAGTCATTTGACCAAAAATTCTACGTCTTTCGGTTTTTATACTTATCCGAAGTATTAGTTTGATCATAAAACTCATTTCTAAACAACCTTTAAGGGTCGTTCGCTCGATTTAGCTTACAAGGGCATTTTGGTCACTTTTAACCCTTCTTGTACGACGAATGACTTTTAAAGCCATATTTGACCAAAATCCCACTTTTAATACTATGATCTTGTTTGAATAATCATTATGCTTTCAAACACAATGACTATAATTTAAATCATTCGGCTTACCTATTAAGGTAACCAAATGTCTATTTTTAACTTGTCTAGCTCTCATAGAACCTTAAGTTCTAAATGATGAGTTGACTTATTATACATACCTAGCTCGGATCACTATATTGACCCGTTTCGATACCTTGCCTTAATAGCTGCTAAGTAATAGATATGTAAATATCCAATCGATATTTATTCCTATAATCATACAACTCAACAAACCATTAGTCAATATTGTCAAAAAGTGATATTTTCACCTTTTGACCCATTTGGTCTAAATGACCGTTGATGTCTGTCGTTAAGCACATGCAAAAACCAACTAAACCACGTAGGTAGGGTAAGTCGGATATCGAACCAGAGGAGGATTGTGGAAAGTGTGTAATGCTCAGTTTTAATTAACTACTATATAAAAAAATAAAACTCAGTTGTGGATTTGATTCTTTGATTAACTAACAAACTACGAAAATACGAGGTTGTAAACAGTTGGAGAGAACAATGGTTCCTCTAGATTTCAGGTTTTGCAGCTAGATTCAATTATGTGTTTAATCGAAACACTCACGTAGACATAAGTGTTTAACTTAATTCATCAATTGTGATAATCAACGACTAAGTACTCCGGTCAATACATAGCGGGAGGTTATCGAATGATTATCAATTACAATTACAAACCCTAACCCCATGTCAAATATATCCCAATTACTAGAACTCTCGGGAACTGAATGCTTAGAAATTAAGGCTTAAATAAATGCAATTGTTTACAACCAATAAATCAAATCAAAGGTGAAAAGCATCGAATGCTTATATCACCGAGTTAAACGATTGTCACAAACACATAAAATTGTCCAACTTACAAAACCCTCCATCTAGAGGAAACCATAGAAAGACTAGCCGCTCATGTGATCTTCACTCCGTTTCAAGATGTCTGCGAGGATGATAGGATCTGTATGATCGAGATGTTATGTGTATATTACGGCTGCTTCCCTCTCCTTGTTCTCCTAATCCAAGATGGCGGCCCTATAGTGGAGCCCAAAAATATAACATCCAATATAATGATGATCCAATAAAAATAGTCCAATGCCCACTTGTGATGATAATTTGATATATTCAAAAGTCAAGACCCTCACGTGATGTCTGCTTCATGTTGGCGGCCCACCTTTAAGTCCATGTGCGGCCCAATTGATGATGTGATGTTGATTTGAATTTGATGTTGCTTGTTGACCAAAACCATCCCATGCCGTCAAGTCCCTGTGTGTCTATATGTTTGATATTCTTTTTGTAATATAATAATCACCCCTCTAAAATTATGTTGTTGCTCCTTTTATCTAGAAGTCCCTCTAGTTTGCATGAACTCCCAAGACTTGTCCACACTCTGCCGTCAAGTGATGATGGATCATGAATTTTTGTGATGTTCCAAAATATAATAATCCCCACCACAATTTGTTCCTTGGCGCCCCCAAAAGTGATTATGATGTCGGTCGCATGTCATCGTGTCAAAGACTTAGCATTTCAAAACCCTTTTTAAATCATGCCATAATTCTCCACCGTAGCCTTTTGAATCGTAACGGCTCCAGAATAATATAGTGTGTCTCGACTATTATCCTTGGTAGTTCTGTTTTATCACCAAACACTCCAACTTTACTGAATTACGCGATTAACCTGCAAAACTACAAACTTTCGTAGTTAACATATTCGATACGTATAATCACGTAAAACGCATTAAAACACGTAATAAAATACACTTTAAGGCACGGTTTTCACACTCTCCATCACATCCCCACACTTAACATTGATTGTCCTCAAGCATCCATTACAAACATTACTCACCTTATTAACAAATCACCATTAAATCCCTTACCGAATTAGCAATTTAAGGTCCCAAGTCATACCCGTCCCATAGACTAACACAATCGAGATTGACAATCTGACAAATAAGTGATACGCATTTAAAACAATTTAAGACTTGCCTAACTAAAACTAACATGCTTATATTACTACACACATGCCACACGCCCCTCACAATAGTTGTCACACCCCGACCACGTAGAACATACAAAACGTGGCGGAAACGTCGGGGAGTGTTGTAACAGAATCAATTGTTTCAAATCCATGGCGAATAAAGTTTCGTTTTATAAATCAAACATGAAGGTTTACATTGCCTAAACAAGAATCAAAGTGTACATAACATAAATTAACTAGTTCTTGTCTCGTTTTAAGTCACTAAGGCACAGGTCTGCCTAAGTATGTCTTGATAAGTCCTATGCATCATCTCCTGAAAACACATGTGAAAATAGGTACGTCAGCATAAAAATGCCTGTGAGATACATTGGTTTTGTGAAAACGGAATTCATGACTTGAGTTTGAGAAAATGTTTAGTCATGAACCTCGTATTTTGCTTTGTCTTGTAAATCATTTGAAAAACGGTAAGATCAAATGATATGTATAAATGAGAGAACAATGCATGGTTAACTGAATAACCATGTAAAAAGAGTTTGTATAAGATTTGTTGTTTGTAAATCAATGTCTTGTGAAAAGCGTGTTATTTGTATAAAATGTTCTATGTTTCAAATTGAAATGATTCAAATAACGCTACGATATGTAATACCATACAAACACTTATATATAGGAAGTACCAGCGGCGTATCCACCATGCTTGTATCATATTACACATGCCTCGTTACTTAAATCACTTACTCAAGCCAAACCATCAAGATGAAATGTTTAACAACGGCAGAAATGTTCATGTATAGTCAATGTCTATTGTCAAATGTAATCCATGTCAACGGATACAACTGGTTTACACGGTTCAATGGTTACAGACGGTTCATGAAATTGAAGGGGTAAGACGGTTCACATAGTCAAATAGTTACAACGGTTCAAAATGTAGAATAATGTGTTCATATGCTGGATGAGCATATGCAACAGTAATGCAATGTGAAACAATGTACTACGTATGCACACAATGGCGTACGTAGCATGAAATGTATTGTAGAGTACAACGGTTCAAAATGTAGTGTGATGTGATTCATATGCTGGATGAGCATATGCAACAGTAATGCAATGTGAAACAATGTACTACGTATGCACACAATGGGCGTACGTAGCATGAAATGTATTGTAGAGTACAACGGTTCAAAATGTAGAATAATGTGTTCATATGCTGGATGAGCATATGCAACAGATATGCAATGTGAAATAATGTACTAAGTACGCACACAATGGGCATACATAGCATAAACACAATGAAATCATGTACTATATATGTACTATCGAACATAGCAGTATATGATGTGAAAACCAGAAAGCATGAAAGTAGCAAGTAGGCACATGTGTTTCACCCCAAAACAGTTTGGAAAACAGTAAAAGAGGGGTTCAATGTACTCACATTGACTCCTCGAAAACATGTAAAAGATGGGGTTCAATGTACTCACCTGAGATTGCTTTGAATTCCTTGTATAATAACCAGATAATGCTAGAGGTCACGGGATATCAAACGGCACCTAATAGGTAGCTATATTAATATACCGGACCAAAATCGGAAGGATCGGATAGTACGCGGGTTCGTAAACCAAACGAGTATGGAGACTCGTGTAATATGGTTTAACAAGGCCTACATACTAAAATGAAACTTAACCTAAGTGCTTACGGTCCATCACGACCCGTTTAGGTAGCTTATGCTACCTTACGCGTCGTTCGCGTAGAACGCGTCTGGAACGCTTAACATCGTGACCACTAGGTATAACCCCGGAAGGTTACAACTATGGCCACCTAAAGTGTTTGGTCGGATCCTAATGATCGACCAAATGGGTCAGGTTCGAAAGCATAAGCGATTGTTTAGATCGCTTACCTTACGACCCTATATAAGCACTAAACTAAAAGTGACGAGCTAAGCATGTTAGAACATGCTTAACTAAGTTTGAAAACAGGTTTGACATCAAAACAAACGGCTTTGATGCCCACGAGTAGTTTGGTTACAAAATATGCAAGAATGCACATTTTGGTCGAAACTACGACTCGTCACTGAGCCTAGATAACGTGGTGATCAGTAGGTATAGTCACTACGGACTATAACCATCGTGATCACGCTCACGTTATGAAGTTCCATGAACTTCGCATCGACCATAAGCTGGTCAATGCAGAAAGTCAACAAAACGTTGACTTTCGGACTCGAAAAGCGAATAAAAGAGCGAAAGAAGACTTACGGAGGGTCCCCGAGTGCTAATCAAGACCAAATAGCTCAGGTATGAAACAATGGTTTCAACTTAGAGCTCTAAGATCTGATTTTGTGAATTTTACACTAAAGGGGGGGGGGTATTTATAGGAAAAGTGGAACCGTTAGGATCGTTTTATCGAATATCGTGCCTTGATCTCGTGCGTACATGTGTCCAAGTGGATAAGTTCAGTGAACTTGACCCTTGGCTCTTCATTGGGTGAAAAGGCATCGCCTCTTGATCGAACGAAAGGCCAGATTCTGCATTGAATGCAAAATCTTCTGTCAGACATGTTTACGCGGCCCGCCTCATGTTTTGGGCAATCCTTACGCGGGCCGCCTGGCCCCTCTGATCTGCACCACTTGCAGAATTTACACTTTTGGTCCCTGTTGCGTGTTTAAGCTATTTCCAGCCCTTCTAAGACCTGTAAAGCCATCTTTAAGGCCCTAAAATGATGCCTAAACATTGTGGACATGAAACATGCCCAAAAATATGTCGGATGTCGGTTCGTTTGGCCGTACGATCGCGATGTTCGCTTAATTACGACGGAATGCGCATAAGCGTGAAAGACGATCCAAATGACGCGACGAATGGATTTTTCTCATGCCAAACACTAAGGCATAATATAAGGATGCTTACATAAATTTTTGGATGTCCGGATGTATTCAGAACGTAAGTTATGCGCGAAAGTGCAAACTTAGGCACTTTTTGACACTTTTAGTCCCTGAATGATCCAAAAGTTTGTTTTAGCATACCAAACCTCTCAAAGCCTATTTCTAAGCTATGTAAAGGATATTTATGGTATGTTTAACTTATGGACATGTTCCGGAATGTTCGTTACAGTTCAAATTGGCATACTTTCGCAGTTTGTCAAGTTTAGTCCCTGCAAGCGAATTAACTTGTTTTTGCTATACCAAAGCCTTCAAAACTTATTTCTAAGTTATGTAAAGGTTATTTAAGGTACGTTGAGTGTATGTTGATGTTCCGGAGTATTTGTCGCATTAAACTGAGTACGTTTACGCACCAGTTTGCGTATAATGCTCTAGAAAGCAATGTAGAGTTTGAAATTGAACAATAATTGATATGTGCAAAACATACACATATTTGTACAAGATCCCAAGTATGAAATACAATATTTCATCGGCTTGGTATTTGTTTGATGGTCGCGGTGACATAGGTGTCACAGTCTCCCCTACTTTAGGAAATTTCGTCCCGAAATTTATTCGTAGGAGTCTATTTGTGAATTTGCCAAATAACCACCAATGATATGTAAGGCAATATCTTGTCATTTCCTTAACGGTCATTCTTCCGAAACGAAAATGAACAGACGGGTCATTTTCAATGGTTGCTTCATCAGAATTGGAAATGAAGGATTACACAACGGATATTCATTTCCTCAACGGAAAATCTTCAGAAACGAAAATGAACAAACGGGGTCATCTTCAACGGTTGCTTCCTCAGAGTTGGAAATGAAGTATTACACAACGGATATTCATTTCCTCAACGGATAATCTTCAGAAACGAAAATGAACAAACGGGGTCATCTTCAACGGTTGCTTCCTCAGAGTTGGAAATGAAGTATTACACAACGGATATTCATTTCCTCAACGGATAAATCTTCAGAAACGAAAATGAACAAACGGGGTCATCTTCAACGGTTGCTTCCTCAGAGTTGGAAATGAAGTATTACACAACGGATATTCATTTCCTCAACGGATAATCTTCAGAAACGAAAATGAACAAACGGGGTCATCTTCAACGGTTGCTTCCTCAGAGTTGGAAATGAAGTATTACACAACGGATATTCATTTCCTCAACGGATAATCTTCAGAAACGAAAATGAACAAACGGGGTCATCTTCAACGGGTATTCTTCAGATTTGGAAATGAAGGATAAACGTATATTCATTTCCTCAACGGATAAATCTTCAGAACGAAAATGAACAAACGGAGTCATTTTCCTCGACGGGTATTCTTCAGATTTGGAAATGAAGGATAAACGGATATTCATTTCCTCAACGGATATTCTTCAGAAGTGAAAAATGAATAGCTAGTTCATTTTTCCTCAACGGATGCTTCATCAGAATTGGAAATGAATAGGGTTAACTCTAGACACATGACAGAACTTGCTGTGATTTCTGTGCACTAAATTCCATAATTATGTATGCATCCATAATTACGTAATCCCTTGCACAGTCCGCACAGTTTGTTTTGTAATGTTTTGGGGAAGGATATCAAACTTGTGACGAGGGTGACTAGACTTCCATCGGTTCCTTTTAATTAGATCGACAGGGGATCCTCTTGGTTAGGCCACCAAGGAGTCCTTTCAGCTATATCATCACATGATATCCCTAACCAGATTTTTGGATGAATCTGTTTAGCTAGACCACTCAAGGGGTCTAATTATGAAGTAGTACTTTATAATCCGAGGGACTTAACTATAACATAGAAGTCCATAGAGGATTTTAAGTAATACCTTTGGGCATCCTACTATGAATCTCTTGTACACGGATATGTAAGATTCTACGAAGATTTGGATAACATAATTTGGATCACACAACAATACATAAGGAAACACATAAGCACATAGTCACATAATTGTTTAATTTGATCATAATTTGTTATTAACTTGTTATCGATAGAATACGGATATGGAAACCTGTCGACGGATCTCAATGTTCACTGGAATCTATCTGAGAAGATAGAAAGATCTCCCAAAATTCGATTTTTGATCACAAGGAATCACCACATTCGAATGAAGGTATACAACAATTAAAGACTTACGGGAAATTCCTAGGTACCCTATTAAGGATTTATAGTGGTACCTTGGGTATTCGTCTTGTGTTGTAACCTGCGCCTTGTACTTCGTTTCCTTAGAATAAACGGGTACTTAGGAATTCCGTGGAAGACGCAAGCGATTATAGAATGGGAGAATTTTGGGGGTAGTTTGTTCTTCAAGGAATACGGTTCCTTGATTGTCGGTATTGCAAGGGATATGTCGTTTATACATGCAACCATAGAAATACATTGCAATGTAAATGAAAGATTTATTTATAAACAACGATATCAACTGTTCCTTGGATCTTGACAACAAAAGAAACTTAATACATAAGACATGATTATTTCTAAACGATGTTGTCTTCTAGTCAGTCGGGTGATCATCCTTGTGCTGGATTTGCATTAGCAAGCTTTGGGCAATTTCTTCGGAAATGACCCATCTCGCCACAGTTGAAACAAGAACCTGGTAGGAAACGACCTTGAGCGGGATTGTTGCCAGCTTGGTTTGGTGCAGCTGCAGCTGGGCAGATTCTTGTTGTATGGCCTATGAGTCCACAAGTTTGGCATTTGCGGCACTGTACATTGGCGTGATGATGGAGGCTACATTGGTTGCACAAGGGTGCAGTTCCATTGTATGGTTTTCTAGCAGGGGGTTGAGCTGGTTGGTTGGGGACGGCTTGACCATTGTGAGCGACCACGGCGAAGTTCTGAGAAGCCTTTCGCTTCTTTGACTTCTTAGGAGATTCAGTCTGTTCATCCATGGTCTTTGATTCCTCGATTGGCTTCTTGTCACCCTTTCGAAAAAGTTTATGCTTTCTGATCTGCGATTCAGTCAAGGTTGCAGATAGCTCAATGGCCTGACGGAGTGTGGTAGGGTTGCTACCAGTGACAATGTCTTGTACCGAGTCAGGCAGGCCGTCGATGTACCTTTCGATAGCCTTGTCGAGTGGGGCGACCATAGTCGGGCAAAGTAGACTCAACTCCTCAAACCTATCAGTATATGCCCTGTGTTCGCCACTATCTTGTTTTAAATCATCAAACTCCTTCTCCAACGCTCGTTGTTCATGACGAGGACAAAACTCTCTCATCATAAGAGCTCTCAGTTCAGCCCATGTTTGTGCTAGAGCAACATCTGCACCACGGTCTCTCATTACCCCCATTCCACCATGTAAGAGCCCTCTTCTGAAACACACTCGAAGAAAACTCGACCTTGCGATTTTCCGGACACTGCACGTGGCGAAAGGTATTCTCGATGCTCTCGAACCATTGGAGAAGCCCAGTTGCTCCCTCAGAACCACTAAACTTGAGTGGTTTAGCCGAGTTAAAGTTCTTGAAATTGCATGTACCATTGTTGTTGTTGTTGGCTTGGTTCCATTGAGCAAAGAGATTTGGGAATTGAGCAGCCATCTGCTGCGCAATAATTTCTGCCAGCTCGGCAGTTGCTATCTGGTGTTCGCGTCGAGGAGGCATTCTAAAAGAGGAAAACATGAAAGGAAACAAATAAAATGGTATTGGGTAAGAATAGGATGTTACAATCACTGACCATAATCACGGTTGATGGTCACTTGTTTGAATCATGAAGCAAACAAACAACACCAGGGCTGAATCAAAGCAAATAGATCCTCATAGTGTATCGCGAAGACATGCTCGCCTATAAGTGGACACTCACCCCAAGAGTTCCCAGGTAAGAGTGACTGGTCCGATTATGCGGATTTGTACGAACACTCTAACCTTAGACAGAAAACCCAGGGTACAGGCATTCACCCTTCCAGTTCGCACGTGTTCACACTATTTAGGACCCAAAACTTTGACAGGAGTTTTGAAAATTCAAAGGGGTTCAAAACCTTATAACAAAGGGTTCAAAACCTTACAATAGAGGGTTCAAAACCTAGTAATCAATCATCCTAGAACAGATGATTAGCTTTCAAGGCAGTTTTGAAATTTATGTTCTTGTTGTGGTCGTCGCCTAAGGGTAGGTGACGATATTGTTTTGTGACTAAACGCAAGTAAACTCGCGTTAGGTTCCTAGGAAGGTTATAGACTAGGTCAAAGCATTACTAATAACCTAATTCCCTATAACCATTGGCTCTGATACCATCTTTTCTGTCACACCCCGACCACGTAGAACATACAAAACGTGGCGAAAACGTCGGGGAGTGTTGTAACAGAATCAATTGTTTCAAATCCATGGCGAATAAAGTTTCGTTTTATAAATCAAACATGAAGGTTTACATTGCCTAAACAAGAATCAAAGTGTACATAAGATAAATTAACTAGTTCTTGTCTCGTTTTAAGTCACTAAGGCACAGGTCCGCCTAAGTATGTCTTGATAAGTCCTATGCATCATCTCCTGAAAACACATGTGAAAATAGGTACGTCAGCATAAAAATGCCTGTGAGATACATTGGTTTTGTGAAAACGGAATTCATGACTTGAGTTTGAGAAAATGTTTAGTCATGAACCTCGTATTTTGCTTTGTCTTGTAAATCATTTGAAAAACGGTAAGATCAAATGATATGTATAAATGAGAGAACAATGCATGGTTAACTGAATAACCATGTAAAAAGAGTTTGTATAAGATTTGTTGTTTGTAAATCAATGTCTTGTGAAAAGCGTGTTATTTGTATAAAATGTTCTATGTTTCAAATTGAAATGATTCAAATAACGCTACGATATGTAATACCATACAAACACTTATATATAGGAAGTACCAGCGGCGTATCCATCATGCTTGTATCATATTACACATGCCTCGTTACTTAAATCACTTACTCAAGCCAAACCATCAAGATGAAATGTTTAACAACGGCAGAAATGTTCATGTATAGTCAATGTCTATTGTCAAATGTAATCCATGTCAACGGATACAACTGGTTTACACGGTTCAATGGTTACAGACGGTTCATGAAATTGAAGGGGTAAGACGGTTCACATAGTCAAATAGTTACAACGGTTCAAAATGTAGAATAATGTGTTCATATGCTGGATGAGCATATGCAACAGTAATGCAATGTGAAACAATGTACTACGTATGCACACAATGGCGTACGTAGCATGAAATGTATTGTAGAGTACAACGGTTCAAAATGTAGTGTGATGTGATTTATATGCTGGATGAGCATATGCAACAGTAATGCAATGTGAAACAATGTACTACGTATGCACACAATGGGCGTACGTAGCATGAAATGTATTGTAGAGTACAACGGTTCAAAATGTAGAATAATGTGTTCATATGCTGGATGAGCATATGCAACAGATATGCAATGTGAAATAATGTACTAAGTACGCACACAATGGGCATACATAGCATAAACACAATGAAATCATGTACTATATATGTACTATCGAACATAGCAGTATATGATGTGAAAACCGGAAAGCATGAAAGTAGCAAGTAGGCACATGTGTTTCACCCCAAAACAGTTTGGAAAACAGTAAAAGAGGGGTTCAATGTACTCACATTGACTCCTCGAAAACATGTAAAAGATGGGGTTCAATGTACTCACCTGAGATTGCTTTGAATTCCTTGTATAATAACCAGATAATGCTAGAGGTCACGGGATATCAAACGGCACCTAATAGGTAGCTATATTAATATACCGGACCAAAATCGGAAGGATCGGATAGTACGCGGGTTCGTAAACCAAACGAGTATGGAGACTCGTGTAATATGGTTTAACAAGGCCTACATACTAAAATGAAACTTAACCTAAGTGCTTACGGTCCATCACGACCCGTTTAGGTAGCTTATGCTACCTTACGCGTCGTTCGCGTAGAACGCGTCTGGAACGCTTAACATCGTGACCACTAGGTATAACCCCGGAAGGTTACAACTATGGCCACCTAAAGTGTTTGGTCGGATCCTAATGATCAACCAAATGGGTCAGGTTCGAAAGCATAAGCGATTGTTTAGATCGCTTATCTTACGACCCTATATAAGCACTAAACTAAAAGTGACGAGCTAAGCATGTTAGAACATGCTTAACTAAGTTTGAAAACAGGTTTGACATCAAAACAAACGGCTTTGATGCCCACGAGTAGTTTGGTTACAAAATATGCAAGAATGCACATTTTGGTCGAAACTACGACTCGTCACTGAGCCTAGATAACGTGGTGATCAGTAGGTATAGTCACTACGGACTATAACCATCGTGATCACGCTCACGTTATGAAGTTCCATGAACTTCGCATCGACCATAAGCTGGTCAATGCAGAAAGTCAACAAAACGTTGACTTTCGGACTCGAAAAGCGAATAAAAGAGCGAAAGAAGACTTACGGAGGGTCCCCGAGTGCTAATCAAGACCAAATAGCTCAGGTATGAAACAATGGTTTCAACTTAGAGCTCTAAGATCTGATTTTGTGAATTTTACACTAAAGGGGGGGGGTATTTATAGGAAAAGTGGAACCGTTAGGATCGTTTTATCGAATATCGTGCCTTGATCTCGTGCGTACATGTGTCCAAGTGGATAAGTTCAGTGAACTTGACCCTTGGCTCTTCATTGGGTGAAAAGGCATCGCCTCTTGATCGAACGAAAGGCCAGATTCTGCATTGAATGCAAAATCTTCTGTCAGACATGTTTACGCGGCCCGCCTCATGTTTTGGGCAATCCTTACGCGGGCCGCCTGGCCCCTCTGATCTGCACCACTTGCAGAATTTACACTTTTGGTCCCTGTTGCGTGTTTAAGCTATTTCCAGCCCTTCTAAGACCTGTAAAGCCATCTTTAAGGCCCTAAAATGATGCCTAAACATTGTGGACATGAAACATGCCCAAAAATATGTCGGATGTCGGTTCGTTTGGCCGTACGATCGCGATGTTCGCTTAATTACGACGGAATGCGCATAAGCGTGAAAGACGATCCAAATGACGCGACGAATGGATTTTTCTCATGCCAAACACTAAGGCATAATATAAGGATGCTTACATAAATTTTTGGATGTCCGGATGTATTCAGAACGTAAGTTATGCGCGAAAGTGCAAACTTAGGCACTTTTTGACACTTTTAGTCCCTGAATGATCCAAAAGTTTGTTTTAGCATACCAAACCTCTCAAAGCCTATTTCTAAGCTATGTAAAGGATATTTATGGTATGTTTAACTTATGGACATGTTCCGGAATGTTCGTTACAGTTCAAATTGGCATACTTTCGCAGTTTGTCAAGTTTAGTCCCTGCAAGCGAATTAACTTGTTTTTGCTATACCAAAGCCTTCAAAACTTATTTCTAAGTTATGTAAAGGTTATTTAAGGTACGTTGAGTGTATGTTGATGTTCCGGAGTATTTGTCGCATTAAACTGAGTACGTTTACGCACCAGTTTGCGTATAATGCTCTAGAAAGCAATGTAGAGTTTGAAATTGAACAATAATTGATATGTGCAAAACATACACATATTTGTACAAGATCCCAAGTATGAAATACAATATTTCATCGGCTTGGTATTTGTTTGATGGTCGCGGTGACACAGGTGTCACAATAGTCACTCCTCTCGGCTCAATCAAGACTAGCGTGTAATGTGCTAGTATATATTACACTCAAAACCAAATATGCGACTTTGTAATCATAAGCTTGAATAGCAATCACACCTCCACTGTATCAAATAACGTAACACATATCAAAAGGACTTTTTCGGGTTTTGGGTTAAGGGTAAAGGTAAGGATATATTTTTGGGTTTTTATGTTTATTTGGCGAACACAAATGAAGATACCAAACCATGACAACTTATTCACAATAATACTAACACTTTGGGTTATTTTCGACCCATTTATTCAAAACGAACATAACAATGATTCTTGTTTTTCTTTTTTCTTTCTTTTCTCTTTTTTTTTTCTTTTTTTTTCTTTTTTTCATTTTTTTAATAACATACTTCTAAACATACTTGTCATTCATGGTTGGTAATCAAACGGGTTAAACGAGGTGTAACACATGAAAGGTGAAAGGCTCAACATGGTTAACTAAGGTGGGTGAATAAACAATCAACAAAAACACAATGAAGGGATCCTAATGCCTTTATAATCTATGTGTATACGCTAAAACACAGTCTCGGCACGTATCAAACTACACAAGTTCTAACACAAAGATACATATGGCCTACTCTCAGCAAATGAACATTTATAGCAATTCAACTATCAACTAAGTAGGCTCAAATATCTCACCGAACAAAAGGTATATGGGTTGCCGACACGTAGCATGTGTAATTCCTAAAGCATGTTACCCCTAGTTAGACATCTCTTCTCAACTATTTTTTAAAACTTGTCAGAAATACTCTCATGAAACTTAAAAGGACAACCATGACTAGGGATCTAAGTTAGTTTAATATCAGCAAGGAACCCATTAGCGATTGAAAATGTTGGTTTTCATGTAGTTCAAGCATACTTGAGACAAAAATTTTCAAATTTTTTCACAATTTCAACCCTTCCAAGCAATTGAGATCAACAATCTTACCAACCCTCTCTCGAGTTCCCGCATCCCCACACTTGGGATACATTGTCCCCAATGTATATTTTTTCACAATTTCAACCCTTCCAAGCAATTGAGATCAACAATCTTACCAACCCTCTCTCGAGTTCCCGCATCCCCACACTTGGGATACATTGTCCCCAATATATAGTGCACTTTATACTCTAAACTCGAGAGATATCACCCACAGGCCATGAACGACTAACAACCTAGACGACTCAACACAAAGAAACCACTCCCAACACAAAAATTCACACCACCAACTACACAAAAAAATAAATAAATAAAACACAGGATAGATAAACACATGCACCTGATCAGAAAACAAGTGAGTGTTTGTAGTGGTGTAGCTGTTGTGATCTAACCGGAACATACGCCCCTCATAGATTCTTTGAGATCTCATCGGGAATGTTGCCAAACATCCCCACACTTGATTCATTGCATCCGTGAAGATGGAACGTAGAAACCTGTCAAAACACAAACACACCAAAACAAAACAAAACAAAGTACAAACTCTACATCCTCGGGCTGCCTCCCGAGAGCGCTAAGTTTAAAGGTCTTCAGCCAGACCGTACCTGTTATGCGCTATGGTGGTCTCAATGCACACTTACCCAAAACATTTCCAACGAATGCTCGGAAATTTACATGCCATCTCCATAAATTCGTCAGTATAATTGGCATGTTCAGACTGCACCTGCGGGATTCACTAATCCACTTCACGAGATATACCTTGATGTCTTGTTGTTTCACCCTTCTCATCTTCTTACTCGAACCCTCTTCCCCACACTTATTAATTTGAATGATTGATATGGGAAGAGGTTCGGTACACATATTTATCTCCTCAGACTGCTCTGTCTCCTCATCCTCACACACCATCTGATCCACCAGTGACTCTTCATCAGATAAAAGATTCATTGGTGTGGTATTATCCTCCACAACCTCCTCCTCCTCCATGTGAGAATAATCTCTAATATCATCAGGTAATGGTGAGAGACGCTCTTCTATTTCTATCTTCATCTTTAACTTTTGACACTTGGAAACTAGGCAGCTGATTCGATCTTCATTGGAAAGGTTGGGTGCTAATAAATACTGCTCGAGTTTGGACAAAGTCACTTCCAACATAGCAAGCTCTTTCTCCTCCTCGGTCTGATAAGTATAGACACCCTCGGGCTCAGGATATTCCTCGGGATGATACTGTCGGTATCCCTGATACGGTGTTGAGATGTACGCATCCATCATTTTCTTATTCCAATATTCTGGATTTTCCAAATACACCGCGCACACATCATCATAATAAGAAGTATGATAACGACCGCAACAGAAACATCGTCCATCCGTCCTTGGCTCATAATAAGCATCCTCGTCCCGATCCCATCCGTCAGAGTAATAACCATCCTCCACCGTTGTATCAGAATCATAGAAATATGGTGGAGGGGAAGGATTATCATAGCAAGGCATCGGTGGTTCTTCCAATTTCGCTTTTTCCCGTCTAAATCGGGCCTCGTGGCAACCGATACACGGGTGAAGTGGTTCCCTGCACAAAATGCATCTAATAGAGCTACAGAATATTGTAAGATTTGTCATCCTGCACAAACACAAAAAACACAAGCACCACACATAAATCTGAACAAAACAAACAAAACTGACAATATTTTTGGATTTTTATTTATTTTTTATTTATAACTTAACACTAAACACTTTGCGTACACCTCCCCGGCAACGGCGCCATTTTTGATGTCTGTCGTTAAGGACATGCAAAAACCAACTAAACCACGTAGGTAGGGTAAGTCGGATATCGAACCAGAGGAGGATTGTGGAAAGTGTGTAATGCTCAGTTTTAATTAACTACTATATAAAAAAATAAAACTCAGTTGTGGATTTGATTCTTTGATTAACTAACAAACTACGAAAATACGAGGTTGTAAACAGTTGGAGAGAACAATGGTTCCTCTAGATTTCAGGTTTTGCAGCTAGATTCAATTATGTGTTTAATCGAAACACTCACATAGACATAAGTGTTTAACTTAATTCATCAATTGTGATAATCAACGACTAAGTACTCCGGTCAATACATAACGGGAGGTTATCGAATGATTATCAATTACAATTACAAACCCTAACCCCATGTCAAATATATCCCAATTACTAGAACTCTCGGGAACTGAATGCTTAGAAATTAAGGCTTAAATAAATGCAATTGTTTACAACCAATAAATCAAATCAAAGGTGAAAAGCATCGAATGCTTATATCACCGAGTTAAACGATTGTCACAAACACATAAAATTGTCCAACTTACAAAACCCTCCATCTAGAGGAAACCATAGAAAGACTAGCCGCTCATGTGATCTTCACTCCGTTTCAAGATGTCTGCGAGGATGATAGGATTTGTATGATCGAGATGTTATGTGTATATTACGGCTGCTTCCCTCTCCTTGTTCTCCTAATCCAAGATGGCGGCCCTATAGTGGAGCCCAAAAATATAACATCCAATATAATGATGATCCAATAAAAATAGTCCAATGCCCACTTGTGATGATAATTTGATATATTCAAAAGTCAAGACCCTCACGTGATGTCTGCTTCATGTTGGCGGCCCACCTTTAAGTCCATGTGCGGCCCAATTGATGATGTGATGTTGATTTGAATTTGATGTTGCTTGTTGACCAAAACCATCCCATGCCGTCAAGTCCCTGTGTGTCTATATGTTTGATATTCTTTTTGTAATATAATAATCACCCCTCTAAAATTATGTTGTTGCTCCTTTTATCTAGAAGTCCCTCTAGTTTGCATGAACTCCCAAGACTTGTCCACACTCTGCCGTCAAGTGATGATGGATCATAAATTTTTGTGATGTTCCAAAATATAATAATCCCCACCACAATTTGTTCCTTGGCGCCCCCAAAAGTGATTATGATGTCGGTCGCATGTCATCGTGTCAAAGACTTAGCATTTCAAAACCCTTTTTAAATCATGCCATAATTCTCCACCGTAGCCTTTTGAATTGTAACGGCTCCAGAATAATATAGTGTGTCTCGACTATTATCCTTGGTAGTTCTGTTTTATCACCAAACACTCCAACTTTACCGAATTACGCGATTAACCTGCAAAACCACAAACTTTCGTAGTTAACATATTCGATACATATAATCACGTAAAACGCATTAAAACACGTAATAAAATACACTTTAAGGCACGGTTTTCACACTCTCCATCAACCGTTTATCTTTACGAGATGGATTTATTATCATCTCCTCTACATGACTCGCTACGGTTTACACCGTACGGTCATTTTACTTATAACCCATTTCTTGATTATTTTGACCCTATTATGTATTACGCCATAAAGTGTCTTTCAAAACTAACGGTTATAGTCAACGAGTGACCGAATTACCGTTTTACCCTTATTATTTGTATTGATATACCTTATTAGGTAATCATTTATAACTCGCTATCTATTAGTCATTTCATTACTAAATAATCGTATTAGCTCTTTTTAACCATTAAACATGGTTTATCATTATTGTCTTTTGTTCCGAACCGCACATGTCGTGTCGGAACATCATAATTCAGACATGACTTTCTATTATTCATAACCTATAAACCAATAGGTATTCAATAAATAGAGTTACTTACCTAGCATCCAGATTATGCTTTTCCTTCATACTTGATTTGTTTGACTCGCTTCATTCCCAAGCTTCCACCTAGCTTGTTAAGCGTCAAACTATCATTGTAATTTGCAAGATGCTTAAATTAGTCACAATCATTTACGACCGTGCCATCCTACGATTCTTATGTCGAATTTATCATTCGATCATATCATTGGTCAGCTTGACTTTTTAAAGTCAACTGCCTATTGACCTAATTAATTACACGAAGTAGCTCAACTATTCGTTTAATTACTTGGCCAATCATCCGATAAACATCCTTCATATGTTACCATTTTAATCACCTATTTAACAAGTTCTTGTAACCATAAGTTACCGAATTAATACTTGATGATATTAAACATCATTAATCATGAACATATCATCAATTTTTTTATCATATCATACTAAATCCATATCATAGTAAGTATGATTATATACTCAACACACACAATTTGTTCAAGTATTTCCTGATTATTATCATGTATGATGATTCGAATCATAATTATATCATTAAATTCATCTTATGATTAATACCCACTAATTCTAGTGTGGTAATTAATCAAATCATTCAAATTATAACATCATATGTATAATTTTCACTTAGGGTTTGGTTCCCAAGCTAGTATACATCACCAATTCAATCATAGCTTCAATAATTCATTCATAATTCGCGATTATGATGATTATCTAAATTTCACAACTTCACAAATCATCAAAATTTGACATACCTTATGATCCCATAGCTTGGGTGATCAATAATTCACGTTCAATTGTGAATTTGAGCTTCAGTTTAGCATTCAATTTGACGATTTTGTAGTGTTTAGGGTTTTAAACTCCTGGGAGTTCTTGATGTCGATCTACAGAACACACATATGTATGTGTTTTGTTTTTAAGTTCTTTTTATTAAATAAACTTTCAAGTTTATCCACTTTAGCCCCTCATGTTTGGTTAGTTTATTAAGTAGGCCACAACCCACTTAATTTCTAACAATTTTTCCACTCATTAACTAGGTTAAACATTCCTAGTTACATTAGTGGGTTTGGGGGAAATTACGACTCAGTTTATTTTAAGTCCCGTTAACTCGAGCCTTTTATAAACTTTATTTCTCAAAAGCTTTCTTTTTCCTTTTTATTAAATATTAGGTTTAATTATATAAATCCTAATATTTTCTGGGTAAATTTTACCACTAACGGTACTTTACCCGTCTTTTAATATTAACGTGGTTTGATTACCAAACCCGTTTTCGGGGTGTTACAATTGTACGGATAGAAAGGTGACCTAGCTTGAATTATGTAATGCTTATAGAGTTATTTAAATGTGAACGTGGTTAATTCCTTCTAGTAAAAGTTTGACATTTGCCTTGAAGTATTAATTTAAGTATGAATGTTGTAAATTATTTTTATTAGACATTTTCACATTTTGTAATTTAGCCCTCACGAAGTAAGGTCGTTAATAAAGAAAGAAATTTTAAGGCTCATAATTTCCGCTGCGTCATTTTCAAGATAAAACGTGTTAGGGCCTTTCAATTTTTTCCATTTAGGTTTTTACAATAGGCAATCATGTTTTATTTGGATTTGTTATCACCATAACTACGAAGACAAAAAGAATGCTTGAAGTCTTGAAGAAACATTGGTGGGATACATGCATACGACAATGGAGGAATAGTTTCTGGCTCAAAAACAATAAAAGAAATAAATTTTGAATATTTTTAACATTAATATATGATAATTAACAGTGGGAATGAACACTGATAATCTGCTAATTCGTCACTTCCTTCCTTTTAATCTTGCCACGTTACTCATTAATATATCATAAAAACCTCACTTAACTTTAATTTTTCCCTCCTCTTTTCCCCAACTTCAAAGCTAGACACCTTTCTATCCACCACCTCCACCTCGTACGATCTCTGGCTTAGACGTTCAACCTCCACCGTACCTCGTCCAACCTCCAGCGATAGCAGTCATGACTCCGGCGGACCTTCAGCCGCATTGACTCCTTCGCTGATTTCACCGATAAGATTTCTTCATTTTGTCATGATGCCTCGATTTAACTATGAAAGATATTGTTGCGTTATGTTCTAGATTGCTTTTGATATTTGGGTATTTAATGGTTTTGCATGTTTGTGGTGTGTCATTTGGTAGTTCCGGTTGATTTTTGGGTTTATAAAAGGTTGCACATCAAGTGTTTGATGATTTGTCAACTTGTTTTTTGGCCTTTTTGGTGTGCTCATTGTCAACGTATTGTCTGTAGGTTGTTTTTTTGTTGTTTGCTGTTGTAAATGTTTAACGTATAAATAAGGTCATTACTTTGAATACAAACTTGTATGGGGATAATGGATGGACAAGGTATGTTGCTCGAGCAAATGGACAAATCGTTTTGCCAAAGTAACATTGAACTAGAAATACGGTTTGGTAAAATTATCATTGATACCACTCCGCAATTTGCAAAAGTCAAAATAAGAATTTACTTATTATAGAGTATTTTACACACATTACCACCCACACATAAGGCTTTATTTTATTACAACTAGATGTAAGCCTCATCGCGTTGCGGCTTGGGGCTTACAAATTAAGCCACAACGTATACAAAGTATAAACGCTATTTAATAACATTGACCGTATGAAAGGTAATTTTTATATATAATTGTATATAACTTTTTTTGGCCTATAGTATAAATTAATTCTAAAGTTATCCAACCCTTACGTTTTCGATACCGGTGTTTTCGGTTTGGTACGGGTGCCGGTGCCGATATTTGGCGATTTTCGGTACGGGTATTTTATATATAGTTTCTTTAGTTTAATTTTATTTTTCTTCATATGTTTATTCACTCATTCTTTAATTGGCATAGCTAAATAAATGCATTAATATTTAAGAATATCGCTATATAAACTGATAATTTGTCAATATCTTGTGCAGGGTCTCTACGCATTTTCTTGATACACCAGAGGTTCTTATAAGTCGTTTGATGCAGGTATGTTAAGTAAGATACGTTGTTTGCTCTTAGCTTGTAGAAAAAAAAATATACATACATTTTTGAACGTTTATTAGGGGTGTTCCTATGTTTGAGGTATTGTATGGTCAGTTTTGACATCTATTTATCGTCCCAGCATCCACGTTCCAAACGACCGCGTCTTCTGTCATCTTCAGCAGATGTTGCATCTTATTCTGATGCATGTTTTGATGCTTCCTCGATGTCGCGTCGGCAGACATCTCATCGAAGCGCGATGCTGCCTTCAAGGGCTGCAATGGCAGCTGTTGATTCTGTTGGTTTCCCAGCTTCTGCTTTACAGTCCCCAGATTACATTGACATGGGATTATGTACAGAAGTGTGCGAGTATTGTGGAGCTCTTTTTTTGGTTCCAGGAACGACTAACATCCTTTCCAATAAGTGTTCATCCACGTTATAATCGTTGTTGTAGAGGTGGCAAAATTAAATTGCAATACCCATCTCAACCGCCAGATTTATTGAAATCTTAGTTTTCGGATTCTCAATTTATGTTAAACATTCGTGCATACAGCGCTATGTTTTGCATGACATCGTTTGGGGTTGTTGTCGATGATGCAATAAACCAGGGTGGTGGCCCCAACGTGTTCAAGGTTGTCGGCCAGGATGATCACAGATGTTTTGAGTCCCTGGATAAGACACTTAAGGATTTAACATCAAACACTTCACAATATTTTGGCGGAAAATCAGTTTTACTAGGAGGCGACTTCAGGCAAACATTACAAGTAAAACCTAAAAGCATAAAAACAAAGGTTATTGCGGCTTGCCTACCCAATTCATACTTAGGGAAACATCTTACTGCGTATAGGCTCACTGAAAACATGCGCATAGAATCTCTTTCAACAACCTCAGCCACAAGAGCACAGTTGCAAAATTTTCAGAATGGCTCCTAAGAATAGGGGACGGGAAGGAAGGTCTGGTCGTGGATTTTGCAGAACCTAACATCAGAAAGATTGAAATACCACCCGAGTTCATATTGAAGGAACCGAATGATGGCCTTCAAAAACTGATTTCTTTCATCTATGATGCTCAACTACTAGCAAACCCATCACCGGCTGCAATATCAGAACGTGATATTATATGCCCAAAGTGTTGGATTCTGTATGCCCAAGACACATATTAGATTGATGTGGCTAGTACGTTATGATCCAAGTCGAGTCATACCCAAATACAAGCTAGACAAGCACTTATAATATTTATTTATGATATGATCAAACAGATAAATATTAACACTTATAATATTTAGAAATTGGTTTTCTAAATAATTGCACTTGACAAACTAATAAATTATATGGATAATTTATTTTGAGAGAATATTTTATTTTGTTATTTAATGGGTTAAATAACATAATAAAAGTAGTATAAGTCTTATAACATGTGATGTTATAATTTTATAAAAGTTATAAAATTATGTAAGACTTAAATTATCTTTATAAGAAAAATTTTGAATTTTTTTATAAAATATACAAGTGGGCCGCCCCCTTTGGAGTCTTCCCAAGACCAAATTTGGTCCAATCATGTGACATGCAATTTGCATGTTTAGATGGTCTATGATTGGTTGCTATGGGTGGCAAAAATCTCTCTCATTATTTTAATGTAAAAGTTTTTGCAAACTTGGAGGATGGATGATTATTTTTCAAGTGTAAGACTTGAAAATACTCCCTCAAATTTTCGGCAATGGTGTGCCACACTAGAGGGTTTTCAAGTTTGTTTTTCAAGTGCAAAACTCAAGAAATTACTCTCTAGAAATCGGCCAAGGGTTGGTTCCATGAAGGGAATTTCAAGTAAGGTTTTGAGTGTAAAATCCTAGCTAAAACATAAAGTGTTTGTTGGAAAGCTTGGGGTATACAAGCTTGAGGTCTTCTACACTTAAAGGCAACCGTTCAAGAATCATCATTTTCTTCATATCCTTTACTCCTTAGAAGGTTGACGTGTGTGCGACTACACATATTTTTACAATGAAATTACACACGATTTGGTTTTAAATTTATAAAAGTGATTATTACTTTTACATCAAAACACACACGAAAGAGGCAAGTGTACCCCGTCATATATGTAGTAAAGTATCGGTAAGAACCAAGTATCGATCCAAGGAAATGGGCGGAGAAATAGTACTAGACCTTTGTCACTAAATCACCGGTAAAAACACAAGTTGTGTGATTTTCTAAAAACTAAAGTAAGCATAAATAAAGATGTAAAACAACATAATAGACTCCAAGTAAGAAAATAAGTATATAGCCTTGCTTTATACACAACCAAAGCATGTCAACTAAGTCGGTTTTGGCACTAGAAGCATTCGGTCAATTTTCCATTTTTAAGACAATTAGTATCCCTTTCGGGAATCCTAACATGACAATCATTCGGAAAGCTAAAACGATAAACACACTTTAACCACCTAAAATTGTTCCTTAACGTGCAATTGATAAATGTCTATGAAAATCTCTTAAAAATAAGTTAGTCATCCGTTAGGAGTCTTCTAACCTCACTTAATCAAGGAAAGCAACACCGATAAACACAATGCAACCACCGAGACAAGCATAAACTAGATTAAATCACAACCGAGTCCATTTTACAAATCTTGCATATAAATTCACCAAGATAGCAATTTTGTCCTAAACTACTAACTAAGCTAATAATTCATGGCAAGAATTCATAACAACACCATTTAACCCGTTAAGGCCCTTACGCATAGGAAAGCTTTCTTGATTAACAATAATTACATTTTATTAAATCACTAACCATTTCTATTATCATGGTGCACACATTTAAACAAGTTAAACTAGTTTAGTAAGTTTAAAGTCTACTAGCATATGATTAATTAAGCTTCATCTTTCAACTATCTCAACTAACCAAATACTAATCATCCAACATAATTACTTATAATCAAGAAATCAACATCAATAAATGTAACACCCCGAAAAATGCAAATTATTTATTCATTTTATATAAAGTGAATAAATAAACTAGTTAACTAACTAGGATTTAAAATAACCCAGTTAGGTGAAAGCCTTGTAGTAACCTACAAATGGGTTAAAACGCTAAAATTGAACCAAAGGAAAGTTTAGGGACCAAGTGTGTTCAAAATGAAACTAATATTAATAAAATCTAAATAAATAAAACACAAACACATTTGATCTGTGTTTGGTGGAGATCGACCAGAGAGCAGGGGCGATCCCAAGCTCCAACAAAACCCTAGTTCAGCATAAATCTCCAAATTGAAGGCTCAGACTCAGTCCAAATCAAAATCCGAACATGGATTAGTGATCCTCATCACAAGGGGGTTACAAGGTATGAAAAATTTGGTGTTAATTCTCTGTTTGAAATTCTCATGAAATTGGGAAATCTGAAATTAGATGATGCATGTTTGTGATTTGGTTAGCTTAGTGATGAGATGGTGTCTAGAAGTAAAACCTAGACAACTACATGTGAAATCATGTCCAAATTCAGGAAATCCCATGAACACATTGAAGGTGGGTTATGGGTTTTACAAGATAATGATGAACACTAGGGTTTAGAATGATTATTCCAGTGTAATTTGATCATAGAAGGTGATTTCAGAAAAAGTATGATGTTTAGGGATAAACCCTAGATGATTCTTGTCAAAATCTTGCATGATACTTGTAGGGTTCATAATCACCATTGTAGGTGATTAATAAGTTGTAGAAACTTGGTAAACACTAAGATCATGATTCTTGTTCTAGTGTAATCTGAGTTTTATGAGGTACTTTCTGAAATTTGGAAGTTAAAACATGTGTAAATGTGACTAATTGAAGTTGATTTAGATGATTATTACAAGTCATGAACTTGATATTGATGATGTAAAAAGCTGACCCACTAGGTGTTTGTTAAAATGCCTAAGTGGGGATTAAAAATGTTAAAAATCAGATGAAAACGCAGATTTGATTATTATAGAGAATTATGCGTTAATGATTATGAAAAGAGTTCTAAGTTGATTGTGAATTGAACTCTTTAGGCAAAGAATCCGGACCGTCAAGCGGACAAGCCGGAGCGGATACGCGTTTGAAGGGTGTGCTCTAAAGGTACGCGACTTGTCGTCTCGTTACATTTACATAGATAAGCCTAGTCGTAAATAAGTCTAATGTTGTTATCGCGAAAATAGTTGCGTTTGGTAAGTCTATGAAGTGATGGAATTCACTCGACAAACCAAACGGGTCAAAAGAAATAGTTGAAATAGGTATGATGTCGAAATAGTGAAATTGAAACCCTTTGGTAAGTCTAAGAAGTGATGGAATTCACTCGACAAACCAAACGGGTTGAATTATGGTGTAAATTATTGTACTAGTGTTTTAGAGAGTGAAAAGGGCGATAACAATCACAAGAGCATTAAGCCATGAGATCGGTAAAGAAATGCGGGTGATAACAAGCCCCGGATGTTGGGTATAAAGTGCCATAAGCTTCCTAGTTATATGATAGTGAAATGAGTAAAGTTAGGACGGGTCGAATAATCAATTTATGCGTGGCAAATGCTTCGTAATATAGATAACTGGCCTTTGTCTTAATTAATAAAGGACATAATAGAATGCGAGAAATTAACATATTGGTTTGATAGAATGAGATATCCGAGGATTTGGTTTAGCCGAATCAAACAAACAAACAAATCATGAACTTACAGGGAACACCGTAAGTTACGGTGGTACCGTAACTTACGGTAGACATAAAAAGACTTACGGCAGTCCTTTACTGTCTTACGGCAGATCTGGGTTTTTCAGCAACCACCGTAACTTACGGTGGTACCGTAAGTTACGGTAGACCTTAAACATTTGTGTCTAATTCTTTTATATCCTAGCTAATCGAATCCGTTTTAAGCGTAGTTTCGATTAAGAAATATTCTAAGAATTTTAATGGTAAGATTTGTTTTAAATCTCCAGTTTCAGGTATTACTAGTAGGTGGACGATGATCAAGTATCTTTTGGAGAACCGAACACGAACTTTTGAAGCTTCCGCGTTAAACTTAACCTTGTTTAGACAATGTTTATGATGTAACCAGTTTTTTTAAAAACAACTCATGAATGTTTAAATTAGTCGGTAGTTGACTAATGTTTGTTACCTAAAAAAAAGGGGTCATCTTTTATATAATTCTTATGAATTATTGTTAAATTTGAGTAGTAATTAGACGGGTGTTACAATAAACAAGGTTGCAAACTAATCATCAAAGATTAACATAGAAAATGCTTCAAAGTGTCATTACAAACATAATCAACATACTAATGGTTATAATCAAACAAGGGATTTTGTGTTTTTGCCCAAAGGCTACAATAACACATAAATAATCAGTCTCAATGCTTGAAACATAACAAAATTATGGAAAGACTTAAGAATTCAAACCATAAACAAGCATAAGAATGAGAATCCGGATAGTAATCGAGCTAAACGAGACAATGTGGCTTGAATCCGGGTGAAAGCTAACGCCTCCGGAGCCTGAAAATCGCCTGAATTGCTCTCCAAAATTCCATAGTTATGAACATAATGTTTCTGTCTGTTTTTTTATAACATTTTGCGATCGCACGGTCATGCCAATAAAGTGCACGACCGTTCACTTTTAAATTACGTTGCACCATACTTTTGTGACATCAGCATAGTTGACTGGTCTTCGAGGTCGCACGACCGTTCCTTGGGACGCACGACCGTTCATCTCCGGGTTAGGGCGGCACAGACTCTTGAACGGGTGGTGCATTACCGGACATTGGCTGAACATCGAAACCGCACGGGGTGCAATCAGACGCACGCCCGTGCATCACCGGGCAAAGCTTGAACGTCGAGTCGCACCCTCGTTCACTGCCGAGCTGGACTGCACTTGTCGGAACCGCACGGTCGTTCATCAGGTCGCACGACCGTTCCACTTGCCCAGGTCAGAAACTTCACAGAATGTTCACAGCTTTGTCGTTTCGTCCGGAAAGTCCTCGTTTTCACTATCATCTTGTCTGGTATGCTGTTTTAGGCCTGTAAACAAAAGTGTAGATGATTAAGTATCCGAATGACGGTTTTACGGCCGAAAACGCATAAAATGGGGATAAAATGGGGACTAAAATATGTGTAAATTAGCGAATATCAAAGGTAGTATTCTAAACACCCTATGGTTGTGTTTTAATTTTTGATAGCATGCATGTTCGTATATGGATCCGGGTATTGGGTTTTACATATAAAATGGGTTTTATATCTTGTAAGTAACATGTTTTAAATAATATTTTCCGCTGCGTTTTTATTTTATATGGATAAAATACTTTAATAAACATGTGAAAAACCCAACATAAAGAATGACACCGTTGACGAGATAAATGACTTGGTTCATGCAATGTCACCTGGGGAATGCACCTCATATTTCAGCACTGATTCAATGGTTCTGATGTGCTAAAGTGGTTTAATAAAAGCAACTAAAATTAACCCTAATCTAGACACTCTAAGCTTTAAATTTATAAACTTAGACTCGATCTAAAACTAAAAACCACACAACCGGCAAGTGTACCGATCAATGTAGTATAGCTAAAGTAAGTCCGAGTATCGAACCCACGAGACTCTAATGATTACGCTAAGACTCTATTTAGACTAAGACTGACACGACTGACTAATTGTTTATTTGATGGGGGGGGGGGTTCTAAAAATCCTAAATATAATATTAAAATAATGCTAAATAACTAGACACGAACTTGGACGAAGACTAGAACCAGTGGCGATGAAGACTACCTAGGCTAGATGCAGGTTTAACTCAGAATGGATTTCTATTCGATAGTTTTGTGGTATGGAACCGGGATCTTTAAATGCTAAACCTATTAAGATACCAACTAAGGGGCTGTTTGGTAGCCTCTTAATGACCATTCAGATGCTACCTCTTAATGGTTTAAAACCTCTTAATGAATAAGAGGTAACCTCAAGTCTGAATGGTTAAGAGGTAACCTCTGAATGGTAAATCATCACATGTCACATTCTTCTACCTTGTCATTGGTAAAATTCTTAATGGTTCCATTAAGAGGTAGTCTCTTAATGACCATTCAGATGCTACCAAACAGTCCCTAAGCTCCCCGATCCTTCTCAAGGCGATTCTTATGGCACTACCTAGGCTGTTACGCTTACCGGTTTTTATATTTCCTCACAGTCCTCTAACTTCTTGAAAGTGCCTTAATATGACGATCTACCTCACAGCGTGAAATTCTAAGGCAACTATGGGTTTAATAGACAAGAGAATGTTTAAGGACTAGACCGATTTCTTTCAAAACCTAGACCTAGCTATAAACCAAAGCAAGACCTATTAATAACCTCGAGCCTCACAACGACAAGATTAGCAGAACACATGATTTTATTAAATTACCGAATATTACTTCTAAGGTTACTTACGCGTTTTTCACCCTAAAGGATTAACGATCTATTACGTGATATAGACACTCACCTAAATCAAGAACCCTAGCACAACCCTATTATGTGATATAGACCGTCACCAAGGATTATACGAAGCAATAAATATCAATAAAACAATATCAAGCATGCATATACACCAAGTTAAAATTCCATAGCCGTTTACAATACAAGAAAATCCATAAACCACTTTAAAAACGAGTAAAAAATCCAAACTTTATTAAACCATTGTCTTAACCTAGGTAGTTTAAGAAAATCTAGCCAAGAAACATGGTCTCAAGAATAATAAAGCAAAGTTTCAAACAAGAATTCATCGAACTAAAAACAAGAAACTAGGAAATAAAAGAAATCGTAAGGTAGAACCCGTAAATTCCTTGCTCTCCAAACTTTTTGTTCCACTCCAATGATTCTAGACCCTTATTCCTTGCAAATAAGCTTTATAATTCGTCCCCGAAGTTCTGATCGTCCCCAAAGAATGATGTGCCGCTTCTGATCCTCCGTAATAATATATGTCTCCTCTTTTTCTAGAGTTTAGGATATCTATATATGGCCAAATTTAAGAATCCCACTCCCAAAAAACGAAAACTAACGCCGCCTTCTATCTTTAAATTCGTTCACATATTGGGCTTGGCCCACTATATGCAGCCTTCCTTTTGTCGTTTGTGTTGCTTGACTTCTCCCAATTCCTTGATTTCAGCCAATGATCTCTAGATCAAGTGGTGGAGGGCTAGAATTTCTCTTTAGAGATGTATGTTCGACTCCCACTTGGTGCAGAGTGAGGCCTTGGTGGGCAATGATAGGAGACCCAGGGAAACCTGGGTTAGATCCTTGAGCCAAACGGGTTTTACTGGTAATTTCACCATCATGCCTACGGGCGGATGGGTTACCGGGTTTTCCCCGGAATTGGTGATGGACTCGGGTTACTCTCGGAGTACTCCGTTTGTCCAGTAGGTTCCCTAAGAGTACTCGGGATTGAGTTTGTTAGCCGTTAAAAAAAAATCCTTGACTTCAATATTATTGTTTAATAATATATGTATACATGTTCGTCTGATAGTATTAGCATCCACCCTCACAAAGATAATACATATGAATGATGATAATGGCCCCATATTTCCATGCAATTCGATTGGGCTGGACAAGTATGTTATGGCGGCCCGCATTTACTAATAATATATGTTGGCTTTCTTTAACAGATACCATAGAGATAGCGGGCTTGGTTCACTTAAAAAAATAGCGGCAATTTTAATTCGGTTACAAGCATCCCAATCTCCTCAACTGGCTGGTTATTTTCATATTACTTGTTTTTGCTCCATTTGCACCAGGATCTGACCCAACACAACACAAAACAATATAATATAGTACTAAAACTAAATAAAAATAAATAAAACCTATACAAAAATTATACACTTTACACGTGACAAATATGTGTATTTTACTCTATATCAGGTTCCACTTTCAAAGGATGGGAGCGAGATAGATGGATGCTATATACCCACCTGAATACTTAAATGTGCTTAATTTCAATGGTATACCCAGTCATTGTTTACGCCTTAAAAAATAGCTCTATCATGTTAATGCGTAACATGGATAAAAAACGGCTTATGTAATGGTACTCGACTTTTGGTCACACAACTGCTTCCACGAGTGATTGAGGCCCGCATTATAACTGGAACGTCAGTTGGTAAAAAAGTATACATATCGAGAATCAATTTTGTACAAGACACTAAAGATATACCGTTTGTGTTTACACGTCGTCAATTCCTGGTTAAAATATGTTATGCAATGACTATAAACAAGAGTCAAGGCCAGTCACTCAAAAAAGTTGGGCTCTACTTACCAGAGCCTGTTTTTAGGCATGGTCAACTATACGTCGCCTTATCACGAGCTACTTCACCAAATTCACTGAAAATACTCACATCAAATAAGGCAGGCGAACAAAACAACACAACGTTAAATATTGTTTACACAGACTTGCTAAATGACATTAATTCACAACAGGTTATTTTCAAAGTTTCTAACTGTTGATCATAAAAAAATGTTGTACACATCAAACGTACATAAACCATTTTACAACTATGATAATTATTGTCGCTTTGAAAATTAATATAACTTAAAAAATTATTGAATACGTGTTATTTCCCCTTAAACAGGTTTCCGAAAATGGACAACAACGGAATATCGGGATTGCGACCCAATGGCCCAACACCAACGCTGGAAGTGCGTGTCATTCGGAAGTGGGTGCCTAAGTATCGTGGAAACGAATTACATTTTGTCTTCGTTGACGAAGAGGTATACATGCTTTCTCAAATTCCGGAAAAATGCCTTAATATAACTTTATACCCACTGCTTATTATGTAGTTATCAGAGTATAACATGACCCACACAAACAGAACATACCATCCTTAATTGAAAATATTGTTAAACGGTGTCTACTAATTCATGGATTTAAATCTTTTATAATCGATATTTACATATTATTTACTTATGTTTATAGACCCGCAACAGATTTATAAAGTAGATTCTAAAAAAAGTTATCATGTCTACTAATTCATGGATTTAAATCGTTGTTAGGTCACCTATCAATCGAACATTCATCAGTATATTATTTAATCATGTCTATACGCTTGCAAAAAATAATGAAAACAACTGTGTCTTGCGTACTTACCTATTTGCATATTATTTACTTATGTGTATATACCCGCAACAGAATTAGATATGTAGATTCTAAAATTATTATGTTTCCCTACAAAAATTGGCAGGGAATGGGTTCTAGACTTTTGTGAAAGGGAAACAATTCAAAACTCTTGACTCAAAACTATGCCTACAAACGTGCTATGAATAAAAGGTTATGGATGCACAAAACCAGACAACTTTACAAACACATTGACCCACCCGGCTATAATGAACCTTGGAAACGCCACTGTCATCACCTCAGTTCCAAACAATGAAAACATACCAAAACAATAGTTCGACCTAGCCACATGCAGAAGAGCAGAATTCCAAGCAAAACCAGAAGGGACTATAGGTACGCATTAAACAATCTGTTAACAACATATTAGTAAACAAGTACCACAATTTATGTAACCATTTATACAAATAACTTGATAATAGAATAAATTGAGCTGCTGGTACGGCGAATTGAGGACAAAAAAACCAACAACAATAAACCCTATGTTGTTTTAGAATTCAAAGACTGCAGGTAAGCTACAAACAACCTATCTACTCATTGTTAAATGTTGTCACCAAAACACTTATACCAGGATGCATTTAACAGCAATCAAGATATTACGGTTGCACTCTAGGAAGAAATAGCCATAGACAAAACTCTGTTCAACAGGGCTGAAATAGAGGCTGCATCAGCACCTATAATACTAGCGATGACAGGATTAAAAGCAAAGACATATTATGGCCGTGGCATGATAGGAACACTACAACTATCTTCAACAAGTGCTACACATGTCTACCTAAATCCACAAACAGTAGAAACTGAGCTTTTAAAAGAAATGTAAGAATAATTGTAACAATTCATGAATGAAATTAATGATTATTAACAACACATAACACCCTATCTCCATGATAAACAGGTACGAAAAATCGGATATGCAAAACTGCGAAATCACTACGACAAGAGATCTAGAGGTTCCAATTTCACACCTGCTTCAAGGCAATGCCGGGATAATTGTAAGCACCTTACAAAAACCATATCTATATACAAGTTTAGATATAAATACCGTATTTATAAAACGCAAGGTAAACGTTTCACAATAAAGGGAAAAATAACAGAAGTCATGTCAGACAAGAGTTGGCACTATAATGCATGCCCTAAATGTCGTCAAACACTAATACAAACAGGTTCCGAATGGTTCTGTGTAGATGATGAACTTATGACAAGGCAGTTTACATGTGGGTTTCTATTAAACTCGGCTCTATAAGTAAATCACAAGATACTAATACGAAACGAAATGCAGTTACCGGATACTAGTCAAAATCTCAGACAACACAGGAACAATCAACGGCACCGTCTTTGATCAGGCAGCCAATCAACTTCTGCAACAAACATGTGAAGAGACACTAACCAAAGAGAACCAAACCCAACTACTCTAGTCGATGAAAAACAGGGAAGCACAGTTCCAGATTCAGGCAGTACAAGATCTCAAAAACCGTTCAATACGCTGCACTGTCAACAACGCAAACTACCTTCAGCCACAAACAAGCTACACCTCTACCAGCACACCACCTATACCAACCCCAAAACCAGTAACACCGCCACCAAAAATACAATACACATCCTCTACAAAGCGTTCGCTGAACATGCTCGAAGGTACACAAATTTCAGCAACTTTTTTCATAATATAATGCAATGCCAGTAGACTAGGTAAACTATAGTTCAGTAGATTTACCCATGAACCATTAAGGGTGTTCATCGGGTTATTTCTTCAGTTTGGGGTTTTTCGAGTCAGGTAGTTCGGGTTTTTCTCTGGAAAAAATTGACCCGATAACCAACCCATTTTTAAGTTCGAGTTAGCCGGGTTTGGGTTATTCGTGTTCAGGTTTGTGCGGGTCAGGTTATTCGGTTTCCGGGTTTAGATGTAAAATGAAATAAATGTTTTTTTAACAAATATCATCAAAATAATTAGTATTACTTTCAAAATATCATCAAAGTATTAAAAGTCTCAAAACTTGTGTTCCATTTATTAAAGACTCCAAATCTAAACAATTTTATAAGAAAAAAAAACAATGAATGTTCAGGTTTTTATAGGTTTCGTGTTTCGGGTTTTTCAAGTCGGGTTGTTCGGGTTTTTGGCCTGAAAAAGTGTCCCGGTAACCGAACCATTTAAAGTTCGGGTTAGTCGGGTTTGAGTTTTTCGGGTATTCGCTAATTCGGGTTCAAGTGGCTTTGAATTTGGGTCGAGTTTCGGGTTTTGGTTGAAAATGAACAACCCTATGAACCATTTTCATAGCTAGCACTTCCGCAATACTTTTTTAGGTACAAACACATATAATGCAATGCTGGTAGACTTCGTAAACTATAGTCATTGTCGTATTGATTCGGTTTTATCTCCACATAGCAACAGATAATACAATACGACAAACTAACTTATAAAGACATGCTTATACACTCATCAAACATCATGTCTAAACCATTATTAACTACAGGTCCTGAAGCTATGTCGTTGAAGAAAGCACGAGGTGATGACACAACCAACTGAAGCACTAAGTCACCGATGAAAGCATGGGGGTCGAACAAAGCACATGAAACCGTTTTCAAATTTGCATAAAAATCCTTAGTATGTAAACAAGTATGATATGTAGGCCGTTTACCGTTTTGTGTAGTATGTAAACAAATCTAATTAGTAAATGCCTGGACTTTCATTTAGTGTAAAAACTTAATCCGTACTCTCTCTTCTCTTCTGGAGTTTCCACCTACTCACGTCAAGGTCTTTCGGCATCTAAACGTTGGAAGCGCCATTATCTCTTAATGTTTTCGTTGACTGGCTTTACCATTGAAGTTTTGGTTAGCATTTCCAGATTTGGGAGTGTTGACTGCAAAGCAGTATGGAATGATAAGGGCATGTATCATGGAGCGTGTACGTCCACTTCAATGAAGTTGAAATTGATCGGATTTAAAAAACAAAAACACCTCACGCGCAATGCGCGGAATCTAAAGCACTAGTTAAAAATAAAAATTAAAGTATTTTTTATTAAAAATGTCATGTCATTATTTACAAATTCCACATAACCAATAAGAATTAAGGAAAAAAAAGGTTATTTAACACATTATCAAGTGGTAACCTACTAATTACGCATCACTTAAACAAAAATGAAACTTTAGTGATTTTAAAGAGATAAAAAAATGAAATGACTTTAATAAAACTTGGTTACTATTCTATAACGTTACCCCAATATATAAAAAAAAGAATTCATTAA
Source organism: Helianthus annuus (assembly GCF_002127325.2). Lineage (NCBI taxonomy): Eukaryota > Viridiplantae > Streptophyta > Magnoliopsida > Asterales > Asteraceae > Helianthus > Helianthus annuus. The sequence continues at coordinate 111,929,104 of NC_035447.2, forward strand.
ACTTATCCAATTAACTTCTTATTGATGGATTGTTTCATCGACATCCAATCCAAATCACAACCACGATGTCATTTTCTTGTTCTTAAATAAGCCTCTTTAATTTTTTAGGTTTATGCTCTACTCCAGGTAAAGATCCACCCGAGTTTGATTTGCACATATAGTACAAATGTTCCCATTATTATCATTTGTTTTTTTAACGGAGCGTGAATACTTCAACGTAATAGTCCAACTAACCTAACCATATAATCTTCTAATTGATAAGACCATGTGTAGTGGTTAACACCCACCCTTGGGCGTTTTACACCATGTGGCAGCCCAGTCAGCGGTGGGGCATTATGGGGCATTTTCTAAAATGGGTATAGTGGGGATGTGGACATTATGTTAAAAGGGGTGTAAATAGAATGTAAATAAAAAAACCATGAAAAATTGTTATTGGCCAAATAAAGAACAAGAGCACAGTCATTGGCCACCGCCCTTCTTCTCCGGCCTGATTTAAAACACGCCATTCAATTTTTTTTCACCAAAAACGCTCGAACACGCCGAAGGGGTGAGCTCGGGGCGGGATTGGCATGTTTGGGCCAAGATTTTGAAAACAAAACGCCCATTACGGGCGGTCTAATAGTAATTCGAATCTCTCACCCCCAACCCACCACATAAAAAATCTAATTACACTTCACGCTCCAAGTTTTTTATAATTCAATTATATATATATATATATATTAAGTCTAACTACCTTTGAAATCAATATCATCCGTTCAATTATGCTGAGATTAAATCTGGGCCGTTTAAACTCTTAATTTTAACCGTTGTCTTGGCAGTTTTGAGCGGTTACTTGCAGCTAGCATGTTTTTCTGTCCATGTTCCTACATAACTGAACTTGAACAGCACCATCCCACGTTCTAAGCAGTTTTTATGTCCATGTTTTGAGTGGTTAATGGTTGCATACACAGTTTCCTTGATCTCCACTCCTCTTGCAAATTGCTTAACTAATGCTCCATAAATTTAGGCCCATGATCTCCGAACCAACTGCTACGATCTTCCTAGAAATCTGGGTCGGTTGAGGTGATCTTATGCTATATAATGCACCTGCATGTAACAAGTTCAAACATATTTGATCAAGCATTCAACAAAAAAATGAAGCAAGGTATAGCTTTATCGGGTACTTCAGCAAAGGTTAGTAAAACTATTTGTTTACAAACCTGCTACTGACCCTATCAATACACTGAAGATTTGAACTGATTTTGTTGTTTCAGGAAATCAATAAACCTGGGTAGTGGGGTTTTCGGTTGAACATTTTAAATTGGGCAGTTGATGGCAGTTCAACCCTTCTCTCCAAAAATTCCTACATTTATGTCAATTTTTCAGGTTTTTTGCAAAACTTTAGCACCCACTATTGTGAAGTTTACCTACAAGATTACAGTTTTTTTTTTCACAAAAAAGAAAAACAAACAACCACGATTAATATGAAGTTATGGGTTTAACCACCCAATTCAAAAAATAAAGGGTAGTGGTACCCGCAGTTTACTTTTCTTCTATATAACCAGAAGCAGGCTTAATCATTTCTCATTTTTGTCTCAAATAATCAAGCATGGACCCGTCACCACCAAAGCCATCAGTTATGCATGAAGACCAGCCTGCTGGAAACTGTAACATGCAAATGAAGCAAGTTAACACAGTTATTTCAACTGGCCTTTGTTTTTTTTTTTTTTTTTTGTAAAAACTAAATTTATGTAAATTGCAGAAGCGTCAAAACAGTGCTGACATAATCAACAACGACCAGCTCAGATCACACAAGGTACTTTGTAATCCATTTTAATATGCAAATAACACATATCGTACTTCCTAATTCATATACTTCTTTGTGTAGTCACCAGCTGTAATCGAAGAGGCACATTATGACGAAGCACCTGACCTGCAAGTAAAAGTTAAATTCATTATTTTACAATAGTTATTTGTAGCTTATTGTTAATATAATATTTTTGCAATGTGCAGTTTCCTGAAGATACCCTTTACATAGTTGTTCCCGGCCCACACAACTCCGAAATGGTATACTTAATACTTCACATTTATGCAAGTATACAAGGGTTATTAACTTTTTGTTTTACGTTTTTTAAGCTTAACCAATCCAGCAAAAGAGCAATTGCGCTTCAAAACTGAAAATGGGACGAAGTCATCGACATCTCCTGTTCTGACAGTGATTGGGAAGATGAGGAACAGGAAAATAATGATTGGATGAATGCTGATTGGGGTGACAATGATGATGCAGCAAAATCCGTCGTGTTTCAGCCACAAAACGGTTTTAAAGATTAAAGGTTTTGGTTCCATGTTGTGTGGGTTACTATCATGTTTTTAGGCAATACTTTTAACATGTTTTTTCATTGCATTTCGATTTATTTGTGTTTAACATGTTGTTTGGCTTGCTATTGTTATATTATAGTTATTTACTTGAGAGCGTCTATTTTGTTTTATAAATAGTCTTTTATGTTTTAATATAGTAATAGTAATATTATTACTAACATTATTAACTAAGTCAACAAAAACCTAACCTCAGATCTACCTGCAAGTTCCATTTGTTGCTTCAGCAAAGCATAAGTTTGATTCCGAGCAAATAACGAACTCGAATTCGAATGACTCTAACTTTCTGCTGCCGCACCGGTGCCGCCATCTGTCTTTGACGTACGAGTGGTTAGTCTGCAATTTCTCCAGTGATTTACACAATTTAACCTAACTGGAAGAGCAATTTCAAATATTGGGTTTAAATAGTAAAATTACACGGCACACTAACAATGTAGGATTCAAACAACTATAACAAAGCAAACTTCAAAATTACATTCAGTCACGGTTGATGGCTAAATTAATTGAGCACATGCATAAAAATACCCACTACTTTAATGCATATAAAATCATATGATAGAAAATAACAATAAAACCTACTAACTTCCCACCCACTAATTAATTGGCTCCTACTTTTTTGGATTTTTTTAAAAGTGTTGATTTTATGGCTCCTACTTTTTGGGAGAGTTGGTTCTGTCATTTTTTACATATATACGTTAATAGTAAATCATTTGTAGTTAGTTCCCTTTTCAAATCTTGAAAATAATGGAACAAAAAGAATACATTATGCTTTCATGTATAAAACCATATTATGGTTACAATATGGTAATCTAAGGACCAAATCTAACACAAGCTTGAAGGACTGAACACCTTTCCTTTCGAAAAAAAACTACTAAAGGTGTTTCATAGATACCTGAGGAACCCTGAAAGCTCACTAACTATAGCTATAACTTAAAGGGACAATGACATTCCCTTTCGAGAACCTGTAACAAACAAGACTAGGCTAATCAAAATTAAATAATTTATTTCATTTAATGAACTTAAGATTCATCTCAATTATGAAATTAACCCCCTGATAAATCAAACAATCATCAAATCACAGTAACGCAATGAAAACCCCTAATTTCTTAGACGGGTGACAATATAACTACATATATTCATTTAAAGCAGATGGTGCTAAAACACATAGAATGAATTAAGCTGAAAATAAAACAAACACAACAGTACAAGCATAAACTGTGAACTAAGAATCATATTTTACCAATCTAAACTGATAACAAATGAATTTAAACTGAAAAATAAATTGAACGAATTATAGTATAGTCTAAAATTAATAATTAGGACGATAGTTTTTTTTAGAACAAATGCATACTTCACCAATCTAAGATCGATGAAAAATGAAACTAATCATAAATTGTGACCGTAAAAGATCATTAATACCTAGATCTCGCTTGCACCCTACTATCAGTGCACCTCCACACCACTGTCGCCGCATCTCCCACAATCGCCACTGCCTCCACACCTCCCGTCACCGACCCCGCACCTCCACACCACTTCACCATAACCACACCAACCTGCTGTACCACCATACCCCACCTTCATAGAGAGAGTTTCGGAATAGAGGGTGCGATTAGAGAGAGTTTCAGGTTAGGGTTTAAATATGGAGATACATAGAGATCTGCTTGCAGGTTAAACTATAATGGAGCGACGTATTAGAAAGATGGAGGACAAATATTGGATGCGTGTATTCACAGGTAGGGTTTTGATACATATTCCTTCAAACCTTAATAACATGTCCAAAGTCCACAAGAACTACCTTTATGAAAGCCCACCCGCTAGCTTATACTAGTCCATTACTAATATATTTTATACCCCACATTCCCTAACATGTTGTGTTAGCTATACTTATATTATATACATGTACATCCAAATCTCGATCCGGCAGCACTTCGGTACGAGTTACAAGGTCTGGTCTATGCGGTTCGCTTATGTGCACCTATTTATAGGGCATAGAGATCCGCTCCAACATACATGTACGAATAAGCGGACCTCCTAGATGACATAAAAGCGGACCTAATCATGTGACAAATAAGCGAACCTCCCTATGTCACTATAAGCGAACCTATCTGGTTAAGACCCTATGAGCGAACCTATCTCTTAACACACATACAATATCCTATTTTCTCGTAAAATGTGCCCTGATCTAACACTCTAAGACTAAGACTCGATCCAAGACGAAGTCGACAGATGTAGTGCACCAACAAACTCCCCCTCAGATGTTGACGGAGTCGTTCATCGAGTCTTTGACAATGTCATGTCTTCGCATCTTCAGTCTTGATCAGTCTCTGGGCTTCTCTCTCTCTATCTTCATCTCTTTCTCTCGGATGTTGACATCTTTAAATTCCTCATCATCAACATGTGCTCCTCCTCAAATATTGACTCTTCCTGCATAAAACTCTACCACAAACATAAGTTTTAATTAATCAACATTTAAGCATATAGACATCACAAACCACTAACCAACTAGATACTGATGAACTACTTGAAAATGTAACATTTTTCTTATCAAAACAAACACTCTCCCAAACCATCAGTTCACATGTTTAGCACCTAGATTGTCAGTATATTGGTCCATTTTAAATTTTCACACAAATTTCAATTGATTCGAGATATGATATTAATGTTTTAGAAACTTAAACTTAATTGAGTATCACTCCACTTGAATATACTCCCGTATCCAGATCCCAATGTTCAGTCATACAGGTGAATATACCACATCTGATATCTGTAAAGGAGTAAAATGTGAGGGCCGTGAGAGCTCAGGTCGATACTTCCGTATACGCAGAGAGATGACGGCTTCGACTTTCGGTGGGTCCCCTTTAGAGGATCTTTTGTTACAACAACAAAGATTATCAATTTTATTGTTTAATCAGATTGCTGAGGGCGAGCTTATATTTCAAAGCTTTTGCAGAAAGTATTATTCGGGGACTAGGTCAGTACTTCCATACAGCAGAAGTCCCGGAATAATACCCCAGATATCACTGAGTATAAAGACCTAGTATCTCAGAAAGAGGGATCTTTCAAACAAGATTTCGGGGGTTACCCATATATCCAAGAATAGTTACCCACGAATTAAGCAAGTTTGAATTAGATTTATATCTCGTTTCAATTTACTAAATGTGCAAAAATCTACTGACACATCCACAGTAAGATTGTTTATCACATTTAACTTTTCAAATCTTTAGCGTGCTGTGATAGTCCACTGATGTACTATCATTTCCTCTTTTTCATAACAAAACTCTTTTTTTGATTTTATCATGTTTTTGACTTTTTCAAATTTCTAATGTTTTTGGATTTTCTGAAATATTCTACTCCCCCTAAAATGCAAACACATTAAAGAAAATATGAAAACAAACTAAGCTCTTGACCCACTTGAAGTAAATTCAAAACAAACTGTACAGAAATATAACAACTGATATCAAATCACTTCAAATCGCCATTCACTTGGCATAAACAATCAGAACTCCCCCTATCAACAAACTGTTTTCCCATTTAGATTTCAAAACACTTAAGTTTGTTTTAATCAAAATGATTTTTCCGGAAAATAAGGTTGATTGATTTTACCACTTGTAGGTTTATCAATAATAGATTCGGGGATGTGGTTCATCATCTTGTCTCTCAATTACTTGTGGGAAAATACAAGTACAAATTAATGTCCTTGATTTACCATATGCAAGTATGCGTAATCAAATCTTCTAACCACTTGTAAACAAACACATACAAACCTCTTTACCGTTTGTATGAATGACGTTACCGAATAAAACTCAAGAAAGATGCCGATTTATGCTCCACGTTTACCAACCTGGGAGCTCCGGCAAGTCAGGTTTTAGTCGAAGAAAATATCCACCCAAGCCTGACCAGCCTTGGGTTTCACCGAGCCATCATCACTCGGTTTCTTACCTTTCCTCTTCTTTTCATAAAATTCTTTAACCCCTTTGACTTTACGATCAATCATCTTACCAAAGATATGTTGAACTTTGGGGTTAAAGACCTTCTCAGCATCAAATTCCTGTTTATCATTATAAAATTGGTTAGAAATTTCAACTTTACCAATTTTCTTTTTATAATTTTCAGCCCGAAGTGATGGAAAATCCTCATCATTCACAATCGGAACTGATTTTTCATTTTTCAAAGCAGCTTCACATTTTGAAACAACTTGTGGCTCAACTGACTTTGGGGAATCAGTTTCATCGCCAGAAGGTAGCTCCTCTGATTTTGACCTATCAGAATCATCGCTAGAGCTTTCACCAACTTTCTTAACAACCCATTTCTGGTTGTCAGATTTAGCTCTCTTCTTGTAAAACTTGTTCGAACTCTCACCAATTTCAAATGTAGAATCTTTAAACAATTTTGTTCTATCAATTGGTGGTTCGAACTCAACTACTTTCTCTTTGAGTTTACAAGATACTCCCTGTTTCGATTGTATTGCCTTAGAACAATCTCGAGCAATATGTCCAACAATGTTGCATCGGAAACAGATATTCGTATCTTTCTTCTGCTCAGCCATTTTCTTCATTTCATCTTGCTGCTTTGCAAGGAATTCATTATTTGACTGTCTCCAGAAATCTTTCTTTTCTTCTTCTTCAGATGATGTTCCTGAAACAAATGTCATTTTTGATTTAAAATCACGAACATATTTTTCATTTTTCTGTTTTTCTGTTGGAGTAAAACCAAGACCTTTCTTTTTGAAATTACCGTTATGGTTTGATTTCTTTTGGAAACCAGAACCAGAACTGTAACTCTTTTTCTTGTTTAATCTTTGTTGTACTCTTGAGGTGTATTTTTCAGGTTTTTCATTAAGACATAAATCTTTTATTTCAGAAATATTAATTTCTGTGAGTTTAAAAACCTTGTTTATCAGTTCAGTTTTGACACCTCTTATTGGAAATTCCTCATCAGAATATAATTTGTCAGAATCATTCAAAGTATAAGCAACTTTAAACAATCCATCGTCCAAATTAGATTTTGATAACAGGAATTCTCTATTATACACTATTTTGTCCTGTTTTTCCATTTGACATGGAGTGCTTGACTCAGACTTTGACTCTGACGCAAACTCCGACTTTGACTCCTCTATCTCTGATGTGCTGAAGTTGGGTTAATTAAAACAACTAAAATTACCCTAATTCTAGACTCTCTAAGCTTTAAATTTATAGAACTAAGACTCGATCTAAACCCTAAACCACACAACCGGCAAGTGAACCGATCAATGTAGTAAAGCTGAAGCAAGTCCGAGTATCGAACCCACGAGACTCTACTGATTACGCTACGACTCTATCTAGACTAAGACTAACACGACATAACTAAATTGTTTATTAATTTGGGGGGGGGGTTCTAAATATCCTAAAATTGTAATTAAAATTCAACTAAATTAGCTAGACGAACTAGACACGAACTCTCACGAAGGCTGAACTCAAGGATGATGAAGGAACTAGCTAGACATGAATCCTGATTGCTTTTAGTTATGATTATAATTGGAAGTTGTCTGCTATGGAACCGGGATCTTAAAATTCTCACCTCTCGGGAAATCTAAGGACCCCTAATCCTTCTCAAGAGCGCGCTAAGATCCCCTAAAGGTTGTTAAATTACCGGTTATTAGACTCCTTTACAAGACATCTAATGGGTTTATAAAAGTATCCTACAAGGCTCACTCCCTTACGAGATCTAAACCTAGGATAGGCTTGTTTTCTCAGCTAGACTTGCTAGACAGCAGCTAAAAGGTTAACTTCCTAAGAAGGACCCACCTTGCGGTTTAATTACTTAGACCTAGCAATAATCTCGCACCTTACAGCTATTGACGATTAGTAGAGCACTTGATTTTATAAAATTACCAATTATTACTTCTAAGGTTTATTGGCCAATTTAACCCTAAAGATTCAAGATTTATTACGTGATATAGACAGTCACCAAAATCTAAAACCTAGCACGATTCTATTATGTGATAAAGACCGTCACCAAGATTCATGCGAAGCAATAATTAATAATTAAGCACCATCAAGCACGCAAACACATCTAACTGATAGAACAAACCGTTTACAATTTATAAACTATCCATAGCATTCAAAAATCCAAGAATAATCAAAACATATGCAATCAATCATCCATGTCTAGGTAGTAACAAAAACTTAACCGCTAAACATGTTTAAAAGTATAATAACGACTAATAACAAATCTGAATTCATCATGTGACAATTAAAAACAAACGAAAACAAAAGAAACGGGAAGAATAAACCCGAATGCTTCACTCTCGAGTGCTCCTGATCGTTACCCGATGATTCCTAGCAACCCGAATCTTCAAGAACCTTCAATCAGCCTTCTTCAAGCTCCAAGAACTCCAAAATTCGTCCCAAGTTCGTTATGTCCACGGCTCATGATGATGATAACTTTTTATAACTTCAAAAACCCTACTAGCCGTTAGCTGTTGATTGGGTTGCACGTTTTAACAGCTCTCGCGGCCCGCGTAATGCATAGATGGGAGTTAACGCGGCCCGCTTCAATGCTCAAAACCGGAAACCTTTTTTTGTAATTCTCGCGGCCCGCGTAGATGTTTGGGCTAAGTTGATGCGGGTCGCCCGAACTTCAATAATCCTGATTTTTTCTGTTAAGTTGATGCGGGGCGCGTAAGTGTGCTTGTAAGTTTACGCGGCCCGCCTGGAAGCTCCAGAATTGAATTTTCGCTTCGTTTCAGCTCCCGAATCCTCGATTTCCGTTCCAGCCTTTCGCCTTTCCAGATTTTAACTCGTTTTTGCTCCTTTTGGCTGTAAAGACCTGGAAATACAATTAAATCAAAAGTATGTACAATCTATCTAAAACTAACACTAAAAGCGAATAACTAACGACTAAAACAGACGCGAATAGCGATGTATTTTACAATACATCAAATATCCCCACACTTACTCTTTTTTCGTCCTCGAAAAAGAATTATGCAAACGGAATCATAGTCAAGATAGTTATTCGGGCCAAAAGCTTAAGTTATTTTATAAAATCGATACTTGTGTTAGCCGCGATTGCAATAGGGTAAGCACATAGGTATTCTCATGTAATAGGGTCATGTGTATCTAAGCATACTACGAGCAAAGTTCTATGTAATCTAGCAAGTAGGCAATATAAACATAAACCATATTACCTAGGATGTTGAGTCTTGCACGTGGAGCGAAGCGTCATTGTGGATCGTTGAGAGCACTGTTCTGGTTATAGTCTGGTTTTAATAAAAACGTTTTCCCCATATTAAAACCAAGTTCTCTATAACCAATGGCTCTGATACCAATCTGTCACACCCCCAAAAATCCACACGCGGAGTACCACCGCTTGGAGGCGTGACATGACCAGGATCAAGCCACCAATTATATTGAACATAGCATATAATATTAAGAGTAGTTTATAAAACCCATCATAATGTAATTGGTGTTCAACAAACATAGTTTAAGTAGCGGAAGCATAATATGAAAACCCAATGTAATCAACAAGTTCAAGTGTTTTTAAAGTTTAACATGGCATCCACGATCCATGCCCCACAACGACCTGCTCCTCCCTGTGCAAGCTCCATATGTACCTAAGGTCCTGCAAGGCATGCAACAGAGAATCAACAACTAGTTGAGCGAGTTCATAGTTAATAGTTCAGTAGTCGCAATAGTATATTAAGCCTTGTGTTCGTTCATTAAGTCATGTATCGTATTAGTTCGTATCGCGGCCCTCTAGGCGTGTATGCGAAGATTAGGGGAAGTTTCCCAAGTATTCTAGACTAGGTATATTTGTATCGCAGCCACCCGGCATGTGTGCGAAGTTTAGTGTATAGTTCGCAGCCTTCCTAGGCATGTGTGCGAAGATTAGTCATATTATCGCAGCCAACCCCGGCGTGTGTTCGAAGATCAGTTCTATTAGTATCACTAGTCTAGTCGTGCCTTATCAACAACCCTTCCTCACCCGAGGACCATATAACTAAGTTCCATAAGCTACGTAAGTACAAGTAAATAATCCAAACCCATTCCCACCCTGGGAACCCCATGCCTTGGTTGTGTGAACTCACCTTGGTTTGCTCGGCAGATACACAGAAAAGTAAATCGAGCTATTTGGTGGTCAACCACGTCCTACCATGGTTACCATACAAGTTAGGTTCGTATTCAAGTAGTGCACGTATATTCTACACGTGTTGTACACAAGTAGTGACCATAGCATACACGTATAATCATGGCAGATCAATAACAGTCGCGTAAATAAGGTCCAAGTATGCGGCCCAATTGATTGGGCTCGTAACAGTGTGCAAAGTCCAAAACGGTGTGCATGTGTTCATGGTCTCGAGTCGAGACTAGAGATCTCGAGTCGAGACTAGGCGGTCTCGAGTTGTGCTGGCCTCCAGGTCTCGAGTCGCAACAAGGAGGTCTAGGGTCATGATGTGTTAGTCGAGACTACACGGTCTCGAGTCGCAACCGGACCCGCAACCGTGGTCTCGGGTTGTGCTGTATGTGTCGGCGTTGTGGTCTCGAGTCGAGACTAGGAGTTCTCGACTTGAAATCTGTGTGGAGACTAAGCATGTGTAACAGATTTCCTTAATTGCAGCTCATCAATTCCGTAACATTTGCAAACATGTTTGGCAGTTTCAAAACGGATCAAATCAACCATTTAATTCAGAAATCAATCATATTCATCCAACCCAAATCATCATCAAATCAAGAACAATAGCAATCGGATCAAACAGTTTAACTTCATGCACTTCTATGAACATTTACACCAACTAAATCATGTCTAGCCCTTAATCATATGATCATCATGAACTACTAAACTCTTGATCAATCAGTTACATTCGTATGTAAATCAATTTGCATAAACACTATCTTATTCATATCATATCACATATCTATACTACAGTTAAGCACATGTTATGATTTCACACATAATCCCATAAATCAACATAACTAGCATGAAACCCTATTTGTCATATTGGAATCGAAATCATGTCAATTAACAAAGATGTAACACTAACCGAGTCGTGTGATGTGGCAAGCTTGATCGAGAGAAAGGGCTTCGGGTGAGAGGTGATGCCGTCGAACAAGAGAGAGAGAGTTCTAGGGTTTTGTGTGTGTTTGTGGTTTACAAGTTATGAGGATCAAAACCCCCATAATGGGTATGTGTAGTCACATAAGGGAGTGGGCCGAGCCCATCAATGGGTTGCCCCTCTTGGTCTCGAGTTGTGTACATGGTTTGCGAGTGGGGTTGGGCCGAGAGAAAGGTGTGCGGTCCAAATTTCGTAACACATAACATAATAAAAACTCATAACATTCAACACAAACATACATATCAACTAGTCACGCAACGTTCATACAAGTTAACACGTAATACAAGAGACGGTTCTAAAATACGAGTTGTCACAAGCTGGTCCTACACTCATCCCCTCAGGGGGAAAATCCGCAAACACACCCAAATTCGCCGCCAGCATCTTAATATACGGCCCACCATACAATCTCGCCGTTCCTCCTCCCTTCTTCGGCCTCACCAATGACCATGCCAGAATGCTCGCTAAGTTGGCTGGCCGACGCTCTATCATGCACATCAAACAAAACAAACTGTGCTGATTTACCTTATCCCCCTCATGCTTACCTATCAAAGTAGCTGCCAATATCTTATGCACAAACCGGTAAAGAGGATCTCTGATATCGGACGCCACCATATTGTTCGAAAACGGTGAAATAGCAATGGTGCGCCAGAACCTCGCTAGCTCCTCCTTCAACACACACGACTCCTTCTCCTCCTTCACTACCTGCCTCAACAAACCCCTAAACTCATCAGACTCAACCTCCTGAACCGTATAAAACCCAGTCGCCTCCGCAAACTGTGGTAAACTCATATTGAAGATCTGTTTACCCAACGCAAACGACACTACATCCGGCTCATCGAAGCCCCCTAGATGCCTATAGTAAAATGTGGAGTGAAACTCCATGGTGAGCTCGTAATACTGAGGCATGTCACAATCCAACGCCATTCTGAATTTTGACCCTAAAAGCTCCTGCATCCTCTCAACCTGCCCCAACTGACTAACCATATCCCAATCAATCTTCCTAAACTCTAACAACCTCAGTAGTGGTTGTACTGTTCGCGAACAATTGGGGGTACTTTTCTTTCATCTGATCTTCGCGTTCCCAAGTGAACTCTGGGCCACGACGGGAGTTCCAACGAACTCGAACAAGAGGGATTCTCTTGTGCTTGAGGACCTTAACATCCCGGTCCGTGATTTCAACTGGTTCCTCGACGAAGTGCAACTGTTCGTCGATATTGAGCTCTTTCAAAGGAATTATGAGAGTCTCATCTGACAGGCATTTCTTCAGATTCGACACGTGAAAAACGTTGTGAACTGCACCGAGTTCAGCTGGTAGGTTTAGTTTGTAGGCTACTTTGCCTGTTCTTTCTATGATTTCGAACGGTCCGACATACCGCGGATTGAGCTTGCCCCGTTTGCCAAAACGAACCACACCCTTCCAGGGTGAGACTTTGAGTAAAACCCAGTCCCCGACCTGAAATTCCAATGGCTTCCTACATTTATCCGCGTAGCTTTTCTGACGGTCGCGAGCTGCCGCCATGCGTTGTCGTATTTGTGCAATCTTTTTCGTGGTGTCCACTATAAGTTCTGGACCCGTGATCTGACTATCCCCCACCTCTGCCCAACAGAGAGGTGACCGGCATTTACGCCCGTACAATGCCTCGAATGGAGCGGCTTGTATGCTGGTGTGATAACTGTTATTATATGAGAACTCCACCAAAGGGAGATGCTTTTCCCAGCTGTTGCCGAAATCGATAACACATGCCCGAAGCATGTCTTCTAGAGTTTGAATCGTGCGCTCAGACTGCCCATCCGTCTAAGGGTGGTAAGCCGTGCTCATATCTAACCGAGAGCCAAAAGCCTTGTGCATTGCTTGCCATAGTGCTGATGTGAATCGTGCATCGCGATCCGAAATGATAGAGGTGGGCACCCCGTGCCTTGAGACTACTTCTTTCAAGTATATGTCTGCTAGTGTGGAAAACTTGTATGTTTCTTTGATTGCGAAGAAGTGAGCAGACTTGGTGAGTCGATCCACGATCACCCAAATAGTATCGTTCCCACGCTGGGATGTAGGTAGGCTTGTAACGAAATCCATGGAAATTTCCTCCCATTTCCACTGTGGTATCTTTGGTTGTTGGAGTAGTCCCGCTGGTTTCTGATACTCCGCCTTGACTCTTGCACAAGTCAAGCACTTGCTGACATAGGTAGCGATGTGGGCCTTCATACTAGGCCACCAATAAGTAGTTCTGATATCGTGGTACATTTTATCCGACCCTGGATGTACCGAGTAGCGAGACTTGTGAGCTTCATCCATTACCAGCTCGCGTAAGTTTCCATAAAGTGGTACCGAAATACGCCCTGTTACATAGTAGGCACCGTTGTAGGTCCCTTTCCGGAGGATGACGAACCTAAACCTTGTTATACTAACCCACTAGCGAGTGCGGAATCCAAGCTAGCAAGCAAACCGGGTTGAGACAAGCATAAACACAAACACACAAGGATTCACCGATTAACACAATCTTGTATTAATACGAATGAAGGTTCCGGTTACAAGCACAATGTTTACAAATCTAACTTGCAAACTCTCTAGTGTGTGTGTGTGTTTTGATAGAATGCTCTCAACTCACTATGTGCATCTATCTCACAAGCCTCTCAAGTCACTTTTTAAACACATACACTTCATGGGTATTTATACCCATACACAGCAGGTCTGGTCGAAGGATTAGACAGATTGTCCGAGGGACCATCTGTCCACCACAATGGCCATCGAAGGATCCATATATACTTCGAAGGATAGCATATCCTTCGAAGTCCATCAGTATCCTTCGTGGTTTATCTTTCGAGCCAATCGAAGGATAGACATAATCCTTCGATTGCTCATCCTTCGACTCAGACACTTCACAAACATATTTACTAACTGTTGACTGAGTCAAACCAGGAGGACGGTTGACTTGGTCAACTTACAAGACTGACAAGGACATCGTTTACATATAGACCGAATACAGACAAAGTACAGACACAAGTGCATCAACAAACTCCCCCTTGGCTGTAGCTTTGTCTTTATCTTCTATAGTTGTAGACTCGTCTCGAACTTCGACGGTCTTTGGTCTTCGAGTTCCCAAAACTCTGATGTCCTTTCAAGTCTTCAATGTCGGAGGATCTTCAAAGTCTTCACGTCTTGAAAGCAGAGAGTGTATCAACAAACTACCCGTATCATGTAGGAAGTGTGTTGACAAACTCCCCCTTAACATAAGCTCCCCCTTGAGTTATGCTCTTGAAAAGACTTTATCTTTATGAAGTGAGATCCTTGTGGTGTTGATGATGGTCAGCGGCAACTCGATCATCTTCATCACTTGAGTGCCTTCACGTTGTGTCTTCATTCCGAAGCTTTGCCATCAACCATGTTCTCCTAGCCTTTAGAATCTGCACATGCAAGAAATCTAAACGCGTAATGAGAACAATTGCTTGGAATATAGTTAACATAAACCAATGACACACAGATGACCATGTCACAAATCAAACACCGTCCGACAGTTTGAAAGTTTTTCAAATTTATCAATTTCAGATTTCAACTTTCAAAACATGCAAATTTCGACCGTTTATGAAGATTTAGTCATTTCGGTTTTCGTTCAGGTTTCAGGCAACGAAGACTCGAGTTCCAACATCGTACGATCGAAAATAAAAAAATAAAATCTTTTTGGCTTTTATAAAGTTTAAATTAAAACACACCTAAAATCTTTTTGGTATTTTTGACTTTTCTAAATGTAAATACTGAAAGCAGTAAATAAATATATACATACATTCTTTTTGCGAGTTTCGAGGGTAAGAGAATCATATCAGTGTACGGTCATGCCAAAACACTCTTGTTGTTCAGTTAGTTAACGTTAAGATAAGCATCCTATAACAATTATCGGTATTGTTGTCCACTTAAGCTCAACTTATCAGATGTAATCATGGCGAGGGGATACGTTAAGGTATGATTTAAACATTTCATTTTTGGCTAAAAAGAAGTTAGCTTCAGATGCTTTAGCAAGATCAACAATCAGTTTTTGATTGTGTTGCAGTGTAATTTCAAGCTCACTTTCCTTTTCTGCATAATCTAAACATTTCGCACATTCAACAACAGCAGAAATAGAATCAGGTTTAGAATCACATACCTGACTGGAATCACTCTCAGGTGTTGGCCTTTCTGCATCAGAATTAATAACCTCCCTTGATGATTCACATTTAGATCCATCCTCGCTCGAACTTGAACTTGAAGTTGTATCACCCTCAACTGAAGTTGAGACATCTTCATCTGAACTTCTGTCATGTTCAGAACTGTCATTATTTCCCGAGGCTTCACCATTTCTTGCATCTTTGACAATTTCAGCATACAACGCTGATTTTGTCTGACTACTGTTCTTTGGGTCAAGAGATGATGGTTCTACAGTAGAACGATGGTGTTGTAAACCAACTGGGGGTAATGGATTTCCATACAAGTCTGTGGTTGGAGCCGGCTTTACAAGAGCTTGTATTGGATTGTCAAACCAATTTGTTGCAGATCGAGAAGCAGATGATTGCGTATCAGATGATTGCGGAGCCAAGGATGTTATAGTCCACAAGGATGGATCCCATTGACCGTTTGTTCCCATTTCTGCAGTAATTCGAGATGGTGTGGGAGATTCGGCCCTTGATGGAGATAAAATTTGTACACGTGTAATTTCCACTGTCGAAGGGTCAACCGAAAGATCACACGAAAGACAAACACCAAACCGGTCTCGAAGGATGATCTTTCGTAAGTTGATACAAACGAAAATAAAAATGATTAGCAGATCTTGGGCTTTGGTGATTTTCTAAACGTGGGCCGTGCACAAAACTTCAAAACTTATTATATATATATATATATATATTTTTTTTTTTAAAAATTGAAGCACATGGGCCGTTATCCGATTTTAAGTGAACACCAAACAAGCAAGGGCCGAGAACTTTGGGCCGAGAACACCGACAACACACAACACAGTTTTATTGGTCAATTTGGGCGGTTCCCCAGTGCTACTTGGGCTTGGGCGGTGCAAACAACCAATTGTCTTTTAATTGAAGCACATGGCCGTTGGCCCTTTTCTTGAACACCAATCAACAAAAGACAGTCCCTTTGGCGGTGCACTATATCCAACCACCAACCAAATACAATGATTTTAATTTAAACACATGGGGTGGTGGAAATTTTCTTGAACACCAATCAAACAAATGGCAGTTCCTTTTTAGGTCCCTTTGGGCGGTTACCAATTTAATATTAGATCAATTGTTGTGGTCTATTAGGCGGTGCCTTGGGCTGAGAACCCAGACAACAACCCAAAAATTAGTGGACTATTAGGGCGGTGTCTTGATCAACAACCCAAATTGACGGTGAAAATATTGTAGGTCCTTGGGCGGTGCTTTTAAGTGGTGATCACAAACCACAAACAACAAAAATTATTAGACTATTGTGGCGGTTCCTTGGACACTGAACTTTGGGCGGTGATAAAAAACAACAAACAAACTTTCGAAGTCTTGCTATCTTTCGAAATATATGTCCAGTTATACCCCCAATCAATCCTTCGTAATTGTTGAAGATCCTTCGAAAACAAGAATAAATATCTGATCCTTCGAGTTTCCCACAAAATATCTTGATCTTTCAAGTTTTGTTTGTTGACCCTTCGAAGTTTTACTTGATCTTTCGAAGAACAAAAAAATTGACCCTTCGAAGTTGTTTAACTGTGAAGACGACCCTTCGAACAAATAGTTTTGACCTTTCGAAATCAGGTTTGACCTTTCGAATCAGTTGACTGGAAAAGATGATCCTTCGAAATATTATTTTGATCTTTCGAGATTTGAAGAAATCAAGAACATTATGAACACAGCAAGAACACGGCGACTCTAAGTTTTCCAGATCTGACGAAAACAAAACCAAGACTTGAACAAAAACCCGGTTTTAAACAAGGTAAAGAGCCTTAGCTCTGATACCACTTGTAGGTCCCTTTCCGGAGGATGACGAACCTAAACCTTGTTATACTAACCCACTAGCGAGTGCGGAATCCAAGCTAGCAAGCAAACCGGGTTGAGACAAGCATAAACACAAACACACAAGGATTCACCGATTAACACAATCTTGTATTAATACGAATGAAGGTTCCGGTTACAAGCACAATGTTTACAAATCTAACTTGCAAACTCTCTAGTGTGTGTGTGTGTTTTGATAGAATGCTCTCAACTCACTATGTGCATCTATCTCACAAGCCTCTCAAGTCACTTTTTAAACACATACACTTCATGGGTATTTATACCCATACACAGCAGGTCTGGTCGAAGGATTAGACAGATTGTCCGAGGGACCATCTGTCCACCACAATGGCCATCGAAGGATCCATATATACTTCGAAGGATAGCATATCCTTCGAAGTCCATCAGTATCCTTCGTGGTTTATCTTTCGAGCCAATCGAAGGATAGACATAATCCTTCGATTGCTCATCCTTCGACTCAGACACTTCACAAACATATTTACTAACTGTTGACTGAGTCAAACCAGGAGGACGGTTGACTTGGTCAACTTACAAGACTGACAAGGACATCGTTTACATATAGACCGAATACAGACAAAGTACAGACACAAGTGCATCAACAAACTCCCCCTTGGCTGTAGCTTTGTCTTTATCTTCTATAGTTGTAGACTCGTCTCGAACTTCGACGGTCTTTGGTCTTCGAGTTCCCAAAACTCTGATGTCCTTTCAAGTCTTCAATGTCGGAGGATCTTCAAAGTCTTCACGTCTTGAAAGCAGAGAGTGTATCAACAAACTACCCGTATCATGTAGGAAGTGTGTTGACAAACTCCCCCTTAACATAAGCTCCCCCTTGAGTTATGCTCTTGAAAAGACTTTATCTTTATGAAGTGAGATCCTTGTGGTGTTGATGATGGTCAGCGGCAACTCGATCATCTTCATCACTTGAGTGCCTTCACGTTGTGTCTTCATTCCGAAGCTTTGCCATCAACCATGTTCTCCTAGCCTTTAGAATCTGCACATGCAAGAAATCTAAACGCGTAATGAGAACAACTGCTTGGAATATAGTTAACATAAACCAATGACACACAGATGACCATGTCACAAATCAAACACCGTCCGACAGTTTAAAAGTTTTTCAAATTTATCAATTTCAGATTTCAACTTTCAAAACATGCAAATTTCGACCGTTTATGAAGATTTAGTCATTTCGGTTTTCGTTCAGGTTTCAGGCAACGAAGACTCGAGTTCCAACATCGTACGATCGAAAATAAAAAAATAAAATCTTTTTGGCTTTTATAAAGTTTAAATTAAAACACACCTAAAATCTTTTTGGTATTTTTGACTTTTCTAAATGTAAATACTGAAAGCAGTAAATAAATATATACATACATTCTTTTTGCGAGTTTCGAGGGTAAGAGAATCATATCAGTGTACGGTCATGCCAAAACACTCTTGTTGTTCAGTTAGTTAACGTTAAGATAAGCATCCTATAACAATTATCGGTATTGTTGTCCACTTAAGCTCAACTTATCAGATGTAATCATGGCGAGGGGATACGTTAAGGTATGATTTATACTTACCGACCGGTGTTCATCCACATCACGACACATTCCCGTATCAAGGTATGCACGAGGGTTCATCTTACCGGTGAGTATACCGATTATCATCTGTTTGACCGTATAAATTGTGAGATACTCACTTATTTTGAATTGAAAAACAAGCCCTATGTGATAGAATCACTTATTGATGAGGAACTTGATTTTCATATGCATGAGGGCACAGGAGCAAGTCCGTGAACAGGTCAGTACTTCCGTACAGCAGAGAGACGAACTTGACTCCCGGATAGAATGTGATATTTTATCACTTATTTGATTTGGACATGTGATTGTTTATCACTTATTGAGGTCGAATGCAGTATGTATTATGTACACGTATGTATAGTATCATGGAAGATCTAGACTTGCGTCCCCGTTATTTTTCGGTAAAAGATACAACCATGATACCCAGATGATAAGCAGCATAAAGACCGAATATCTTAGAACCTCGGCAATCTATCAAACGAAATTTCGGTACTAAGACCATATGCCAATGAATGGTTCCCACCCGGTCTTCAGTTAGTTAAGATTTATATCACCCTGCACACTTTAAAATGATTGTGAGCCTACCGATACATCTTATATAGAGCTGCTTATCGTTTTGCATTTAAGGTTTAAAAAAGGTTTGGATAGACCACTGATGTACTATCACTTTCTCTTTCGCTCGCCAGGAAACTCATTTTTGATTTTCTATTGTTTTTAAGTTTTTGAAATTTTTCGATGTTTTTGGATTTTCAGATTTTGGATTTACTCCCCCTAAAATCAATAAACTAAGATAAATTTAAAAGGCACAAAGATATTTACAAAAATGATTTTCCGATGTTGGTTTTACTCTTGCTTGACCTTAATGCCGTTTGCCAAAATTAAGATTTTATCAGAAATGATTTATCGAATTTTGGAAAAATCAGTTGGCACGTCGGTAAGCGGTGCGAACCATAGCAACATTGACGGGTTTCATAAAGAAACAATCACGTGTGAGGTGATATTCGAGATCAACGTGTCAGGCCAAAGAGTGCTGTACGAGACGATATAATTCATATAGCAGCTTAAAAATCAACAGGTATAGGAGAGATTAGAAATTTAAAAACCGTATCCTGCAACTGCTTCGTGCATTGCAAGGAATCTGAGCACTCTCTCTAACTGGATATCCACCCGGTGTGGACTTCAAAGTCGATTTTGTAGCTACTGAGAAATCTCTTGACAGCAACAAGATCATAAACCTCCCGGTCCGGCTGGTCTTCAACATTGCACCAGCGAAGGTCTCTGTCTTTCTCTTTCAGAAATGTTGTGCGGATGTTCAATCCATGCCAAGGCATTCGCACACATTTCATTGAAGTCTTTCCTGAGTACCTGATCAAAAACCATAACGACCAAAATTTTGGCGCGTTCTTCATTTGGTCGAATTTTGCAACTTCATTCAACCACATTCTTGTTCTTTCTCCTTTTCTTTCTTCTCTCTCTCCATCAATGGCAACAACATTCTCCTAGAGATACCAATATTTCAGAGGAATATGTCGCCAATCTTGTGCATGGACGCTCCACTATCAACAATCCTAAAACTATCAATAGTTCCTCCTGGAACATCCTGCACACTCATTCAGAGATTAGTTGGAGAGGGGGACCCAAGCCTTCACAGACTTGGGTCGTCCGTCATCATCGAGAATTGTAACATCCATTTCCCGATGATTCGGAATTGATGCAGCTCCCCCTGAAACAGTTACCGGTTTTGGTATCCAAATTTGTTTCTGTTTTTCATGTTTAACATCTGATTTAACAGATTTTGTTTGGATGACCTCCGGTTTTAAAACTTTTTCAACTTCTTTTCTTTGTTTCTTTTTCTGTTTCTTTTCTCGTTGTTTAACAAAACGAGGGTCCTGTTTTGGTGAAACAGGTCTTTTATGGTAATTGTTACCATGGGGGGCATCAACTTTTGACTTTCTCTTGGTGAGATATGGACAATTCTTAATGATGTGTCCATACTCACAGCATTCAAAGCATGATCTCCGCTCAACAAACCTCGGAGTATCATAACTGTAACAGCTGGATGATGAACTTCGTGATCTTGAGGTACTTGGTCCTACATCACAACCGTTTGTTTGTTGTGTATAGTTGTTTTGACTGTTTCTTTTCAAAATTTTACTTTGTTTAACAGAATCCTTGTTGGATTTGTTTTTGAAAGTATCAATTTTATCAGTCCCTCTTGATTTCACGAAGTTTATCTTCCGATCCTTTTTCTTGTTTTCGCCCTGTTTGCCTTTTCTATTCTCTTGGGCGGCATGATGTTGTTCATGGGGATCATCAACCTTTGCTTTCAACTTATGAAGATATGGACAATTTCGAATTATATGTCCAATTGTACCACATTCAAAACACATTCTCCGCTCTACAAGCCTCGGAGAAACGTGTTGATGACCAGACGAAGAACCAGACACTGAAGTTTGTGATCTAGATGTGCTAGGACCTAAGTCACATCCGTTGGTATGTTGGGTATAATTGTTTTGATCATTTCGTTTCAAAATTCTAACTTGATTTACAAATTCACTGTTAGATTTGTTTTGAAATGTTTCAAGTTTGTCCGTACCCGTTGATCCAACAAACTTCACTATCGGTTTTTGTTTCTTAACAGGGGCTCTCCTGTTTTGCACCCTTTGAACCTTAGGTTGCTCAACCTTAGATTGTGGAATTTTAGGTTGTGCAGCCTTAGGTTGAGGAGCCTTAGACTGCTCAACTTTAGGTTGTTGAACCCTTGGTTGTTCAGTCTTAGGCTGCTGAACTTTTGGTGCTTGAGCATTCTTGTTTTGAGCTCTCTTTTCCTGTACCTGGCCTTTACCTTTTCCAGAATTCACTTGTTGTTTTCGCTCAACTGGCAGTTTTTGGTTTCTATATTGTTTTCTTATTTGCTCACATGGAATTGGTTCACAATGAGTGACCGTCACTTTGTTACCTTTGTTTCCCAAAAACTTATCAGTACGTCCTTCAAAAACTTTCTCAATTAAATCTTGATTTACATTTTTAATTGGAAAATCTCTGTCAGAATAGATTTTGCTGTCTCCCTTGAGCGTATACAACAAGTTATTCCCTTTAATGCTAGGTACATTGGGCTTCACTGCCTTTGGTGTTTCAGTCTTACTCGGTTTCACTTGTGGATCACACAAGATGTGATTCTCAATTGGAATGTCTGGTGTAACCGAGTTAGACTGTGGTTTCACAATTTCTTCAGATTCATCGTCTGAAGAATCAGCATCCTCAATAATCGGAGGACTCTGTTCCTTAGCACACGATGAATTGCTCACATTCTCAGAATCTAATTGTTCCGAGGAAGATGTACCAGTTTTGAACCCGAGGCCTGCAGCAAAGTCATCTCGCGCGAGTGGCACAGTAGGTTCAAAACGGGGCATGTCCTCGTCATTAGGCAATGCAGAGTAATTGTGATTCATTGGGGGAGGACATTTTTTATATCCAACACACGTGACATCCCCCTTTTCCTTTTGAGCATTGATGATGTGATCCAAAACAAAGCGGGAATTGGAATAGCTGTCCAATTTCTGCTTGATTGCATCACATTCGCATCGAGCTGTAGCTAACTCCACCATTAGTTTCTCAATTGTGTCAATTAAGTTATTATTAGCATGTTGTTTTCTCAAAACAGCTTTTTGTAATTCAGAAACATCATGTTTTAATGACTTAATTGTTTCTTTAAACTCCTTTTCATTTTTGGCTAAAAAGAAGTTAGCTTCAGATGCTTTAGCAAGATCAACAATCAGTTTTTGATTGTGTTGCAGTGTAATTTCAAGCTCACTTTCCTTTTCTGCATAATCTAAACATTTCGCACATTCAACAACAGCAGAAATAGAATCAGGTTTAGAATCACATACCTGACTGGAATCACTCTCAGGTGTTGGCCTTTCTGCATCAGAATTAATAACCTCCCTTGATGATTCACATTTAGATCCATCCTCGCTCGAACTTGAACTTGAAGTTGTATCACCCTCAACTGAAGTTGAGACATCTTCATCTGAACTTCTGTCATGTTCAGAACTGTCATTATTTCCCGAGGCTTCACCATTTCTTGCATCTTTGACAATTTCAGCATACAACGCTGATTTTGTCTGACTACTGTTCTTTGGGTCAAGAGATGATGGTTCTACAGTAGAACGATGGTGTTGTAAACCAACTGGGGGTAATGGATTTCCATACAAGTCTGTGGTTGGAGCCGGCTTTACAAGAGCTTGTATTGGATTGTCAAACCAATTTGTTGCAGATCGAGAAGCAGATGATTGCGTATCAGATGATTGCGGAGCCAAGGATGTTATAGTCCACAAGGATGGATCCCATTGACCGTTTGTTCCCATTTCTGCAGTAATTCGAGATGGTGTGGGAGATTCGGCCCTTGATGGAGATAAAATTTGTACACGTGTAATTTCCACTGTCGAAGGGTCAACCGAAAGATCACACGAAAGACAAACACCAAACCGGTCTCGAAGGATGATCTTTCGTAAGTTGATACAAACGAAAATAAAAATGATTAGCAGATCTTGGGCTTTGGTGATTTTCTAAACGTGGGCCGTGCACAAAACTTCAAAACTTATTATATATATATATATATATATTTTTTTTTTTAAAAAAATTGAAGCACATGGGCCGTTATCCGATTTTAAGTGAACACCAAACAAGCAAGGGCCGAGAACTTTGGGCCGAGAACACCGACAACACACAACACAGTTTTATTGGTCAATTTGGGCGGTTCCCCAGTGCTACTTGGGCTTGGGCGGTGCAAACAACCAATTGTCTTTTAATTGAAGCACATGGCCGTTGGCCCTTTTCTTGAACACCAATCAACAAAAGACAGTCCCTTTGGCGGTGCACTATATCCAACCACCAACCAAATACAATGATTTTAATTTAAACACATGGGGTGGTGGAAATTTTCTTGAACACCAATCAAACAAATGGCAGTTCCTTTTTAGGTCCCTTTGGGCGGTTACCAATTTAATATTAGATCAATTGTTGTGGTCTATTAGGCGGTGCCTTGGGCTGAGAACCCAGACAACAACCCAAAAATTAGTGGACTATTAGGGCGGTGTCTTGATCAACAACCCAAATTGACGGTGAAAATATTGTAGGTCCTTGGGCGGTGCTTTTAAGTGGTGATCACAAACCACAAACAACAAAAATTATTAGACTATTGTGGCGGTTCCTTGGACACTGAACTTTGGGCGGTGATCAAAAACAACAAACAAACTTTCGAAGTCTTGCTATCTTTCGAAATATATGTCCAGTTATACCCCCAATCAATCCTTCGTAATTGTTGAAGATCCTTCGAAAACAAGAATAAATATCTGATCCTTCGAGTTTCCCACAAAATATCTTGATCTTTCAAGTTTTGTTTGTTGACCCTTCGAAGTTTTACTTGATCTTTCGAAGAACAAAAAAATTGACCCTTCGAAGTTGTTTAACTGTGAAGACGACCCTTCGAACAAATAGTTTTGACCTTTCGAAATCAGGTTTGACCTTTCGAATCAGTTGACTGGAAAAGATGATCCTTCGAAATATTATTTTGATCTTTCGAGATTTGAAGAAATCAAGAACATTATGAACACAGCAAGAACACGGCGACTCTAAGTTTTCCAGATCTGACGAAAACAAAACCAAGACTTGAACAAAAACCCGGTTTTAAACAAGGTAAAGAGCCTTAGCTCTGATACCACTTGTAGGTCCCTTTCCGGAGGATGACGAACCTAAACCTTGTTATACTAACCCACTAGCGAGTGCGGAATCCAAGCTAGCAAGCAAACCGGGTTGAGACAAGCATAAACACAAACACACAAGGATTCACCGATTAACACAATCTTGTATTAATACGAATGAAGGTTCCGGTTACAAGCACAATGTTTACAAATCTAACTTGCAAACTCTCTAGTGTGTGTGTGTGTTTTGATAGAATGCTCTCAACTCACTATGTGCATCTATCTCACAAGCCTCTCAAGTCACTTTTTAAACACATACACTTCATGGGTATTTATACCCATACACAGCAGGTCTGGTCGAAGGATTAGACAGATTGTCCGAGGGACCATCTGTCCACCACAATGGCCATCGAAGGATCCATATATACTTCGAAGGATAGCATATCCTTCGAAGTCCATCAGTATCCTTCGTGGTTTATCTTTCGAGCCAATCGAAGGATAGACATAATCCTTCGATTGCTCATCCTTCGACTCAGACACTTCACAAACATATTTACTAACTGTTGACTGAGTCAAACCAGGAGGACGGTTGACTTGGTCAACTTACAAGACTGACAAGGACATCGTTTACATATAGACCGAATACAGACAAAGTACAGACACAAGTGCATCAACAAACTCCCCCTTGGCTGTAGCTTTGTCTTTATCTTCTATAGTTGTAGACTCGTCTCGAACTTCGACGGTCTTTGGTCTTCGAGTTCCCAAAACTCTGATGTCCTTTCAAGTCTTCAATGTCGGAGGATCTTCAAAGTCTTCACGTCTTGAAAGCAGAGAGTGTATCAACAAACTACCCGTATCATGTAGGAAGTGTGTTGACAAACTCCCCCTTAACATAAGCTCCCCCTTGAGTTATGCTCTTGAAAAGACTTTATCTTTATGAAGTGAGATCCTTGTGGTGTTGATGATGGTCAGCGGCAACTCGATCATCTTCATCACTTGAGTGCCTTCACGTTGTGTCTTCATTCCGAAGCTTTGCCATCAACCATGTTCTCCTAGCCTTTAGAATCTGCACATGCAAGAAATCTAAACGCGTAATGAGAACAACTGCTTGGAATATAGTTAACATAAACCAATGACACACAGATGACCATGTCACAAATCAAACACCGTCCGACAGTTTAAAAGTTTTTCAAATTTATCAATTTCAGATTTCAACTTTCAAAACATGCAAATTTCGACCGTTTATGAAGATTTAGTCATTTCGGTTTTCGTTCAGGTTTCAGGCAACGAAGACTCGAGTTCCAACATCGTACGATCGAAAATAAAAAAATAAAATCTTTTTGGCTTTTATAAAGTTTAAATTAAAACACACCTAAAATCTTTTTGGTATTTTTGACTTTTCTAAATGTAAATACTGAAAGCAGTAAATAAATATATACATACATTCTTTTTGCGAGTTTCGAGGGTAAGAGAATCATATCAGTGTACGGTCATGCCAAAACACTCTTGTTGTTCAGTTAGTTAACGTTAAGATAAGCATCCTATAACAATTATCGGTATTGTTGTCCACTTAAGCTCAACTTATCAGATGTAATCATGGCGAGGGGATACGTTAAGGTATGATTTATACTTACCGACCGGTGTTCATCCACATCACGACACATTCCCGTATCAAGGTATGCACGAGGGTTCATCTTACCGGTGAGTATACCGATTATCATCTGTTTGACCGTATAAATTGTGAGATACTCACTTATTTTGAATTGAAAAACAAGCCCTATGTGATAGAATCACTTATTGATGAGGAACTTGATTTTCATATGCATGAGGGCACAGGAGCAAGTCCGTGAACAGGTCAGTACTTCCGTACAGCAGAGAGACGAACTTGACTCCCGGATAGAATGTGATATTTTATCACTTATTTGATTTGGACATGTGATTGTTTATCACTTATTGAGGTCGAATGCAGTATGTATTATGTACACGTATGTATAGTATCATGGAAGATCTAGACTTGCGTCCCCGTTATTTTTCGGTAAAAGATACAACCATGATACCCAGATGATAAGCAGCATAAAGACCGAATATCTTAGAACCTCGACAATCTATCAAACGAAATTTCGGTACTAAGACCATATGCCAATGAATGGTTCCCACCCGGTCTTCAGTTAGTTAAGATTTATATCATCCTGCACACTTTAAAATGATTGTGAGCCTACCGATACATCTTATATAGAGCTGCTTATCGTTTTGCATTTAAGGTTTAAAAAAGGTTTGGATAGACCACTGATGTACTATCACTTTCTCTTTCGCTCGCCAGGAAACTCATTTTTGATTTTCTATTGTTTTTAAGTTTTTGAAATTTTTCGATGTTTTTGGATTTTCAGATTTTGGATTTACTCCCCCTAAAATCAATAAACTAAGATAAATTTAAAAGGCACAAAGATATTTACAAAAATGATTTTCCGATGTTGGTTTTACTCTTGCTTGACCTTAATGCCGTTTGCCAAAATTAAGATTTTATCAGAAATGATTTATCGAATTTTGGAAAAATCAGTTGGCACGTCGGTAAGCGGTGCGAACCATAGCAACATTGACGGGTTTCATAAAGAAACAATCACGTGTGAGGTGATATTCGAGATCAACGTGTCAGGCCAAAGAGTGCTGTACGAGACGATATAATTCATATAGCAGCTTAAAAATCAACAGGTATAGGAGAGATTAGAAATTTAAAAACCGTATCCTGCAACTGCTTCGTGCATTGCAAGGAATCTGAGCACTCTCTCTAACTGGATATCCACCCGGTGTGGACTTCAAAGTCGATTTTGTAGCTACTGAGACGGTTCTAAAATACGAGTTGTCACAAGCTGGTCCTACACTCATCCCCTCAGGGGGAAAATCCGCAAACACACCCAAATTCGCCGCCAGCATCTTAATATACGGCCCACCATACAATCTCGCTGTTCCTCCTCCCTTCTTCGGCCTCACCAATGACCATGCCAGAATGCTCGCTAAGTTGGCTGGCCGACGCTCTATCATGCACATCAAACAAAACAAACTGTGCTGATTTACCTTATCCCCCTCATGCTTACCTATCAAAGTAGCTGCCAATATCTTATGCACAAACCGGTAAAGAGGATCTCTGATATCGGACGCCACCATATTGTTCGAAAACGGTGAAATAGCAATGGTGCGCCAGAACCTCGCTAGCTCCTCCTTCAACACACACGACTCCTTCTCCTCCTTCACTACCTGCCTCAACAAACCCCTAAACTCATCAGACTCAACCTCCTGAACCGTATAAAACCCAGTCGCCTCCGCAAACTGTGGTAAACTCATATTGAAGATCTGTTTACCCAACGCAAACGACACTACATCCGGCTCATCGAAGCCCCCTAGATGCCTATAGTAAAATGTGGAGTGAAACTCCATGGTGAGCTCGTAATACTGAGGCATGTCACAATCCAACGCCATTCTGAATTTTGACCCTAAAAGCTCCTGCATCCTCTCAACCTGCCCCAACTGACTAACCATATCCCAATCAATCTTCCTAAACTCTAACAGCCTCAGTAGTGGTTGTACTGTTCGCGAACAATTGGGGGTACTTTTCTTTCATCTGATCTTCGCGTTCCCAAGTGAACTCTGGGCCACGACGGGAGTTCCAACGAACTCGAACAAGAGGGATTCTCTTGTTCTTGAGGACCTTAACATCCCGGTCCGTGATTTCAACTGGTTCCTCGACGAAGTGCAACTGTTCGTCGATATTGAGCTCTTTCAAAGGAATTATGAGAGTCTCATCTGACAGGCATTTCTTCAGATTCGACACGTGAAAAACGTTGTGAACTGCACCGAGTTCAGCTGGTAGGTTTAGTTTGTAGGCTACTTTGCCTGTTCTTTCTATGATTTCGAACGGTCCGACATACCGCGGATTGAGCTTGCCCCGTTTGCCAAAACGAACCACACCCTTCCAGGGTGAGACTTTGAGTAAAACCCAGTCCCCGACCTGAAATTCCAATGGCTTCCTACATTTATCCGCGTAGCTTTTCTGACGGTCGCGAGCTGCCGCCATGCGTTGTCGTATTTGTGCAATCTTTTTCGTGGTGTCCACTATAAGTTCTGGACCCGTGATCTGACTATCCCCCACCTCTGCCCAACAGAGAGGTGACCGGCATTTACGCCCGTACAATGCCTCGAATGGAGCGGCTTGTATGCTGGTGTGATAACTGTTATTATATGAGAACTCCACCAAAGGGAGATGCTTTTCCCAGCTGTTGCCGAAATCGATAACACATGCCCGAAGCATGTCTTCTAGAGTTTGAATCGTGCGCTCAGACTGCCCATCCGTCTAAGGGTGGTAAGCCGTGCTCATATCTAACCGAGAGCCAAAAGCCTTGTGCATTGCTTGCCATAGTGCTGATGTGAATCGTGCATCGCGATCCGAAATGATAGAGGTGGGCACCCCGTGCCTTGAGACTACTTCTTTCAAGTATATGTCTGCTAGTGTGGAAAACTTGTATGTTTCTTTGATTGCGAAGAAGTGAGCAGACTTGGTGAGTCGATCCACGATCACCCAAATAGTATCGTTCCCACGCTGGGATGTAGGTAGGCTTGTAACGAAATCCATGGAAATTTCCTCCCATTTCCACTGTGGTATCTTTGGTTGTTGGAGTAGTCCCGCTGGTTTCTGATACTCCGCCTTGACTCTTGCACAAGTCAAGCACTTGCTGACATAGGTAGCGATGTGGGCCTTCATACTAGGCCACCAATAAGTAGTTCTGATATCGTGGTACATTTTATCCGACCCTGGATGTACCGAGTAGCAAGACTTGTGAGCTTCATCCATTACCAGCTCGCGTAAGTTTCCATAAAGTGGTACCGAAATACGCCCTGTTACATAGTAGGCACCGTCTTCCTTCTGTTCTAATCATTGCCTTGAGCCACGTAAGGCTTCAGCCTTGACATTTTCTGGTTTCAATGCTTCTACCTGAGCATCTCGTATCTGTGTTGGAAGACCAGACTGAATAGTAAGCTGTAGTGCTCGTATGCGTCTAGGTAGAGTGTCCTTTCGACTGAGAGCGTCAGCCACAACATTGGCTTTGCCTAGATGGTACTTGATGGCACATTCGTAGTCGTTAAGTAGTTCAACCCATCGACGTTGACGCATGTTCAATTCCTTCTGCTTGAAGATATGCTCGAGACTCCTGTGATCGGTGTAGATAGTGCACCTGGTACCGTACAGGTAGCGTCGCCATATCTTGAGCGCGAAAACAACAGCTCCCAGCTCTAAATCGTGCGTCGTGTAGTTCCGTTCATGAACCTTAAGTTGGCGCGAAGCGTAAGCAATGACCTTGTTGCGCTGCATTAACACACATCCAAGACCCTGAATGGATGCATCACAATAAACCACGAAATCGTCCGTGCCCTCTGGCAATGAGAGGATAGGTGCACTGCAAAGTCTATCCTTTAAGTGCTGAAAAGCGATTTCCTAAGTATTACCCCAACGGTAGGTGACACCCTTCTATGTCAGTAGTGTAAGCGGCTGAGCAACCTTTGAAAAGTCCTTGATAAACCGTCTGTAGTATCCCGCCAAACCCAAGAATTGGCGTATTTCCGTTGGTGTACGCGGTGCAGGCCAGTTCCTGATCGAATCAACCTTGGATGGATCGACATGGATCCCATCCTTGTTTACCACGTGGCCTAGAAAGTGGACTTCACGAAGCCAGAAGTCACATTTCGAAAACTTGGCGTACAGTTGTTCTGACCGAAGAAGTTCCAAGATAAGTCGTAAGTGCTGCTCGTGCTCCTCCTGACTCTTGGAGTAGATCAGAATGTCGTCAATGAAAACAATCACAAACTTGTCTAAGTAGGGTTTGCACATCCTGTTCATAAGATCCATAAATACGGCAGGCGCGTTCGTTAACCCGAACGGCATAACAAGAAACTCGTAGTGGCCGTAACGAGTTCTGAATGCTGTCTTGGAGACGTCCTCATCCCGGACTCTCAGCTGATGGTAACCTGACCTCAAGTCTATCTTGGAGTAGTAGCACGACCCTTGCAACTGGTCGAATAAGTCGTCTATACGCGGAAGAGGATAACGGTTCTTCACCGTCACCTTGTTGAGTTCTCGGTAGTCAATGCACATCCTGAAGGTACCGTCTTTTTTCTTCACAAATAATACTGGAGCTCCCCAAGGCGAAGAGCTTGGACGAATAAAGCCCTTTTCCAAGAGCTCCTGTAGCTGCTTTGACAGTTCTTCTAGTTCAGTTGGAGCTAAACGATACGGTGCTCGAGCTATGGGTGTTGCTCCTGGAGCGAGCTCGATTTGAAATTCAACTTGACGATGAGGCGGTAGACCAGGTAAATCTTCAGGAAACACCTGAGGGAAGTCGCGTACAACTGGAATGTTCTCCAATTTCTTTTCCTTCGCTGATGCATCAGTGACAAGTGCCAGAATGGCAGTGTGGCCCTTACGCAAACACTTCTGAGCCTTTAGAAAAGAGATGATGCTAGCCACAGCACCACTCTTGTCGCCTTGAACCTCGAGAGGTTCCCGATCAGAACGAGGGATACGAACAATCTTCTCTTTGCACAAGATCTCTGCGTGATGTTGAGATAACCAGTCCATACCAATGACGATGTCGAAACTACCCAAAACTATGAGGATGAGATTGATCGAGAAAGTCTGACCCGCGAGGATAAGATTACAACCCTGAACTATGTGCGTGGCCTATAGACTCTTACCATTAGCTAATTCTACAACATGCTTGGTGTTTAGAAGTGTGGGTGTACGTTTTAACATTTGGCTAACTTTCAAAGACATATAACTTGTATCCGCACCCGAATCAAACAAAACAGTAACATAAAAGTCGTCGAGA
Source organism: Helianthus annuus (assembly GCF_002127325.2). Classification (NCBI taxonomy): domain Eukaryota; kingdom Viridiplantae; phylum Streptophyta; class Magnoliopsida; order Asterales; family Asteraceae; genus Helianthus; species Helianthus annuus. The sequence goes on from NC_035447.2 coordinate 111,960,707, forward strand.
AGAAACTTACCCATAACTACGTTGGGATCATTCCTTGCGTCGCCCTGACCCAGAACGAAAACACGATCCCTAGCTTCGTTGCCGTTGTTGTTGTTCCCCCATTGTTGTTGTTCCCATTACCCTGGTGATTGTTGTTGTTGCGATTCTGGTTCTGGTTCAATTGAGGGCAATCACGTTTGAAATGACCTTCAGCCCCACACTGGAAACATCCCCGGTTTCCTCACTGTGGCTGCTGCTGATGGTTCTGTGGAGCTGGTGGTGGGAGTTGCTGATTCTGATTCGCAGGTCGCGAACTCCTGCAGTCTTTAGCTTCATGCCCTAACTTAAGACATCTCTGACAACGTTCCTTGCGACACCTTCCACTGTGGTGTCTGTTGCACCTATTACATAGTGGGTGAAATCCCCGATATCCACCCTGCCCCTGACTGCCTGATGATTGCTGGCTCGGATTCTGGTAGTCATTTATCTTGCGCTGCTGTGCTTGAGACTGAACTGAGACTGAACCTTTACTGGAATCCCCATCCCACTTTCTTTTGTTGTCACTGGGTGTAGCAGAAGTAGCAACTGGAGTGGTAGCACTGATGCGTTTGGGCAGCTTGTTCTGTTCCACCGCCTGATCCGTGAGGCGATGAGCAAGACGCTGGATATCTTGGATATTGTCGAGGTTAGCCGATGTAACATGGCTCTGAATCTCGGATGCTAGACCCTTGAGGTACAACTCGATGCGCTTGATTGGAGGGTCCACCATGGTTGGACACAAGATGGCCAGTTCGTTCGACCGTTTCGTGTAAGCTTCAATTTCTGACCCCGTCATTTTCAAATGGTAGAGCTCCACTTCCAACTTGTGGATGTCATCGCGTGTGCAGTATTCTCTTTTAATCAGTTCTTTGAATTCGTTCCAAGGAGTGGCGTTAGCAGCTGTCAGCCCTAGAATCTGAACTTGCGCGTTCCACCAGGTTAGCGCAATCCCTTCCAACGTGCCAGTGGCGTACTTGACCCTGCGAGCCTCAGGGCATTCACACATCTCGAATACTGACTCGAGCTTCTCAAACCAATGGAGTAGTCCCACTGCTCCTTCCGTGCCACTAAACGTGCTTGGACGACAGTCCATGAAGTTCTTGAAAGTGCAAACAGGTTGTGGTGCGCGTTGACCTATTGTGTACGAATAGGACAGAGTTAAACACAAGAGTTGGTTTAGGAGTGTAGGACCTAAAGATCCTAGTGTGAGTTATAACTACAGGATATACCTCCTGCTTGTGCGGCTGCAAGTGCCGCAGCAACTTGTTCGTTAATGAGAGCCGTCAACTGGGCTTGAGTCATGTTAACGCGTCCAGACATGATCTTCATAGTAAAAGTAGCATAAGTGAGAGTGGTTCGCGAGTAGTGCGATGATAGAAGAGTGTAAGCACATAAGTATTCTCATGTAATAGGGTCATGTGTATCTAAGCATACTACGAGCAAAGTTCTATGTAATCTAGCAAGTAGGCAATATAAACATAAACCATATTACCAAGGATGTTGAGTCTTGCACGTGGAGCGAAGCGTCGTTGTGGATCGTTGAGAGCACTGTTCTGGTTATAGTCTGGTTTTAATAAAAACGTTTTCCCTATATTAAAACTAAGTTCTCTATAACCAGTGGCTCTGATACCAATCTGTCACACCCCCAAAAATCCATACGCGGAGTAGCACCGCTTGGAGGCGTGGCATGACCAGGATCAAGCCACCAATCATATTGAACATAGCATATAATATTAAGAGTAGTTAATAAAACCCATCATAATGTAATTGGTGTTCAACAAACATAGTTTAAGTAGCGGAAGCATAATATGAAAACCCAATGTAATCAACAAGTTCAAGTGTTTTTAAAGTTTAACATGGCATCCACGATCCATGCCCCACAACGACCTGCTCCTCCCTGTGCAAGCTCCATATGTACCTAAGGTCCTGCAAGGCATGCAGCAGAGAATCAACAACTAGTTGAGCAGTTCACAGTTAATAGTTCAGTAGTCGCAATAGTATAGTAAGCCTTGTGTTCGTTCATTAAGTCATGTATCGTATTAGTTTGTATCGCGGCCCTCTAGGCGTGTATGCGAAGATTAGGGGAAGTTTCCCAAGTATTCTAGACTAGGTATATTTGTATCGCGGCCACCCGGCATGTGTGCGAAGTTTAGTGTATAGTTCGTAGCCTTCCTAGGCGTGTGTGCGAAGATTAGTCATATTATCGCAGCCAACCCCGGCGTGTGTTCGAAGATCAGTTCTATTAGTATCACTAGTCTAGTCGTGCCTTATCAACAACCCTTCCTCACCCGAGGACCATATAACTAAGTTCCATAAGCTAGGTAAGTACAAGTAAATAATCCAAACCCATTCCCACCCTGGGAACCCCATGCCTTGGCTGTGTGAACTTACCTTGGTTTGCTCGGCAGATACACAGAAAAGTAAATCAAGCTATTTGGTGGTCAACCATGTCCTACCATGGTTACCAGACAAGTTAGGTTCGTATTCAAGTAGTGCACGTATATTCTACACGTGTTGTACACAAGTAGTGACCATAGCATACACGTATAATCATGGCAGATCAATAACAGTCGCGTAAATAAGGTCCAAGTATGCGGCCCAATTGATTGGGCTCGTAACAATGTGCAAAGTCCAAAACGGTGTGCATGTGTTCATGGTCTCGAGTCGAGACTAGAGATCTCGAGTCGAGACTAGGCGGTCTCGAGTTGTGTTGGCCTCCAGGTCTCGAGTCGCAACAAGGAGGTCTCGGGTCATGATGTGTTAGTCGAGACTACACGGTCTCGAGTCGCAACCGGACCCGCAACCGTGGTCTCGGGTTGTGCTGTATGTGTCGGCGTTGTGGTCTCGAGTCGAGACTAGGAGTTCTCGACTTGAAATCTGTGTCGAGACTAAGCATGTGTAACAGATTTCCTTAATTGCAGCTCATCAATTCCGTAACATTTTCAAACATGTTTGGCAGTTTCAAAACGGATCAAATCAACCATTTAATTCAGAAATCAATCATATTCATCCAACCCAAATCATCATCAAATCAAGAACAATAGCAATCGGATCAAACAGTTTAACTTCATGCACTTCTATGAACATTTACACCAACTAAATCATGTCTAGCCCTTAATCATATGATCATCATGAACTACTAAACTCTTGATCAATCAGTTACATTCGTATGTAAATCAATTTGCATAAACACTATCTTATTCATATCATATCACATATCTATACTACAGTTAAGCACATGTTATGATTTCACACATAATCCCATAAATCAACATCACTAGCATGAAACCCTATTTGTCATATTGGAATCGAAATCATGTCAATTAACAAAGATGTAACACTAACCTAGTCGTGTGATGTGGCAAGCTTGATCGAGAGAAAGGGCTTCGGGTGAGAGGTGATGTCGTCGAACAAGAGAGAGAGAGTTCTAGGGTTTTGTGTGTGTTTGTGGTTTACAAGTTATGAGGATCAAAACCCCCATAATGGGTATGTGTAATCGCATAAGGGAGTGGGCTGAGCCCATCAATGGGTTGCCCCTCTTGGTCTCGAGTTGTGTACATGGTTTGCGAGTGGGGTTGGGCCGAGAGAAAGGTGTGCGGTCCAAACTTCGTAACACATAACATAATAAAAACTCATAACATTCAACACAAACATACATATCAAATAGTCACGCAACGTTCATACAAGTTAACACGTAATACAAGAGACGGTTCTAAAATACGAGTTGTCACAAGCTGGTCCTACACTCATCCCCTCAGGGGGAAAATCCGCAAACACACCCAAATTCGCCAAAAGCATCGTAATATACGGCCCACCATACAATCTCGCCGTTCCTCCTCCCTTCTTCGGCCTCACCAATGACCATGCCAGAATGCTCGCTAAGTTGGTTGGCCGACGCTCTATCATGCACATCAAACAAAACAAACTGTGCTGATTCACCTTATCCCCCTCATGCTTACCTATCAAAGTAGCTGCCAATATCTTATGCACAAACCGGTAAAGAGGATCTTTGATATCGGACGCCACCATATTGTTCGAAAACGGTGAAATAGCAATGGTGCGCCAGAACCTCGCTAGCTCCTCCTTCAACACACACGACCCCTTCTCCTCCTTCACTACCTGCCTCAACAAACCCCTAAACTCATCAGACTCAACCTCCTGAACCGTATAAAACCCAGTCGCCTCCGCAAACTGTGGTAAACTCATATTGAAGATCTGTTTACCCAACGCAAACAACATTACATCCGGCTCATCGAAGCCCCCTGGATGCCTATAGTAAAATGTGGAGTGAAACTCCATGGTGAGCTCGTAATACTGAGGCATGTCACAATCCAACGCCATTCTGAATTTTGACCCTAAAAGCTCCTGCATCCTCTCAACCTGCCCCAACTGACTAACCATATCCCAATCAATCTTCCTAAACTCTAACAACCTCAGCTTTTTAATAGCATCGAACTTCATGTACTCAGTCGACCCATAAGTAAAGCGCAACAACGGGCTATCCACCAACCTATCACTCTGACCATGTGGAACCCCGGCATCCCTATATGTGATCTCCCTAAGTAATGGAGCAACCGGCTGTTCCTGAACAGCTGCCTGGGCCCTAGTACTGCGCCTCTTGCGCTTCACTCCCGATGACGATCCCTCACCTGACATCCTGTTCAAAACAATTCAATAAACATGCAAAACAGGTGAACAGTTACTAAACACAAGCTATTTTTGTTATTTTTGAGTTTTTTTGATTTTTTTTGGAATTTTTAAGAATTTTTCTGATTTTTTTAATATAAATAATATAATAATATACATTCGAACGACGGCCGTATAGCATTTCGTTCGCGGCCGTTGTTCGAACCAAGTGACTAATCGCAAATCGACTTGAAAATAAACCGAACTTCGCCCGAATGGAGATTGAGTACGAGCAAAGCGGTTTAGTAAACAAGCGATGCGATCGAACGCACAAGAACACTCACACGACTCAAAAACGACTCGAAACATTCTAAACGACCCTAAATGACGCAAAAATTAGACTTTTGACGCAAAGACGACACCACAACTAATTAGACGCAAATTACACAAAATTTTACACTTTTACCCCCTCCCGGCACTTTGCTCGCCCTTGAGCAATCCCAAGTGCCGAGATATCAAAACAACCCGAAGCGTGGAAGCAATGGAAGCGGTGTGCGTGAATTTTGTGAAAAATATGGCCTTTATGTGAAAACCGCGCAAACGCCTCCCCACACTTGAAATTTATAACGCCCCACAAACAATCGCCGCAAAGTTTCATTTAAACGTACCAAACCAAACTGTCCTTTATTATTCGGACAAAACCACCCCCCTTATTTTTTATTACCATCCCGTTCGCACATCGCTCAAATCATCAACAAACAAATCAAACCAACCCGAGCCACCCGCACCCTCGCAAATATTCAACAATGCAGACAAGAGAGACTCTACGTAAATACCTGCGGACTCACTGACCTAAAACACACTGACACTGACCCGAACCACATACTAACACATGACTCGACTAGTAACAATAACCAGAAGACTCAACACTGACTCGACTCGGCAAAAACAAAAGAAACAACTTTAACGACAGAAGTATTGCAGGAGATGTACCTTATAAGCGACCGAAATAGACCTGACAGTGGGGCGAAATGGTGACCGGACAGTATGCGGTTGATGGTGGTTGTTAACGGCGGAGATCTGGTGGTGAGTGGTTTACGGAGGTGAGTGGTGGGTGTACGCAGAGGTGAAGGGTTGGCTGTGGTGAAAAGGGTGAGTAGATGGTGGATAAGTGGTGATGATGGAGGTGGTATGGTGACCAGAAATGAGGGTAACAGGCAGTCAACACTCGCCGTAGATGGTGGTTGTTTGAAATCGCCGGAAATGTGGTGAAGAAGGGGAAAGGATTTAGGGCTTCAATTGTGAACGATTTGGGGGTTTTCATAATCTGATGCTGACATATGAGGCTCACGCGACCCGCGATAAGTTTTAACCTAAGTGTAAGCGGGCCGCGAGCGCCTAAAATTTTTTCAAAATCTTTTAAGCCCAAGCGGGCCGCGTTAACTAGAGAGAAACTATTACGCGGGCCGCCTGGACAGCAAATTACAGCAAAATTTTTGACAGCAACAGCAGTTTGCAGCACCAAGTAATGTTTTTAATCCCAAAGTACCCCCGGCCCTTATTTTTTCGTTTTTACTGTTAAACGTACCTGGGAGGCTGCTCGGTAGTCGACTTCGGCCACGTGAAGGATGATGTACCTGCAAAATACTTAACAAAACACGAAACGGACACAAACTATGATACTATGATAAACAACGCAAAAACACATAAGACACTACCTAAAGACACGACACGGACAACGACTCAATGTACAAACTCTACACTTGAGTTTTCACCCAAGAACCTACGCGGTGGTCTCCGGAAGATCTTCGAGAGGAGTTTCCTCCTTCTCGGCGTCGTCAATAGGCCCTCCTAAATAATGCTTCAAGCGGTGGCCATTCACTTTCTACGACTCGTCACTCTCCTTATTGTAAAGCTCGATCGCACCATGCGAAAACACTTCCCTCACTACATACGGTCCCGTCCACTTCGACTTCAACTTCCCGGGAAACAACTTTAACCTCGAATTGTAAAGAAGCACCTTATCACCAACCTTGAATTCCTTCAACCCCTTAAGCTTTCGATCATGCAACGCCTTCGTTTTCTCTTTAATACTCCACGAACGCTCATACGCCGCATCCCTAAGGGCTTCCAATTCATGAATTTGGAAGTATCTTCTCCTAGCGGCCTCGGTCAAATCTAAATTCACCGCTTTTAGCGCCCAAAGAGCCCGTTGCTCTAACTCGACCGGTAAATGGCACGCCTTCCCATACACAACCACAAACGGCGTCGTACCTAGCGGCGTCTTGTAGGCGGTGCGGAATGCCCATAACGCATCATCCAACTTGTCGGACCAATCCTTCCGACTCTTACCTACCGTTCTCTCTAAAATCCTCTTCACTCCTCAATTCGTGTTCTCCACTTGACCACTCGTTTGCGGATGGTACGCGGTAGACAAGTGGTGTGTAACTCCATATCGCTCCAACGCCTTCTCCATAACCGCATTGCAAAAATGTGTACCACGATTACTAATAATTGCCCTAGGAGTACCAAATCGCGTAAACAACTTCTTCAAGAACCTCACCACCACTCGTGCGTCGTTTGTAGGCAAAGCTTGAGCTTCCACCCACTTCGAAACATAGTCTATCGCAACGAGGATGTACCTATTCCCACTCGAAGGAGGGAAAGGTCCCATGAAATCAATACCCCAAACGTCAAAGATTTCCAACACTTGAATAGGATTTTGGGGCATCTCATTCCTGAATGAGATATTTCCGGTACGCTGGCATGCATCACAAGCCCTAACAAAATCCTGAGCATCCTCGAACACCGTAGGCCAAAAGAAACCGCAGTCGAAGACTTTTTGCGCGGTAGTGTGTGCTCCGTGATGACCTCCCGTCAAACCCTCATGCACGTGCCTCAGGATCTCAACACCTTCTTCCCTACTAACACACCTCCTAAGTATACGGTCGCCTCCAATCCTAAAAAGGTAAGGGTCATCCCATATGTACTTCCTAGCGTCCCTCTTCAACTTCCGCTTTTGCTGCGCACTCATATTCTCCATCACAAACCCGTCAGCCAAATAATTGGCTATATCGCTATACCACGGTAGGTCCACGGCTCCTGCCGTGACAGCATCAATAGACTCGTGAGGGAATCTGTCCCCTATCGCCTCCTCACGAATCTCCTCTCTCTTCGGGTCCTCTAAGCGGGACAAGTGGTCTGCCGCCACATTCTCTGCCCCTTTCTTATCCTTAATTTCAATGTCGAACTCGGAAAGAAGCAGAATCCATCGTATAAGGCGCGGCTTCGCGTCCTTCTTCTGAAACAGGTAACGCAGAGCGGAATGGTCAGTAAACACGACGGTTTTCGAAAGAACGAGATATGATCGGAATTTGTCGAACGCGAACACCACTGCTAACAACTCCTTCTCTGTGGTGGTGTAATTCTCCTGGGCATCATTCAAAGTTTTACTCGCGTAGTAAATCGGGTGAAAATGCTTCTCCCGTCTCTGCCCTAACACCGCACCAACTGCGTAGTCACTCGCGTCGCACATCAGCTCGAATGGTAAGCTCCAATCAGGTGACATGAGGATTGGTGCACTCACTAACTTCTCCTTCAGAAACTCAAGCGCTCGAAGGTACTCCTCGTCAAAGACGAAAGGAACGTCCTTCTCCAATAATCGTGTCATGGGGCATGTGATTTTGGAAAAATCCTTGATAAAGTGCCTATAAAATCCCCCATGACCGAGAAAACTACGAACCGACTTGACACTAGTCGGCGGAGGAAGCTGGCTAATCGTGTCTATCTTCGCCCTATCAACCTCAATACCAGCTCTCGAAATCTTGTGCCCGAGCACAATCCCCTCAGTCACCATGAAGTGACACTTCTCCCAATTCAACATCAACTTCGTCTCCACACATCTCTTCAACATCCTCTCAAGATTCATCAAGCACTGATCGAAAGAACTGCCGTACACTGAGAAATCGTCCATAAAAACCTCCATCGAACTCTCGACCATATCCTGAAAGATCGCGATTATACAACGCTGGAATGTAGCAGGAGCGTTACATAGCCCAAATGGCATGCGTCGGTACGCGTATGTGCCGTATGGACATGTAAAAGTGGTTTTCTCCTGATCCTCTGGTGCAATAGGAATCTGGAAATAACCCGAAAACCCATCGAGAAAGCAATAGAACTGCTGATCCGCGAGACGCTCAAGCATCTGATCAATGAATGGGAGCGGAAAATGATCTTTATGAGTGGCGTCATTTAACTTTCGATAGTCAATGCACACACGCCAACCCGTAACAGTACGAGACGGAATAAGCTCATTCTTCGAATTTAGAACAACCGTCATCCCCCCTTTCTTCGGGACGACCTGCGTAGGACTCACCCAAGCTGAATCAGAAATAGGATAGATCAAACTAGACTCTAACAGCTTCATCACCTCCTTCTTCACTACCTCCTGCATATTCGGATTCAAGCGACGCTGCGGCTGCACTACAGGCTTGTAAACATCCTCCATCAGAATGCGATGCGTGCAAAAAGTAGGGCTGATGCCCTTGATATCAGATAGCCTCCAGGCAATCGCATCACTGTGCTCTCTAAGCACCTCAATCAACCTCACTTTCTCCTCCTCTGTCAACTTCGAAGATATGATGACAGGCATGTCCGGCTTCTCTCCTAGAAATGCGTACTCGAGATGTGATGGAAGAACCTTAAGTTCTAAAGGCGGTGGAATCTCTACAGGAGTACTCTTATCACTAATCGTAGCGAGCTCTAAAGGCTCAGGAACACTCAACTCATCACTCTCATTCGACTGCTCCTCCTTCATTTCTTCAACCTCCTCCTCCTCTTCATACTCGTCAACGACTCCCTCGCCTACTAAATCAGCTCCACTGATGTACTCAAGACACATGTCAACGCAAGATATGAATGAATTGAGAAAGTAAACGGAATGACACGGCCCACTATCATCATCACGACCGCTAGGATGCTGCATCGCTCTATCAATCTTGAATGTGACAATCTCGTCACCCGCACGAAGTGAAATCTTACCGTCAAAGACGTCGATGATCGCCTTTGCGGTTCGAAGGAATGGACGGCCCAGAATGATAGGAACTCTCTCATCGGCCTCCATGTCGAGCACAACGAAATCTACTGGGAACACAAACCTATCAACCTTCACCAACAAATTCTCTACTATCCCACGAGGATACTTGACTAATCGGTCAGCCAAGGACAATGACATGTGCGTGGGTGTAAGCTCTCCTAGACCAAGTCGCTCATACAACGAAAACGGCATCAGATTGATGCTGGCCCCTAAATCGGCTAAGGAGTGAGCAGGGGTAACGGCTCCCCCGAAGAAACATGGAATCGTGAAAGTACCAGGGTCGGTCAATTTCTCTGGTAGCTTATTCAAGACTACCGCGGAACAACCTCATGTCAACGGAATATTCGAAAGCTCACCGATTCTCTCCTTACGCTTCAAAAGATCTTTGAGAAATTTAGCATACTTAGGCATAGACTGAAGCGCCTCGATAAACAGAAGATTGATTTTCAACTGTGTAAACATCTCGAGGAATTTCCCATATTCCTGAGCATATTTCTGCTGCCTGGCACGGGCGGGGAATGGAAGGCGAGATTAATCAATCACCGGTGCCGGCCGAACCTTCGTCGGCTGCTTCTCCACTTTCTTCTCTACTGGCGACTCCTCGGCGTGTGCGGTACTTACTGGGGCTAGCCTCGTGTGCACCTTGCCTGGAGCCTCCATCTCGATCTCCTCATCGACTTCATCCTCTTTCTCTTCCTCAACTCTCTCTCTCTCACTACCTCTCCCAAACTCTTCCCACTACGGGTCGTAATAGCATTCGCTTACTGATTCGCGGGATTCGTGAAAGTGTTTCCCGAAAACTGACCCGGCGGGTGCTCCTGCAACTGCTTAGCAAGCCCTCCTACTGTTCTCTGAAGATCTAGAAGAGCGGCCTGCTGACTCTTGAGCTGGAGTTCGTGATTTTTATTAGTCTGCTCCTGACTTTTAACGAACGCCTGATTCTGCGTCATCATCTGAGCGAACATCTCCTCCAACCTGCTCAGACTACCCTCAGGAGCCTTTCCACTACCCTGGTCCTCCTGAGTCGATCCTCCACTCGCAAACTGCCCACTCGAACCTGACCCACTAAACTGCCCTGAACCAGAACTCGTGTAAATACCGGGCCCTCTACTCTGATACTGACCAGATGGAAATCCAGGAGGATTTCCAGACGAACGATAACCACTCGAATTACCACTACCACGCCAGCTGGAATTAGAATTATTGAACGGATTCGTGGGACCCCTAGACTGACCGGCTATGTACTCCACCTGCTCAAGAGTGAGGGTAGGACAATCGATAGTATCATGACCTCCTCGACAAACCTCACACCTATCAACTTTCTTCTTTATCTCGCTCAACTCCTGCCTCATCTCCTGCCTCAAACTCTCGACTACGGCAGCTACCGATGGATCCAAGCTAACTTGGTTTACCCCTCGACCGGCCGAGGTGGTACGCACAGGAATGGAAGTCCTGCTGGTAGTGCTGTAGTCCTTATCAGAGTGGGCAAAGCTCTCAAACAAATCATTGCACTCAGCCACCGTCTTCTTTCCCATAAGCTGACCTCCTGCTGAAGTATCGAAGCGAGCTCTAATCTCAGGAGTAAGACCATTGTAGAATTTCTCGACTAACGCCCAATCGGATAGACCATGCTAAGAACAACGGGATATCAGGGTCTGAAAACGCTCCCAAGCTAAGTGATACGGCTCATCCGGCTCCATACGAAATGAGTGAATCTGGTCGCGAAGGCGAGACGCCCTGGATGGCGGAAAATACTTGGCTAAGAATGCATCGCGAAGACCTGCCTAAGTAGTGAAGGTGCCAGATGGCTGGGAATCAAACCAGACGGCTGCGCGTCCAGCGAGTGAGAACGGAAAAACCTGAAGATACCTAGCATCAAGATTGACACCCTTAATGGAGAAGGTGCTGCAGAGACGAGTGATGCGATTGATATGAGCGGGGGCATCCTCGTCGTCACGACCATGGAACTGGCAAGAATTTGTGATGGCGGTCATAATGTAGGATGGAATCTGCCAGGACCGATCGTTCGGGATGTTTGGAAGGGTGATGGGGGAATTCCCACCGGCGAAACCGGTGGTCGCCTAATCGTAAACTGTCCTACGGGCCATGTGAGCTATGGGTGGTGGACTAGGTGGACGGGTGGGTGGCGGAGAATTGTGGGGCGAAGACTTTGGTGTGAAATCGAACGCTGGGGTGGAATGTGAAGACGAAGTAGAGATAGAAGCACTTACCTCGGACGCGGAAGACGAGAAGGATGACTTGAGTGTAAACGGAAGCGGCGGCGGTCCCTGCGAGCGCGTATGGGGCATCCACTGCAAAAAACAAAGAACAAACAAGTAAGAAGACTCTACTAAACGACTCGACTAACTATAAAAGACACTAGACTACTTAGACTCCTACGACTCAAACAAAATAAACAACTAGCACATAATATGTCAAGTAAGTCCAAACAAAGTAATCGACGCAATCGCCAAGAGTCCCCGGCAAAGGCGCCAAAAACTTGATGTGCTGAAGTTGGGTTAATTAAAACAACTAAAATTACCCTAATTCTAGACTCTCTAAGCTTTAAATTTATAGAACTAAGACTCGACCTAAACCCTAAACCACACAATCGGCAAGTGAACCGATCAATGTAGTAAAGCTGAAGCAAGTCCGAGTATCGAACCCACGAGACTCTACTGATTACGCTACGACTCTATCTAGACTAAGACTGACACGACATAACTAAATTGTTTATTAATTAGGGGGGGGGGGTTTCTAAATATCCTAAAATTGTAATTAAAATTCAACTAAATTAGCTAGACGAACTAGACACGAACTCTCACGAAGGCTGAACTCAAGGATGATGAAGGAACTACCTAGACAGGAATCCTGATTGCTTTTAGTTATGATTATTATTGGAAGTTGTCTGCTATGGAACCGGGATCTTAAAATTCTCACCTCTCGGGAAATCTAAGGACCCCTAATCCTTCTCAAGAGCGCGCTAAGATCCCCTAAAGGTTGTTAAATTACCGGTTATTAGACTCCTTTACAAGACATCTAATTGGTTTATAAAAGTATCCTACAAGGCTCACTCCCTTACGAGATCTAAACCTAGGATAGGCTTGTTTTCTCAGCTAGACTTGCTAGACAGCAGCTAAAAGGTTAACTTCCTAAGAAGGACCCACCTTGCGGTTTAATTACTTAGACCTAGCAATAATCTCGCACCTTACAGCTATTGACGATTAGTAGAGCACTTGATTTTATAAAATTACCAATTATTACTTCTAAGGTTTATCGGCCGATTTAACCCTAAAGATTCAAGATTTATTACGTGATATAGACAGTCACCAAAATCTAAAACCTAGCACGATTCTATTATGTGATAAAGACCGTCACCAAGATTCATGCGAAGCAATAATTAATAATTAAGCACCATCAAACACGCAAACACATCTAACTGATAGAACAAACCGTTTACAATTTATAAACTATCCATAGCATTCAAAAATCCAAGAATAATCAAAACATATGCAATTAATCATCCATGTCTAGGTAGTAACAAAAACTTAGCCGCTAAACATGTTTAAAAGTATAATAACGACTAATAACAAATCTGAATTCATCATGTGACAATTAAAAACAAACGAAAACAAAAGAAACGGGAAGAATAAACCCGAATGCTTCACTCTCGAGTGCTCCTGATCGTTACCCGATGATTCCTAGCAACCCGAATCTTCAAGAACCTTCAATCAGCCTTCTTCAAGCTCCAAGAACTCCAAAATTCGTCCCAAGTTAGTTATGTCCACAGCTGATGATGATGATAACTTTTTATAACTTCAAAAACCCTACTAGCCGTTAGCTGTTGATTGGGTTGCACATTTTAACAGCTCTCGCGGCCCGCGTAATGCATAGATGGGAGTTAACGCGGCCCGCTTCAATGCTCAAAACCGGAAACCTTTTTTTGTAATTCTCGCGGCCCGCGTAGATGTTTGGGCTAAGTTGATGCGAGCCGCCCGGACTTCAATAATCCTAAATTTTTCTGTTAAGTTGATGCGGGGCGCGTAAGTGTGCTTGTAAGTTTACGCGGCCCGCCTGGAAGCTCCAGAATTGAATTTTCGCTTCGTTTCAGCTCCCGAATCCTTGATTTCCATTCCAGCCTTTCGCCTTTCCAGATTTTAACTCGTTTTTGCTCCTTTTGGCTGTAAAGACCTGGAAATACAATTAAATCAAAAGTATGTACAATCTATCTAAAACTGACACTAAAAACGAATAACTAACGACTAAAACAGACGCGAATACCGATGTATTTTACAATACATCAATCTCATCGTTTTCTAACACATGATCCATGACTTTCTTCATCAATTGAGACTGTTGATCAGTGTCAGACGATGTAAACACGACATCAATATTATCTGGCAAGTTTACTGACGACTCCGACTCCCACTGTAAATTTGTTGCCTTTTTAACTCTTTCATCATTTGGATTTCTAGCCAGATATCCGTTTTCCAGCGGGGGTGGACATCTGTTGTAACTGACACCTTGTTTCTTACCAGATGGCGTCTTTTCAGTGTCTTTCTTCTTTTTAATCTTCTTCACTAGAGTCTTTTCTTCAAATTTTCTTCTGAAACCTTCTTTTCTTCAGTTACTTCATTGTCTTCAAATGCCTTCAAGCTTTCAGCCATTGGATAAATCCTGTCAATGACATAAGATGAACATGAGTAACTTTTCAATAAACGGTTAACTCTTTCAGTTTCAATTCTTTGAAGTTCAAGTTTCTGTTCGAGTTTAGCACACTTCTCAATATAGTTGTTCACAACTTTTTGTTTCACCATGAATGCTCCTTGAAGTGTCTTCATCGCAGTTGCTTGCTCTTCACTTGTGTTATTGTACATGTTCATCGCTTTGTTGAGCACATTATAAGATTCCTTTAATCTGTTCATATTGTGAATCAAAGAACTATTTTGTTTCTTTACAACTTCACAATTTTCACAAATTATTGGACTCTTCTTAGCAACAACTTCTTCATCAATCTTGAACTCTGGAACTTTCACTTTCTTTCGAATCACCGGAGTTATTTCATCATCACTGCTCACCGGTGTTTTCACCTTCTTCTTTTTCTTCTTGACTTTCTCATCTTCACTATCAGTTTCTGCCATTTGTTTCAAATGTTCAGCCATTCTTTTTGCATAATACTTAGTGCCATCATCGCTATCACTGTCTTCTTCAATTCTGGCAACAAAAGCTGTATGAGTTGTAGCTTCATCAGGAATGTAGTTATCCCAAGAAAAATTCTCCCAGCTAAATCCCTCGGGTAACCTTTCATCATCTTGATCAATTACCAAGGCACTACCATCCTTTCTCTTCAAACAATCTTGATTACCTACACAAGCTCTCTTTTCAGAATCTTCAATTATAGGTCTTCCATGTGCTGTTTGTGCTTGATGTTTATTCTGTTGAGATGGTTGTTGAGCAACTTGATGGTAGATGGCTTTTCGGTGTAATCATTGTTGTTATTGAAAGGATTCTGAGATCCACTTGCTTCGCGAGTGGTGCATTCTCTTTTGAAGTGTCCTTTCTCCTTGCAACGAAAACAAGTGACTTTAGATTTGTCAAAACCTAAAGTAGAAATATTAGCCTCACGAAGATCATCTCTCCCCATGATCTGCTTGAATTTCTCAGCTCTCCGTAACACGCTAGCCAAACACCACTTTATGTCCATCAGCTCCATCTCTTCAGCGTCTATCTGGTCGTAATCTTCCTTGGTTAGCATTGGATTTCCGATACGACCTGCAACAAAACAACTATAAGATTCTAAAACCATTCCTAACAAAGACATTTGACTTTTCGCAACTTCCTCAGAATAATCTTGATCACTCTCAAGATTTAAAACAATATTGCACTGACGTTTTCTCCCATTTTTTGTTGCTGAAATGTTTGGATCAAACGATGGAAATGATGTGAAGCTTGTTTTGCTGTTTGATCCTGATGATGAACCTCCAGGAGAATTCTTGGCATTGAAAGCAGTCTCTATTTTTGGAGATAGATTTGTAGATTTCGCGTTCACCCCTGCTTTGTAATATAACCCAATATCTTGTTCACCCTCAAAATCTTTCATTCTAACAATCTTTCTCTGCTCCATTTCCTGAGCTTCCAATTTTTCAATGAATTTGCTCAATGTCAAATCATTAAACCCCTTTTTATTCCTCAACATCATCAAAAACATTCCCCAAGTTTCATAGGGTAATGCATCAGCCAATTTTTCAATCAATTCATCGTTTGTTTTTGTGATGCTCAATCTTTTCATGCACATTACCAAATTACAATATCGTTCAATGATTTCCTTTGTAGTTTCATTCTTCAATCCACAAAATAAATCAAACTCTTTCTTTAGAAGTGATTTCTTGTTTTTAACCATCTCTTCACTTCCTTTGAACTTTGATTTTAACGCTTTCCAGATCGAATATGAACTTCCATTATGCTGCAGTAATACCAAAATATCTTCCTTTACTGCTTGTTGTAGCAGGCTTAACATCATTTTCTCATTCTTATACTTCTTTTTGTCATCGGCACTCATGTCTTTGATCGCAACTTCCTCATCATCGTCGTTCTTTGGTCTAACATACTTCGTTTCCACACATTCCCAAGCATCCAAGTAATTCGCTTGTACCCAATTTTCAAACCGTTCTTGCCATCCTTTATATTCCTCGATATTTGTTAGTTTGGGCGGTTTTTGCATTGTTCCCGTTTTGTTTTCCAACATCGTGTTTTGAACAATACTCATTGGGGTAACTGGTGTAGCGAATGCGTTGTAGAATTCTTCGTCCATTTTAGATTTTAAAAATTTTCTTTAACAGCCTTAAAAGCGAACCAGATTGTTTGAAATGTTCACAAAAGTGGATCTCTGATGTGACAGAAAATGGAACCAGAGTTGTTCAAATAAGCGAATCAGCTAATGTCCAAATGAGCGGAACAGTGTCGTTCAAACGAGCGGACCTAATTAATGTTTAACCAAGCGGACCTACTTAATGTTCAACCGAGCGAACCTACTTGGTCAAATGAGCGGAACTTCTTGAATTTTTGTAACAATGAGTGGACCTAACACGTAATTTGGAGCGGACCTATACAAAACATGTCCCTAAAAGCGGACCTCTAGAGCGAACCCTCAACAATCAAGTCCCTATGAGCGGACCTCTAGAGCGGAACTACAACAAAACTGCTCTTATAAGCGGACCTAAAAAGCGAACCTCTATAATGCCATAAAAGCGGAACCTATTCACGAGCAATTTTAGGTCATTTTAATCCGAATTTTAACATCAAACTTTCCAGGGTTTGTCTATATCCTATTACGCACAATCCGTGAGATTTTGAGCTGATTTTGACCGGTGAAACTTTCTGAACTGAAAGAAAAAAGTGTAGAAGTGAGAAAACTTGATGAATTCCAGCTATTTTCTGCAGAGCTCCTCCTCCTGATGCTCTGATACCACTTGTAGGATCGTGTTTCGACCCGACTGAGTCATTCAGAGGAGTTTTCGTCAATTACAGGTGCGGAAAACAAGTAATCAACGTAGAAATAGCTTGCAAATCACTTTAAACACCTTTCTGTATTGATTTATAACAGTTTACATCCAAATCTCGATCCGGCAGCACTTCGGTACGAGTTACAAGGTCTGGTCTATGTGGTTCGCTTATGTGCACCTATTTATAGGGCATAGAGATCCACTCCAACATACATGTACGAATAAGCGGACCTCCTAGATGACATAAAAGCGGACCTAATCATGTGACAAATAAGCGAACCTCCCTATGTCACTATAAGCGAACCTATCTAGTTAAGACCCTATGAGCGAACCTATCTCTTAACACACATACAATATCCTATTTTCTCATAAAATGTGCCCTGATCTAACACTCTAAGACTAAGACTCGATCCAAGACGAAGTCGACAGATGTAGTGCACCAACAATCCCAATTCAAAAGCTTAAATGACTTCAAAGTTTATTAGAAAAAAAAAACTAAACTATGGTGGATTTGAAAGATTATGTAACTTCAAAGTTTGTTTAATCTCAATTCAAAAGCTTAAATAACTGAGAGTTTTAAATGTCTCGGGTTCAATCCCGATTAGTGGCATTCTTTTTTCCTGGAATGGTCCCGTTTTGACGCCTTCGTGCGGATAGTGGAATGTCACTTGCCATGGTAATAACCCCTTTAGGCCTAGCCAGCAAGTTTAATGAAACGGGTTCCCCGGGCGGCATGGACCTAATTCTAGATGTAGAGGCAAGTGCTCTCTATACGCGGTCTAAAAAGTATAACTTTATAGAATACACCAGAAGTCCAGAACTATTATATTACGTAAATAGGTTTAAAGATCATATAAAATTTTTATTACCAAAGACTAATACATTTGAAAACAAAAAAATCAACTAAAAATGTAACTTGATAAAATATACCAGAACTATTATATTAAGTAAATAAATTTAAAGACCATATAAATTTTTTATTACCTTTGAGACTCGAAAGGCATTTGAAAACCAAAAAATCAAACTTTTGTTTTCTTATTCAGAAAAATCCTTCTTTAGTTGAGGTATTCGGTAATAGGGATGATAATAGGTTGGGTATGGGACGGTATGGCTAACCTATACCCATACCCGGTTGTAAAACTATGTCCCATACCTGATCCAAAACTCGTCAGGTATACATCGGGTAATTACCCGTCGTATAGGTTATACCTATACCCATTAATGTTTTAAAAAAATATATCCGTTAGAGACTTTCAAGTATATTTTTTCCCTCTTCAATAATTCTGTGTTCTTAAAATCTAAAACAAATATAAGTATAATAAATTACATACATATCATTATCACCATATAATATTTGACACATTCCAAATACCTAACCATCATGATAATATATATTTCAGTTGATAATTCCGTATTCATAACATACAAATATATATAAGATCATCAATATATGTATCTCAAAAGAATTTTTTTTTTTCAAATAACCAGGCTATTAGAATGAAACATTCCTAAACAAGGGTTAACGAGAAATAAAAATAGATACATATTTTATTTAATATATGTTCTGGGTAAACGGGTATACAGCTTCGGGTAATAGGGTCAAGTATCACCTAATCCCGTACACGTCTCATACCTGCAAAATATTTTTTTTTCCAATCTCATACTCATCGGGTAGCGGGTATACCCGTTCCAAACGTTTTGGGTTTTGGGTATGCTGGCCGGGCTCGGGTATTTTTGTTATCCGTGTTCCGTAATATCTTTATGTGTAAATAGAATTTTAAGTTATAAAATCTAACTAACTTTTTTAATACAAGACTTCTTAACTTTCTTTAGACATGTTATTATATAAATTAAGTTATAATTTTTTAATAAATTAAGTTATTATATATAACTTTAGTTCGATTAGATACACATGTATAGTACAGGGACGATTTCTGTAAGTTTGGTTTTACAAAAAAAAAACCATATATCGCTAGGTCAAGGGCTCAGCTCCTGTTAAACCTTCACTTCTCTGTATCATCTTCTACGCCTCTAAAACCCTAACCCTAATCCTCCATCAATGGCGGCGATACCACCATCCATCGACGCCGCCGCCACCACCGCCGTGGACGCCTTACTCAAATGGAAGACCAAACAATCCGATTCCCAAAACCCCCAATTACTCCCCCAAGACGATTTCATCTATCTCAATCTCACCCTCAAAAAAATCCCACAAAAAGGCTCAATCAACGGCCCCAGAGCAAACCCTAACAAAATCCCTCTTCCTCACCCCATCGTTTCAACAAATTTTTCCGAAATCTGCTTAATAATTGATGACAGACCTACTTCGAAGCTGACGTCAGCAATCGCGAAGAAGAAGATTAAAGAAGAAGGTATTTCTGTTACTAAAGTGTTGAAATTGTCTAAGTTGAGAACAGATTATAAGCCGTTTGAAGCGAAACGAAAGTTGTGTGATTCGTATGATATGTTCTTTGCTGACAAAAGGGTGGTTACTTTGTTGCCTAAGTTGTTAGGGAAGTGGTTTTTTAAGAAAAAGAAGTTGCCTTTAGGGGTTGATTTGAGTCATAAGAATTGGAAAGAGCAGATTGAGAGAGGGTGTGGGTCTGGGTTGTTGTGGTTTGGTACGGGGACGTGTAGCGTGGTTCGGGTTGCGAAGGTTTCGATGGAAAGAGATGAGATTGTGGAGAATGTGAAGGCTGCGATTGCGGGTGCTATCGGGTTTGTGGGGAAGAAGTTGGGGGGTGTTAGGTCTTTGCATTTGAAGTTGGCGGATTCGGTTGCGTTGCCGGTTTATCAGTCGTTACCCGATGTTAAGTTGAGGATCGAGGGGGTTCGGGTTGAACGTTTAGAGGGAGTTGAAGAAGTCGAGAAAGACGGTGAAAAGAAGAAGAAGAAGTCGTCGAAAAAGGGTAGGATTCATGAAATGGATCTTGATGTAAATGAAGTTGACGAGCCTGAAGTCGAAAACGAAAACGACGAAAATGTTGATGATGGTTTGGATGGTGGTTTGGGTAAGAAGAAAAGGAAAGGGGATGGGATTGAGGTGGGAAAGAAGACGAAGAAGAAGTCGAAGAAGGGGAAGGGTGTTGAAGTTGAGGTTAGTCGTGACTCGGATGATGAAGTTGTGGAGGAAGTGAAGCCGGCGAAAAAGAGTGTGAAAGAGAAGAAGAGGAAGGGGGATGTGATGGAAGAAAGTGATGTTAGCGCCAAATCTAGCGATAAAATAGCCAAGGAAAAGGGGAAGAAAGTAGACGATTCTGGGAAGAAGGAGAAGAAGAAAGGAAGGTCAGTGTCTAGAGTTTAAAGTGTCTGTTTTGATGATGATATATCATAGAGAATTCGATTAATAGCTTTGAGTTCTGCATTTTTGTTATGTTAAGTTAATTTTGGATTATGGTATCAATGCAATATTTTGTTAAGTTATTAGTTTGCGAGTTTGCAGTGAACTTTGCAAGATTCTTGTTGTGAGTTTTTCTTGATTTAAGTAACTTTGTTCGAAAACTATTGCTTTCTTGTCAAGATCGATAGAAACCGTATTGATGAATGTTGTTTGAAAAGCATGCTGCTTTCTTGATAATTTCGAATGAAAACCGTATTGTGGTTTCTAAATGGTTGCTGAGGTTTTTTTTTTTTTGATAAAGGGCATCGCCTGGCAAACTATATAAAACACAACGAAAAAATTACACCATCAAAGGGGCATTCCCCCGTATCATCCCCAAAACATGCTTTGGGGACCAAAAATAAGAAACCATACAGCCCTGTCTCGGGTTACAAAAGAACCTAACACTACAAGTATCAATGCTAACAATACGACACAGCCATATTTGATAACAAAAGTTACATGTACGCCTAATAATATAGCGTGATCCATTCCATGGAGACTTGATTTTCCATATATCAGAGTTGACACAACGCCCTTTTGTGGATCCAAAAATCAGCTGCTTGGAGAATACCATAGAATCATAAGGCCTGATTATCAGCCAGGCCCACCAGTACGACATATACCCTCTTTGGGCCTTCGAAACGTGTAGACTAGCAACCCAAAGCTGAATAGTCCACCAGCAACTATTAAGCCTTTGGTATACACAGCTTGTACCCCGAAATAAATCTGAACCGTCTGATTAGAGGCCCGATACTGCAGCAGCCAGCTCATCCGAGAATAACCCACCGGCCCACCTGGAAACCCAACTCTAAGAGATTAGTAGCAAACCAGCATACCACATCCGAGGATAACAAATCCGGTGATCCAATATGGAAACACCGGGAGAGCACCAGCAGAGCCGTAACCATAATATGGGGGCGAGACTCGGAAATGGAGCACAGAGGCCACAGACCTGGAATAAGAGAACCTGAATAAAAAGACAGACAACATTGCAGCCTGAACATTTGACTCTGCAGTTCCTCATTATACCATAAGCCGTTTTTACCATAATACCCCTGCAGCTGTTGATTAAATTCTGCATTATAACACTTTGCCACGGATGCCTGATTCGGTATATTTTCCAACTATGATGTTTCCAGCTCTCGTAGGGCCATGATTTGCCATATAAATACAGCCTGTTCCAACCCTTCTCAGCAGAGAACACCAGTGCCAGGAGATCCCGAGGCAGGCAGCAGCCCAAGTGATCAGACGAAGCTGATAAAACCCATACTTTGACCACCTATGTATGCAGTTTGTATGATCCGTTATCATGCGAAACCTGTACCCATAACTCGAAGCTTGGTCATATATGCAACGCAGCCTCCTCATACACTGGAGATTCCAGCACTTGACACTCCCAGACAGCAAGAAAACAGAAACCGCAGATTTATTCTATCGCACTTCCAGACATAATCCAGCACAAACATCAAAAACAATATAAAACCGTATTGTGGTTTCTAAAAGGTTGCCGAGTTTTCTTGGTTCTCCAAGACTCGTAAGTTTGATTCATTTTTTGTTTATTATGAAACGGAGTTGTTTATTCTTTTGCTGGGAGAGTTTGAATACACTAGTTTTCTTATTTTTGAGCTTTAAGGGTCTGTAGCAGCAAATGCTACTGTTATGCTCTGTGGATGATTTATGGCAAGGGTATTTTGGGAATTTTGAAGAGACTAGGATCAATCAACAGACTGTTAGGATGATAGTATGTGCAATCTTATAAAATTGACCATGGACAGTCCTTTTCGTTTAAGCTACTAAAACAGTTCCACCCCGTGGATGATAGTATCCTACACCGAATGATGGATGTTCTTTTTGTTCCCCCTGCTCGTGTAAATGTGGATTCGTTAGTTAATTCATGATGGGATTATCAATCCTAATTTTAAAAACCGGTTCAAGGTAATAACAAAGAAGTGTATCTTCAACAGAGGACGGACAGTCTGGTGATACATATAATGTAAACGGAATATTCGATTTGGGAATATGTATCCGATGAGTGTTCGATTTTTCGATAATGGTGTTACGAGAACATTAGATATGGTGCTATTTTTTTTTTTTTTTAGTTTTTACTGGTGATGTGGATTCTGGTTGTAAGTTTAATCTTGTTTCAACTCTTGTCGTATTGTAATAGCTGAATTTGTATATTAATAAAATCTCTTATTGTTTATGGATGCGCAGCATGACTTATGTTATATTGTAACAACTATATTTATTATATTGTCTGAACAAAAAAAATTTTACGTTAATAATAAAAACAGAACAACTAAATCAAAGCTTTGTTTGGTGGTCTTTCACTAGTAGAAGTCCTTATTGGCTGTTTGATCGCTAATGGTCTTTGAGGGTTCTTGTTTTCGTCATCTGTTGTTTGTAATAAGCCTTGTTGTTGTTTCGCATAGAGAAGATCATGATTCTTGCCATGGTATTGCTCTTTGTGTGGACGGCACATATTGCAGCCTACCTTCCTTAAGGGATTGTGATCTGCATAGTGCTTTTATTGGTTCAACAGCCCCGACATCCCATATGTCAACATTGTCCGGTCCAAAGCGTTTAGTGAATATTCTTATGGCTGTATGGAATATCTTCTGGTCGTTTTTCTGTTGTCAGTTTAAGGTGTGCCTTTATTTTGGCGAATAGTGTGTCGGGTTTAGGTTTGAGTCCTCTAGTTTGTATTTGGGTCCCTTAGAACCTTATATATACCCTTGTGTCTTCGAAGGCAACCATACTATATAATATTACTGGTTGACTTTGGGTCCGAATGTGGGACCCGCAGGGGAGATCTAACGGTGTAAACATAGTCTGCTTTTGATCTGACGGATAGGATTTTTTTGGGCACAGTTACGATAAGGCTCACACTGTTACGATAAGCCTTACACTGTTACGTTAGCCCACCAGTTCACTTTACAATAAGCTTTAACTCAACAGTATTCACTGTTACCGTAAGCCTTACACTTTTACGATAACCGTTATGACAACAATATTCACTGTTACAATAAGCCTTACACTGTTACTATAGGCGTTAAAGTAACAGTATTCACTGTTACGATAAGCTTTAACTACACAGTAATCACTGTTAAGTTAAGCCTTACACTGTTCCGATAAACCTTATGGTAACCGTAACCACTGCTACGATAAGCCTTAGGTGTGTAGTTGAAATGGAATATTCCCGACAGGACACTGTTCTCTTAAGCCTTACACTGTTGCGATAAGGCTTAAGGCTTTCTATAATCAATCAGATTAGTTATAGTTTATTGTGTATTGTTTTCTCTAATTGTAGAGAGTCGTCTCTGTCTTGTAATTATGGTTGAGGGACGTTTTAAGAAAAATTATATGAACAGGCCGCGTTTTGTAATTAATAAAAATAAAAATTATAATTCTTATGGGAAAAAAAGGCTGCATTTTATAGTTCTCATGCAGTTGTTTCGAAAGTGCGTCGTTCCATCATATACAATGATAAGATTTTGCAGGTTCAGGAGACTGTACAACTTGTAACCAATTATGCAAAGAATACGGTGTCGACGTATGTTAGTATGCCGATGCTTGGTATTGGTCCAGGTTCTCGCTCTAATGATCGTATTCGGCTAATAAGCCTCAATTTGGGTGGTCATTTTGAAGTCGTTGAGAGTGTTAGCGATGGTATGTCTATACCGATGGATGCACCTGATCAAGGGCCCTCGAAGCTTTAACACTGAAAACACGATGACATAAAATGATGACGAGTGAAAAAGAAATTATAAATATGATTTAAACCAATATTAAATTAAAAAAAATGTTTATCTTTTTAAGAAGAAGATCAAAGGCAATACGATACCACTGAGCCATTTTTTGTTAACATAATGACACCGGGCCCTTATTGCAGCCCATGCTACTGAATCAGCTTCTTTATTTTTAGTGCCAACAATTAAGAATTGTTTTCTCCTACTTGCTGCATCAAAAACCAAATCACAAGCTTCTGATAAAAAACAAGCGTGAACAATAACAGGGCCTGGTATTTTTTTGGATGATGAACTGCGAGTTAGATTTTATTATTAACTAGGGGTATTCGAGCGTTCGCGCGTTGCGCGACATTCGGTGTTGTTTTCACTTGGTTATGGCAGCGAGATTTGGTTATGTCGATAACTGAATATCATTAAGTTATCACGCTGCTGTTAACAAACGCAGCCATCAAAAAATTGTATGTTCAGGCATTAATTACGTTGCTTGTGTATGCAGCGTGTAGTTAGCAGGCAGTAAGCATCATCTGTACAAAAGGAACTAGCTATTGACCGCCATCCCACCCGTCGTTCTTGTATGTTCACGACGACCAAAATGAGTCTTCTTTAACAGTACAAGAGCTCAAGTACTATCTAACAGCCAACAAGTTTACTATTGCTGGGGAAAAAAAAGATAAGTAGGATCTTAACCCACATTTCTTGAAAGTTTTAGAAAACGACAGTGACATGAAGCGCATAAAGCATAGTGAAAAAATAACAGCCCCTAATACAATGCCGCGCGCACTCCAAAATAACAAGCCAAGATTGTAAGACTACAAGGTATGGTGATGGACCATCCTTGGAGGATGATCCGCCACGTAGGCGACACGTCATAGTCCTCCCAAGGATGGATCATCCTCCAAAACTAGGGGGCATGGGAGGATGGTCCTAGTCATAGTCTTCCACCACTTTTATGTTTTTTTTTTTTAATCTTCTACTTTTTTTTTAACATTTAACAAATAAACTAACAAAATATTTTCATTAATATTAAAAAACATTACATAAACTTAAAAAAATAAATTAAACTTAAAAAAAATAAATTAAAAAAAAACATAAACTTAAAAAATAAAGTTAAAAAAAACTTAAAAATATCCTAATATATTAAAATAATCTACTAGTCTTCGTCTTCCATGTCGTGGCCGAGTTCGTTGGGAGCGTTGTTCCAAATGTACTCCACCAAGTCCGCTTGTAGGTTGTGATGTGTGTACTCGTTACGTAGAGCGAAGGCGTTCAAATCTTGTTGTTCCTCACTAACTGGAACAGAATTTCCAGTAGACGCGTTTTCGTCGTACTCGCATATCGCTCTCCCTTCGTCTTCAATGATCATGTTATGAAGGATGATACAAGCGTACATAATGTGTCGTAACCTCCTTGGTGTTTGCGAACGTGCTGGATGTGAAATGATGTGCCATTTTTTTGTAGAACACCAAAAGCCCGTTCAATATCTTTTCTTGCGTCCTCTTGAAACTTTGCAAACTTTTTTCTTTTGTCGTCAGTCGGGTGCGGGATAGTTTTAACGATTGTCGAGTACGTTGGGTAAATCCCATCGGCTAGGTAGTAACCTCGCCTGTACTCCACCCCTGAAACCGTAAAGCTTCTGTCTGGACCTGTACCCGCCACTACATCATCAAAAATCTGTGACTGGTATATGATGTTAAGGTCATTGAGCGAACCAGGTAGACCAAAAAAAGCATACCATATCCAGAGATCCTGTGACGCAACAGCCTCTAGAATGATAGTCGGATGTCCCTGATCTCCCCTAGTATACTAACCTTGCCATGCAACTGGGCAGTTCTGCCACTGCCAGTGCATGCAATCAATGCTCCCGAGCATTCCTGGGAAACCATGTCTCTGTTCGTGTGCTTGATATAATTTTTGAACGTCGTTTGCGTTCGGTTTCCGCAGGTATCGCTTGCTATACAATTTGACAACCCATTGGCAAAACTTGTGCAAACATCGACGTGCGGTTCTTTCAGACATCCTAATGTACTCGTCTAATGCATCGGGTGCGTAAGCGTACGCAAGTTGGCGAATGGCCGACGTACATTTTTGTAAATTACTGAAACCCCTTTGCCCCTTAGCGTCGTTTCGCAATGTAAAAAACGGATCAGACTGGGCCATGTCGCCTTGTAACACCCCGTGTTTTCCAAAAAGTCAGAGTCAAAGTCAAGGGTTGACTGTTATTGGAATTAAAGATTAATAAAGATTAATTTCATTTTAGTTTCATTTTTTGATTTTCATATTATTTGGAGTAAGTGTTGTATAATCAAACTAATCGACCGATAATCGAACTGTGAATCAACGACCGACTGTGAATGATAGGAAGTAACAATGCAATAAAGCTAGTCAATCAATAATCAAGCTAATCAAATCAATCATCAAACTCTAGTGTGGGGATTTTAGTACTTTTTATACGTGTGTGTGTGCCTTATGTGTTACTTGTGCATGTTTACTTTTGTGTTAAAGTGTGTGGTGAATTAATCAAATCAATCAAGACTCAAAGGTGAATCAAACTCAATGGAAATCGAACCCGAAATGGTTGTAAGGATGCTCGTATGTTAGATATAGTAGTTGAGACTAAAAGTAATTTGATTAGGAATTCTATCATTCTCAAATCATCGTTCATCGAAGTCGAAATATCAAAAATCGTCGCGAAACACTCAAAACCAGGCAAGCCGATCGAACAGGGCAACCTGATCGAACAGGCTAGCCGATCGAACAGGGCAACCTGATCGAACAGGCTAGCCGATCGAACAGGCTGTTCGATCGGGCAGCTGCTCGATCAGGGATGCTGTTCGATCAGCTGACCCTTTCCTCTTTTGGAAGCCTATAAATAGGGCTGTCCTTGTCAAACTTTCCACTTTTGGAAAAGCTCTGACCGACCAGCCTCTTCTTCTCACTAAATCTCAGATTTCTCTCAAACCAGTAAGTATTTCGTTCTAATCCTTGTACGTTTTTGTTCATTAATCGATTCTCCATCTTTCTATCTTTCAAAATCTGAATTTCATCCATGAAATCACCAAGATCTAGGTGTTCTTGAGTGATGTCATCATGTGTTCTTCAAGAACACTAAGTTTTGGCATCATTCCACCATGAATAACTTAGATCTAACCGATTTCCACATAAATAACCTAAAATCTTCCAAAGATCTTAACATTTCACGGTGCAAAAGGATTGGAAGATGGGTTTTCATCTATCTTTCAACTCTTTTACACTCAAAAAGGTGAAAACGAGACTTGAACCGATTTACAAATCAATCTAAACAAACACATGGTTCAAGGTTCGGGTTCTACCGAGAGATATACCGATTTCGGGTTAAACGTTAAACTTAAGTTCCAAACCGCCTCTGGCCGAGCTTGGGTGATTCCTGCTCGAGTCAGTAGACTAAGTAGGGACTTCAGCTTCGTGGTTCAACTCGTAGTCAAAATATCTCTAAAACATCAACAATTAACGGGAATAACCAAGTGTTAAGTGATAGGTTAACCGAATCGAGAAGCTGGCCGAACGGCTAGGCTGTTCGATCGAACAGCCCAACCGAACGACTATGCCAGCCGATCGACTAGGCTAACCGATCGACTAGCACTTAGTCCCACAAACTCATGAAGTGTAATATTGACAGAGTTCTATTCGATCGACTACGCCACTCGATTGTAATCATTACTACTCGAATCATGAGATACTACACTTCAACACTTAGGCTTTTTCGAAACATTGGAATGTCACCCGATCGAGCATGCCAACCGATCGAGTGACATATTTGAAAACAATGAAGTGCTAGCCGATCGGTTGGGCTAACCGATCGAACAGCTGTTCGATCGGCCGACCTGAAAGGTAGTACAAACCATCATACACAAACACATCCTTCTCATCAAGGAAGAAACAATCCACTTGAAAGAACCAGCCGATCGAGCCAGCCGGCCGATCGAATGGATGTTCGAACGGACTTTCAAACCAATCGAACAGCCCACTCGATCGAACTGCTGTCCGATCGAATGGCCTACTCGATCCAAGTACATTGTTTACTTTTCCGCGTTACTCATCGTTGCGTTATCGAACTATTCAGGCTAACCTATTCTCAGTGCTCCTTTCAATCCACATCAATCACTGTGAGTATACTCGATCCCTTTTTGCTTTCAGCACTTTTGGGTGTTACATACGTAATCTATCAAATTCACAAACAACACAAACTATTTGAACGCTAACCTACTTGCATGTATTACTTGTCTAAATGATTGCTGTTTATTATGTTTACACGTGGAGTGCTATCTACCTGCTTTAGCAACATAGTACTATAGTTTGGACTCAGCACCCGTTCACACGGGGGTTGCTAAGGACAATTACTTGCATGGATTACAGTGGTAATCATGTATTGCGAACTGTCTCGGACAGTCAACTTGAAGTCGTTGGTATCGATGGTCCCATGTTGATAATTTACATGCATCGTTTGCCCTTGTGTACGTGCTTGGTTATGCGTAAACTTTCGAACTTTATATGCTATATCAAACTTGTGTACTCACCTTTACATTATATGTATTGACTTTTATTTTAACGTATGTGACAGGTGTTTAAGCTACTAGCGTGCTAGGGAAGCGAGGCAATAATAAGCTTCTAGGAGCCTGTGACCTTAGGACAGTGTCCATATACCTGCTCCAGGGCCATAATTATCTGTAGATCTTGTACTGGCACCTGTAGTCAGTAAGATCTACCGTTAGCTGTCTAGAAGTCTTAAAACAATATTTAATTCGGTCTGTAATAATTAAGAATTTGAGTTGTCGGAACAGTTCCCATATTGTTTAGTTGATTTCTATGATAACTTGTTATTGTTTGGGACACGGTATGGGACGTGTTATATAACTGAATTGTATGATAGTTGTTGTGGAAACTTCTGAACAATCTGTTTCGCTCAGTGCCGCGCCCCGATGATTCCGCCATCGGTTGGGGTGTGACAGATTGGTATCAGAGCCATAAACTATAGGGAATTAGGTTAGACACGATCTAGTCCGGATCGCTGTCTTAGAGACCTAGACTATAGTTAGGAACCAAGAGACCAAGTTTATGTGCTTATCTTATGTTGTTTCCTTCTATTCTATCATTACATCCGAACTCCGAGCCAAATTTTGTAATTTGGACGGGATTAGGAGTGAAACCCGCAAATTCCTGCCTAAATTACAAATTTTTGCCAATTACTTTGTGCAAATTTCTATCAACAAACGGGGGAGAATTATACCAAATTAGGGCGGAAACCCGTAATTTGATGAAAACTTTCCTCTAAAATTTTCTTAAAACAAGGAAGAAATTGCTGAGCTAGGGGTGAAACCCTAACCTTGGCAGTTATTCCAACTTTATTTTAATCTCGCCAAGGCAATTGACGGACTCCAACGACCTGAACTCACGAGTATGGCCTAGAATGCGCATGCATAATGCCCAAGAATCGAGGCAGAAACATGTCCCCTAGAGTCGAAAGTGACGACAAGTCAACTGTGAATAGTTAAATTGCCATGGTTAGTCAAAGTCTAGTAGCCGCAGACAATCCATTTCCCGATTTTGAGTGTTGCTTCGTTGATTTTATATGATTTACCTGTTTACGTGTTTTAAGATTCGTTGATTTCTCCATTTGTTATCAATCTGCGTGACTTTTGTTGCTATCCTATCTCGATTCAAACCCCTGTTGATGTGATCTAAACGAAACCAGTGTGCTATGCTACGCTACGCCATACTATGCTACTCGATGTGTTGTATGTGACCGCTATATTCAAAACTTAGAGGCTGTTAGGAAACTAAGTGTGCTACTGCGTACTGTTAGGAGGAATTACGTGACATTAATTGCCTCTGTGATAAAAGTGCGTACGTGTTTAGGAGATTAAGTGCTCTATTTGCTTAATTGTTTATGTGCTCTAATTGCTTCTGTGCTTATGTGCCTCTATGATTATGTGATTATATGTTTATATGTGTTACGTGACGTGAGATGCGACGTGATTCTAAGCTTTAGTAAACTAAGACGAGTGAGATTCGAATTCGTTGTGTTGAGCCCTATGGCGATGTCTATTGCAGACCATGTCGTCATCATCAAGAACTCGCCAAAACCTTACCCGTCAGGAAAAGAGAGACCGACGTCTCGCCAAGCTCATCTCAAGGTCTGTAGCGAAAGCTGTCAGTGAGGTGTACGAAAACACCAGCAAGTCGTCGGAAGAATCCCGAACCCTCACTGAACCCAACAAAGCTCCGTTCAGTTTCAAGCAATTTAAGGCATGTGGACCGAAGGAGTTCACCGGTGAAGAGGGCCCTACAGGCTTATTTCATTGGTTTGACTCTGTGGAAGTTACCCTTCGTCAAAGCGGATGCCCGGATCATCTTCGAACTCTCAATGCTACCGGTGTCTTCCAGTCACGGGCATTGGACTGGTGGACAGCCGAAAGGAACAAGCGCGGGAACAACGCTGCCTACGAGCTGACGTGGGAGGAACTGAAGGCTATCATGCTGGACGAGTTCTGTCCTCCCCACGAACGCCAAAAGTTGGAGGATGAGTTCTGGACCATCAAGCAGAAGGAGGGCGACAACGCTGGTCTCACCGCCCGTTTCAAGCAACTGAGCATTATCTGTCCAGACCAGGTCAAAACTCCCGAGATGACCATCAAGAAATACATCCGTGCTCTTCCGGATTGTGTTGCAGATTATGTGTTCGCCGCCAAACCCGCATCAATCGAGGAAACCTACCTACTCGCTGCCGAGATTAACGACAAGCGAGTTAAGGCTGGTGGCCTGGGATGAAAAGGGATATTGCTCTATATGTTGGTAGCTGTTTAACTTGTGCAAGAGTCAAGGCTGAACACCAAAGACCTTCAGGCTTACTCGAACAACCGCCGATACCCGTATGGAAGTGGGAAAGCATAGCTATGGATTTCATAACTAAGCTTCCGACCACGCCATCAGGTCACGACAGTATTTGGGTTATAGTCGACCGTCTAACCAAATCAGCCCACTTTCTGCCAATACGAGAAGACTATAAGGTGGCCAAGCTAGCCCAAATCTACACCGACGAGATCATTAAGAATCATGGTACGCCTCGAGACATCATTTCTGATCGCGATGCTCGGTTTACATCGAGACTGTGGGAAACTTTTCAAGCAGCTCTTGGTACGACGCTGAATTTGAGTACCGCATTCCACCCGCAAACCGACGGGCAGACTGAAAGAACGATTCGTACTATTGAAGACATGCTCCGTGCGTGTGTTATCGATTTTGGTGGTAGTTGGAGCAAACACCTACCGTTGGTCGAATTTTCGTACAATAATAGCTATCACTCCAGCATCGAAATGGCACCTTTCGAAGCCTTGTATGGTAGGAGATGTCGCTCGCCTATTGTATGGCACGAGGTCGGTCATTCACAATTGACTGGGCCCGAGATTCTGCAAGAAACGACTGACAAGATCCACCAGATAAGGGAAAATTTGGCAAAGGCCCGGGACAGACAAAAGATGTACGCCGATAAACGACGCAGGCCCCGCGAATTTGCAGTTGGCGACTACGTGCTCCTAAAGGTATCACCTTGGAAGGGAGTAGTCCGATTCGGCAAAAGAGGGAAACTTGCGCCTCGATTTGTTGGACCTTTTAAGATTCTGGAAAGGATCGGTAAGGTTGCCTACAAACTCGAATTACCGGAGGAACTCAGCAATGTCCACCCGACTTTCCATATTTCGAACCTTCGAAAATGCGTAGCCGACCACGACGCAATAATACCACTCGACGATCTTCAGGTCAATGAGACGCTACATTTCGTGGAAAAGCCTGTCGAAATCATGGACCGACAGACCAAGCAACTCAGACGCTCTCGTATCCCTATTGTAAAAGTACGATGGGAAGGCAAACGAGGCGCGGAGTTCACTTGGGAACTCGAAGGTGACATGAAGGCCAAGTACCCGCAGTTGTTCAGATAGATCTGAAGCATCAAATTGGTAAAATCACACGGCGATGTACGGTTCTCGGCCTAATTTCGGGACGAAATTCCCTAAAGGAGGGGAGACTGTAACACCCCGTGTTTTCCAAAAAGTCAGAGTCAAAGTCAAGGGTTGACTGTTATTGGAATTAAAGATTAATAAAGATTAATTTCATTTTAGTTTCATTTTTTGATTTTCATATTATTTGGAGTAAGTGTTGTATAATCAAACTAATCGACCGATAATCGAACTGTGAATCAACGACCGACTGTGAATGATAGGAAGTAACAATGCAATAAAGCTAGTCAATCAATAATCAAGCTAATCAAATCAATCATCAAACTCTAGTGTGGGGATTTTAGTACTTTTTATACGTGTGTGTGTGCCTTATGTGTTACTTGTGCATGTTTACTTTTGTGTTAAAGTGTGTGGTGAATTAATCAAATCAATCAAGACTCAAAGGTGAATCAAACTCAATGGAAATCGAACCCGAAATGGTTGTAAGGATGCTCGTATGTTAGATATAGTAGTTGAGACTAAAAGTAATTTGATTAGGAATTCTATCATTCTCAAATCATCGTTCATCGAAGTCGAAATATCAAAAATCGTCGCGAAACACTCAAAACCAGGCAAGCCGATCGAACAGGGCAACCTGATCGAACAGGCTAGCCGATCGAACAGGGCAACCTGATCGAACAGGCTAGCCGATCGAACAGGCTGTTCGATCGGGCAGCTGCTCGATCAGGGATGCTGTTCGATCAGCTGACCCTTTCCTCTTTTGGAAGCCTATAAATAGGGCTGTCCTTGTCAAACTTTCCACTTTTGGAAAAGCTCTGACCGACCAGCCTCTTCTTCTCACTAAATCTCAGATTTCTCTCAAACCAGTAAGTATTTCGTTCTAATCCTTGTACGTTTTTGTTCATTAATCGATTCTCCATCTTTCTATCTTTCAAAATCTGAATTTCATCCATGAAATCACCAAGATCTAGGTGTTCTTGAGTGATGTCATCATGTGTTCTTCAAGAACACTAAGTTTTGGCATCATTCCACCATGAATAACTTAGATCTAACCGATTTCCACATAAATAACCTAAAATCTTCCAAAGATCTTAACATTTCACGGTGCAAAAGGATTGGAAGATGGGTTTTCATCTATCTTTCAACTCTTTTACACTCAAAAAGGTGAAAACGAGACTTGAACCGATTTACAAATCAATCTAAACAAACACATGGTTCAAGGTTCGGGTTCTACCGAGAGATATACCGATTTCGGGTTAAACGTTAAACTTAAGTTCCAAACCGCCTCTGGCCGAGCTTGGGTGATTCCTGCTCGAGTCAGTAGACTAAGTAGGGACTTCAGCTTCGTGGTTCAACTCGTAGTCAAAATATCTCTAAAACATCAACAATTAACGGGAATAACCAAGTGTTAAGTGATAGGTTAACCGAATCGAGAAGCTGGCCGAACGGCTAGGCTGTTCGATCGAACAGCCCAACCGAACGACTATGCCAGCCGATCGACTAGGCTAACCGATCGACTAGCACTTAGTCCCACAAACTCATGAAGTGTAATATTGACAGAGTTCTATTCGATCGACTACGCCACTCGATTGTAATCATTACTACTCGAATCATGAGATACTACACTTCAACACTTAGGCTTTTTCGAAACATTGGAATGTCACCCGATCGAGCATGCCAACCGATCGAGTGACATATTTGAAAACAATGAAGTGCTAGCCGATCGGTTG
This sequence comes from Helianthus annuus, assembly GCF_002127325.2. Classification (NCBI taxonomy): domain Eukaryota; kingdom Viridiplantae; phylum Streptophyta; class Magnoliopsida; order Asterales; family Asteraceae; genus Helianthus; species Helianthus annuus. The sequence continues at coordinate 111,994,797 of NC_035447.2, forward strand.
GGCTAACCGATCGAACAGCTGTTCGATCGGCCGACCTGAAAGGTAGTACAAACCATCATACACAAACACATCCTTCTCATCAAGGAAGAAACAATCCACTTGAAAGAACCAGCCGATCGAGCCAGCCGGCCGATCGAATGGATGTTCGAACGGACTTTCAAACCAATCGAACAGCCCACTCGATCGAACTGCTGTCCGATCGAATGGCCTACTCGATCCAAGTACATTGTTTACTTTTCCGCGTTACTCATCGTTGCGTTATCGAACTATTCAGGCTAACCTATTCTCAGTGCTCCTTTCAATCCACATCAATCACTGTGAGTATACTCGATCCCTTTTTGCTTTCAGCACTTTTGGGTGTTACATACGTAATCTATCAAATTCACAAACAACACAAACTATTTGAACGCTAACCTACTTGCATGTATTACTTGTCTAAATGATTGCTGTTTATTATGTTTACACGTGGAGTGCTATCTACCTGCTTTAGCAACATAGTACTATAGTTTGGACTCAGCACCCGTTCACACGGGGGTTGCTAAGGACAATTACTTGCATGGATTACAGTGGTAATCATGTATTGCGAACTGTCTCGGACAGTCAACTTGAAGTCGTTGGTATCGATGGTCCCATGTTGATAATTTACATGCATCGTTTGCCCTTGTGTACGTGCTTGGTTATGCGTAAACTTTCGAACTTTATATGCTATATCAAACTTGTGTACTCACCTTTACATTATATGTATTGACTTTTATTTTAACGTATGTGACAGGTGTTTAAGCTACTAGCGTGCTAGGGAAGCGAGGCAATAATAAGCTTCTAGGAGCCTGTGACCTTAGGACAGTGTCCATATACCTGCTCCAGGGCCATAATTATCTGTAGATCTTGTACTGGCACCTGTAGTCAGTAAGATCTACCGTTAGCTGTCTAGAAGTCTTAAAACAATATTTAATTCGGTCTGTAATAATTAAGAATTTGAGTTGTCGGAACAGTTCCCATATTGTTTAGTTGATTTCTATGATAACTTGTTATTGTTTGGGACACGGTATGGGACGTGTTATATAACTGAATTGTATGATAGTTGTTGTGGAAACTTCTGAACAATCTGTTTCGCTCAGTGCCGCGCCCCGATGATTCCGCCATCGGTTGGGGTGTGACACGCCTGCAATACGTAAAAACAGTGGACGACTCATGCGGAAACGACGTCGAAAAATCTCGGCTGGGTACACGGGTTCGTCGGCAAAATAATCGGCTACTAGTTTATCGTGGCCGGCTATAAATTTAGAACAAAACATAAATGAAATTAATTATAAAATACATTTTCAAATCTATATAAAACATAAGAAAAAAAAAGTAAAATACCTTCTTGGTCTCGGTTATATTTTGCTCGTCTAGTTAGCCGTTGGGACGACCCTTCATCAGCCGCCATGAACACCTGAGCCGCGTTCATAATCATGTTGTGCATAATAGCATCCTCTTCCGAAGATGATGAATACCACGCGGACGAAGACGATGAAGACATAGAAGAAATTGAAGAAATGGAAGAAATGGGTGAAGCCATGATAATTTTTTAGTGAGAGATGGGGTGGTAGCGGGTAAAAAATGGTACAAAATATATGAAGAGTTTTTATAAAAAGGGAAGAGTGGTAATAAAATGTGAGAGAGAATGGGTTGGTAGAGAGTGAAAAGTTATGAAAAAGGGGGTTAAATAGGTGAGTATTTATAAAAATGGAAGTGAAATGGGGTGTTTTTTGAATTATGACCGTTAGTTTTTAAATAATTAAAATTCTGAATTTAATTTTTTTTTTTTCAAACGGTCAAAACACATCGGTCCCCACACCTTTTTTGTCATTTAGCGCGCGTCCTAAACGTCGGAACTCGGACGTTGGCGACGGGACGGGACCCCGGGGGGGGGGGGGGGGGGGGGGCGGCACGGTGTGCCCTTCGGCGCCGGACCAAGACGTCCCGGGGACGGGTGCCATACCGAGTAGCCTAAAGATGCACACAAACATTTCGGATATTTACTGTTCACTACTTGTGTTGATGTTTTCAGCGTTGCCCTAAAGTAAAGCTTTTATTGAAAGTTCTGTTGGCATCCAACTTATTATTATTAAAAAGACAAAGAACATGAAAAAACAAACAGTCCGTAATACAATGCTGCGCGCACTCGAACGATTTGAACAGTAGCCGATGGTTTTCATTGGTAGAAGTGGGTGATTGTGGCTTTTCCAGAACTTGTTACCAAATGATTTAAATAAGTAATAAAATCAAGTAGCAAACACATTATACTTAATATTATCTGCAGCATTGTAATCTCTTTCTGTTCTGGTTGTATTTTGCCCAGCTACTTGCTGGTTTCCTATATTAATATATCATGGCTGCAAGTAAAAAAAAAAACTTAATATTAAAGATGGTAGCCGGCGTGAATAGTGCCGCCACCCTCTTTAATATTTAACATGTTCGTTAACGACCTAAAACACAAACGGGGTCTCAGTTGAGTGGCTGTGGTGTCTAGATGTTAACTGGTAGGCGTGGGTTAAACAGGTGAAGTTTAGAAACTTAATCCAAAATAAGACAAGTTGAAAGTCATTCAAATGTTATTCATGTAATATGAAGTTTTGAATCCTCTGCATCAGTTTATTTAAACAAGTTGGATATATTTTTGATATGGTAGTTTTTATAAGAGTAAATTAATGTTTTGGCCCTTGTGGTTTAACCAGTTTAACTCTTTCAGTTCAAAAAGGAATCTTTTAACATATCAAACCCTGATGTTGCATTCTATAACGGTTTTGGCCCCTGACACTAACTTTGTTATTTTTTTGCAATTAAGTGTAAGGGTAATTAGGTCATTATATACCTTAAGGGTTGTTTATGATAATTACAAAGCGCTTTTAATATTTAAGTGATTATTACTACAATTACTAAAGTTTTTTCTATTATTTCCTTATTTTCACGATTATTGTCTAACAAAATATGTTTCAAATATACAATTATGTATTTTCATTAACCGTTTGTTTTTATAAACGTCGTTTTAAAAATAATTCGTTTTTAAACCGTCTATCGCTTTTAAAATTGTTCATTTTTAAACCGTTTGTTTTTTAAAATCATTCTTTTTAAAGTCATTTGTCTTTTTAAATTTTTTTAACACTTCATTTTATACCATTCTTTTTAAAATAGTTTGTTTTTAAACATTTTTAAACAATTCCCATCTTGTAAGTGGTTCATTTTTAAAAATTTTACAAAACGACGTGTATAAAAAACAAAAGAAATGGAAGATTTGTAAAAAAAGATGAACCGTTCTAATAAGGAATATTGGATTTTAATAATCCCAACTATTCGCCGTTGGCCGCCAACAGTCCCAACTTCAAAAATAACCACTGGCAGTCCCAACTTTGACATTTTGGCCACCAATGGACCCTGACTAACAGAACCCTAACGTCGTTAGTCTCGGGTCGCCGAAAAACCGTTTTTGGCCAGAAACAAGGTTTCTAAAGGTCCAATCTAAAGGTTACAAAGAGATTTGGGAAAAAATGTTAAGTTTTCCGGCCAAAAAGTCGAGTTTTCCGGCCAAAAAGAAGTTTTCCGGCAGAAAGGAGTTTTCCGGCGATTTCAATAGTTAGGCTTTTACGAGAAAAAGTTTCCTAAAGGTCCGTAATAAGGTTACAAAGAGGTTTGGGATGAAAATGTTAAGTTTTCCGGCTAAAAAGTCGAGTTTTCCGGCCAAAAAGAAGTTTTCCGGCGACTTCAATAGTTAGGGCTTTTACTAGAAAAAAGGTTCCTAAAGGTCTGTAATAAGGTTATAAAGAGGTTTGGGACGAAAATGTTGAGTTTTCCGGCCAAAAACAAGTTTTCCGACAAAAAACGTTTTTCCAGCGACCGGAGACTAACGGCGTTAGAATTCTGTTAGTCAAGTTCCATTGGAGGCCAATATGTTAATAGTTGAGACTGTTGGCGGCCAACGACGAATAGTTGAGATTATTAAAATCCAATATTCCTTCTAATAAAAAGATTGCATAAGATTGTTTATTTTTCAAACTTTTTTTAGAATGATTTATCTTTTTTCAAATCCTCCATTTCTTTGAATCGTTTGTTTGTTCAAATTTTGTTTATTTTAAACCTTTCGCTTATTAAATTCGTGCATTTTATTAAAACCATACACTTTTTAACTTTTTTTTAAGGTTTTGTTTTTTTATGAACGTCGTTTTTTAAACCACTCGGTCGTTTAACGTCGTTTTTAAATTCCTTCGAGTTTTGAAATTGTTCATAAAGTTCTTTCTCCCTAACGGCTATAACTAAATTGAATACAAATTTTAAAAAAGAACGATTTCAAAAATGGTTCTAAAAGGAACGGTTTTAAAAGAAACGCTTTTAAAAATCAACGACTTTAAAACGAATTGTTTAAAAAGGTAAAAAAGTGATTTTAAAAAGAACGGTATAAAATGAACTTTTTAAAAACTTCAAAAAACCAAACGACTTAAAAAAGAACAATTTTAATAAACAAACGGTTTAAAAAGGAACAATTTAAAAACGATAGACGGTTTAAACAAAGGTTAAAAACAAATGAATTTAAAAAACAAAATTTAAAAACATCGTTTATAAAAAAACTAACGGTTAATGAAATACATATTTATTTGTATATTTAAAACGTACTTTGTTAAATAGTTGTGAAAATAACGAAATAAGAAAAAAAACTTGAGTAATTGCATTAATAATATCTTAAATATTAAAAGAACTTTGTGATTATCAAAAGCAACCCTTAAGGTATATAATGACCTAATTACCCTTACACTTAACTGCAAAAA